>NC_090267.1:452181390-452807223 GCF_040414725.1 Anabrus simplex | reverse complement strand
CTACCTCACTCTTCATCTTGCCTAGTATGCCTCATTTGGGCTCTGCCATTGGTTTTTGCGGTTTCCCTATAACTGCATAGCCTTTGATGGTGCTATTTGAGGATCCAACCAGCCTCTGGGCTGATGACCTAACAACAGATTATAGCTCCAGTATATGGGACCCTTACCAGGATTACTTTATTAGAGAACTGGAAAAAATACAAAGAAAAGCAGCTTCAATTTGTTCTGGGTAATTGTGGACAAAAGAGTAGCGTTATGGAAATATTGCAAAGTTTGCGCTGGGAAGACTTGGGAGTAAGGAGAATAGCTGCTTGACTAAGCAGTATGGTCCAAGCTGTCAGTGGAGAGACAGCGTTGAATGACGTTAGTAGACAAATATGTTTGAGTGGTATTTTAAAAGATCACGATATGGAGATTAAGTTGGAATTCAAGGGGAGAGAATGGGGCAAATATTCATTTATAGGAAGAGGAGTTAGGGATTGGAATAATATACCAAGGGAGGTCAATTCAATAAATCAAATTCTTTGAAATTATTTAAGAATAGACGAGATAACAACTGATAGGCAATGTCACCTGGGTGACTGACCTAAATGCAGATCAATAGTGATTTGTCTTTTCCCTTGGGACTCTGTCATATGCCTCCTCTAGATTTATGAAACAAACATAACTGTTTATTTCTCCCTTGGCACTTTTTAATTACCGGGCGCATACTGAAAATCTGATCCTGACTGCCCCTTTGTGGTCTAAAAGTATGCTGGTTTTTGTCTGACTTACTCTACATTACTGTTTGCACCCACTCTTTCATAATGTCAGTGAATATTTTGCCTGGTATACTGATCAATGAAATACCTTAGCAGTTGTTACAATCCTTCCTGTTTCCTTGCTTATAAATAGGTGTAGTTACTGCTTTCATCCAATTAGAAGGTACCTACTAGCTTTCCATGCTAATATTATTCTATAAAGCCATCTCATCCTTGCCTTCCCACTATATTTCACCATTTCAGGCTTAGTTTCATCTATTCCTGCTGCTTTATGACAGTGGAGTTTATTTACCATTCTTTCCACTTCTTCAAGCATAATTTCATTAACATCACTGTCCTCCTCCCCTGGAGCTCAGTTGTTTGTCACATCAACAGAAATATTTCCTTTTGCACTGAGAAGATTTTCAAAATATTCCTCCCACCTATCCATTGATACCATGGGATCTCCTATGAGTTCACCTGATTTATCCAAAACAGTATTCATTTCCTTTTTCCCTCCCTTTCTCATCATCATCATCATCATCATCATCATCATCATCATCATCATTTCCCATTATCCAGCTGTAGCTGGGTAGAGGCAAATATGGTTCCCCTCCACTTTTTCGGTCTTTCCACCACTCCTCCTCCAACACTGTGTCCCAGTCCAGGTTTCTTTCTCTAATACTGCATTGGATTGTGTCCTTCTATCTCAATCGTGGTTATCCACGGCCTCTCCTTCCTTGCATTGCCATTTCCATCACCTTTTTTGGCATTCTTTCATCACTCATTCGCTTTATGTGCCCAAACCATCTTAATTGGCTCTTCTCTATTCTATCATTCTTTTTTTCCACTCCAATTTCTTCCTGGATTTTCTCATTCCTTACTTTGTCTCTTCTACTGTTCTGTATCATACTCCTCAAGAAGTTCCTTTTGGCTGCCTTTATTCGACTCTTATCCTTCTTTGTCATTGTCCAAGTTTCTGCTCCATAAGTTGTTATGGGTATGTAATACATCTTGTAAATAGTTTCCTTTGCTTTCATTGGCACATCTCTGTCCCATAACATGTGTCTTACACTATGATAGAAACAGCTTCCAGCTTGAATCCTCTTACAAATTTCAGCATCCAGTCGATCATTCTCCATTAATTCACTCCTCAGGTATTAAAACATCTCCACTACTTCCAGGGACTTGTCTGCAAGTCTAATCTGACCTTTTCCTTCTTTCTCACCTCTAGTCATAACAAGAGTTTTACTCTTTTCTGCACTCTTTTCAATCCACATTCTTTGATCTTCCCATTCACCACATCTAACTGTTCTTGAACATTCATGTCCTCTTCTCCCCAAATCGCAATATCATCTGCAAATAACAACATGTTCATTTCTCTTCCTCCATATGCTACTTTTGCTGTTTTCATGATGTCATCCATTACTATTGTAAACCGGATTGGTGATAGAACATTTCTCTGTCTCAGCCCACTAGTGATTTTGAACCAACTTGTGCTGCCAGCTTGTGTTTGCACGCAACTACAACATTCCTTGTACATTGCCATGATCATTTATATTAATCCCTGTCCAATTCTTTTTTTCACCAGAATGTCCCAAACTTTAGTCCTGGGGACACTGTCATATGTCTTTTCATTGTCAATGAATGTCATCACCATATCATTCCCATACTCCCATTGTTTTACCATTAGTTGTCTCATAATGAAAATGAGCTCTATTGTTGACCTTCCACTTCTGAAACCAAACTGATTTTCCTGTATCTGATTTTCAACCCTCAGCCTTATCCTACTTTTCAGTATCCTCTCCATTATCTTAGCAACATGGGTTATCAGAGTAATTCCCCTGTAGTTCTTCAATATGTACTTTCTTATCACCTTTCTTGAAAATTGGGATGATGATTTTTCCTTTTTGCCAATCCTCAGGGACCTCCTTATCCTCCCAGTCAATCCTGAGAACTTGATATGTCCATTGCAGGCCTACAGCTACAGCTGCCTTCATCATCTCCACTGAAATTTAATCTATTCCAGCAGATTTTCCATTCTTCACCTTTCTTACTGCCATTTCAATTTCATTCATTGCAATTTCTTTATCCATTTCTTCATCAACTAACTGCCTTTCCTGGTGGTCTGTTGAATGACTGTCATTAGTTCTCATGTTCAGCAATTTCTGAAAATACTCCGTCCATCTATTTATTTCTTCTGGCTTTGTTAATATTATGCCGCCTTCATCCTTCACAAATCTTGTGTTTACTTGATCTCTCTTTTTGTTTCTTAAGATACCATACAATAATTTCTTGCTGCCCTGCATATCATCTCTCAATTTTTGTGTGAATAAGGCCCAGCTTTTCCTCTTTTCTTCCTCCACTACTTTCTTGGTCAAATTCTTTGCCTCCACATATTTTCGTCTACTTTCTTCAGTGTTAGATGTTTTCCATGCTTTCCATGCCATTTGCTTTTCCTTCACTTTACTCTTTACCCTATCATTGCACCAGTGTTTCTCTTTGTCTTTCACATTAGTGATGGGACATTCGATTCATTTTACTGAATCGATTCATTTGATTCCGTTCATGTTACTGAATCAATACAGCGATCCGATTCACAGCACATTAGAGTCACTGCTCCTACTGCATCTGTGTAGTATGTACTGGTACTGCCATCAATTCTTCATACTATGAACTCCTTTCTTATGCGTTGTCTAGCTTTGAGATTCAGGTTGCTCCTGCAACCACGTCTTCGTATCAAGTGTTGATGTTACAAGGCCTTTTCCCCCAAAGTGACAACTTCATTAAATAAAAAACATCTGTACACACAATAATCAGTGATCTGCATTTAGAGCCGTCACCCAGGTGGAAGATTCCCTATCAATTGCTTGCCTAGTCGTTTCTTATATGATTTCAAATAACTTGGAAATTTCATTGTATTCACGGTAAGTACAAAACAAGTAAGTTAAAAAAAGAAATGCAGGAAAAAATAGGTAGTTGTGTAGAACTATATTGTAATACTACAGTAAAAAACTCACGTAGTTGTTAATAATAATAATAATAATAATAATAATAATAATAATAATAATAATAATAATAATAATAATAATAATGATTTTTTTTTACGAGGGATTGTGGAAAATCTTCAAAAAGACACTTGTGAAGGGTCCACACTCCACAAGTGTGTGGGATTCTTACCCATTAAAAACCACACACCCTTTTCCCACGATGTGAGTCATCACTCCGGAACCGCTCTCGCTTTACTTCAGGGTGATATCGTGCTTTGTCTTTCAGACGTCTTCTTTCTTCATTTCTCCTTTACAAACATTCGTATGCTTCCAAATCCTTCTTCTTCTGATGAAGGATGTCCTTCACATGTACTGCCATGCGATTCCAGGATTCCTGGTTTCGCAGCATCACCGAAATAACATTATCTGTTGTCAATTCTCCTAGTTCAGTTTCCACACATCTTCTCTGAATCGTCCAATGGCCGCATACAAAAAAGGTGTGATATACGTCATCAATATCATCGCAGTATATGCATGCTGCGTCACTCGCTCTGCCCACTTTATGCAGGAATTTCCAGAAATGTCCATGTCCTGTTAGAAGCTGCGTGAGGTAGTAATTTACTTCACCATGGGCCCTTTCAACCCAGATATCCAAGCGTGGTATCAGTCGCTTGGTCCATTTGCCTCGAGGGTCACTTTCCCATCTGAGTTGCCATCGCCTCATCAGTTGACTGAAAGCGCGCTTCTTTGCACATTTCTTTCCCAGCTCTCCTTTGGTACGCCAGATTTCATGCCGCTCCAATGCGAGTAGGTCTATTGGGGCTATTGCTGCCACCGCGAGGATTGCCGGTTCGGAAACAGTGCGGTATGCACAAGCAATACGTAAAGCCGCTCTCCGTTGTACGGCAGCTATCCTTCTCCGATACCAAGCAAATCTCAAGGATTCAGCCCAGATTTCAGAACCATATAGAAGCACTGACTGAACTGTCGACATGAGAAGACGTCGTTTACTGGATTTCGGACCTTTAATATTTCCCATTAGTCTGCTAAGTGCGTTCATGTATTTTACTGCCTTGTCTGTCACTCTCTGAATATGAGTCCAGAATGTGAGCTTGGAGTCAAGTGTCACTCCTAGATATTTTGTGCTCGCAGATGTTTCTATCACTAACTCTCCAACAGTCATTGGTACAAGAATTTTGATGATAATAATAATAATAATAATAATAATAATAATAATAATAATAATAATAATAATAATAATAATAATAATAATAATAATAATAATAAATAATAGAAACAGGTTTGAGACAAGGAGATGGCCTCTCTCCAATTTTGTTCAACTGTGTTTTAGAGAAAGTTATCAGGGAATGGCAAAAAGAAATGAACAAATTCAACTTTCCAAATGGAATTAGATTAGGTCACAAGAGAATTGGGCTTAAATTTGAATGCCTCACATTTGCAGATGATATAGTCTTTTTTGCAGAGAATTTTCAAATTGCAATTAAGCAGATTGAAGTCCTCAAAGAAACAGCAGACAAAACAGGATTGCAAATATCTTTTGAGAAAACGGAGTACATGAACATAAATACCACTGACCCAACCTGGACAATGAGGATGAAGTACGGTGACATCAAAAGAGCTACAAAATTCAAGTACCTAGGAGAAAGTTTGACTCTAAACATGAATGAGAAAGCAGCAATTCAAGAACGTGCAAGAAAGATGGAAATTGCGTTTAGATTATGTCAGAACACCTACAAATCTAAATCACTCCCCTACCAGGCCAAATTCAAGCACTACAGCATGATAGTCAAATCTGAATGTTTATACGCAGCTGAGGCAATAGCCATGAAGGGACTCTCAGATTTGGAAAAGAAAGAAAGGAGGTTCCTTAGAAAGATTCTTGGACCCATAAAATCATCAGACAAGTTTACGTTTCGCATGAGACCAAACCGAGAACTATACCGACAATTTGAAAACATCACCACCACAATGAAAAGGAGGAGGTTGACGTTCTATGGACATATTAAAAGGATGGGATTGGAGAAACTTGCCAACAGGATCCTCACCTTCCAGGAGAATAGGAAGACACAAGTCCCATGGGTAAAAGAAGTCTACCGAGATTTGGAAAAATGTGGGATCACGGCAGAATATAAAACAAACAGAAAAATCTTCAGGCAGAGAGTTGCGGAGGTAAAGGACCTAGCTGATGAGAAAACGAGGAAGAATAGAGTATTCTCGGCAGAAGAACAAGCATGAGCAAGCCAACGGATGAAGGAATACTGGCGAAAGAGGAAGGAGAAAGAACTTGAGAAAGCAATGGAAGTTGCGTAATCGCAGCCCATAGATGGCTGAAACAAAAAAAAAAAAATAATAATAATAATAATAACTCAAATTTTAAACACTAACTTATGGTTTTCTACAGTTCTCTGAAAGTCACAGCTCTATTATATATACAGTGACACTTACTGTCCCACATATGATTGAAGTCTTGTGCAATAATGTGACATACGAACTGAGAGAATACTGAACCGTTCTTCCCAATATAAAACAGGTACTTTTAAGTGGTCATGAGCATGACTCATAGTCATAGGGCAGGCTAGAGTTGAGTTTAATTAATTGTCAAATGTCAACTAAGTTATAATACTTTCTTTAAACTAATAAATAGTATAACCTAATAGCCTACCTACTTACTAGCTACTTTAGAATTATATTTTGACTACCTTTTTAACACTGCAAATAAATCCATCTATTATTTAAACCTCCCTGTAAGAAGAGGACAGTGAATGCAAGTGGCTATTATTTTCAAATGAGCTGAGCTCGAGAGTCCATTATAGCATACGACTTTCAGTGTACCATGGCTCTGTATGTATTGCTTCAGAGGAAGTTCGGCTCCCCACCAATGTCCAGTGTACTGATAATGAACCGTGTGTGTGTTGTGACTCACTGATCCGTGACTGCGTACGATTCTTTTGGTGTGCCATGGCTCACTGTATTTCTCGCTGCAGTGGAAGTTCGACTCTCCGCCAGTGTCCAGTGTTACAAGTAACTAATCTCATTTTGTTCTGTATTGAAGATACAATAAGTAAAATTCTTTCAAGAATAAAATTACTGTGTCCACCTATTCAATACTAGTGTTTATAGTGTTTATAATTCATGTAGGATTTAATCACTACAAATATAATTGTATTGAATAGGTGGACACAGTAATTTTATTCTTGAAAGAATTTTACTTAGTGTCCAGTGTGCCGATAAGGAGCCATGTGTATCTTGTGTCTCACTGAGCCGTGCTTGTGCATGATTCTTTCGGTGAGCCATGATTCACAGTCTTGCTGCAGCGGAAGCTCGGCTCCCCGCCAACGTCCAGTGTCCCGCTAAGTGAGCCGTGAGTGTGCCACTCAGCACTGTCCGCTGGGATTAAGCTGAATCGTGTGCCATGAGCTCGCCGTTCCTGTGAATCGATTCACTTGTACACTTGAATGAATTGATACACCACTTCAAATCATGCATTCAATCTCTCTCTCTCATTCTCCTCAACCTGATGGTTGGTGGGTAGCATGACTGTCCTCGTCCAACGACCTTCCAACACTATTTCACATTTCCTGAATTTCTACCACATTACCCCCCCCCCCTGTGGGTGGGGGCTGTAGAATAACACCCACGGTATCCCCTACCTGTCGTAAGAGATGACTAAAAGGGGCCCCAGGGGCTCTGAACTTTGGAGCGTGGGTTGGCGGCCAGGGGGCCCTTAGCTGAGTCCTGGCATTGCTTCCACTTACTTGTGCCAGGCTCCTCACTTTCATCTATCCCATTCGACCTCTCTTGGTCAACTCTTGTTCTTTTCTGACCCCGACGCTGTTAGGTTTGCGAGGGCTAGGGAGTCTTTCATTTTCACACCCTTTGTGGCCCTTGTCTTTCTTTGACCGATATCTTCATTTTTCGAAGTGTCGGATCCCTTCCAATTTTCCCGCTGATTAGTGTTATATACAGGATGGTTGCCTAGTTGTACTTTCTCTTAAAACAATAATCACCACCACCACCTACCACATTCCTTATTTGCACATCCAACAAGTACTTCCTTAAATCTTTTCAATTCATCTTCAACATTCTCTATCTCCGTCCTGGGTACCAAGGGTATTATTTCCCTTTGAAATTCTTCTTGTATGCTTTTCTCCTTCATCTTCCATACTTTAATTCTTTTCTCTCTTCTTAATGGGGGTTTTTCAATCTTTCCCACTTTCAGTTTTCCTATCACAACTCTATGATCTCCAGCAAAGGCTTCTTCAGTCATGGTTGTAACATCTAAAAGGTTCTTCCAGTGTTCTTTCTTTCTCGATGATTATATAATCAATCATGGTCTTTGTTCATCTGTCTCCCCAAACATACCTTGTAATCTTCTGACTGTTCTTCCTAAATCAGGTGTTTCCAACAATCATTTGGTTCCTCATGCGAAAATCCACCAACAACTTGCCTTCTGGATTTACATTTCCATATCCAAAGGGCCCTACAACATCTTCCTTTCCTTGTCTTTCCATTCCAACTTGTGCATTTAGATCTACAATCAATAGCACTTCCTTATCTTCTGTCTGTCTCTTCACTTCCTCTAAAAAGTTCTCTAGATGTTCATCTATGCAACCCATCTATGCAACTGGAATAGATCTTTCATGCCATTTTCAAACTGGAGTCTCATCACCATCATCCTATTGCTGACGCATTTTGTAGACCTCACATATTCTTGGTTGGATTTATTTTCTAAGTATGATGGCCACTCCAGTTTTTGCTTCAGGTCCTTCACTGTAATACACCCTGTATCCTTCTTTCCGAGGAATCTCTCCCATACCCTTCTCCCTTTCTAACATTCTTTATTACTGTACAGGAAGGTTGCCCTGCAGCTTGACCAAGTCTTTCCAGATTATTGCCAAAATCTTCCCATGATTCCTTTTTGGATTCAAAATTATTTGTTTTGCTCTGTTTCTTTCATCTATGTAAAATTCCCTGTCTGCATTAATCCTTGTCTGGAGCAATTTCTGATATCCCTTATTGTTACATTTACTTCATTATTCCACCAAGATGTTTGATTCCCATCTTTACACACAGTACTTCCTATGCATTCCCTTGCTGTTTCTACTCTTATTCATCACCAGACAGATTTCACTTTCTCTATCCTAGCCCTAGAGATACTTCGTTCAGTATAGATCATGTAGTGGTCTGTACATTGAAAACTCCCTGGAATGCCTGCACATTCTTAACAGTTTTCCTGAATTCAAAGTCAAGTATGACACAGTCTGTTATGGATCTGGTGGCTCTGTCCTGTCGTGTGTTGCTGTGATTAGCCTTATGCTTGAAGAATGTATTCGTAACTGCTAATCCCATATTAGTATAGAAGTCCAGTAAACACTTCCCAGTCCTAGAAGCTTCTATATTTTCCACACATTTATCCATCACCTTGGTCATATCCTTCAATTTTATTTCCAACTCTCGCATTGAAATCACACATTAGCACTGCCTTATACTTGTTATTGACCTTGACTGCGATGTCACTCAATGTTTCATAAAACTTGTCAACTTCATCCTCATCTGCACCCTCACATGGTGAATAGACTGAGACATTTCTTATCTTAATTCCTCTAACTGCCAAATCTGCCCGCATAAACTGGGTGAGCGGCCGGACGTTTTTTGTCACATAGCTGTTAGCTTGCGTTCGGGACATAGTGGGTTTGAACCCCACTGTAGGTGATCCTGAAAATGTTTTTCTATGGTTTCCCATTTTCATACCAGGCAAATGTTAGGGCTGTACCTTAAGTAAGGCCACGGTCACTTTCTTCCCACTCCTATCCTATCATCATTATAAGACCTATCTGGGTCGGTGGATTGTAAATCAAATGAAAAGAAAAGAAGACTAACTACATCATTCGCACATTTACATGATTAACAGAAACTTTGTTCTGTGCAATAGTATTCCTGATAAGTAGTCCAATCACCACACTCTGCCCTTCCCTTTTTAATACCTGTTAAGGACATTTTATAATCTCCTATTTCTTTCTCATCTCCGCTTACCTGAATATCATTAACTCCTAACACATCCAGATGCATCCTTCCATAAGCTCCATTAATATTGATAATTGATATAGCAGATATCCTGGATTCAGGAGGTCAATTGGACTGTATCGCGATTAACCTGTCTAAGGCATTTGATAGGGTAGATCATGGGAGACTACTGGCAAAAATGAGTGCAATTGGACTTGACAAAAGAGTGATTGAATGGGTGGCTCTGTTTCTAGAAAATAGAACTCGGAGAATTAGAGTAGGTGAAGCTTTATCTGTCTCTGTAAAAATTAAGAGGGCAATTCCTCAAGGCAGTATTATTGGACCTTTATGTTTTCTTATATATATATATATATATCAATGATATGTGTAAAGAAGTGGAATCAGAGATAAGGCTTTTTGCAGATGATGTTGTTCTGTACAGAGTAATAAATAAGTTACAAGATTGTGAGCAACTGCAAAATGACCTCGATAATGTTGTGAGATGGACAGTAGGCAATGGTATGATGATAAACAGAGATAAAAGTCAGGTTGTGAGTTTCACAAATAGGAAAAGTCCTCTCAGTTTTAATTACTGCGTTGATGGGGTGAAAGTTCCCTTTGGGGATCATTGTATGTTCCTAGGTCTTAATATAAGGAAAGACCTTCATTGGGGTAATCACATAAATATGATTGTAAATAAAGGGTACAGATCTCTGCACATGGTTATGAGAGTATTTAGAGTATTAAGGATGTAAAGGAGAGAGAGTATATTTGTCTCTGGTGAGACCCCCAACTAGAGTATGGTTCCGGGCCGATGACCTCGATGTTAGGCCCCTTTAAACAAGAAGCATCAAGAGTATGGTTCCAGTGTATGGGACCCTCACCAGGATTACTTGATTCAGGAACTGGAAAATATCCAAAGAAAAGCAGCTCGATTTGTTCTGGGCAATTTCCGACAAAAGAGTAGCATTACGAAAATGTTCAAAGTTTGGGCTGGGAAGACTTGGGAGAAAGGAGACGAGCTGCTTGACCAAGTGGTATGTTCCGAGCTGTCAGTGGAGAGTTAGCATGGGAGGACATCATTAGACGAATAAGTTTGGATGGTGTCTTTAAAAGTAGGAAAGATCACAATATGAAGATAAAGTTCGAATTCAAGAGCACAAATTGGGGCAAATATTCATTTATAGGAAGGGGAGTTAGGGATTGGAATAACTTACCAAGGGAGATGTTCAATAAATTTCCAATTTCATTGCAATCATTTAAGAAAAGGCTAGGAAAACAACAGGTAGGGAATCTGCCACCTGGGCGACTGCCCTAAATGCAGATCAGTAGTGATTGGTCCCCATTGAATTCCATTTATTCACCAAGTTGTTTCCATAGAGTCCCTTGCCTGTCAGATGGAAGTGGGACGCCATTATGCCCATAGGACTGAGACTTGTTTAAAACATTCTGATCATGCTTGGTAAAAATTCTGTGAGAATCTCTCCTCTTATGGGTTAGGAACCACCGGTGTAATGTATAGTCCTAGCCGCCTGAACACAAGGAGGGCCATGACTCTAAATATGTCCAAGATGCTCACTCCTCTTTCATAGCAACTGGTGTATCGACTCTCAGGACCACTTACTAGGCCACTCAGCCAATACCCATGGTTCACAAACTGGAACCTGACTACAATAACCCTCACCACAAACCACCATTGCCTGTACAAATGAAGGGTATGGTAGGGACCATGCATTATTTGATGATGGCCATGTGTTTCCTTTACTTGAACATGAATTCCATTCTCTTGTGCCATAAGTCCACAAACTTAGAAATGACCTTGTCATGAAAGTCAGCCGTATTGAAAATGAGTTCTTCTGTAACAGAAATCATTGCCAGAGCATGAGAGTTGTTTGTCGATCACTGTATAGCATAGAAATACATGAGTCAGTGTCAAGATACAGTGCTCTGTTTCAGCTGTGGATAGGGGTGTTATGACAATACCTGAGAAGCTTCAGAGTTTCTTTGTGTGTTAATTTCAGTCTATTTTCTAAAATAAAAGCAAAAAATAATTGAGCACCTTTAACTTGTTTGATATCTGGCTGCATATAAATCACTTATAATTTTGTCTGTAGCCTTTCTTTCTGCTACATTGGATAGAGATGGTAGAGAAATTTTTCAAATGAATTGGATAGAATAGTGTTGCAGCTTCAATATGTCCAGTAAATGCAAACCTATCATGCACCTCATTCATAACATCACGTACTTCTTTCACTGCAGTGGTCCTCGTGTAATTTACTCAGCATCTTGTATCACAATTATAGTGGTCTGTGAGAACACGTGCAATTGTATCTACCGTATTTCTACATGTTATTTATAGGGTTTGCAAAGTAAGAAATTTTTTTTTTACCGGGCGAGTTGGCCGTGCGCGTAGAGGCACGCGGCTGTGAGCTTGCATCCGGGAGATAGTAGGTTCGAATCCCACTATCGGCAGCCCTGAAAATGGTTTTCCGTGGTTTCCCATTTTCACACCAGGCAAATGCTGGGGCTGTACCTTAATTAAGGCCACGGCCGCTTCCTTCCAACTCCTAGGCCTTTCCTATCCCATCGTCGCCATAAGACCTATCTGTGTCAGTGCAACGTAAAGTCCCTAGCAAAAAAAAAATAAAAGAAATGTTTTTTCTTTTTTCTCTCTCTCTTTTTTTTTTTTTTTGGACAGATCCATTCATATTTTTGTAACTGACTGTACAGTATATATATCAGTGAAAAACAGGCATTCAGAACATGAATATCATCAATCACTACTGATCTGCATTTAGGGCAGTCGCCCAGTGGCAGATTCCCTATCTATTGTTTTCCTAGCCTTTTCTTAAATTATTGTAAAGAAATTGTAAATTCATTGAACATCTCCCTTGGTAAGTTATTCCAATCCCTAACTCCCCTTCCTCTAAATGAATATTTGCCCCAATTTGTCCTCTTGAATTCCAACTTTATCTTCATATTGTGATCTTTCCTACTTTTAAAGACAACACTCAAACTTATTCATCTACTGATGTCCTCCCATGCCATCTCTCCACTGACAGCTCAGAACATACCACTTAGTCGAGCAGCTCATCTCCTTTCTGCCAAGTCTTCCCAGCCCAAACTTTGCAACATTTTTGTAACGCTACTCTTTTGTTGGAAATCACCCAGAACAAATCAAGCTGCTTTTCTTTGGATATTTTCCAGTTCTTGAATCAAGTAATCCTGGTGAGGATCCCATACACTGGAACCATACTCTAGTTGGGGTCTTACCAGAGACTTATATGCCCTCTCCTTTACATCTTTACCACAACCCCCAAAATACCCTCATAATCATAGGCAGAGATCTGTACCCTTTATTTACAGTCATATTTATGTGATTACCCTGATGAAGATCTTTCCTTATATTAAAACCTAGGTACATACAATGATCCCCAAAGCGAAGTTTCACCTCATCAACGCAAAATTAAAACTGAGAGGACTTTTCCTATTTGTGAAACTCACAACCTGACTTAACCCCATTTATCATCATACATTGCCTACTGTCCATCTCACAACATTATCGAGGTCATTTTGCAGTTGCTGACAATCTTGTAACTTATTTATTACTCTGTACAAAATAACATCATCTGTAAAAAGCCTTATCTCTGATTCCACTTCTTTACACATATCATAAATATATATAAGAAAGCATGAAGGTCGAATAAAACTGCCTTGAGGAATTTCCCTCTTAATTATTACAGGGACAGATAAAGCTTTGTCTACTCTAATTCTCTGAGTTCTATTTTCTAGAATCAGAGCCACCCATTCAGTCACTCTTTTGTCAAGTCCAGTTGCACTCATTTTTGCCAGTAGTCTTCCATGATCTACCCTATCAAATGCCTTAGATAGGTCAATCGCGATACAATCTAGTTGACCTCCTGAATCCAGGATACCTGCTATATCTTGCTGGAATCCTATAAGTTGAGCTTCAGTGGAATAACCTTTCCTGAACCCAAACTGTCTTCTATCAAACCAGTTATTAATTTTGCAAAAATGTCATAGGGTCAGTCTTGCTGCAATAGTACTTTCTGACCCAGTGAGGAAAGCAATGGCAAACTACCTCACGCCTCATCTTGCCTAGTACGCCTCATTTTGGTGCTGCTATTCGTTTTTGGGGTTTCCTTATAAACAAATAACCTTTGGTGGTGCTATTTGAGGATCAACCAGCCTCTGGGCTGATGACCTAACAAACAGACAGTCTTATATAATCAGAAAGAATGCTTTCCCAAAACTTACTTACAATGCATGTCAAATTGACTGGCCTCTAATTTACAGCTTTATGTCTATCGCCCTTGTCTTTATACACAGGGGCTTCTATAGCAACTCTCCATTCATTTAGTATAGCTCCTTCATGCAAACAATAATCAAATAAGTGCTTCAGATGTGGTACTATATCCCAACCCATTGTCTTTAGTACATCCCCCAAAACCTTATCAATTCCAGCTGCTTTTCTAGTTTTCAACTTTTATATCTTACTGTAAATGTCATTGTTGTCATAGGTAAATTTTAATACTTCTTCAGTATTAGTCACCTCCTCTATCTGGACATTATCCTTGTAACCAACAATCTTTATATATGGCTGACTGAATACTTCTACCTTTTGAAAATCCTTGCATACACATTCCCCCACTTGATTACAATGCATATTACATTCATACAACCATGTGAAACTGTCATAAAAGTACTTGTTTGGGATGTTGTTCACCTTGTGTGTCACAGTGGCTTGAATGTCGCTTTTGTCATCAAAGCGTGACCCTTCATGTGAATTTTTATTCTGAAGAATTAAAAAAGTCACTTGGTGCAAAAAATTGGGAACTGGCACTTGTCTTTTTTTGCTGGAAACTGTACTTTACAAAGGCGAAAAAATGAGAGTATCCTCCTAATTCAATACATCATATATTCCATCATTAGACGGAGTAAACAAATTCAAACATGTTTTAGCTCGTTTGAGCCATCTTCAGTGAAAAATGAGGGGGCTTGAAATAATTTACATAATACAAGTTTAAAAATGCCAAAGAACATAATGAAGGAACAAATGAAAAAACAAACTAAAGAGTGCCTAGACGGAAACAAAATTAGCATAAATATACAATATTTACATCATTATATGGAGCAAAAAACAACTCACTGCAACAAAATTCTGTGAAACAGGTGTTAATATAAAAATAATAATTGAAACTAAAAACTGTGTTAACCTAAGAAGAAAAGAAATAAAAATAAATGATACAGATGAAAATGAACAATAGGTGCTCATGGTGAGGCTGTAGACCTCATAGTTTACAAAATATTGGTTTTGTAAGAATAACAAAACAGGTTGAAATCACTCTCGAAAATTCAAGCATAAAATCTGTCCTTGTAGAAACCCAACACGTCAAATTGGTGAGGAGGGGAGCGGGAGCGAAAAAATTTGAGAAACCAAGCCTGATATAACTTGCAGGTGAAAAGCCTGTGACAAGGAAAAACACTGATGAATTTTAAAGCTTTAGTAGAACAGCAGCATTGTCCGACTCGTTGGCTGAATGGTCAGCGTACTGGCCTTCGGTTCAGAGGGTCCCGGGTTCGATTCCCGGCCGGGTCGGGGATTTTAATCGCTTCTGATTAATTCTTCTGGCTCGGGGACTGGGTGTATATGTCCGTCCCAACACTCTCCTCATCATATTCAGACAACATACTACACTACCAACCACCACAGAAACACGCAATAGTGCTTACATCCCTCCATAGAGGGTTGGCGTCAGGAAGGGCATTCGGCCGTAAAACAGGGCCAAATCCGCATGTGCGACACAGTTCGCGCCCGCGACCCCACAGGTGTGGGAAAAAGCGGCAGGAAAAGAAGAAGAAGTAGAACAGCAGCATTCTCAATATCTTCTCAATCTAGCGATCCCTTTCTTGATTATTGTTTCATGATGTTGGCTGCTTGGTTTGCCTTATAATAAAGGGTCGGAAGGGCCGCGACATAAAATTGAGAAGCTATATTAGGGAGATGACAGATGCATGGTAAACTGTAAGTGACCTAGTGGAAACTGTCAATGAAATTCCAATCTGTAATGGAAAAAAATGAGCGTGTGTGTGAAACTTGGGCTGATAAGTAAAAAGTGTGGAATGGGTATGAAGAAAGCTTAAACTTACAGTGTTTAGCAGGTCGTTCTCCTCTCGAATGGCCTGGCCTTCTCAAAGTAACGGTCTTGTTCATGCGATCGAGTCTATAGTTAGTTCAGCGGAGGGGGAAGTGTTGGTGCAGGGCTGGTGTGGGGAGGGGGGAGTGGTGGTGAGTTGGAGAGATGGAGGTGGGGTTTGTTTGTATTATGGAAGTTCTGACAAATATATGCAATGAATGTTTCAAGTAGAATGTTCTTTTTCTCGTTGACTTCGTTTAAATTGTGAGAGGGGTTCATAAATTGATCTAAATCGATGTGGATGCTCTCAAGACCGTAGAGCAAGGTGCCTTTTTGCTCATAATGCAAGATCTTAAGATCTTTATCTATTGAAGTGTATTCATGGCTGGATGCTTTATGATGTTCACTCATAGCTGAAAAACGATTATATTTGAGAGCGTTGCGATGTTCAGCGTATCTTATGACAAAATTGTGGCCTGTTTGACCAATATAACTGGAATTACAGGATTGGCATTCTAATTTGTAAATTCCTGAGTTCAAATATTTGTTGTTAATGTTGTTATTGTTATTGTGGATTGAAAATGAGTTTGGAGTTGGTGTGGGAGGTTCTATATGCTATTTTGATGTTGTGTTTTTAAAAAATATTAGAAATTTTTTAAATTCTACTATTATTGAAAGTGAATGTGGAAAACTTTTCTTTAGGAGTGGAAACTTTTTCTAGGGTAGTCTTGGGCCTGCTCTTATACCTATTGATGATTTTGCTGATGAAGGTTCTACTGAAACCATTGTGTTCTGCTATATTGTAAATAGTATTGATTTCTTTTTTTTGTAATTCTTGTGAGATAAAGGAACAGTTAATGCTGTGAGAACCATGCTATTGTAAGCTGCTTTTTCATGTGTATCTGGATGCACAGAGGTCTGATGGATGGTATTGATGGTGTGGGCAGGTTTCCTGTATATATTGAAGGATAAAGTGTTGTTGCTGTTTGCGCATAATGGTTAAGTCCAGGTAATTAAGGGCATTCTGGTTTTCTGATTCTATGGTGAATTTTATATGTGGGTCAGTGGAGTTCAGAAATTCAAGTACTGTGTTGCTGTTAGTAACGTGGGAGTCTAAAATAACAAACATGTCATCTACAAAGCGTGTCCAGTGTTGAATGCCATTAATCTTGCCAATGATGTGAGAATGCTCTAAGTGATCGATGTAGATATCCACAAAGATTCCTGAAGCTGGTGACCTCATATCTTGTAAAAGAAACTGTACAACAACTCCAGCCCTGCGAATGGGCGCATTGTCATGCAGCAAGAAGAAATCCCCACTTTTCCATTGTTGCGGATAAACCATCTGAATTGTCTTGCACAACCGATCCATGACACCCAGATAATACTGGGAATTAACATCGGTGCCATTGGGATCAAATTCCCTGTAGATAATGCTGTGAGCATCAAGAAAAGATGATTAGCATTGTCTTCACTTTTGATTTTGTCATTCAGAATTTCTTCGGTCTTGACAAACCATCAGAGATCCATTGTGCACTTTTTTTTTTTTGGCAGGTTTGTATTGATAATACCAAGTCTCAGCACCATTGATTTTTTTTCCAGAAAAGAATTGTTCACATTTTTCATTGCAATCAAGTCGCGGCAAGCATCCAGGTGTTGTTGTTGCTTGTTTTTGTTCAGGAGTGAAACTTTGCACACGTTTTCCTCTTCTTCAAAACATTTTGGATAATGTCTTGAACACTTGGATCAGAGATGTCCAGCTCTTTAGCAACAATTCTGCATGAGAGATGATGGTCAGTTTTCAAAAGATCATTAATTTTCTGAATGTTTCTGTCGGATGAACTTGAGGTGGTATGCCCTGACCTCTCGATGTCCTCAAGTGATATCTGTCCTTCACTCAAACACTTGTACATGACTTAAACAATTATCACTGTAAGCCTTTTTCATGGACTCGAATGTCTCCATAGCCATTTTACGAAGTAAAACGTGAAAGGAAATCACTACTCAACTTAAATATTGCGAAATGTTGTGAGATGGACAACAGGCAATGGTATGTTGATGAACGGTGTTAAAAGTCAGGTTGTGAGTTTCACAAATAGGAAAAGTCCTCTCAGTTTTAATTACTGCGTTGATGGGGTGAAAGTTTCTTTTGGGGATCATTGTAAGTATCTAGGTGTTTATATAAGGAAAGATCTTCATTGGGGTAATCACATAAATGGAATTGTAAATAAAGGGTACAGATCTCTGCACGTGATTATGAGGGTGTTTAGGAGTTGTAGTAAGGATGTAAAGGAGAGGGCATATATGTCTCTGGTAAGACCCCAACTAGAGTATGGTTCCAGTGTATCGGACCCTCACCAGGATTACCTGATTCAAGAATTGGAAAAAATCCAAAGAAAAGCAGCTTGATTTGTTCTGGGTAATTTCCGACAAAAGAGTAGCATTACAAAAATGTTGCAAAGTTTGGGCTGGGAAGACTTGGGAGAAAGAAGACGAGCTGCTCAACTAAGTGGTATGTTCCGAGCTGTTAGTGGAGAGATGGCGTGGAATGACATTAGTAGAAGAATAAGTTTGAGTGACGTCTTTAAAAGTAGGAAAGATCACAATATGAAGATAAAGTTGGAATCCAAGAGGACAAATTGGGGCAAATATTCATTTAGAGGAAGAGGAGTTAGGGGTTGGAATAACTTACCAAGGGAGATGTTCAATAAATTTCCAATTTCTTTGAAATCATTTAAGAAAAGGCTAGGAAAACAATAGATAGGGAATCTTCCACCTGGGTGACTGGCCTAAATGCAGATCAGTATTGATTGATTGATTGATTGATTGATTGATTGATTGATTGATTGATTGATTGATTGATTGATTGATTGATTGATTGATTGATTGATTGATTGATTGATAAACAATTATCACTCTAAGCCTTTTTCATGCACTCGAATGTCTCCATAGTCATTTTACCAAGTAAAACATGAAAGCAAATCACTGCTTGTTGCTCCATTGCGTTTTGTGACACAACAATGTTGGCACACTTTGGCCGCATCTCCACTACTTAACACTGCCTGTTCACAACTGACTGGTCGAATTCATATATTTTGTTGTGCCACAGTTGTGCCACCATAGTTACTGCACTGATGTTGCTTATACGCCATGAATAAAATCAGTCTCAGAACTTTTTGGATGCATGGTGTAAATAAAAACTCACAATGCAATACTCTTTATTTATAGATACTAAAATACCTTACACATCAGGTACTGACAGAAGGTCAATGCTTCCTATAGATCCTTATTCCACAAAGAAAATCTGATGTCTCCTGATCATAAAAACTGCATTGCACAGCCATCTGCCGGAATATCAGTATACAAACTTATGGAAATCCTGTAGGAGAGTCCATAGACCTTTTCTTCACCAAATACTCAACATGGGGGTAAAATGTAACATAGACCCTTATTCAAACATATGCTTAAAATTTTTCCCTGCAGATATGCAACATACCGTTGAGAAATATTTTCTGGCTGGTCTTTGATGTACCTTTAAATACAAAAGCTCTGGAAAGGTGCTCTTTCATAGCAACATCTATTTTGGCTGTCAAATTAATAAGACCTTTGAAAATTCCAGGATTTACAGAATGTTTTGTTACATCATAGACTACACAATGCCACTTCAAATATGTCACAGAATTTTATGCACTGAATAATTCTGCATAATATGTGCCTATTTTTCCTAACCTGATTGTTATGCTTATTGATTGATTGATTGATTGATTGATTGATTGATTGATTGATTGATTGATTGATTGATTGATTGATTGATTGATTGATTGCAAGTAGAATCCAGTTGTCACTATAGTCACTTCCCAAATAATTCATATGATGGAAGAAACTTTCATGTTTTAATTTTTTTTTTCAGATGTTTGGAATCTGTTACTTTATTTTTAATCCAAGTCAAGTCATATCCAAATAACATGTATGGGAAACAGAAAAATGCATTCTTTGAGCCACAGCCACATAATCATTTCTCTTCTGTATACACCCCTGGCGGGAATTTATGCCGATGTTTGTGCCCTTGTTCTGGATTTGTTCTAGTTTTAAATGAGATGTTGGTCTACCAGGTGACTTTATCTCTGTCTTATCATATAGGGACAGTTTCAAAAGTGGTCTACTTAGGATATTACTTACAGAATTCATTGCTTTAGAAGAAACAAAGTTTACATACATAGCCTACAGGTTGATCATACCTACGAGTACATCTGCGATATTCTGTATGTGGCTCTTTATAGGAATACTGTACACAACAGATTTCGTTTCTGCTGCACCACACTTAATATTATATATAATAGGATTTTGACTAATTTCATTAGTCAGAACAACACACTTCTCAGATGACACACTTGGAACACTTGCATTTGAAACAGATGGACTCTGTGCGATAAGGCTTAGTGTATTTCCATTTCCATCAGGCTGGCTTCATCAATGACCAAATCTCTCATTCTCTGCATGTTAATAAATACAGTAGTAGGTTCTACACAGGTGTGAATCAATTTTACCCAAGAAAGGATCAAGAGAGACGAGCTGTGGCCCAGCTTGACTGGCCAGCGAGCAGCCTGCCAAAGGAAGCAAACTACACAACAGATGAAAACATTATCCCACTAGCTGCATGCTGTGCTTATTACCAAAACTGAATACATCATCTTTCTCAGTGACAGTGCTTTTAAAACAATGAAATAATAGTTACTTAGCTGGAGAGACATGAACTCCTCTGCCTGTTATAGCCAGCCACTGCTGTCATTAGGATGACTTATCAAAGCACTCTCCATGTTGCTTTTCACTGCATTCCTTAGATTTTATTTAATTTTACTGCAGAAATATCACTTTATTGCCTTTAAGGTTTTTTTCAAACTCTTCCCATAATATTCATTTTAACTCCTTTAGCATAATGTATACCGTAATTCAGAAGAAAAATAAGACTTATTAGGTGCTGTAAATGTTAGGGACAACTTACAGGTTATTGCTTTTAATGTTGATCACACTATTTGTTTTTAGGCTTTTCCTGTTGATGCTTTTACTCCAAAAGTTCAAGCTGAGTATGAGGTTGAACCTGGTAAACTCCCACGGAAGGTTCTGATTGAAAGGAAAAGAAGGGCATTTGCCAAACATAATATTAAACATTTACTGAAGGAAGCTGAAATTCATCGAATTGACCTAATTCCACCAGAAGTGCTGGAGTGGGTATTTTCTCCAGAAGAACAGTTCAGCGTTTTGAATCCTCTTCATTTCTTACCTCTGGAACTGTTTGACAATGCTGACTTTGACTGCAGGTAGGTTTAGATTTCTTGGCTGTTGGAGCTTTTTGTACACCAGTAATATAGATCATTAACAAGGACTTGGATCCAATAATAATCATGAATCTTTTAATAATACTACTGTATAGTAGAACACTGTCCATTTCCTTGATTGGATGGTTGGCATACTGGCCTTTGAATATGAGGGCCGTAGATTCGATTCCCAGTTGGGCTGAATATTTTAACTGCATATTGAATTCCTCTGGCTCAAAGACTGCGTATTTGTGTTTATCTTAAGATATTTCTCTCCATATACCTACAACACAGCACAGAGACACACAATACTTAATAAATCTCTCTGCAGAAGGGTTGGCTTCAGGAAGAGCATCTGATTGTAAAACTGGGCCAAATCCACATCATGTGGTGATCCCAATCAATTAGGAAAGAAGCTAGGAAGAAGAAGACTGTATAATATAATACTGCAGCTACATAAGTTCAATGTGATATGAAGGTACTCCACCTGTAGGGTAAAATTTATAGAATGTTTGTCCATTCAGCCATTCTATATTGGCTTGAAATGCTGGGCCACAAAGAAAATGAATGAACATAAATTCTATGTAGCTGAGGTAAAGCACATTAAGAGGGGCCTGTTGAGAAGCCAGGCTGATTAAAATTTGAAATGATGCCATCCAGAAATCTCAGAGAGTAACACCAATCTAAAAAATAACATTTGAGGATACACCATTTGAGATGGTTTGGTCACCTACTACAATAAGTACCTAGGTGTTAATAAAGAGAATGATCTTCAATGGGGTTTTCATATTAACAAGGTTGTTAAAAAAAGGTTACAGATCTCTTCACATACTTATGAGAGTACTAGCAATTACCCGTGGCTTTGCTTGCGTGGACATCGTAATTTGATCAAAGTAATCGTTTCTCGTCATTGTACTAAGACATTATCTGAAAATACTTAAAGTACAAAAACTCACTCAAAAGTTGAGTTCCATTTACTTCAGAATATCTGTGGTATTACCTGTTCGGGCTAAGATGATCATGCGACATAGAACTATACATGTGAGAAACAGTCTTCTCTCAAGTCGAAAAAGTAAATACATGTTTCTTTATTTTTAAAGGAGATTCCAAATACCTATTCCCACATCCACAACATCTTCAGTTTTTGAGATATACATAAATATCCCCATAAAAAGAATTCAACTCCTTGATCAGTTCTTCCCCCACCCTCACCCCATTTAAGCGTATTTTCCGGAAACAAAAATACATGTATCTTTATTTTTAAAGGAGATTCCAAATACCAATTTTCAGGTCTGTAACATCTTCAGTTTTTAAGATATCAATATCCTCATAAAAAACTATTTTTCACATATTTTCACCCCCTGTTAAGTGCGTTCTCCGAAAACAAAAAGGTATAGGTTCCTGTATTTTTAAAGGACTTCCCAAGTACCAAGTTTCTTGTCTCTAACATGTTAAGTTTTTGACATATAATGTAGATATATTGGTACTCATTTTAAAAATTCACCTGGTTTTCCAATTCTTTTCAGTCCCTTAAATGGGTTTACAGAAAACAAAAAAATATGTGTTTCATTATGTTTAAAGGAGATTCCAACTACCAGTTTTCATGCCTGTACATCTGTAACAACTTCAGTTTTTGAGATAAATGTATACTCATAAGAATAATTCAACTTCTTTTTCTTCTTCTTCTACTTCTTCTTCGCTATTTTTCACCCGTCTCCCGCCTTAAGTGGACTTTCCGAAAACAAAAACAAAAAAAAAGTGTTTATTTTGAAAGGAAATTCAAAATACCAATTTTCACGTCTGTAACAGCTTCCTTTTTTTTTAAAGTAAAGTATCCTCATAAACATATTTCAATTACTGATTTACTTATTTTCAAACCCACACCCCTAACGTGTTTCTTTATTTTAAAAGGAGATTCCAAATACTAATTTTCACGTCTGTAACATCTTCAGTTTTTGAGATATAAGCCTAAGTATCCTCATAAAAGAAATTCAACTCCTTTTTCACCCCCACCCCCCGCCCTTCCTACACGTTAAGTTGATTCCCCCTCCCCAAAAGTGCGTGTTTCTTTATTTTTAAAGGAGATTCCAAATACCAATTTTCACATCTTTAACATTTTTAGTTTTTGAGATGTAAGTATCCTCACACAAAGAATTCAACTAATTTTTCAATTCACCCCCCTTAAGTGGATTTTCCAAAGACA
Source organism: Anabrus simplex (assembly GCF_040414725.1). Taxonomy (NCBI): domain Eukaryota; kingdom Metazoa; phylum Arthropoda; class Insecta; order Orthoptera; family Tettigoniidae; genus Anabrus; species Anabrus simplex. Next base: position 452,783,793 of record NC_090267.1, on the reverse strand, counting down.
AAATATTACATATTTCTTTACTTTGAAAGAAAATTCCAAATCTATACAAAAAAAATAACTTGTCCTGACTGACTGACTGACTGACTGACTGACTGACTGACTGACTGACTCATCATCGCCCAGCCAAAACTACTGGACACAAAGAAATGAAATTTTGGGGATACATTCATATTAACATGTAGGTGCTTGAAGGGAGGATTTTTGGATATTCCATTGCTAAGAGGGTGAAAAGGGGGTGAATTTTAAAAATGAGGATATTTGTATCTCAAAAACTTAAAATATTACGGACGTAAAAGTTGGTATTTGGAATCTCCTTTGAAAATAAAGAAACACGTATTTTTGTGTTTTTGAATATTCTGATGAATAGGGGGTGAACAGGAGTGGCAAATGGGGTGAATTTAAAAAAAGACTGTATCTGCAAAGTATCTCAGACACGTTTACAAATTTGAAAACTGGTATTTGGAATTTCCTGTAAAGAAAAGATATATAAATAATTTTTTTTTCAGAAAATCCACTTAAGGGGAACTAAAATAAAAGGGTCATTTTTAAAATTAGCCTATCTACAGTATATCTAAAAAACTTAACATGTTGCAAACATGAAAATTGGTGTTTGGAATCTCCTTTAAAAATAAGGAAACATGTAGGCCTATTCTTTGGTTTTTGAAAAAAAAAAAAAACCTTAACTGGGGGGGATGAAAGAAGGAAAATCCACTTAAGGGGGTGAATTAATTGAAAAATTAGTTGAATACTTTGTATGAAGATACTTATATCTCAAAAACTTGAGATGTTACAGACATGAAAATTAGTATTTGGAATCTCCTTTAAAAATAAAGGAACATGCATTTTGGGGGGAAATCAACTTGGGGGCAGGGTCGGTGAAAAAGGAGTTTAATTCCTTTTTACGGGTATACATATATATCTCAAAACTGAAGATGCTACGGTCGTGATAATTGGCGTTTGGAAGCTCCTTTATAAATAAGGAAACATGTTTTTTTGGTTTTCAGAAAATTAATTTAAGGGCGAGGGTGAAAGGAAGTGAAAAAATGTAATTCTTTTTATGGAGAAACTTATATCTCAAATACTTCAGGTTACACACATGAAAATTTGTATTTGCAATCACCTTAAAAAAATTAAGAAACACGCATTTTTGGAGGGGGACAGAGAACAACTTAACGGGCTGGGGTGAAAAAGGAGTTGAATTCTTTTTATGACGATATTTATATCTCAAAACAGGAAGATGTTAGAGGCAATGAACATTTGTATTAGAAATCTTCTTTCAAAGTCAAGAAATACGTGTTCTTTTGTCTTCGGAAAATCCACTTAAGGTGGGTGAATTGAAAAATCAGTTGAATTCTTTGTGTGAGGATACCTACAAAAACTAAAAATGTTGAAGACGTGAAAATTGGTATTTGGAATCTCCTAAAAATAAAGAAACACACACTTTTGGGGTGGGGAAATCAACTTAACGGGTAGGAAGGGCGAGGGGGGGGGGGGTGTGTAAAAGAAGATGAATTTCTTTTATGAGGATACTTATATCTTAAAAGCTGAAGATGTTACAGACGTGAAAATTAGTATTTGGAATCTCCTTTTAAAATAAAGAAACACGTTAGGGGTGTGGGTTTGAAAATAAGTAAATCAGGAATTGAAATATATTTATGATGATACTTTACCTTTTAAAAAAAAAAGAAGCTGTTACAGACGTGAAAGTAGGTATTTTGAATTTCCTTTCAAAATAAACACTTTTTTTGTTTTCGGAAAGTCCACTTAAGGCGGGAGACGGGTGAAAAGTAGTGAAGAAGAAGAAGAAGAAGAAGAAGAAGAAGAAGAAGAAGAAGAAGAAGAATAAGAATAAGAAGAAGAAGAAGAAGAAGAAGAAGTTGAATTATTCTTATGAGTATATATTTATCTCAAAAACTGAAGTTGTTACAGATGTACAGGCATGAAAACTGGTAGTTGGAATCTCCTTTAAACATAATGAAACACATATTTTGTTTTTGTTTTCTGAAAACCCATTTAAGGGACTGAAAAGAATTGGAAAACCAGGTGAATTTTTAAAATGAGTACCAGTATATCTACATTATATGTCAAAAACTTAACATGTTAGAGACAAGAAACTTGGTACTTGGGAAGTCCTTTAAAAATACAGGAACATATACCTTTTTGTTTTTGGAGAACGCACTTAACAGAGGGTGAAAAGATGTGAAAAATAGTTTTTTATGAGGATATTGATATCTTAAAATCTGAAGATGTTACAGACCTGAAAATTGGTATTTGGAATCTCCTTTAAAAATAAAGAAACATGTATTTTTGTTTCCGGAAAATACACTTAGATGGGGTGAGGGTGGGGGAAGGACTGATCAAGGGGTTGAATTCTTTTTATGGGGATATTTATGTATATCTCAAAAACTGAAGATGTTGCAGATGTGGGAATAGGTATTTGGAATCTCCTTTAAAAATAAAGTAACATGTATTTATTTTTTTCGACTTGAGAGAAGACTGTTTCTCACATGTATAGTTCTGTGTGACATGGTCATCTTAGCCCGAAAAGGTAATACCACAAACATGGTACAATGATTTTCTGAGGTAAATGGAACTCAACTTTTGAGTGAGTTTTTGTACTTTAAGTATTTTCAGATAATGTCTTAGTACAATGACGAGAAACGATTACTTTGATCAAATTACGATGTCCACATGAGCAAAGCTGCGGGTAATTGATAATACAATATATATCCTCATAAAAGGAATTCATCTCCGTTTTCACCCTCCCCTTCCCCTGCCAAGTTGATTCCCCCGCCGAATGCGTGTTTCTTTATTTTTAAAAGAGATTCCAAATACCAGTTTGCACGCTTGTAACATTTTTAGATTGTTTGGTATGTATATACATTCTCATACAAATAATTCAACTGACTTTTCAATTCTTTCATCACCCTGCGGTTAAGGTTTTTTTTCCGAAAACCAAAGAATAGGCCTACGTGTTTCCTTATTTTTAAAGGAGATTCCAAACACCACTTTTGCAACATGTTAAGTTTTAGAGATATACTGTAGAAAGGCTAATTTTAAAAATTGACCCCCCTTTTCTAGTTCCCCTTAAGTGGATTTTCCGAAAAAAATATTTATATATCTTTATTTTTACAGGAAATTCCAAATACCAGTTTTCAAATTTGTAATATGTTACGTGTCTGACATAATTTGCAGATAGAGTCTTTTTAAATTTCACCCCGTTTGTCACTCCTGTTCACCCCCTATTCATTGGATTATCAAAAAACACAAAAATACGTGTTTCTTTATTTTCAAAGGAGACTCCAAATTTCAATTTTCAAGTCTGAAACGTTCATTTTTTGAGATATAAGTCTCCTCATAAAAGGTGTTTACCCCTTTTCTCCCCTTTTTTCACCCCCATTAATGGGATTTTCCAAAAACTAAAAAATATGTGTTTCTTTATTTTTAAAGGAGATTCCAAATACCAATTTTTACGTACGTAATATTTTAAGATTTGAGACATAGGCTAGGTATCCTTACTTTAAAAATTCACCTCCCTTTTACTCCCTTAGCGACGGAATGTCCAAAAATCCTCCCTTAGCAAGCACCTACATGTTAATATGAATGTATCCCCAAAATTTAATTTCGTTGTGTCCAGTAGTTTTGGCTGGGTGATGACGAATTAATTAATTGATTGATCGATCGATTGATTGATTGATTGATTGATTGATTGATTGATTGATTGATTGATTGATTTATTTATTTATTTATTTATTTATTTATTTATTTATTTATTTATTTATTTATTTATTTATTTATTTATTTATTTATTTTAGACTTGGTTTTTTATAATACCGGTAACAGGTGTAGAACAGAACAAGGCCATAGAGCTAGTTGCAAATAGGGGATACACACAGGCTTGCAGATTGAATGCTCTTAAAAGCATAACAGCCTTTAATGTGTGCGTGCGTGCGTGCGCAATTAATGTTATATAGCCTCATTTATTTTAAACTTTTACAGGAATCCTCAGGAGTGGCTTGATCTAGGAGTTATAGGAGATGTGACATTCCCTGTACCTGCTGAAGCTTTTCTACCAAAGACAATGCAGACATTGGAGTCATTAAGAAGAAAAACAAATACCAAACCTATAGAGGAGTGCTTTGATTGGTTTAATGTGGCGGTGACTGAGTATGATGAAGAAAAAAAGTTGTGGACTGTGTTTACTTTGGATGTTACTGAAGCTATTTATAAGATTCCAAGGATTTACTTAATGTTTAAAGCTGAAGATCCAGTACTATATGTTACAAGAGTGAAAGATGCTGTAAATAGTAGAACTGTTGCTGAAACTAATATTAGGTAAGTTTTATTTTAGGCTTTACAAATAATAAGTCTCTTACATCTCACGATAGCTTAAGACTATTATTATTATTAATCTTTTTTATTATTAATACAACTTCCCCCATGAGGAGGCTGCCACAAGGACAAAGTATATCAACTACACACTATTTTGTGTTCTAAGTTTGCTAGTATGCCAGACAGAAATACCCATCACAAGGCTCAGGAATAAGTTTAGAACGAATTTGGAAGGTGGCATGATGTATGGTTCATCAAATGTTATATAGATGGTTGCAGAGTATGATTACTGAACCTCGTATTGCAGCAATAGCGATGTCATGAAGTCATGTCCGGTTGAGACCGAGAAAATCCTATACCTGTAGAAGAAATTTAGGGATTGTGCCTCGTGCTCCAGTCATGAGTCATGGACAGAATTATTGTCTAGGTGATATAAGTCCTTATAGTAGTTCACGGTTGGCTGGGAAATCGACTTCTTCTTGGCGTCCACCTCTTCAGCCTGGCCAACGTGTGACTCGAAGCGTATTGTGGGATCTAAGATTAGTCCTTGCTTGCTAGCTGGTTGAAAGGCTAGCATGTCAATACGCCTGTAGCCAATATATTTGATAATAGAATAAATTTCATTATTTTCATACTGAGTTTGTAAGAGTTGTGTGAGCTGTTCCAAGTGGATAAAAGTTTTTTCTTTTGTATTAGGTGAGCCCAAGAAGTAAGTGTCATACCTCATCTTTATAATGCTTTGCAAACTTTATTTTCATTTGTAACTGTGAGGTTCCTTTAACTAAGTCAAAACTGAAGAATCATGGCTTGTGTGATAACAAATTGCAAACTTTAGACTGATGGTGAACTTTGGTTACGTACCTTACTTACTTTAAGTTGTCTGAACACACATTTCTTATCATTCACAAGACTTGAATTATTGAAGTATTTTGTAACAAGTTCCCTATTCTCAGCAGGAGTGCATTTCAGTGTTTAATCATTACACTCTCAAGTAATTTAGCATTTCTTGCTGTATGTGTTGACCAACCTCATGTGCTTCAATAAGTTATTTGCCTCATACCCGAAAGCACCATGCTTGATTTTTGGCTCATCCAGAGATTTTAATCTTGGTCTAAATACTGAGACAGCAACCTTGTGAGAACAGCTGGTTAGCTATATGATATGCAACATTTAACAAAGCCTGGGAAAAGGATTAATTTACAAACTTCTCCAAATAGTGCTCTGTAGAACCATAGCATAGGTTATCATTATCAATATGCTCAGTGACAGAAGATTCTGGGTATGTATGGGGAACAGTGTGAGATGTACGTAGGTGGTTTGAAAAGTTCTCGGAATGTACTAGAATTAAGTATCTTACCTCGGTGGAACTGCTTTTATTTTTCAACATAGTCTCCCTGTAGACTAATGCATTTGGTCCAGCGATGTTCCAATACTTTCATCTCATCTCGAAAATGAGATTCCTCCAGGCCTGCAAAATACCTCTCTAATTTGGTTGTCAGTTCTTCCCTTGTAGAAAATCTCCGTCCACCGAGGAAAATTTTCAGCTTGGGGAATAGATGAAAGTCTGATGGTGCCAAATCAGGTGAATAAGGTGGATGTGGCAACAATTCGTACCCCAGTTCATGAAGTTTTGCCATGGCAATAACACTTGTGTGGTGTGCGGCGGAACGTTGTCCTGATGAAAGATGACCTTTTTCCTTGCCAAACCAGGCCTTGTTTCACGTATCTTTCCTGTAGTTGGTCTAGGAGATTTGCATAGTATTGCCCCGTAATTGTTTGGCCACTAGAAAGATAATCCATCAGCAGAATGCCTTTTGCATCCCAGAAAACTGAGGCCATGACCTTTCTGGCCGAACACACTGCCTTTGCTTTCTTTGGTGGTGGTGAATCAGCATGTTTCCACTGCTTTGACTGCTGTTTTGTCTCTGGGGTATAGTAGTGGACCCAAGTTTCATCTCTAGTCACAATCCGGCGCAAAATATCTTGTTGGTTGCACTGAAAACGGGCCAGACTTTGTTCGGACATTTCCAATCTGGTGCGTTTATTGTCCAATGTCAAGAGCCGCGGCACCCATCTTGCGGATAATTTTTTCATACCCAGTTCTTTGGTTAAAATATAATATACCCATTCAGAAGACATCCCTACAGCTTCAGCAATCTCCCACACTTTCAGTCGACGATCCTCCATGACCATTTTATGCACTTTTGCGATAAATTCTGGGGTCGTAACACTTTTTGGCCATCCACTACATGGATCATCATCCAAGTTCTCCCGACCAAAGTTAAACTCGCTGGTCCACTTGGCAACAGTTGAAAATGAAGGAGCAGTGTCCCCCAGTGTGTTCTGAAAGTCGGCATGAATTTCCTTTGCTTTCATACCTTTCTTTACAAAGTATTTAATCACTGCTCGAATCTCAGTTTTTCCATTGTCACAAATCACTACGCGGGAACAACAACAAGAGTCGTCACTACCACACTCCTGCAGCTAGAGCACTGACGCGCCACGTGTTCACTCACAAAGGATGTGTGATTATTGCGCGGGAACCTCGTTGCTCTAGCACTGACATCCAGCGGTGATTCTGAGAACTTTTCAAACCGTCCTCGTAAGTGATAGGAGTTGATCACAACAGCTGTGACCGGGTCTGAAGACTGCTTGGTCCGGTGGAACATGTTGCAAGATAGATGTACTGATTCTGTTGGAAATTAGACTTTCAAAAAGCTTAAAATAGCAACTGGGAAGTACTATTGGTCTATAACTGCCTGGTTGGTTGGCAGGGTTAGTTGCTTTTAAGATGGAGAGTATTTTTGTTCTGTTGAATTCTGGTGGAAGTTCAGTATAGAACTTTTCCAGCCATCTTTTGGTATTCTGTCACAAATGAATCAGAAGTAAATTCTAGATAAATTCCACTAAAACCAGGCAAGAGTTTTATTGGGCTTATCCTTCAGAGCTGTATTAAGCTGTATCAAGGCTTGAAGCTGTCATTTCATGTGCCTTGTATGCTTCTTATTCAGTGGTACCTGAGAAGTTGCCACAATGTGCAATGCTATTCGGTCAGGACTAATTCAGATTTAACCAAAGGCTTGTTTTCTCCAAGTTTCAGAGAAGACCCCATGCTCTCCTGCTAGAATGACTTCAATGAATTCTACTGTTACGATCCACTGGTCCCTTTGAGTGGTATCCATACTGGATAGGAGCTCGTTAACAATATCTGGGTCACCATTTTGTAGGTATTCACTGTAGAGAGTATTGTTCTTTGCACTCCAGCCTCTGGGGCTGCTCGTTTTAGCTGCCATTTTAATTGCTCTTATAAAATGCTTGTAATCATAGTAATTATAGTTTGCTTTGTATTTATCCAATTCAGAAGAGAACATGCCGCACTTTACTTTTCTGAAGTTCCATCAAGCTAGTGGTTTTGATTATAGAAAGGGAATTTTGATACCAATTACTGATATTTGCTAACATTGATTGTGAAGAAAATTTTCTCCTACTCTGTGATCTTGTGTAATTGGTATTCCCTCTCATTGCAGCTGACAAAACACAAATCAGGATTAGAGTCTATACCCCACACAGCTGAGCAAAAGGTCCTACATTCTTTTGAATCAAAGACCAAAGGAAGATTATTCAGTTCTGCCCATTCTACAAGTTTCATTCTGCATTCATTGTTTTCTGAATATTTCCAAATTGTGATGACTGTTGAAGTCACCTAAGTAAACTACAGGATGTTCAGCAACCTGAAGGTTTATATATGTTGAAAATGGTAAGGTCTCTGAATCCCACAAAAATGAAGTGGATGTCTTCATTATCTGTTTAAAAAGCAGTGAGGCATTTTGGATGTTGTTGCGAATGAACTACGCCATATGCATCATGATATATTGCACTCAGTACTATGTACTCATCTATGTGACCCTTTTCTTGGAACTGTTCTTCATTGGTTGTATGTGTTTCCCATATGTTGTCAGTATATGTTTTGTTGTATCGGGGATCTGTGTATTGATAAGGTGGTGACTTTTAAATTATCTTTATACTGTGATACCAATCAATACGGAAATGAAGCTAATAGATTATAATGCCGTGTCTTTTCGACCACACGCATTCTTCTTTTGATACTCTTTCTACGATTATTGTAGGATAGTTTTCTCCCTCCACCACATCTACCCTGCACCCTTCCTCTAGTGTTTAAAGTCAGGTAGCACTCCCTAGTTACTATTCTGTTGTCATTGTAGATGTTTATGTGAGTGTGCAGTGCTTTCGACCACGGGTGACTACTGCCGTTTGTTAAATTTGGTTCTAACACTGCACACGCAGCAATTGGTATACACAAATTGTTTGACTGTTTACTTGTGTTATGAGTGAAATGGATTCTAAAGAAGGGATAAACAAATTGATTGATAGTGTGGAAAAGGAAGAGAAATGTAATGAAACATTATGAAAACTACAAGTTAGTGCAAGGAAGAGACTTTTTGATGACAATGTGAATGATACAGAAGAGGCTCATAATATTTTAGAATAAGAAGGTAATGACATTGATGATTTTTCTTGAAGAAAGTGATCACTACACGGATATTGAGTATTCTGCAGATACTGAAGATGAAAATATGGATATATCAGAGAACAGGGTGGTACCAGAAAACATAGCATTACCTCAATACACTGGAAAGGACAAGATAACTAACTACTGTACTAGGTCTAAGGGATAAGCCAGAAGACATAATATAGCATCGCACTTGCCTGGCCTGTCAAATTTAGCTTGTAATGAAACACCTCCCATTGAATCATGGCAGTTATTCTACCCTGATGATATGCTAGACAAAATTGTAAGTTACACAAATCTATGGATTGGAATGAGAGAAGAAAATTACCAAAGGTCTCGGGATACCCCAGACACAAACTGTGCAGAGGTGAAGGCAGTAATAGGATTGCTCAACCTTGCAAGATGTCAGAAGTCATCCCACACAAATCTAAAAGATTTATGGGCTCGAGATGGTACAAGTGTTGAGATTTTCCGCACAACTATGAGTCTCAGAAGGTTTCAATTCCTATTGACTTCTTTGCGGTTTGATGATTTCACAAGCAGGATAGATCATCAGAAATCTGACAAATTCACAGCCTTTCGGGAAATGTGGGAAAACTTTGTCAAACATTGCAAATTGTATTACTCTTAGAGTGAATACATCACAATAGACGAAATGCTTGATGCCTTCCATGGCAGATGACCTTTTCTTCAATATATAAGAAATAAACCGGTTTTAAAATATTTGCACTTGCAGATGCAAGGACCTTCTACACGCACAGTATGGAGTTATATACAGGGAAACAACCTGATGGATCCTACAAAGTGAGCAACAGTGGTAAAGATGTAGTGGAGAGACTAGTACAGCCGATTTCTAGCACTGGCCATAATATAACCACGGGCAATTGGTATACATCAGTACCATTAGCTCACAGTCTTCTGGCCAACCACAGACTTACTCTGGTTGGAATGATAAAGAAAAACAGACGGGAAATACCTCGCATCTTTGTTCAAACAAAAGCCAGACCAGAAGGGAGCAGCATGTTTGGCTTTGGAAATGTGTCCACGTTGTTGTCGAATGTTCCCAAGAAAAATAATGTAGTGTTCTTGTTATCAACTATGCACAACAGTGATGACATTGATGAGGAATCAGGTGAAGCAGAGAAACCTGAAATATGGACTTTTTACAACCTAACCAAAAGAGGAGTGGATGTCATTGATAAACTAAAAGCATCTTATACAATGCCACGAACAAGCCGACAATGGACTCTGACATTGTTCGAACCCACACATCTCCCAAATGCAGAGCTTGGCTCCATAGTTGTAGCATGTTAACACATGCGGCTACTCCACTCAGTTGATGATGGTGATGATGATGATTGTAACCATAATTTGGGACATAATAATAATAATAATAATAATAATAATAATAATAATAATAATAATAATAATAATAATAATAATAACGGTCATCTGAAAAGAATGGACAGAAGAAAGTTAACTAAAGAAATCTTTCACTTTTTTGATTCAAACCCCAAAACCACAATTCCCTGGTTTAGAAATACCAAAGAAGACCTGCAAATGCTACATATCTCAGCTGAAGACGGCCTTAACAGAGATCTCTTCCGCAAGAAAATATTGACGAACGGGCTAAACCGAGACGAGCAACCGAAGAGAAGACACGGTGCCCCTTGGACAGAGGAGCGCAAGCAGGCCCACTCCCAAAGAATGAGGGAAATTTGGGCTCTAAAGAAGGCCAAGTTCAGTGTCAAATGCAACAAGACTTAACGTGGTCCTTGATGGCCCCAGCGAATTATATATAATAATAATAATAATAATAATAATAATAATAATAATAATAATAATAATAATACTAAAAATAATAAATATTAATAAAATAATACTGAACCCGAAAAATATAATTGACATAAAATGTAAATAAAGAACATGGTAAACAGACGGAGTGGCAGTGAATATTTCAAATCAAACCTTATAGACGTGAGGATAGCTATCAATACGCAAAATTAAATCATATGCAGGGGAACACTTACAGGCCTAAAAATGACAACTAAGAAATGATGTGGAAGCTGCAGGAACCCTATGAGGTCCATGGGATGGTATGGCGTTATGGGGGAGAAAAGACTTACGATCATCACCTCGAAACTCATCATGTTAACATAATCAAAACCAAAATTACAAGAAACAAGATCATGAAATAGAAACTGATACTTATTCACCAATGAAGGGTGTTTCAAAGACTTTACATATCGTAATTAAGTAACTTAAAGAAATACTACATTTAATATGTAAAGGTGATGCTACATTACAATGTATAGTTTAAAATGAAAGTAAGTGATAGAACTGAAATTGCGGCAATGGGAACCTAGGGTAAACTCGGACATGTTAAATTTAAAACTTTGAAAATGACATTAAGTAAAGAAATACCGAAATACCAAAGTAATTAAATTAAATCAAACAAAACCAGAAAACATTGAGAATAACACTTACCAATGAAAAATGGAGTTCCCGAGGGGAGGCCCCGAACGCACACGTTCGCTAGGGCGGTCGGATGTAAATGACGCCGAGCACACGCATTATTTCTCCGAAGCCAACAGAAGACCGGAAATAGCCCGATCACAATTAACCAATAAGAAACAATTTCTACTAGGTTCCCTATCTTTTCGCCAATAGGAAATTTCGTTGTTCTAGCTAATGAAATTGCATGACCATATATGGTCATATTAAGATAGTTAGCAACTTCTCGAGATTTCCTATTGCGACACCTATTTCAACAGCAATAACCGCACATGCGGTATAGGATGTTTCACAACTAAAGCACCTTTACATTTTCATCAGATTACAATTTTGATATACAGAATTACAAAAATTAATTTTCAAATATTTCTTCGAGAAATTCTTCAAGTTAAAACGTCCCAAGTGTCATTTCCTCATGCTTGCTGACATTAATTTAAATGATCAATTACATAAAATTTACATACAAAAAAAAATCACTGTTTGCATCTTGCAATGTTCAATATATCTTGCCTATTGCCTAAAAGAAAAATTATTACACACATATTTAAATTAATATTTCTTGCCGTTACATAAAATAATTCCAGTAGAGTCCAGAGCTCCAACCAAAACTGAAATCCTTCAGATAAGTTAAATAGAAAAAACCTTTAAAATTATATTTCCCATAGTTCAGTTCTCCGTCTCACCACATATTACATTCTCCTCCTCCCAACGTCGAGCTCTGCTCGACAAAAAATAAAAACAAACAAATTTAAATGAAATTAAAAGAGAGGCTTAAATGGAGATTTGATGATTCTCGCAACGCCACAATTGCACCACACCGCCCAAAACAGGCGAAGGTTATTGGTGCAGCAATACTTACTGCTACCATCAGAACCACCTTCCCATTCCACTATCAGATAGTAGTGGCCAATAGGTGCGTTACAGGCTCCGATCAGATACCCCAGGTTGAACAGAGTCAGTGGTATTGCAGTCACTGGAACATAAACAGACACAGCAGAAACTTGAACTGAAGAAATAAGGCCACTGGCTTGAACTATCGATGACTTAAAGTGGTGGTGTTTTTTTGTTTTTTCGTAACAATAACAAGTCTCCTTAGGGTGGTTCCCTCTCATAGTTCTGGGATACCCCAGCCTCCCTGGCAAGTGCTGTTTCAGAATTTAGGACAATTAAAAAAAAAAAAAAAAAAAAGGAAATCTGCCAGAGTTTACCCTAGTACCAAAAACATTACAAAATCCCTAACTATGCCCATTAATAAAATTCTACTCTTACCCCAAAACACATAACATTAAATTATACATAACATGGTCACAGCGACCATGCTTATTACAACTAATATTCTTAAATAACCTATAAAATTGCCAATGTATCCGGCCAGATGTTTACCTCAAAAACAAAAATTTTATTTATAACTAAATCCCTTATAACTACTAAATTAAGTTACTGTGTGCATTCTTAATCACATAACATTAAGAAAAGAACCAAACAAATAAAAGGAAGAATTTAGAATGTTGCGAGGGAACTCAAAACAGGGAAATAAATACTTAATTACGTTAGCTTGCAACCACCTTCAATTAACTGAGGTTAGTAAGTCACTATTCATTTATCATGTCGTGTACTCGTAAGATGTTTGCATAGATAAACTCACATTACGTATTATATGTTACACCATTCAAATGAGGTGCAATTAAGCCACCAACAGGAACTCAAAAATAAAGAACGAAAGCGATGCAAGAGTGCGCATACAGAAATCCAACTCACTGATATAAGCAATAAAAAGGTACAAACAACACCTTCATACCAGAGATTACCAGATAACCGCACAACATGCAAGACTACCAAGTTCATCTGTCCTCCGACACACAACATACACAAGACACAATCACCAAACCACCAAAGCAAGTGCGACGATCCCTGAATCGGCATAACCAACCAATGGTAAAAGGCACGAACGACCTCAATACTGACTCCATCTCACATCACAAGAACACAGTACACATACACACACAAAAACAGCCGTGCGATGACACATCAAGAAGTACTCACAAAAGAAAAAGGACAGAACATCAGAACATGACCTCAGGTACACTTGAACTTATCACACGATTAATGAGACTCTTAGGGCCAATATAGTACTTTTATCAAGAACAGCTGGCTTTGTGAAATTGAAACAGATCTCCAGGAAATCAACATCTCAGAAGACATTGTACAGGACAGATGTAAATTCAGAACCAAAATTGACAATCATCACTTTGAAGACAAATCCAACACCAGAGCTACTATAACTTGGACAGAAGAACGAAGGAAGAAGCTCAGCGAGAGGATGAAGAGATTTTGGGAGAAAAAGAAGGCCAACACATCAGCTAAGCAAGTTCAACCGTGCCCCTGAGTAGGGCATAATGATGTAAAAAAAAATTAGGTTCTCCATACGTTTGATACCTCTATTCGCTCAATACTCAAGAGTTATCAATATAGAATGATACTAATACAGATGAACTCATCACTTTTTGATTCTATGTTAATAGCATACAAACAATTTTAATTAATATTGTTAACTTGCCAGAAGTAGCAGATCTGATAGTGGTCACCAGAAGCATATAATATCTCAACTGATATGTAGCAGTTACAACAAGAAATTGGGCTTTTTTGATCCATCACTCTTCGCTAGCTACCATGCTATGTGGAACAGACAATCGAGGTGTAAAGGTCAGATATCGCTTCGATGGGGGACTGTTTAGTCTGGCTAGACTTCGCTCCCAAAAGCTTACTAAGATTTCCTCCGTTATGGAATTGCAGCATGCAGATGATGCTGCCGCACCTGCTCTCACACCTGAGGAGCTGCAACAGTCAGTCAGTGGTTTCAAGAGTGCTTGTGATTGTTTTGGTCTCTCCATTAATGTTCAGAAAACCAAAGTGCTCTCACAGCCTGCACCTGGATTGAACCTCCCACCTTTCGATATCTCCATTGTGGATACTCCACTGTAGCAGGTTGATCACTTTTTATATCTAGGAAGTATCCTCTCAACAAATGCTAACTGCTCATAAGATGTTGATATGAGAATTGGCGCTGCCCACTCAGCATTTGGACATTTATTCCGTCGTGTCTTCTTACAATGCATACCAAGATCATGGTTTACCGTGTTGTTGTCATATCAACACAGCTTTACAGTTGTGAAACATGGACCCTCTATGGTTAGGATATCAAAAAGCTCGAGTGCTTCCATCTGCAAAATCTCAGATCCATCTTGAACATCAGATGGGAGGATCGGGTCACCAACCTTGCAGTTCTTGAGAAAGCATATGCTGTAAGCATTGAGGCTACCATCATTGGCCACCATCTCAGATGGATAGGGCACGTCCATCGTATGGGTGAACCCAGGCTTCCTTGTCAACTTCTTTATGGTGAACTCTGTTCTGGCACAAGACCTCATGGAGCCCCTTTGAGGTATTTCAAGGATCAGCTGAAGCATACTATGAAAAGAGATGGAATTAACACTCAATCCTGGGATACGCTTGCTGAGAATCATACACTTTGGTGCCACACTGTTTCTGTATCAGTTTCGGTGTTTGAAGAGGATAATTGACTATGATTTTGATTACGGTATGTCCTCCCAACATTTGCCTGATGTGAAAATGGAAAACCACAGAAAATTATCTTCAAGGCTGCCGTTAATGGCGTTCGAACCTAGTATCTCCCAAATGCAAGCTGACGGCTATGTGACCCAAACCACTCACTCACTCACTTGTTGGGTTGTTTGGAGTGTAACCAATAACAGAGACTTTTAGCAAACCAATGCTGTGGTCTGTTTAAACTATCAAATCACAAGTAAGAAAGCAATATTGTAAAAATGTCAGCACCTTTAGCATGAAATCTGATTTTGATTTTAGACTACTACAGTGGACCTTGGATAATTCAAACTTCTATAATTCAAAATCATCTTTAATTCAAATATTTTGCCTGGTCGCTAGCATTTTTATGTAAACAATGTTAAAAATCATGGGTAATTCAAATTTTATTTTGGTTAATTTGAATTTCACAACTCGTGTTTTCTCAACAATAGGCTAGACTTAGTTAGAATGGGCTGAAGGCAGGGAAGTTCTGTCTCCTTACCCCTCCGGGCTGCCTGTGAGGTCACTGTCCTTTCCTCCTACACATCCTGCCCCTTCCGAACACTCCTTCATCCTTCTTTTGAACTGACTGTTGCATCACAGAGTTAAGCGGTTACTACTTAGTGATTACGGTGCCGTTACAAAGGATTGCATTGTTTGAGCATTTCTGCGTAAATTTTTGTTGAGTGTGGATCGTATGACATTGTCCTTGTTAAAAGAAGTAAAAACTGCAATGGTTCCACCTGATTAATACTGTTTATTTGCCTAAGGCAAATTAAAAACTGTAGAACATGTTTTGTCTACTTTGTAGACATCTTCAGCTACATATATTTAAGGTGTATTGCATAATTAACAAAGGACATATTCTTACTATCATAATGTTAAAAACACACATTAAAAACATTGATTTTTAAAAACTTAATTATACTAAAATAAACATGTCATGAAAAGAGGGGAAGTGGGGTGGGGGGTGTTCATGGATGAAATGAAAATATGGTACATTAACTACTGCTCCCTAAAATATCAAAGCCATAATGTTTGCCATTTCACTGTTCATATGTTATGTGAAAACTTCTTGAAAAGTCTCGTAGCAAATCTAGCTACAATTCACTAGGCCTAAGTGCACTCTTGTTGTTGTGTTTGAAAGGAATCCATTGTCTTGTTGAGAAATCTTGTGACTGTCCTGTATTTGCCTTAGGCAAATAAACAGTTTTGATGAGGTGGAACCGTTGTGGTTTTCACTTTTTCTTTTAACAGTGTACAACATTGATATGGAAAATGCGGATGATTACTTGCAAAATGACAATGTCCTTGTCAAAACCTAAGGTGTACAAATCATTAACTTTAGCCAAAAAGGTAGCAGTGATTAGGGAAGTGGAAAAGGGTCTAAAGAAGAAATCAAATTGCAGAGGAATTGACTTATTTGAAAAATACAAAACTTTGAACTGTGGAACTGTCAGTGGAAAAGTCTGGAAAAGGACAAGAGAACCAGCAACCCAGATGTAGACAACTGTGTTTTGAAATGTTTCAAGCAGGTGCAAGACAAGAAAATTCCTATCAGTGGCACTATTTTACAAGGAAAAGCTCAACAGTTTGCCTTTGAATTGGGGAACATGATTTCAAAGCCAGCACAGTGTGGGTGGATGGTTTCAAGGAATGGAACAACATTTCTTTTTGTGGTGAGAGCATGGGTGTTGATCAGTGTGAAGCTGAACAATGGAAGGAAAACTTGCAAGAGGTGATTGAGGTCATGGAGCCTAAATGTTGATAAGACAGGTCTTTTCTTTAAGTGCATGCCAGACAGCACCCTAGCATTTAAAGATGAAAAATGCCTTGGAGGAAAGCTTAGTAAAGAAAGAGTTACACTTTTGGTAGGAGCAAACATAGATGGATCAGAAACCTGCCTTTATTGATGATTGGGAAATCGGCTAATCCTCAATGTTTCAAAAATTTAAAAACAGAACCAGTTGAGTATGCATCAAGTGGAAGAGCTTAAATGACAAGCAACATTTTCGAGAAGTGGCTGTTAAAATTAGATGAAAAATGTCGCGAAGAAAAACGGAAGATTACTCTTTCTATTGACAACTGCCCTGCTCACAACAGCCTTCCACCTTTGGAAAACGTGAAAGTGATTTATTTCCCGCCTAATATGGACATCTGTTGTTCAGCCTATGGACCAGCATATAATAAAAAGTCTCTAACACTTCTACAGGTGATTGTTGGTCGAGAATATTCTCACAGAGGACTGTAATGCTCTTAAAATCAAAACTTGGCATTCTCCAAACCTCAAGAATGTGTAAGTGAGCATTGGATCAGGTGACAGCCGAAACAATCATGAACTGTTTCAAGAAAGGTGGTTTCTTGCTGAAAGACAATGACAGAGCCAGCCGACAAGACTGTAGATGAAGCCGTGCCTTCAGTCGGCGGTTAGGAACAGACACGATTTCATCCCATCTCCTATGAAGAATTCGTCAATGTTGATGAAAAATAGAATCACTGACATGGACATAATTACCGAGGTAATCAGCAACTCCCACCAAGCTGCAGATGGTGCGCCTGGAGATGAGGACATCGATTCTTTAGAGGACCAGGAACGACTGACCCCGAGTGCAGCTGAGGCATCCAATTACTTCCCTAAATTCAGGTTATTTTTTGAAAATCAGAACAATGTGAGTGATTCTATTTTTCAGTTACTAAATCATATAGAGTCATACATCATGGGCGAGAGAATTAAATCAAGAAAGCAAGCTATGATCAATGACTCTTTTAACAAAGAGCAAATGTGATTTCTAATGGTGTTAAGACTAACACGTACAGTATTTTCAGTACCAACCTAATGTCTAAAGACAAAATGCTGTAGTGTACAGTAGAGTCTCGATTATCCGACCTAAACGGGACCTGGAGTATGTCGGATCACCGAAAATGTCGGATAATACAGAACAACTTTGAAAATGAACTGAAACAGCAGGAAGGCTGTACTCTAGTACTAAAACAATGACATGTTTTATAGTACTCTATTTACTGAATTATCAATTCAATTGTACAGTACATACAGTATTGAACGAAAGCATTCCAAATGTCTTACAAAAAGAAACTTGTCAACAATGTTTGCTTACCTGCTGATCCATGTTTTCTTGCTGCGAGATCCCGCCATCAACGAAAAATCAGCACCTCCGTTGCGCTTGCTTCCGGCTGTTGCTCAACGTAGGTTAATGCCATTTCCAGTGCACTTAATCCTTCACTGTGAGTCATCGTTTTCTCCTCTTGTTCTGTAATGCCTCGTTGTTCTTCTTCTTCATCATCCTCATTTTCATTACCAATCACAAAATCAATAATATCAGGGTCAGTTAGTTCAAACAGCTGATCTTGTGCACACCACTCACATCTTCAGTCGTAGCATCCTCACAGCCGGGAATGCAATTCAGTAGGGATCTCGCATGTCTTCTTGTACCACCTCCTCTCGATGTTCAACCTCACTCAACAATATGTTCCAAGACTTTGCTAACATCGTTGTTTTAACTTCTTCCCAAGACTGCGGTATCCAGTATGCCACGTCTTTCATGTTGATTCGTTTTAACTTTTCTATCATGTCGTAGCCATTGTCCATTTCCTTTATCAGGGATGAAAGGAGTTGCAAGTAATCAGCTTCATTTTCCGTATCAAAATCTAATCACTGAGTTTTACAATATTAAAATTCTTCCACCGTTTTGATACTTTTTTTATTTGCCTAAAAGCAAATTTTTTATTTGTCAACAGTACATGTTTCGTTCCTACTTAGGAACATCCTCAGCTGTTATTAAAGCTTAGGTGAATTGCTAAGATTTTAAACACGTTAATTTGCAGGTACATTGATTCTCTTAAAAACTACTAAAAATACCAATTAAATTAAATGATATAAAAAACAATGTAGGGGTTAGTGTGTTAATGATATGAGAACGGATGATTACATAGTTGGCCAGCTTAAAAACTATGTCTATTCATTTGAATAGTTGTTAAAAAAGTTTTTCATTTTGTTACATTAAAATGTCTGTTTGTTTGCAGTTAAAAAGTTTTAAAAATGTTTGACTTCATGACACTGATCAAATTGTTGAATGTTTTTTTCTTCCGTTCCTTCCAGGTAAGTTGTTATATATTATGAGTTTGCTTAAAGTGCTTTTGATCGAGTCTAATGTGGAACTTTGAAGCTGATTGCTGATCAATTTTTGGGAAAGGAGCTTCGTCTCAATTTCTGAAATAAATAAAATAAGGAAATGGGAATTTGTTTGAAAACATGTGTCTTTACATAATAACTAAATGTATAAAAAATTCTTTACCTTTCTATTGTTAGACTCCAATTCTACTGTGACCCTGGAGGGACGTTTGATGCTGCTTTACGTCCAGTATTGTAATGGTGTGTGTGTTCCGTTGTTTGCTCCTCCTTTCGGGGAGGCAAGGCTGCGGAGAGGGGAGGGGGCGTGTCGGTTACTGTCACGGCTTCAACTTTAGAAGGGGAGAGGGGATGTACAAAATGGCGGAGGCTCAGTCTTATTTATCCTTTTACTATTTGTATTGTGTCTTTTGCCTAAAATTTCAAGACTTGATAATGTCCCTTCAAATATAGGGTTTCTATTGTCAATAGTTTCATTCAGGTTATTGTCTTGATTGCTTTTTTGTTCTAAATAAATATATAGATTTTCTAATGTATTAAGGAGAGCTCCTTTGTTTATTTTATGCAATATAGTTAAATCCTGTTCTATGGTTGTGAATTGATGTCCAGTTGAACTTGTGTTGGCCCATCGCGGAATTTTTTTTATGTCTTTCAGCATTGACATGTTCTTGGTATCTTACAGTAAAACTGAGCCCTGTTTGTCCGACATAACGTTTTTTCACTGATGACACTTCAATTTGTAAACTCCTGATTCAGAATGTTTGTTTTCTCCTAGGGAATTAAAACTATTGTAATTAAATAATTTATGCTTTGTGTTATTGCTGGTTGAATATGCAATCTTATAATTATATTTTCTAAACAAATTGGTTACTGTGTATAAGTTAGGGTTATTGAACATGAACTTGGCGTATTTGTCTTTCTTTTTTGTTTCGGATGTTAGATTAGTTTGTAATTTCTGTTTGAATTTACCAATTATTTTGTTTATTATTTTTGGTTCAAAACCATTGTGTTGGGCTTGTTTGCGAATAAAGAGCAGTTATTTTTCTCTTTCTGTGTGTGTAAGGAGTATATTAAATGCTCTATATATGTAATTGTAATAAGTTGACCTTTTTTGCGATTCCGGGTGCAATGAGTAGTTCTTTATTGTAATGGGAGTAAAAATGGGTTTTCTGTGTATCTTGAAGACAAACTCTTCCTTTTTCCGTGTTATATTTATGTCTAAAAAATTTATGGAGCTTTCTTTTTCTTTTTTTACTGTAAACTTTATTCTGGAATCAAGTGGATTTAATTTATTGAGGATATCGTCACTGTTATTCTCTCTTCGATCTATTATGGCAAAAGTGTCGTCTACAAAGTGTATTCATAAATTGAGACCTTCTATTTGTCCTATTATTTTGGTACGTTCGAGGTAATCAAGATAAATATTGGCTAAAATGCCCGAAGCGGGAGCACCCATTGGGAGGCCTTCTTGTCTATATATTTTCTTGTTGAAAGTGAAGTAATTGTGTTTCGTAACGAATTTGAGTATATTAATGAAATCTTCTACTTCTGGTATGCCAAGTTGTTTATGTTCTATAAGATTCTTCCTGATAATTTTTATTGTTTCGTTCACTGGAATATTTGTATACATGTCCTTGATATCAAAGGAACATGTTACTTGATGTGGTGTTAATTTAAAGTTTTTGAGTACCGGGTACTTTGCAAAAATCTACTGAATTTTTTATTGGTGTCTTGTTGTGAAAAACATAATGTTTGGTTAGGAATGTATGTATGTATTGCGATGTTTCATAAGTAGGACTGTTGCGGAAGTTTATTATTGGTCTTATGGGAATTCCTTCTTTATGTAACTTGGGTAAGGCTCTTGCTGTTGGAAGGCCAGGATTCAAAGTTAAAGGCTTAAAAGTTTCCCATAACAGAAATAAACCTACTTCAAGTTTATCACATAAAATAAAACAGGAGGAAATAGTAATTACCAAAGTTTTAGATAAGGAGGAATACATAAAAAAAACAGAAACTTTTTTCAGCAATCGCACTTTTTCAGAAATAGTTCGAGACCCTACAACTAAAACTCAGAAAGAGTTAAAAACACTATTAAGAAACACAACCTTTATTTTAAGTGAACAAGACGTCCAAAAACTGATAAACAAGGAATCCTGGCCTTCCAACAGCAAGAGCGTTACCCAAGTTACATAAAGAAAGAATTCCCATAAGACCAATAATAAACTTCCGCAACAGTCCTACTTATGAAACATCGCAATACGTACATACATTCCTAACCAAACATTATGTTTTTCACAACAAGACACCAATAAAAAATTCAGTAGATTTTTGCAAAGTACCCGGTACTCAAAAACTTTAAATTAACACCACATCAAGTAACATGTTCCTTTGATATCAAGGACATGTATACAAATATTCCAGTGGACGAAACAATAAAAATTATCAGGAAGAATCTTATAGAACATAAACAACTCGGCATTCCAGAAGTAGAAGATTTCATTAATATACTCAAATTTGTTACAAAACACAATTACTTCACTTTCAACAAGAAAATATATAGACAAGAAGGCCTCCCAATGGATGCTCCCACTTCGGGCATTTTAGCCAATATTTATCTTGATTACCTCGAACGTACCAAAATAATAGGACAAATAGAAGGTCTCAATTTATGGATACGCTTTGTAGACGACACTTTTGCCGTAATAGATCGAAGAGAGAATAACAGTGACGATATCCTCAATAAATTAAATCCACTTGATTCCAGAATAAAGTTTACAGTAGAAAAAGAAAAAGAAAGCTCCATAAATTTTTTAGACATAAATATAACACAGAAAAAGGAAGAGTTTGTCTTCAAGATACACAGAAAACCCACTTTTACTCCCATTACAATAAAAAACTGTTCAAGAACAGTTGAATGTGGTAAATGGGAAGATTGTGGATTGAAAATAAGTGTAGAAAAGAGTAAAACTCTTGTTATGACTAGAGGGGAAAAAGAAGGGAAAGGTCAGATTAGACTTGCAGACAAGCCCCTGGAAGTAGTGGAAACGTTTAAATACCTGGGGAGTGAATTAATGGAGAATGCTCGACTGGATGCTGAGATTAGTAAAAGGATTCAAGCTGGAAGTTGTTTCTATCATAGTGTAAGAAACATGTTATGGGACAAAGATGTGCCAACAGAAGCAAAGGATACTATGTACAAGATGTATTACGTACCCATAACAACTTACAGAGCAGAAACTTGGACAATGACAAAGAAAGATGAGAGTCGAATACAGGCAGCCGAAATGAAGTTCTTGAGGAGTATGATACAGAAGAGTAGAAGAGACAAAATAAGGAATGAGAAAATCCGGGAAGAAATTAGAGTGGAAAAAATGAATGATGAAGCTGCAGCGAGACCGAAAGCAGCAGGACGAAACTGAATGAGGGGAATAACGTTTATGACGAAACAAACCAACTCGATACATATTTCAGATAAAAGGTCGAGACAACGTCTTTCAAACGAGATATATACCATGAACAACTGGTTC
Organism: Anabrus simplex; assembly: GCF_040414725.1. NCBI lineage: Eukaryota > Metazoa > Arthropoda > Insecta > Orthoptera > Tettigoniidae > Anabrus > Anabrus simplex. The sequence goes on along the minus strand of NC_090267.1, from coordinate 452,761,136 downwards.
TCGTATCGTATGACAGAAAGCAGCACTAACTGATGCCTACACAGAGCGCTCGTGGAGAGTTACGGAAATATTACAAGCTGAGAAATAAAGACAAATATAATAAATAAACCACACTCCCAATGTACAAATAGAGCAAAGAACATCACACGAAAAGACAAACTTCTCAGATCATTTCTTTATTTTATTCTGTGGGAAAGAATGAAGCAAACAGACTTAAAAAAAAAAAAAGCAAGAGATTAGTGCTCAGACTTATTTGACAAATAATTATCCTTGCAAAAACAACTACATTATAATGATTTTTCAATTCTTATTTACAACAGTGATAAACCCGAAAATGTCTTCTTGGAAACAAAACAATTTGCATATCAGTAACTCCAAAACTCTTCTCGCTATAGCCGTAAATGTGAAACCATGTATGGGTCTATACCACGTATAGAGGTCGGCGGCTACGGAAGGAAAGAGGGTCTATGCCACATATAGAGGTCGGTACTGAGGGGTTAAGCAAACTCATAAAATATAACAACTTACCTGGAAGGAACGGAAGAAAAGAACATTCAACAATTTGAACAGTGTCATGAAGTCAAACATTTTTAAAACTTTTTAACTGCAAACAAACAGACATTTTAATGTAACAAAATGAAAAACTTTTTTAACAACTATTCAAATGAATAGACATAGTTTTTAAGCTGACCAACTATGTAATCATCCATTCTCATATCATTAACACACTAACCCCTACATTGTTTTTAATATCATTTAATTTAATTGGTATTTTTAGTAGTTTTTAAGAGAATCAATGTACCTGCAAATTAACGTGTTTAAAATCTTAGCAATTCACCTAAGCTTTAATAACAGCTGAGGATGTTCCTAAGTAGGAACGAAACATGTACTGTTGACAAATAAAAAATTTGCTTAAAGGCAAATTAAAAAAGTATCAAAACGGTGGAAGAATTTTAATATTGTAAAACTCAGTGAAAGGAGTTTCCGCCGATATTTCTTCTTCAATGTTTCCAGCACACCTTGGTCCATTGGCTGGCAAAATGACGTCACACTAGGAGGGAGGAACATGACTTTGATGTCACCACTTCTAAGTTGCTCTTCATTTGGGTGCAATGGAGCGTTGTTTAGTAGAAGAAGCGCTTTTCTAGAGAGACTGTTTGAGGCTAGAAATGTTTCTACATCTGGAACAAACTGTGTAAAAAGCCAGTCTTTAAAGATGTCAGCAGACATCCACGCAGCCTCCTGATTCGTGTAATGGACTGGAAGAGCATTAACAGAAATGTTTTTAAATGGCCTAGGTTTCTTTGCTTTACCGATCATAAGCAATTTTGTTTTAAGTTCCCATTAACATTACTACAGGCAAGAACAGTATCTCTTTCCTTACTATGCTTGTAGCCAGGTGCAGACGTCTCGGCTTGGGCTGCAAGAGTTTTTGATGGCAGCATCTTGAAATTTAGCCCAGTCTCATTACAATTAAAAATCTGATCACCGGTTAATCCTTCAGCAAGAATTATTTCTTGAAATTCCTTTTAAAATTTCACAACTTCATCGAATTTAGCTGACAGTTTTTCTCCACAGATATTAAGCTGCCTAATGCCATACCGTTTTTTTCCACCGATCAAGCCACCCCTCACTGGCAGTAAAATTAGGGTCCTCTTCATTAAACTCCTTCTGGAAATACACCACCTTTTCTTGAAGAATGTGGCCAGATATTGGCAGGCCCTTTTCCCGGTGTTGAGTGAACCAAAGAAATAGCGTTTCACTTACTTTTTCGTACTCACATTTTTTCATTGTTTTTCTAATTTTCAGTGCATCACTTGTTGCTTTGGTAGAGCACCACTTTTCAATTTCTTCCCTCTTTTTTTTCCAGTCTCCCACTGTGACACATCCAACACCATAATCTGAAGCCACTCTTTGAAGAGTTTCCCCTCTGCCCAGTCTCTTTAATGCACTCAACTTGTCTTCCATAGAAACAATCACTTTCTTCCGTTTACTTGCCATACTCACAGAGGATATGAAAACTATAACATCCGCACCCAACCAATACTACAATGAAGAATGAATGAAGACTCGCTGCACCTGTCCTTGAGAGAAAAACCGGTCCTCCCGCCAGTGGTCGTGCCAGTGCTTGTCCCACGGTCGCACCCTCCACACTGGGTGTCCCTGAATTTAGTCTCCACCAAACGTTCAAATTAAGTCTACCAGTGTCGGATAACACGGAATGTCGGATAAGCAAAGGTGGGATGAGCGGGACTCTACTGTATCTATAAACAGATAAAGTACATTGTAAACTATGCATGCCAATAATGTCTAAGATAAAGTTTCTTTTATAAAAAATAATGTTGTAATTTATTTTTGTAACCTTTTTAATTCAAATTTATGGATAATTCGTACACTTCTGAATGGTCACTTGAGGTTTGAATTATCCAAGTCTCACTGTATTTGAAAATTTCAAGTTAATTGTTGTTTTGAAGTGACAGAAGCCGTGTGATTCATAATCTGCCACTTTTGGATAACATGAGTGATGCTGTCAGTGATAACTGTGTCATTTGCCAGATTTGTAAGAAAGAGGTTTTCACAATTCACAAGGAGGCAGATCTCCCAAAACTAGCAACCTGAAGAAGCATGTCACCTCAGTTCATAAAGTTGATTTTACTGAACTGTAACCTCAGTTCTTTTGTGTGCTTCTGATGTTGTAAAAGCAAACTCTGCAGACAATAAAATCAGACTGTTGCTGGGCTTCTTCATAAAAATTAAAAAATGATGTTGAGCACAGAACTGACAGATATAAGTGCTGATCTAGTCCAGCCTTCCTCATATTTAGCCTATTATAAACAGGAATGACATAACTATCAAATATATACTTTTCCAGGAAGTAATATCCACAGGGCATTTCATGTGAAAATGGATGGCAAGATTAGTATTTTTTTAAAATTTGAAGTAATCATCATCCCCCTTTCCCCTTATCCATCTTCTGCCGAGTTGGGGCATTTATGGCACTTCTCCACCTTCCTCTCTCCTTCCACCATTCCTCTGCCATCATTTTGTCCCTGTCCAGGATTCTTCTTCTTGCACTGCTCTTTATTTAGGCACTGCCTGGCCGGGGGTCAAGCGGCCATTATCAAACGTGGCAACCGTTGGTTACGGGCAGAGAAGTCCTCCCTTTGGAGGCCAGGTGAATCCTTTGTGTAGGAAATGACACACAAATTCACCTGAAAGTAAGCCCACCTGGTGGCCATGATCATTAAGGCATTGAAGTCTATCTGGTCTGACAGTGTGTTTAGCTGATTCTAGTCCCATTGGTCGAAAAAAATTTCACCACAGAATGTTGGCCGGCAGGGTATGGGAGGTGGTGGTATACAATTTCTAATCACTAGATCACGTGCCAAAAGCCTGGATTAAATTCCAAACCTCTCTGCAGTGTTCATACAGAGTGAGGGTATATGACACTGTTGATGGCGATTTGTCTGTCAGATGGCGACCTAAAGCTTTGAGCAGATTCCTTGGTTTTATTCGACAGGAGTAGGTTACATGCCGACACCAGGTTTCATCCTCTCCCTACCTCATCATTATCACCATCATTATCATCATCATCATCTTCTTCATCATCATCATCATCATCATCATCATCCCACATCCAGATGCACAGGTCGCCTATGGGCGTCAAATAGAATGACCTGCACCAGGCGAGCCAAGCATGTCCTCAGACACTCCAGGCACTGAAAGCCATAAAATATTTAAGTAAAATAAATAACCTGAAAGGAGAACATGGTCAACGGTTTAGATGGCAAAAGAGGACCCCAGTCTCAATGCAGTAGTATAGCCAGGAATGCCCGATGGTGGTTGTGGGGGGGGGGGCTGGGGTTAAATTTACAAAATGCTGATAGAACAAAATGAAAGAGCATGTGTGGTGCGTGCATACATAACTTGTCATTATAAGGACACTGATGCAAGTGAATTATGTTGCAGTACACTACAAAGTCTTACATTAAAATACAGAATAAGAACAATATGATTAAGGTCAACAGTTTTACAGTGAATTGTGTGTTCAGTTTACAAACTAAAAACCAATTTTTAAGGCTTCTTAGAAAATACTGTAGATTCAACAAATCTGTTGGTTCTACAATTATGTCTCTGAATGTTTGTTTAGTGTATTGTTTATTGTCAGCTTCTGTTTATTTTCTTTTTTGAAAAAATTCCATGCAGGAAGGTTTTAACCCCCAGTACCGCCCCACCCCCACCCCACCCCCACCCCACCCCCCACCAGCTATGCGCCTGTCTCAATGTTAGATAAAACAGGTCAGCAACGTCTGTACTTCAGTGAAGTGGTTGCAAAAGGTGTCTGTACTCTTGAGGAGCGGGATGAAGTTACACCTCGCAGTAGGTATAAAGTACCTCTGGGAGTGGTGACCTCACCGTAACAATAGTCTAAAATATGAATATGGTACTTTTGAACATGCTTCAGAAAATTTTGAATTAATATCTTAGAAAAATAAACTGGTTGGATATAACTTATTTCTGCACAATAAATGCTGTTCAACAGTCTTCATTATATTAAATATATGCATATATATATATTTATTTTCTCAAATGCATTATATTAAATATATATATATATATTTATTTATTTATTTTCTGAAATGACTGTGGTGGCCAAACCAACAAAGACTGTCAAAGCAAAACAAAGTCATCTCCGTACAGGCCATGAAGACCCTTGGAGGGGTGGAAGGTAAAGGCTTTCACTATGCGTAATCTCGGCACTTGATGGGGTAGAGTGGTTAGCTCTACCCCCGGTCGCCTTTGCCACCAGGAATTAACCTGGTACTCATTTTTGGTGTAGGCCGAGTGAACCTCAGGGCCATGTGCACTTCTGGACGTGGAAATCTCCTTTCTGAAATTTTACAACTCCCTGATGGGGATTCGAACCCACGTCCTTCCGGGCAAACTGAGCACGCCTTTACCACCTCGGCCATGCAGTCCCTAACAAAGACTATCATTCAATATAATTTTAGTACCTAATCTAATTACAGAACAGAATAAAAAAAACAATAATTCTATTGGTAATGTAGAGAAAACAGTACTTGGTCACAAAGAAGCAGGAGATAAATTGTTTTAATTGATTTAATTAAGGGGTGGAGTGTAGAGGTGATACCTCAAGATCAATATCGAGGCTTTCAATGTATGTATGTCTCAGCTCACAATGGTCTCATTCAGCACACCAAAGTGTTGTAAGTAGATGACCAGTAGTTTAAGAATGGTGCCTCTTAAATTTTTACAGAAATATTATGAACAAACTATTAAAGATAGATCCATAATTTCTTTACAGTTATAAAGATAATAATCTATAAAATACAATAATAACTGTTTTAAGAATTTAGTTGTTTAGTTCTGAAAATCTATTTATTCAATTTGACCAACTTCCCCACATTGAAAGTAAGTCACTACTACAGTCTTGTAAGTCACTACAGTTACCTCTTCAAAGCAGTGTCACTACTGCAGTCTTGTAAGTCACTACAGTTTCTTCTTCAAAGCAGTTGACAGACTGTGTTCACAAACCTCTGTGGGTCTTCCTGTAATTTTCTGGATGTGAATTTATTTGTTCCATTTTTGAAACTCAAGCCTGAACTTATTCAAATCTACTGAACTACAATCTCTATGCACTTCAGTTGAACATGCACTGCATTCCTACCTGCTTGTTGAATAACTATGTGATTCTTGTGGGAGCTTAACTTCACCCAGTAATTCTTCATTAATTTTTTATTTGTATAACATTCATTTATCCCACAAATTTGGCAATGCATATATTCAGATTATAAAAGTAAAAACCTTGAAACATTCAGATTATTTTTCCATTCATCATCATCATCATCATCATTTCCCATTATCCAGCTGTAGCCGAGCAGGGGCAAATGTGGTTCCTCTCCACTTTCTTCGGTCCTTCCACCACTCCTCCTCCAACACTGTGTGCCAGCCCAGGATTCTTTCCCTAATATTTTGTTGGATTGTGTCCTTCCTTCTCAATCGTGGTCGTCTGCGGTTCTCTCCTTCCTTGCTTTTGCATTTCCATCACCTATTTTGGCATTCCTTCATCACTCATTCGCTTTATGTGCCCAAATCATCTTAGTCGGCTCTTCTCTATTCTATCATTCATATTTTCCACTCCAATTTCTTCTAGGATTTTCTCATTATTTTGTCTCTTCTACTCTTCTGTTTTCATCTCCTCAAAAACTTCATTTCGGCTGCCTGTATTCGGTCTCATCCATCTTTGTCATTGTCCAAATTCCTGCTCCGTAAGTTGTTATGGGTATGTAATACATCTTGTAAATAGTTTCCTTTGCTTCCATTGGCACATCTTTGTCCCATAACATATTTCTTACACTATGATAGAAACAGCTTCCAGCTTGAATCCTCTTACTAATCTCAGCATCCAGTCAAGCATTCTCTATTAATTTAGTCCCCAAGAAAACATCACAAACCATCTAAATTCACTAGAAGGAGGAAATATGACCCCAGCTACTTAACAAATAATGCTGTGTATACAGAAAGATCCAAAACACCTCTAAGCGACAAACTGGAAACGATTATTGATACACTAAAAAATATTGCCGAAGAAATTGCTCCTATGAAATGGAGAAAGAAACACGCCTGGTGGAATGAGGAATGTGATATGGCAATGCAGAAAAGACACAACGCATGGCTAAATGACCAACAAAAGAAAACGGCACAATCTCAAGATGAACTAACTATTGCTAGAAGGCAAACGGCCAAAGAACTTAGAAGAATCAAACAAGACCATCAAAAAGAAAATCTAGCTAACATAGATGAATCATTCAAACAACATAAGACACAAGACTATTACAGGACATTTAAACAATATCAGTCAGGGTATACTCCACCTACACTCATGATGAGAAATAAATAAGGACAACTAGCACACAATAATCAGGAGAATGCCAAAATTCTAGCTGATCACTTCAAAGAATTACTAAATGCTGAAGACCCAAAAGAATACCTAGAATTTTCATCTGATCCAAAAAATAAAACATGCTTAAACAAGGTTATTCCACCAGATTTCCATGAGGTATTTCAAGCGATTAATTGGCTCAAGAATTATAAAGCTGCAGGAGAAAATCAAGTGGTTGCAGAGCTGTGGAAGAATGCAAATAACCAAACACTTCAGAACCTACACAAACACATCATAGACATATGGAACTCTGAAAAGCTGCCTGCAGAATGGAATACAGCTATAATTCATCCAATACACAAAAAGGGGGATAGACTGGATCCAAATAATTACCGAGGGATCTCTTTACTTGATATCACATATAAGATCCTGTCTAGAATTATCCTCACGAGAATTCAAGAACAGCTCGACCAAGAACTTGGAGAGTATCAGGGTGGATTTCGACTTGGAAGAAGTTGTCCTGACCAAATCATTAGTCTTAAGTGGATTATGAACCATCAAAGAACGAGAAACAAAAAGCTAGTTATCACTTTTGTTGACTTCAAGAAAGCATATGACAGTATTCATCGTGAGTCATTACTTATAATCCTTAAAGAATTTGGGTTACACTAGAAACTCATTAAACTCATTGGTGTTACCCTCAAGAACATTAGAGCAAAAGGGAAGTTTTGTAAATAAAATAAATAATAAATTAGTGCCATGTAAAAAAAAAACCCTCTTAGTACTGCTTACTATGCCATTCGGTCATTGTCCATTATTCATGGACTATACTGTGATAAGAGGAATCTACACTGTGTAATTATGAACATTATAACAAAATAAAGTGAAATGGAAATTGAAGGTATGAACGATTCTGGTGATGTTTATTTCAGTATATTTACATTGATCAATTGAAAATACAGCATTTATGTTGCTTATTTTAAGGTATATGTCATTTTTTTTTTCTTCCAGGTTCCAGTTTTATCTTGATTGCATGAGTGTTTCTGGTTTACCTGAATTATCACAGGAGACTTATCAAAAAGTTTTGAACTCAGCTCAGAGATATGGAAGTTTGACGTTAGAGTTAAAAAAGGGCAGTACAGCATTTGAAGATGTAAGTGAACTAGAATTCTAGTAAGATAAATATATAGGTCCAGTTATTTCTATAATTCTTGCACTTAAAGTTTAATCCCTTCTTGAAATGTATGTAACTTTAAAGCTTATCAGTCTGTTGAAATCACTAATTATAACACACATAACATAGGTACCTTAAAAAACACATAATAAACAAGCAATAACATGTTTTGTTCTACAAGAACATCCTTAGATTCTATCAAATCACTTTAAATCATGCGTACATATACTGTATATAGTAGTCTTTATTATAGTCACTGGAGGTAGTGGGCGGTCAGCAGCTTAGGTTAAGTACAGGTGACAGTGGAGGACTACCACAATTATACAGTAATTTTTCTCATTTGTGCATAATATTACCAGTTAACAATCATTGACAAGTTTATGCAAAGTAAACAATATTCTGGGCTGATAACCTTAGATGTTTAAACAACAAGCACCATCAAACAATATTGTACATATATGCACATGATTTAAAGTGATTTTTTCAACCTGAGGTTGTTCTTGTAGAACAAAACATGTCATTCTTTGCTTATTAGAGTGTATTTTCTTCTTTGCCTTCTCGGTTTAGTTCTATCCTACCTTGTTTAGAGAGTTTCCATACTTCTATCTTTAGTATTTTATAACAGTTGTTTTCCTTCATTTCTTCTTCTGAATATTAGCAAGTAAGTGATGACCACCATTTAGATGTTATAGAAATAACCTTTACATCCTGTACCAACTCCCAGATCTGTTGATTAATTAATATATACAGTATACAGTAGTCTGTCACTGTACCAGTGGTTACATCCAAGCTGTGTCATGTATTGTGATAATATCTCTTCTGAAATAAATAGATAGATAGATAGATAGATAGATAGATAGATAGATAGATAGATAGATAGATAGATAGATAGATAGATAGATAGATAGATAGATAGATAGATAGATAGATAGATAGATAGATAGATCGATAGATCGATCGATCGATCGATCAATCAATCAATCAATCAATTGCTTACAAATACTATAGGTTGACCATAATTATAAGTGATAATAAAGTGAAGTTAAACCTAATTACCCTATAACAACAACAAGAGTTCATCAAGCAAGGAAGCAGATGTGTTTTTGCAGTGATGGATATTTCCGTATTGGCTTGGCGAGCAGCAGTCGGAACATGGGCAAGCAGGAAGGGAGCTGCAGAGGGCGTGCTGGAATGCGGACCTGCAACAGGCAGTTACCTGGAGAGTGTTGTATCATTGGCACTCATTACCACATTACTTGTTATAGGAGGCTTGGAGTTAATCCCAGGCCGTGTTCAACCAGCTTCAGAAGAGGTAGTGAACATGAACATGATGTGTATGGGGTGTAAGAGGAACTTAAGATCTGGTGCTATGTGTGATACGTGAGGAATGTGGTTTAATTTCAAGTGTGGTAAGCTACAGGCCCTAGGCAGTGATAAGGAAAGGATGGCATGTAGCAAGTGTTTCATGAATGGAAAAGTGACTAGCGACAAAGCAAGAATTGACGAACTATAACGGGAATAAAATGAAGCAAATCTCACAATTGCAGAGCTACAAAAGAAGTTACAGGAAGTGTATATAAGAAATGTAGGCCCTCATTCATCTGTGGAGAATATGAAACCTGTAAATTGTGTAGTGATATGTGAATCTATCATGTGGCATATAGGACAAGAAAATAGGTCAGTGAAAGTGATGTGCAAGCTGGGAATACGAGCGTAACAATTGAATAGCAACTACAATGATCGAGATCTAATCTTCTGGAACCTTCGTATTGTTCAGTGATATATTAAAGATTCTTATTATATACCAGGGCTGGCCACAACGAGGCTCGCGAGCCGCATGCGGCTCTTGAGTCAGTCTCGTGCGGCTCTTGACACCAAGCTTAGAGTAAAATTAATTTATATAATTAATGGAAACTAACAAAATCTCGCGGCTGGCGGCAGTCAGTAGCAGAGATGTGCGGCTTAATGTTATTTCATGATTTGAGATCATTTAGAAGTTCATTTTCATTCCTGCAAAATCCTTTTTCTGCTGATGTTGTGGGCGATGGCTGTCCTGTTTCATCACCAATAACAAAGGATACATCAACTGTAGAGTTGGAGCTACTAGAAATGCAAGAGGACGAAGGAGTAAAAGGACTCAAACGAAGTGGCGTTTCTACCATAGACTTTTGGAAGAATGCTCCAGAAGAAAAATACCCACTAACAAAAGAATGTGCTAAGAGACTTATCTCAATCTTTGGGACTACATGTGTGTGTGTGTGTGTGTGTGTGTGTGTGTGTGTGTGTGTGAATCACTGTACTCAACGCTTAAATTCATTAAATCTAAATACCGATCTTAACTAACTGATGAACATTTAAGTTATCTTGTGCGAACGGGGCTTACCAATTATCAGCCAGATTTCAAAAAACTAACAGCAAAAATGAACATTCAAAAAAGCACTTCTCAAAAGTAAAATTTCATTCTTTGATGTGTACCTGAACAATAACGTTCTGTGTAGTGCAGAAAATAAAGGTTCCTTCATTTGTTATAAAACGAAAACCGTCTCTTCATTTTATAAACCATTTTCTAAACATGCTCCCAGTTTTGTCTCCTAAATTTGCGGCTCCCAAAATTAAGGTTAGTGGCCACCCCTGTTATATACGGTAGGATTGCTTCACCCCCGAGTTTAAGTGCCTCCCTGGAAATAGAATCTGGCCCACAAGATTTACTTCTTCTGAGTTTAGAAAGACCTTTACATAATTTATTCAGTCCAGTCAAGGTAGTGTCCAATAACGGACCAGTTATATTGGTATTATAAATTTACTCATTCGGAACAAATATTTCTGGTTCCCTATGGGAATCAACATCTTTATCACACACTCCAGTTCCATGAGAAAATTTCTGCATCTATTATATCATTTCTCAGCCATGACTCAACTCCTATTACAATATCTGATAAGCATATATCTATTAAATTACTTAATTCTCTTCTTTACAATACTTCTACAGTTCAACACTAACATTTTATGTCATGCCCACTTGACTTTCAGATCCATGTACCCTTATCACCGCTCCCTAGACCACCCCGTTTCCCTTAATATACCTCCCTATAACCCTTCTAAACAAATTTCCTAACTTATACGTACCACTCTGGTTGAAGTGAAGGCCATCTGAGTGTAGATACCTATCTCCTACCTACTCATTATGATCTAGAAATCTCACTCTCAGTTTCCCACATAGCCACTCTACAGTCTCACTTAAATCCCCAATCACCTTCCAGTCATTATCCTTCCTACACAGTATTCCACTGCTAACAATCTCTGCTTCCTTGAACTTCACCCACACTGCATTTAAAAGATCCTTACACACATTCCCAACTATGTTGCCTGCTTGCCTTACGTTGTTGGTACCAACGTGAAACACTACCACCTTCTCCTTTCCCTCCTCCTCTTCCACCTTCCTCAACATCTGCCTTAACATAATTCCTGGAAAACACTCTACCTTGGTTTCCTTTCCTCCACACACTTTCCCTACATGTCTAACAATGGAATCCCCATGACGAGAACCTCAACCCTACCCACTTCATTTGATCCCCTCCCCTCCTGGTCAGCCCTATCTTCCTGATGGCTGCAGAAGCTACTTTCTCCTCCCTTTTCTCCCTCCCATGACCCTGTTCCACCTGTCTTTTCTATCCTCTACATTTCCCTTTCCTATCTTTTCCTTTCCTCCTACTTCCACACTTCTCAGCAACAGTTCCCTGTTCCTCATTTTGCCTGTGTTGTTCTACCTACAGTGACTCATACCAATTTCTCACAGACACCTGCCATGAAATCTAATCCTGAATACAGCCCTTAGCCTGCAATGTCCTTCCCCTTAATTCATTAGACCATCTGTCTCCTACAATTCCCCCTTTTCCTTTCCATTCCTCTTTTACACCTTCTGTATCCTGTACATTGTTTGAGGGGGCTTACTTTCCTTCCTGTCCTGTGAGAGAATTCTAATTATCTCCCTCAAACTCTCCAACCCCTCCCTCATACTCCTTAATGCCTGTCCACACCCACATTTCCTACACTTGCACTCCTTAACCATTCTTTACGGAATAATGAAAAGAAAAGGAAAAGTTAGTACAGAAAGATCACATGACAATAAGGTAATTAATATACTGCTACTCTAAAATACTAATTAATCATACTATATTTTTATCCTACAACACCCTAACAGGATGAAAACTGCCATTAATTATGGAGAATAAGCACACTAATTTCTAATAAGATACTACAATACACTACAATAATTTTTAAAAATATATTCAGGCATATCTAATCACAATAAGGGAATAAGCACGCTAATTTCTAATAGGATACTGCATTACACTACAATAATTTTTAAACTACGTTCAGACATATCCTAATTATAATAAATTGTTACTAAGCACAAACAGAAATTATAATTGCAATTAAAGTTTGAAAATTGCAAGAACTACCAAATACACTATAGAGAATATATGCCACTCTGCAAGATATCGCAAGACATTGATTCCCAGCGCACCTAGCGGCATGATCTTGAAACTGAGTGTAACAGTGCACTGTACACTATGAATTATGCCGAAAGTGTCAGGTTCCAAATCATCTTTAATTAAAAAGTGGTTACAGGAGTTTCCTTGTTTCACATCAGATAGTAAAATTATAATCTGCAATGTTTGTGCGAAAGAGGTGAGTAAAAATTGTTTTATATTTCCCTCAAGGAGTTATTATCAATTTAACAAAATAAACATGGTTTTTAATTTATGCCTCTTAAAATACGTAAAACTGAAGCTGCCTAAATATATTTTAGAACTTATTCAAGAGTCTATTTTAGGCAGATAAAATAACATTTAAGCACCTAAATATCCAAGGTCTAATAATCACTTCTGCATGTTTCTGTGGTGGTTGGAAGACAATCAATCAATCAATCAATCAATCAATCAATCAATCAATCAATCAATCAATCAATCAATCAATCAATCAATCATGATCTGCATTTAGGGCAGTCGCCTAGGTGGCAGATTCCCTATCTGTTGTTTTCCTAGCCTTTTCTTAAATGTACAAAGAAATTGGAAAATTATTGAACATTTCCCTTGGTAAGTTATTCCAATCCCTAACTCCCCTTCCTATAAACGAATATTTGCTCCAATTTGTCCTCTTGAATTCCAACTTTATCTTCATATTGTGATCTTTTCTACTGTTAAAGACACCACTCAAACTTATTCGTCTACTGATGTCCTCCCACGCCATCTCTCCTCTGACAGCTCAGAACATACCATTTAATCGAGCAGCTTGTCTCCTTTCTCCCAAATCTTCCCAGCCCAAACTTTGCAACATTTTTGTAACGCTACTCTTTTGTCAGAAATCACCCAGAACAAATCAAGCTGCTTTTCTTTGGATTTTTTCCAGTTCTTGAATCAAGTAATCCTGGTGAGGGTCCTATACACTGGAACCATATTCTAGTTGGGGTTTTACCAGAGACTTATATGCCCTCTCCTTTACATCCTTACTACAACCCCTAAATACCCTCATAACCATGTGCAAAGATCTGTACCCTTTATTAACAATCATATTTATGTGATTACCCCAATGAAGGTCTTTTCTTATGTTAACACCTAGGTACTTACAATGATCCCCAAAAGGAACTTTCACCCCATCAACGCAGTAATTAAAACTGAGAGGACTTTTCCTATTTGTGAAACTCACAACCTGACTTTTAACCCCGTTTATCATCATACCATTGTCCACCATCCATCTCACAACACTATCGAGGTCACCCTGCAGCCGCTCACAATCTTGTAACTTATTTATTACTCTGTACAGAATAACATCATCTGCAAACAGCCTTATCTCTTATTCCACTTCTTTACACATATCGTTGATATATATAAGAAAACATAAAGGTCCAATAATACTGCCTTGAGGAATTCCCCTCTTAATTATTACAGGGTCAGATAAAGCTTTTCCTACTCTAATTCTTTGAGTTCTATTTTCTAGAAATATAGCCACCCATTCAGTCACTCTTTATTCTAGTCCAGTTGCACTCATTTTTGCCAGTAGTCTTCCATGATCTACCCTATCAAATGCCTTAGATAGGTCAATCGCAATACAGTCCATTTGGCCTCCTGAATCCAGGATATCTGCTATATCTTGCTGAAATCCTACAAGCTGAGCTTCAGTGGAATAACCTTTCCCAAACCCAAACTGCCTTCTGTCAAACCAGTTATTAATTTCAAAAACATGTCTAATATAATCGGAAAGAATGCTTTCCCAAAGCTTACATACAATGCATTTCAAACTGACTGGCCTGTAATTTTCAGCTTTATGTCTATCACCCATTCCTTTATACACAGGGGCTACTATAGCAACTCTCCATTCATTTGGTATAGCTCCTTCAACCAAACAATAATCAAATAAGTATTTCAGATATGGTACTATATCCTAACCCATTGCCTTTAGTATATCCCCAGAAATCTTTTCAATTCCAGCTGCTTTTCTAGTTTTCAACTTTTGTATCTTACTGCAAATGTCATTGTTATCATAGGTAAATTTTAATACTTCTTTAGTGTTACTCACATCCCCTATCTGAACATTATCCTTGTAACCAACAATCTTTACATACTGCTGACTGAATAGTTCTGCCTTTTGAAGATCCTTGCATACACACTCCCCTTGTTCATTAATGATTCCTGGAATGTCCTTCTTTGAACCTGTTTCTTCCTTAAAGTACCTATACATACTCTTCCATTTTTCACTATAATTTGTATGACCACCAATTATGCTTGCCATCATGTTATCCTTAGCTGACTTCTTTGCTAGATTCAATTTCCTAGTAAGTTCCTTCAATTTCTCCTTACTTCCATAACCATTTCTAACTCTATTTCTTTCCAGTCTGCACCTCCTTCTTAGTTTCTTTACTTCTCTTATAATATAGTGGAACCTTACCATTCCTTACCACCTTTAAAGGAACAAACCTATTTTCACATTCCTCAACAATTGCTTTAAACCCATCCCAGAGTCTGTTTACATTTTTATTTATCATTTTCCACCGATCACAGTTACTTTTTAAAAACTCCCTCATGCCTGTTTTATCAGCCATATGGTTCTGCCTAATAGTCCTACTTTAAAAACCTTCCTTTCTATTAAATTTATTTTTAACTACGACAAAATCAGCTTTGTGATCACTAATACCATCTATTACTTCGGTTTCTCTATAGAGCTCATCTGGTTTTATCAGCACCACAACCAAAATATTCTTCCCTCTAGTTGGTTCCATCACTTTCTGAATCAGGTGCCCTTCCCATATTAACTTATTTGCCATTTGTTGTTCATGCTTCCTGTCGTTCGCATTACCTTCCCAATTGACATTTGGTAAATTGAGATCACCTGCTACTATCACATTCCTTTCCATATCATTTCCAACATAGCTGATTATCTTATCAAATAATTCTGAATCAGTGTCAGCGCTACCCTTTCCCGGTCTGTACACTCCAAAGACATCAAGTTGCCTATTATCTTTAGAGAAGAGCCTTACCCCCAGAATTTCATGTTTTTCATCTTTAACTTTTTTGTAGCTTACAAATTCTTCTTTCACCAGAATGAATACTCCCCCTCCTACCATTCCCCTCCTATCTCTACAATACACACTCCAGTTCCGTGAAAATATCTCTGCATCCATTATATCATTTCTCAGCCATGATTCAACTCCTATTACAATATCTGGTAAGTATATATATCTATTAAATTAATTCGATTCCTTTGTTTACAATGCTTCTACAGTTGAGCACTAACATTTTTACAGTTCCCTGTTCACTTAACACTGCTCCCTAGGCCACCCCGTTTCCCTGAATGTACCTGCCTATAACCCTCCTAAACAAGTTTCCTAACTTATATGTACCACTGCGGTTTAAGTGAAGGCCATCTGGGCGCAGATCCCTGTCTCTATCCACCCATTAGGATCTAGAAATCTCACTCTCAGTTTCCCACATACCCACTCCGTAGTCTCATTGAAATCCCCAATCACCTTTCACTCAGTATCCCTCCTACAGAGTATTCCACTGATAACCATCTCCGCTTCCTTAAACTTCATCCGTGCTGCATTTACCAGATCCCACACATCCCCAACTATGTTGGTACTTATACCTGCTTGCCTTACGTTGTTAGTACCAACGTGAAACACTACCACCTTCTCCTTTCCCTCTTCCTTCTCTTCTACTTTCCTCAACATCTGCCTCAACCTAATTCCTGGATAACACTCTACCCTGGTTCCCTTTCCTCCACACACTTTCCCCCCATGTCTAACGATGGAATCCCCCATGACCAGAGCCTCAACCCTACCCACTTCATTTGATCCCCTCCCCTCCTGGTCAGCCCTATCTTCTCTCACTGCTGCCGAAGCTACTTCCTCCTCCCTGTGTGTTGTCTGAATATGAACAGAAACTTGTTGGAACAAACACAAACAACCAAACTCCGAGCCAGAAGAATTAATTAGACGTGATTAAAATACCCGATCCTGCTGGGAATCGAATGTGAGACCTGAACTGAAGGCTTCAATACTGACCATTCTTATTGTTAATGCAAAAAGAAATCATGCCTTTACCCATGACACTTATAGCATTCCCTCTCTGGCTGGTGATACTAATGCACCGCCAGAGATATTCTTTAGCACGGGAATCATCTGTGATGTCCTGCAGCAGTTTTCTAATTTCCAAGACAAAGTTCTTTTCTTTGGAACACCATTGCCTAAACATTTCAATAGAAAATGCAATAAAAATATAATTTTCGACAAAACAGTATTTATTCTGCTTTACAAATTCAGCTCTTTAGCTGTTTTCCTTCATTTTGCCCTTTTGCAGCTCATCTAGATTCCAAAATTGACCTTGAAAATAAATTTATTTATTGTTATTTAACAGATAGAAGAGGAAGTGAAATATCATTATCAGAAGGTGTGTGGTGAAATGATTTTTCGCTACATGGTTCGACGTCATCCTGATATGTTCAGCTATGTGAGAATACCTGATCTTCCTGAGATGAAGGTTCCAGAAAAAGGCATGTATATAACATTCTGTCTTTGCCAAATTAATTTTAAAAGATGGGTCATTCCTATCCCATATGCTGGATGTAGAATGTTAGATAGCTTAACTGCAAGGGAATTTCTTTGTAGCAATGTCTTTTTAAGTGGACTGAGATAAAAGGAATTTTGTAATAAGTTTGGTACATATCTAGTAGTAATATGAAACAGTTGCTCAAACCCTGGATTTAAAGATATTCTTTATACGTAGCCAGTCTTATCACCATTTCACTAAAGTGGTTAAGGTCAAAATTGTCATACTTACAGTTACAAGAATTTCAAAAGTTAATCTTTTGAAAAGGAGTACCATCTGGATAAATTGGACTAATAACCACTCCTTGATTGTATTCTTTCTAGCATATCACCATCTTTTTATACATTTCATTTTCCAGATTCTCTCTGGGTACAGTAGTATACTAATGCCTTCCACTTTACTCAATCATTTCACCACTCCTCTTCTAACACCATATTACTATCAACTTCTACAGTCCATTACAAAGCTCTTCTATCTAGGGAGTGATAATAGAAAAGGAACCTCTTGAAGTAGTGAATGTTATCAAACATTTGGGCAGCATGATGTCACAAGATGGAAGTTTGGATGGAGAAATTAAAGATTACAACAATCTGCAAGTTTTTACCAGTATGTGAGGGACGTATGGAACAAGGACCTGCCAATGAAGTGCATGAAGGTTTCATACTCATCCTATCTTAGGTCTGGACCCTCTCTAAGCAGAACCAGAGTAAGATCCGAGCAGCCAAAATGTTCTTGAGGAACATACAAAGGAAGTTAAAAGCGGACCCTGCCACTGTGCAGGAATAATAATATTAAGAAGATGATGATACAAGGAAAGTTACGACGAGATATAATACAAAGTAAGGATCACCAACATACAGTATAAATAGAAAAATAATGAGGCAAGTATACAATCATTTCCCTTTAGTAATATTATTTTTAGTACAGTGAGTTTCTCTCATCGGTTGGCCAGCAGGCTCCGCGGCATAGCAAGGACAGCACTTTGGTCACTTTACACGTGCATGACCTGAGATAGCAATTAAAATTAAGAAAATAAGAATTAAGAAAATTAGTAATTAAGAATTAAGAAAATAAGTTTGTACCTTATGACAGGAGATGTTGGAAATGTTCTCCTCCTCCTGCACCCACACATTTCTGGCATCATCTTAGAAAACTCCAATTCACATGCATAAGTTTGTTTGTTTTCTTTGTATAGTTTCAATTTTAACATATTCATAGCCCGCCTTGCTGAGCTCTTTGAAACCCTTCTTGTCCAAGTCATCTTAGCGATTTTGTAGGTGTATGTTCTAATCTTTCTGTGATTTCATTTACTTTTTTATCATTAAGTAATGGTTTTTTTAACACTTCACTCTTATCAAGTAAAGAACCCGTTCCTCTCAATTTGTTTACGAGTTTCTGCATGTTCTCTCTATGTGGAGGGCGTACACCTGGAAATTATATGTTACAAATCACCTATCAACTTCCCTGCAAGACTCTGTTTCCACATAATTATTGCACATAAATACCCTTTCTTCTACTGTGCATACTTGTGGAGGTATTATGAGAATTATACCTCGAAGTAACACTTGACAACTCGAGAAGAGTTGGAGCGACAGATCAATACTTAATAATACACGTTCTAAGCACGGACCTGAACTGCAAGGTGTGGGCATTCCCGTGCTGTACCTGCGCTGTGTAACGGGAAGTGATGAGTCAACTGGAGGCAGATAAGCTGGGCGCACCTGCCGATGAGAGAAACTCACTGTACTATTATCAGGGATGGTTATGAATTTCATGTTTTTGGTCCGTATTGAACTGAGAATAATATATAAGTAATAATAATAATAATAATAACGTAAACGTTTCCACCTTTTCAATACTACAATATATTCACAAAATTACAAAATTATACGGTACTAGTTTCGACCCATCTAGGGGTCATCATCAGCCGTATTGGAGCAAAGATCATTTGTGGCGAAATCCTAAGACAATGTTATTTTAAAGAATAACAAGTGAAATGAGATGTTATGGTAATAGTTAATAATACAAGGAATATACATACTAAGAGGTTTTTAACAAAGAATAAAGTATAAATGGGGTGTTGTAAAAATTATAATCATGGAAATCAGTAAGTTCTTGTATTGAAATGAAATATGGCTTAGGAAGAGGGCTTAAGGTGGGGCTGAAGGGTGCGGGAGAAAGTGTAATTGTCTTGGAAAAGTACCTTTGATTAAATTTAGGATTGAGTTTAGGTTGGCTGCATTATTGTTTCTGAGGAAAGTGATAAATAGATCGAAGAGTATGTTGGGTTTCTCTGAGATTTCATTGAGATTTTGACTGGCATTAAAGTATTGGTCTAGGTGTATGTAGTAATTTTCCATTATGTTCAGTAAAGGGTCGATCTATTTATCACTTTCCTCAGAAACAATAATGCAGCCAACCTAAACTCAATCCTAAATTTAATCAAAGGTACTTTTCCAAGACAATTACACTTTCTCCCGCACCCTTCAGCCCCACCTTAAGCCCTCTTCGTAAGCCATATTTCATTTCAATACAAGAACTTACTGATTTCCATGATTATAATTTTTACAACACCCCATTTATACTTTATTCTTTGTTAAAAACCTCTTAGTATGTATATTCCTTGTATTATTAACTATTACCATAACATCTCATTTCACTTGTTATTCTTTAAAATAACATTGTCTTAGGATTTCGCCACAAATGATCTTTGCTCCAATACGGCTGATGATGACCCCTAGATGGGTCGAAACTAGTACCGTATAATTTTGTAATTTTGTGAATATATTGTAGTATTGAAAAGGTGGAAACGTTTACGTTATTATTATTATTATTATTACTTATATACTATTATCAGGGGCCGGTGACTCGGAGTTTGGACCCCTTTGGAATACAAGCATCATCCAAGAAAATAAGGCATTGTGATTTGGATAATTTTCTTAATTCTTATTTTCTTAATTTAATTGTTATCTCATGTTTTGCATGGATAAAGTGAGCAAAGTGCTGTCCTTGTTGCTATGCTGCAGAGCGGAGACTGGTAAGTCAATGAGAGGCAAATAAGCTGGCCACGCCTGCCAGCCAACTGATGAGAGAAACTTACGTTACTAATCACTGGTAAAGAAGAATCATAGTGTCCCTCCTATAGTGGTACTAATCATAGGTAATGTTGTCAGAGGACAGGTATCCTAATAATGATAAAACCTTCAATACTCGTATTTTGAAGTTTTATGATGAGCCGAAAGTATTATGTTATTATATTTATGTTTCGTGTCCATGGACGTATAATGTGCGGACGTACGGACACACAGACTTCCAATATGGCGTCAGGGAACAGCACCATTAGGTCTCTGATGTGAACATGTATATTTTTTCTTTGTAGATTGTTTTTTGTGACGAGTGATTGTTTTTTCTTCATCTGACAGGATAAGTTCGTTGCGATAATAAAGTTGTTTTTAGAATACGTAAAAGTGTTCTCGTGTGATATTTTTATTGCGTAAAATAGAAAATCGCATATAGAGAACGACAATGTAGACCCATGATATGTCATGCATCATGACACCATTCACAAATAACTCAGACCCATGGTGTTCCTCACATAAGGGTATGACTTACAAGCAACACAGATCCATGGTGTTCCTCAAATAATGGGACTAATCACGTGTGCTGGCTAGATCCGTGGTGTTCCTCACATAGTGGTACTAATTACAGGCTACGTATACACATGGTGTTGCTCACATAGTGGTACTAATCATAGGCAATATAGAACCACGGTGTATCACACATTATGGTACCACTCACAGTCAACACAGAGTCATGGTGTTCCTCACATAATGGTACTACTCATAGATAACGCAGATCCATTCTGAACATATTGGAAACAACCCATTCAAACACAGTGCTCGGTATCTATGCCCGCTAGACGCTAGTCTTTGCAGCCAAGCATCTGCTCCTCTGCCTCGATGGGATGCACATGATGGTACTAATCATATGCAACTCCCAGACCTGTGGTGTTGCTCACATAATGGTACTGCTCCCAGGTAACATAGACACATGGTATTCCTCACATGGTGGTACTAATCGGAAGTAACGTTGACCCATGGTGTTCTTCACATTATGGTACTAATCACAAGTAGTTTCATGGTTCTGATTCCATCATGTTGGAGTCAGAACACAAGTACCTCAACCCTCTGAGCCACTCAGCCCAGAAGGGTAAGAAGACAAAGCATGACATGGCAGAAACATACAGTAGAACCTCGATAATTCAAAATCGGTTAATTCAGAATTCCACCTAATTCTGAAAAGCTCTTGTTTCCAGAAACATGAGGTATGGTTTTGTATGTTATTTAAATTGTTTAATTCGAAATACGGATAATTTATCATTCAAAGAACAATTACTGAAATTCAGATTTTTAATTCAAAACTGCTTTTACATGTTAAAAAATACTATTTTATGGAGTAATTCAAATTCAGAATTTCTCCACATCATGATAGAACGCGTCTTCCAGAACCTGTAGGGTAGCTTTCCTCACTTTCACTCACTTTGGTATGTCTACTGTGCTTCATAGTTGCAAAGTTTGAGTGAAATCGTAATTATTTTGTATTCAGCGTTTTAAGGAACGTCACAATATCACATAGCAGGCAGTGTGCGTAGAAACAGAATCCACGAACACTGGCATTACCGACAGTTGGTGCTAAAGCATGGCTCATTAATCAGTATATATGCACTGAAAAATATTGTCAATGCCAATGAAACTGGATATTTATTTTTTCAATGCCAAGCCCAAGTGGACTTGCGGTTTTAAAGGAGAGAAGTGCCAGGTCGGAAAATCGTACAAGGGTGGGGGTCACTGTACTGTGTTGCAATGCAGATGGAAGCGAGACACTTTCTCCCCTCGTAATAGGAAAGTTCGAAAAGTCACGATGTTTTAAGGAAGGCCGTCGGGCACTTTCTGTGCAAGTACAAGGCATCTAAAAATGCAAACAGTACAGTAACCAAAACAATAAAGCACTTGAACAGGCAAGCTAGCATAATTTGTCCTCGTCTTTGAATCGTGCTTTGTTTTTTTTTCCTTGTCTGAGGTTATGTTTGCCAGTGATTTATCCAAGTACATTATTTGAATAATGTAAATGCACCTCGTTGGGTACATTTCAGAAATAGTTTTCTTTCCATGGCATTGGGAAGGTTTAAAATGTGAATCAAGGTGACTGCATGCATTAATGGGTCTTAGAATACTAGACAAGGGAAAGGTTGCCATTTCTGAATTACGAGAGAAGTGCCATGGCAGGAAAGCGTACAAGGATAGTGAGAAACTTTTTCCGCTCGTCATAGGAGAGTTCGATAAGCCACGATGTTTTAAGAGCATCGGGTACTTTCCTTGCAAGGGCAAAGCATCTAAAACGCATACAGTACAGTAATCCAAAGAATAAAGCACTTGTACAAGGGACCCAGCATAGATTTCTCCTTGTCTTTGATTCAAGTTGTTTTTTTCTTCTTAATTGCATGAGATTACGTTTGCCAGTGAGTTATCGAAGTGCATTATTTGATTACTGTAAATGCATCTTGTTGGATATATTTTGGAAATATATATATATATTTTTTCCATGGCATTTGAAAGGTTTAAACTGTGGATCAAGGTTAAATGCATGCAGTGACGGGTTTTATAATATTTTGTGATGCGGCAAGGGTTGGCATTTCTGAATTACGAGTTGGCGGTTGATTCAAAATCACGTAATTCGAAGTCCAATTTTTGCATCCCACTGACTTCGAATTAACAAGGTTTTCCTGTATTCAGCAATTGTATCAAGGGAAAGAAGTAAATGTTAATGATAAGGTTCTGGAACAAAAAGAGGCTGTTGATGCTGATGACATGGGAAATCCAATTTTGAGGTCAGAAATCAGTAAAACTTTGAGAGACCTAAATAGGAACAAGGCATCTGGAATTGATGTCATACCCTTAGAATTACTGACTGCCTTGGGAGAAATCAGCATGACAAGGTTATTCAATTTCAATTTATTATGTAAGAAGATGTATGATGTATTGTATCTCACACTTGCAAAATTTTAACATGTATTATTTATAGAATGGAAAGACAAGTTGAAGCTGGGTTGCAAGAATATCAGTTTGGCTTCAGAAGAAATATAGGAACACAGGAAGCAATCCTGACTTTATGTCTGATCTTAGAAGATAGAATTAAGAAGGACAAGCCCAAGTACATGTCATTCATAGATCTGGAAAAGGCATTCATTAATGTTGATTAGACCAGACTATTTGACCTTGTGATGGTGATTGGAATCAGATACTAAGTAAACAGGATTATCTATAATCTGTACAACAGTCAGTTTGCAGTGATAAGAATTAAGAGCTATAAAAAAGAAGCAGCAATCCATAAAGGAGTGAGGCAAGGTTGCAGTCTATTCTATTTTCTTTTCAATGTTTACATAGAAGAGGCAGTAAAGTAAATCAAAGAGGAATGTGGAAAGGAAATCACAATCCAAGAAGAGGAAATCCAAACTCTGAAATTTCCCACTGATATTGTTATTTTATCTGAGTCTGCAGAAGATCTGGAGAAATTGCTGAATGGTATGGACACAGCCATGGAAAATGAAATCCAAAACAAAAGTAATGGAGTGCAGTTGAATTAAGTCAGGTGATGCAGAAAATATTAGATTAGAAAGTGAGGTCTTAAAGGAAGTGATAAATATCATCGCTTGGGTAGTTGAATAACTAACAGTAGCACAAGCAAGGAAGGCCTTTCTTAAGAAAGATTTGTTCACTTTGAACATAGGAATTAGAAGGGTGTTTTTAAAGAGTTTCATCTGGAGTATGGCATTGTGTGGAAGTGAAACACAGACAATAACTCAGAAACAAAGAGAATAGAAGCTTTTTTAAAATGCAGTGTTACTGACTATGAGTCTCATGTTAAATCCGTATTGACGGTTGAACTTCTTACAAAATTGTACAAAACTATTTTAATCTTCCTAGTCAATACTATATATTTTACATCCAATTAAGACAAAACTTTACATATCAATAGACATGTTTAGACCTGTCATTGGGTCATCCTCAGTGAGACATGTAAATTGAATTAAAAACATAGGAAACACACAAAGTGAAATATTAATTTAAAAGTTTTTAAAAAACATGATGAAAGTTCAAATTTTTAATTAACATTTCACTTTGTTTGCTTCCTATATTTTTAATTCAATTTACATGTCTTACTGGGGATGACCCAATTCCGGGTCGAAACATGTCTATTTATATGTAAAGTTTCGCCTTAATTGGATGTAAAATATGTAGTATTGACTAGGAGGATTAAAATAGTTTTGTACAATTTTGTAAGAAGTGCAGTGTTACTGTTACACTGAATCTGAAAATCTACCCGATAAACGAATTATATGATATACTAACAATTTGTTGGTTGTTTTGATCCACCTTTTCAATACGAATTAGTTTGTGTTGCTAGGTTGTAATGTTACAACACTAATTTAACGGGACATGTTTCGCTTTATTCACAAGCATCATCAGCCTATACAATTGTCTCAAGGTTTTTCATATTTGGATTGTTGTTACAAATTTCATTACATTGAATGTAAATTGAACTTCAGTGATAACAATATTTAAAACATATGAATAATATACACATTAAAAATTATGACAATATGATTTGCAATGTTAAAATGGAGTAACTCTTAATTCTAAAACACATTGACGTCCAAAACACAGTTTTTACAATTTGAAAATTTGGCTAAAAATTGTTTGCAATGTTAAAATAAAATTGATTCAACTATAATTTGGCATTAAAATTTGAGTCATAAATATAAATATTGGATGTTATCTCTTCCCCTCAACCCCCTACCCGTCCTTCACAACGAGCTCTGTCATACGTACAACACAAGGAGTAGAACCACAACAGACAATAGCCACAGTAACGCAATAAGGTCCACAAGATTCTGTAGCAGCAGACAAAGGGGTAAGTGATAATGCAACATCAACACTCACATTACAAGCACAACACACACACACAATATTACTTAAGTCAATTTCCATTTGTTTCAGATGCTTTTTCCATTCCATATCTCGAAAGAAACAAAATCAGATACTCAAAATTTGGATTGAAGCCCCTTTTAACCATAACTTACATTAAAACAATCAACTTCCAACGGAGAGTCTGGTCGCTACAAACAAGAATTAAATATGTCAATACTTCCTCTGATCAAATTGCCAAATTGCAGCAGCAAGCCTCATCAAATCTAGAAGCCATTCTCCAACGAACTCAAGACTTCAATTCTAGATTATCATCATGACTCTAATCACGCATGATGCTAAATTACAGTCTTTTTAAATAACATTATTTAGAGAGCACAATTCTTCACTAAAATTCTCAATACTGAAATATTACTGTATTCTAGAAACCAATGCACTTTAGAAACTATGGCTCCTATATAATAACATCCAATATTTATATTTATGACTCAAATTTTAATGCCAAATTATAGTTGAATCAATTTTATTTTAACATTGCAAACAATTTTTAGCCAAATTTTCAAATTGTAAAAACTGTGTTTTGGACGTCAATGTGTTTTAGAATTAAGAGTTACTCCATTTTAACATTGCAAATCATATTGTCATAATTTTTAATGTGTATATTATTCATGTGTTTTAAATATTGTTATCACTGAAGTTCAATTTACATTCAATGTAATGAAATTTGTAACAACAATCCAAATATGAAAAACCTTGAGACAATTGTATAGGCTGATGATGCTTGTGAATAAAGCGAAACATGTCCCGTTAAATTAGTGTTGTAACATTACAACCTAGCAACACAAACTAATTCGTATTGAAAAGGTGGATCAAAACAACCAACAAATTGTTAGTATATCATATAATTCGTTTATCGGGTCTAATCATGAGATTAGTTACATGTAAAACGAATTATATCCGATTTTTTACTAGGGATGGTTATATTGTTCCTGACATTATTCTACATTATTCAACAGATTTTCAAATCATGGAGTACAATCAAAGACCTCATATATACACAGTTTCAAGGAATAACAAAATGTTGATGTAAGGAACACAAACTGATGGGTGCTTTCCATTTAGTCTCTGGATGTGACAGTTACAGAAGAATGCTGAAGGTGAGATGGGTAGATTGAATCACAAATGAAGAAAAACTGAATCGAATTGGTGAGAGGAGAACAATTTAGTGGAATTCGGCCAGAAGAAGAGATAGAATGATAGGACATATCGTAAGACATCCACGACTTGTTGAGTTAGTGTTTGAGGGAAGTGTATGTGGTAAGAATGGTAGAGGTAGACCAGGGCATGAATATGACAAACAAATTGGAGGAGATGCAAGGTGTAGTAGTTATTTTGAAATGAAAATGTTGGCAGAGAATAGGGTGTAGGGTGGCATGGAGAGCTGCATCAACCCAATCTATGGACTGATGACCTGGCAGTACCATTGAATCTAACATTCATTGGTATAGTTTTTATTTTCTTGCCATTTTCAGAAGTTGATTTTTCTCTATTATGACAAAATTATAGTTAGCCCCGTTTTTGCAATGACCTCTACTCAGTTAAAAACTATCTTGGAACTGATTCCTGTTATTATTTGTGTTGTGAATAGGTTGTATCTCCACTGGTATGGAAGACTTTGCTGGTGTTAGGCATTACATGTCATGGATCAACTTATATGTATTACCAGAGGCATATCATGCTATATGTCACGTTGTGGAAAGCTGTCGAATAGCTGCTAGTATGTGCTTTTTTACTGAAGATCACAGAAAACAGCTTAGTCTTGAATGGTTTCATGCAGTACAGATGGAACACACTCAGAAGGTAAGAGTTTGTTCTGTGTTGTTCTAATTTCTCAAGTCTGTGACTACGGACCAAAGATTCTTATCAGCTTGAGAGCCATGTCGAGAAGTCAGCATCAAACACAAACACATCGTGGGTTTCAACTGGTGCCACCATAACAAACACTTGCTACAGTGTGATCCTGTCACAAATTCCTCCTCTGGCAAAGTTTGGAATCAGTCACTCATCAGTCCCATGCCATTTTACAGATGTTTGATATTGCTTTGAATATTTAAAATGGATACACTGCATAGACTTTTGGGTTCAAATAATGACATATATAGGGTTGTTGGAAACAATGTGAACCAGGTACATGAGTGTTAGAGGGTTGGTCATACTGATAAATCATTTTTAAAAAATTAGATATCTCTTGCCGTTGTCATAGTATCAGCTGCTGAAGTTAGCCTTTCAGATTGCTTTGTGGGTGAGTTGAAATTGGTCTTGCAAGGCGGTGTTGCTAAATTTGCTCATGACTTCAGACTGGCTTCAGAGCACTAATCGAAGAACAACTTTGCCAGAGGAGAGATTTCAGCACGGACCTCCGAACTGACAGGATTGCACTGTAGCAAGTGTTCACTATGGTGGTACCAGTGGAAACCCAAGATGTGTTTGTGTTTGATGCTGATTTCTCGACATGGCTCTCAAGCATTTATGCTTCTCTTTAACAAGTGTCACAACAAAGAAATGATTCCCAATTCATGGCAGAACACAGAGGTAATTGTACTGTTCAAGAAAAGCAACTGTACATGTATGGAAAACTACAGACACATCAGTCTATTTTCCATCTTTTATAAATCGCTGACCAAATTGTAACAAATTGACTTACCACAGAATTTGACACCTACCAGCCCATTGAGCAAGCATGATTCCGGAGAGGTTTCAGTATGATTGACCATCTTCAACCAATATGTACTCTGATTGAAAAATGTGCCAAGCACAGTGTTCCTCTATACGTGGCATTTTGTAAACTATGATAAAGACTTTGATTTGATTGAGGCCTGGGCTGTACTTGAAGCAATGGACCATGCACACCAGATTTTCCAATTGATAAAATACATCTACAACCTCACTACTTTATGCATCAAAATTTAAGAAAATTGGGTTACAAGGAGAGTTCCAATTTAGAGAGGTGTTAGACAAGGTGATACCAGTTTGCCTAACATATTTACCTTGGCATTAGAGAATATGTTCAAGGGACTAGCCTGGTACTGGAAGGGAGTTAATGTTGATGGTAAATATCTCAGTCACCTACACTTCGCTAATGATATCATACTCGTAAGCAGTGATGTCGGTGAAATGGAAACAATGCTGGAGGAACTGAAGGAAGCCTCCCAAGCTGTGGGAATGAAAATAAAGCTACAGAAAACTAAAATTGTGAGCCCAGACAACATGCTGGTTACCTACCATCAGCAGCCATGTCTTTGAGAATATTGGTGAGTGTGTATACCTGGGCCATGATATTAAACTTGGGTGAGGCAACTAGACAGCTGAGATTATCAGAAGAACCAGTTGACCTGAATGGTATTCATTAATGTCAGCTGCATCCTCTGCTGAATCAAACTTCCTTATAAATCTCAAAAGGAAAGTCTACAATATGTGCTTCCTACCAGTTGCAACCTACGGGTTTCAAACTGCGACTTTTATGCTCAAAATTATATTTAGTAGATTGCAAATATTTGCCTTTTTTTTTTTTTTCTTCTTGCTTTACGTCGCACCGACACAGATAGGTCTTATGCCGATGGGGGGACAGGATAGGGCTAGGAGTGGGAAGGAAGCGGCCGTGGCCTTAATTAAGGTACAGCCCCAGCATTTGCCTGGTGTGAAAATGGGAAACCACGGAAAACCATTTTCAGGGCTGCCGACAGTGGGTTATATCATATGTACTACCATGTACGATGCTGAAGCTGCACCACCAGATTCACATCGACCATCACTGTTAGAAATTACTCTTTTAATGAAAAGATATTTTGTTTTCAAATCAAAATTAAACCTATATTTGCATTTCAGCATCCTGATTCATTCAGAACAGAGAATGCTTAAGCAAGCAAGTTACTAACTCAGATTGCTCAGATTGCTTAGTATGTTCGGCTGCAAACTTGCTCCTATATACAACAGACTAGAACCGAATCACACAAGAACTGGATTTAACGGATTTGTTTGTCATTTGTTGTCAGCACTGTATTCCCTCTGCAAACATTACACCTCCTTGGCTCTGAGGACAGATGGCTCTGGAAACATAATGGTTCAGATGCTGTGAAAATCCTTCCCTTCCAATACATCAGGATTGTATACATCGGAATCTCAGGGTAAAGTCAAGGAAACCCACCTCGTTACAAGGTGAGAGGCTGATTGCAGAACAGTTTAATTTGAATAAAGCATAGCGCAATGAATGGTACACTTCTAATCCGTACAAATTTGTTTTGATATTGGATTCAGTTAAGCATCCATCTTGTTTCAACCTACCTAAGATGTTGTCAACATTGTTAAATCAAATTAGAACGCAACACAGTAGAAGAGAACCCTTACTATGACTGTGGTGATGCTTCAGACAATTCTCTATATTGCCATGGACTGCCAACTTCAAAAATTTAATGGGACAATGTTGGACATCCATGAAGACAGGGATGAAGCAGTGCAATATGTAAAAAATGCTGAACATTGATGTGTGAGAGTTTGCAGTCGTTATTGATAAGGGACCTGATTTATCTTTTTTATTTTATTTTTTATGTATATATGTTAGTAAATAATATGTAATTTAATTTTTATTCCTATGCCGTACAAAATAATAAGAAGCACTGTGATATTTGGAAATGAAATCTTGGCAATTACAATAAAATCAATTTCTTTACTGAAAACAGGACATTTAAGTACCCCTCAGCATTTTTTGGGTGGGGGATAATGGGACACCTGCCTGCCTTCCTGCCTGCCTCATCATCTCCTGTATGGTGAACCCTACCCTGGCACAAGATTTTATGGAGCCAGCTAAAGCATACTATGAAGATGGCTGGAATCAACACTCAAACCTTGGATACACTTGCTGAGAATCGTACACTTCGGTGTCACACTGTTTCTACATGAGTTACTGTGTTTGAAGAGGTATGATGTAGACATAATGAGGCTAAGCGACAAGTATAGAAGCTTCATCCATCTCAACTCCACCTTCCCCCAGCCATTCCATGTGATTTGTGTGGATGCGTGTTTCATGCCAAGATTGGGCTACTTAGTCATATGAAAAATATTCACAAAGCATTGTGAGTGTGAAAATGTAAATTGCTGAAGAATATATATACTTGAATACAAGTTGTAGCTACTGCCGCTGCTGCCACTGAGTTATTAGCAATACACTAAACTTTCACTAACAGTCTGTCTGTCTCAACAGTCTGGCCCCTCAGTAATCTAGCTTATTGTAAAGATGAGCTTCCATGCTGTTAAAAATTGCTATCAACCGTTGTACTGGATGCCAACAATGTGTTAACAAAGTTTAAAATTGTTGTCTCCAAAAATAAAGTATGTTACCTTAGGTGTGAAGCAGACAGTGTAAATTTTAGACAAGTTGGAGTCAAAGCAACGGTGATGAGCCAGTTAGTGTAATTCAGAATCATCAATTCTTGATACTCAATTGTCAGTAAATTGACATATTCTGCAAGCTTCCAGGAGGAGATAAAATTTATGATAAGATGTTACTAAGTGGCTAAGTTAAGAAATCTGTGAAGTAGATAAGATTTGAACCCATGAAGATAATAATAATAATAATATTGATTTTACATCACACAAACTACTTTTATGGTGTTTAGAGATGCCGGGGTTCTGGAATTTTGTCCCACAGGAGTTCTTTAATGTGTCAGTAAATCTACTGACATGAGACTGACATATTTGTACACCGTCAAATACCACCAGACTAAGCCAGGATCGAACCTGCAGAGTTGGGCTCAGAAGGCCAGTATTCTACCATCTGAGCTACTCAGCCTGGCAAACACATGAATAAATAATGATGAGTGTGGAGGAATATAAACATGAAAGGGATACAATAATAACTGTATGGCCTCAGCTGCCATGTGCAAACATTTTAATTTGACAACATCTGGCTGCTTGCTCATCAATTTCAACATTCTGTTTTACTCTAGGCCTACTAGATGGCAGAGTAAACCAAATCTCTATTTTGTGTGTGTGTGTGTGGGGGGGGGGTTTCAGCCTGAAGGCTGGCTGGATCCTCAAATTGATCTGTCTCAGTCTTACCCTTGGCTTTGGCAATATGAAAGTGACTGAGGTATGAGAGATGCTAATAAGGCCATTCCTTATGCAGCCAGCCCCTGCTATGAACGGTGTGAAAATGTTTCTCATTGGGTCATTTGGTGCATGCATTTCAATGGGCTTGGCAGACTTATGTAATAGCAACTTCTGACCCAGTGAGGAAAGCAACGGAAAACTACCTTACTCCTCATTTCCCTAGTGCGCTTCTTCAGTGATACTTTGGGCATCTATGGCTTAGTTTTAATGAATTTTGTTGGTTAAACACCAAATGTTTCACCAGAGATCTTTTACATGCCAACATTGTATGACATGGAGTGTTGAATGGCCTTTTCTCTGCCCTCAAAAATCCAACTACCTCTGCTGGGTTGAACCCGCTATTTTGGGATCTGTAGGCCAATACGCTACTACTGACCCACAGAGGGAGCTGATGAAAGCAATGGAGAAGAGGACTTAGCAGAAATAGAGAGCATTTCTGGTTCTGAAGCTGCAGATATCTTCATGGAGTTAGCTCAAAAATGAAATACATGCAGTACTGACGTAATGTCATGGCAAAGCATGCTTCCAGCAAGCATCTTCATTGTGGAAACTAAAAATTTCATAGTACATGACACATGTATTAGGACTAAGTGAGACAAAATGGAAGGAGACGAACTCCCAAGAAACTAAGAAAAGGTTACAAGTAGAGATGTGCGTTTACGGTCTTTAGCTCAGACCGGACCGGTTCTTCACTGGTCGAGCTTTTCAAGCTCAGTTCACTGTAGTGCAGGGACTGTAAAACCAGGACTGCGTGAAGTATGGTCCGAGCCTCAGAGCTCACAGACTGGCTTCTTAAATGCTAGTGCCTGCCTATAGCGTAACTAGAGAAAATGTTGAACTTAATATAAACGGGCAAGTATGCATAGTTGCACCATGTATTTATAAAAAAAGGTACCACTCAAAGGATATATTTATTGGTTTAACAATGCAATAGCACTTAAATTAACAGTCTGAAAATGAAATGCAAAAATTTGAATCAAAGGAACAAATACAAATGTTACAAAAAGTACAATATTTTGAACAAATCAAAGGGAAATAACATCTCCAAATGCGATTATGGCAACTCTTCCTCTTGAAAAATATACAGTAACTTACAACGGTTGAAGAAATCTTGTGGTATAATGCAATGGCAATTTTTCTCGTATAAATGTAGAACATCTATCTTTTATCATCACCATGACTTCCTTGTCACAAGGTCTCTACTCACAGAGATTTTTGAGCCTGTAAAACCACAGCAGTACATTCTGGATGATTACATTTCTTGCACATTCCAAGTCATCATGGTATCTTTGAACAGTTGCAAGAAATCAATTAAATCCTTCATAACACCTTTGTCCATTGACACCATTTTACATTTTAGGCTTGTTTGCTTTTGCCTATCACTGGCTTTAGCACTAGCTGAGATTTCTAGAATGTTGTCAAACTGATGGAAAACTGATTTGAGCATTTGTAACTTTGAATTTCATTTAGTTTCCACATCTTGTATATAGTGTTTTTTAAAGTCATATCACCACACCAGTTTGTTTAAAGTATTTCACAATTTTCTGAGTTATCTTAAGCACAACCAGTACTGTCTGTTGCTATGCAGGAATTCTTCATTGAAAGTACGGTATGCCTTAATACTGTATTCAAACAGTGTGTTGCGCAAGGGATTTTAGAAAAGCCTTCGTGTATTTTGAACACCTTCTTTGTATTGATTAGGTGGTCTAATAAATAACTTAATGTTATTATTTCTTCTTCTTAAGTCGTCGTCTCCAAACGAAGGTAGACGGTCCACACGGCCAGCTCCGATCTTGACGTTGCAGCCATGCCATGTGGATTTTTTGGAATATCTCTCAGGATCTTTAATGCAGTGGTTTCCCGTTGCCTTCTGCATCCTAATGCCGTTGACCAAACTGGTCCCTCCGCCTTTGGGAACAATTTCTTGTCCCCAGGACAATAGAGTGCCCTTACCCATACCCGCTCATCCACTCTCAAAGAGACTGTTGGCACTTGGTATAGGGGATCTCCTTATACCGGGAGATAATCGGTCCCTTCATTCGTTAGCCGCCTGCATATAAAATATTATTTTTATATGCAGTCGTTGCCCCCTCTCTACCGCGGGGAGGTGAATGTCAGGATTTCACCGTCATTGAAACAAGGACCAAACGGCATTTCCTTGTTTCTCTGGTTCTTATTTCTACCTTCTTTGTATTCGAACCCTGATCAGTTACAATTTCATAGGTCTGACAACTAAACGCCCAACAAGCCACTCTGGTGTATAATTTCTGAAATAATATTGTCACCAAACTTTGGTACTTTAGGGAAGAGCATTTATGAATATTATTCTACTTTTGAGGATTGAATGACCGGGCGAGTTGGCCGTGCACGTAGAGGCGTGCGGCTGTGAGCTTGCATCCGGGAGATAGTAGGTTCGAATCCCACTATCAGCAGCCCTGAAGATGGTTTTCCATGGTTTCCCATTTTCACACCAGGCAAATGCTGGGGCTGTACCTTAATTAAGGCCACAGCCGCTTCCTTCCAACTCCTAGGCCTTTCCTATCCCATCGTCGCCTTAAGACCTATCTGTGTTGGTGCGACGTAAAGCCCCTAGCAAAAAAACATGAATGATGGAAGTAATGCACAGTGAGTGACTGTAAATAATTATTTTTGTAATTGTCTGTCCACATATCAGTAGTAGCTGAACAACGATTATCTCCCATTGCCTCTACAACTTCCGGGATGGCTGAGTGGCAAGTGTTGTTGGCTAGCTCATGGCATCTGCGGCGATGAGGTAATACATCTGAAATGTAAATTTTTCTTAATTCATTACCCTCATTAATTAGTTCTTGTGCCACCTTACGAAAACCACGGTCCGACATGGCATTCAATGGCTGCAGATCTAACGCACACATTTCTACACAGTCTTCAGTGATCTTATGTTTTACAACACTACTGACTATGGAAATGTTGGTTGATGAGCTTCCATGATTCATTTGTGGGAGCATTATTGGGTCTAGGTAAAGTACTAGTAATAGAGTTTTTTAAAATACATCCTCCAAATTTGCACTTTTTACCTCGTCATTAATGAGGATGTAAAATCATTCCCGCATTATCCTCTACACTGTACTGGATGTTATTTATTTACTCTGTTACCTCATTTGCAGTCACCATCTCTAATGAATGACAAGGTACTCTAACAGACTAAACAGCTGTGTAATATTTCCTAATGTCAGTTCTCTATAGTATCAAACATGGACTTATTACGCAGAGCTCGCTAGCCCGACAGCCAGGTAGAAGCAAACTTTCGAATCTAGCTTCTGCCTGTACTCCAGCCACTCTAAAGACTGCCGAGGGTGTGCTCAGTGTACACCGGATCTCGATAGACTGGCTTGTGCACATCTCAACTTACCAACTATACTGGCATGGGAACAACAAGGAAGGCAGGAATATAGTTGGTTTTGTACTACTTAAAGGTACTAAAGCCATAACTGACATAGCATATGTAAATGAAAGAATCATCAAAGCTAGAGTAAATATGGATAGCAACAGTCTTTCAATAGTTCAGTTATATGACCCACAGCAAGGATGTGATGATACTAAGGAGGAGTTTCTTGAAGACCTGGAGGGCCAAATAAGAGAAGTACTAGTAATAGAGTTTTTTAAAATACATCCTCCAAATTTGCACTTTTTACATTGTCATGATAATATGGGATTTCATTGCTCAAATTGGAGTAGACAGATCAGGTTATGAAGAGGTGATCCCTTTGGTTATGGTGTTGAAAATATTGAGGGCAAAATTTTCCTAGACTTTAGTGTAAGAAATAACCTGATAACAAAAAATACCTTCTTTACGAAACAAGATAGTCATAACCAGATACAGGTAGGTTAGAGGATCTAAAACAGTAATTGACTATGTGATAACAGATAAAGTATTAGGAGAAAGTGTGAGAGACACAAAAGTTATCCCCAGTGAGTGTCTAGATAGATCACAGACTCCTAGTGGCTGACTTGAACTATAAGGTTGTATGTACAGAAAGTACAATAAAAGCACCCAGAATAAAAGAGTGGAAATAAAATTTGAGGTAAATAAAAAGGCTTTCCCAAACTTGATCATACAAAAGCTACCAAGGAATGGAACACAAAGTGCTTAGGAGGAATGGAACTTGTTTAAAACAACAGTAGTTGACTATGCAGTTGAAGTTAGTGGCAAAACTAAAGGAAACGTGAAAGAAACTAGTTGGTGGAGTGAAAAAGTGATAATGGCTATTAAAGATCAAAATATAGCAAAGAAAAGTAAGGATGTTGAAAAACAAATGCAAGGTACCATACCACAAGGTTACCAAACAATACCTGACCTTGAACAAGAATACAGAGATAAGAAATTATTAGTAAAAAGAATTGGGAAGGAAGAGAAGTTTAACCCTCTTGGAGCCAGGAGCCGATCTGGTCGGCCGCTCACCACCAGCTGGAAGAGGCCAGAGCTCCGCCTCCACTCTACTACTGTAAAATGCCAGGCCATTTTCAGTGGAAAAACATGTATTTTAAAATTTGCATATATATATACCGGTATATAGCAAAAACCGGCATGAAATTTTCTACATATCAACTACATAGAATAAACAACTGGTTTAGAGTGATATAAAGAGTCAAAAACCTTTTATTGTTGATTTATAGTTGTCAATATTGTTTATTTTTAGGAAGAGAAAAACATTTTCGCACTTTCTCTCTCAATATCTACTTTGAAAAAATCATTTACGATAAAAAAAATGTACGTAATTATGTATAATGTATTTCTAAATAAATTTGTTTTTGCTACGGGCTTCACATCGCACCGACACAGATAAGTCTTGTGGCGAAGATGGGATAGGAAAGGCCTAAGTGTTGGAAGGAAGCAGACATGGCCTTAATTGAGGTACAGCCCCAGCATTTGCCTGGTGTGAAAATGGGAAACCATGGAAAACCATCTTCAGGGCTGCCGACAGTGGGATCGAACCCACGATCCCCCGGATGCAAGCTCACAGCCGCACACCCCTACACACACGGCCAACTCGCCTGGTAAATACAATTCTACAGAATAACTAATGTGAACGAGAAAAATAAAAATAAAAATAAACAAAAATTCAAACACATGTCACTAGTAAAAACAAGACAATTTTACTCACCGATAAAATTCACGTATATGTATATGTATATGTATATGTATGGCAGATACTGACAAGAAATTTTCTACGTGCGGAAAACATAGTATAAATATAATTCTGAATTATTGAAAAATAAAAAATAATAGTTGATATTATAGTTTTCGTTCAGAAAAATCATGATACAATACAACAGAATATACGTAATTATGAAATCTATGGTGCTAAAGCCCTGATTGGCTTTGGCCTATCAAGCGACCGCTGCTCAGTTCGGAGACCTATAGTTTACAAGGTGAGGCATGGTCAGTGAGACGAATCCTCTCAGTCATTATCCTTAGTTTTCTAGACTGGGGTCGCCTTCTCACTCTCCGATATATCCTCAATTCCAATCACTTAGGATCACTTAGATTGAGTGAACCTCGAACCAACCTCAGGACCAGGCAAAAATTCTTGACCTGGGTGGGAATCGAACCAATGACCTTCGGGTGAGAGGCAGGCATGCTACACTTGGCCCGCGGAGACCAGCATTTACGTAAAGATAGAGGACTATATGTGACTATAAGGTTTAGCAGAGAGAAAGTGAAAAGTAAATTGGAGTATGATATGGGTGGAGAATCAGACGGAGGGGCATGTTTAGTTCTAGGAAGTTCCTTGAAAGCGACAGGAGGTTGAGGAATGTTGTTGGGTTCATTGGGACAAATTTCCACAAAATGTTTTCCAGAGATATCATCATCATCTTCGTTATCACTAATTTCATCTACTGCCATATTCAGAGTAGTTTTAGTATCGTTAGAAACAATTAAACGTCCCTTCTTTAGCTGCAATGATTCCGTGGGCGTGTCTGGTATAATTTCATCGCTACTCTCTGAACTAAATTCACTTTCACTATCCGATAAATTGTCCCCGTTAACTTCACATTGTTCCAAATACTGCATTAATTTATCTTCATCAATACCTGCTGAAAAAATATCACGTGAACAACTTGCCACTTTGCTGTCACAAATCCACTCACTGCAAGGAGCAATCTCTTACAGACTGGTTAGCGGTATTTGTAAACACAGGAAACGACTCTTGTGAAGCTATAACACCCTCTTAGAACTGCCAAAGCAAGGTCAGGCACACAGTAACGTGTAGTCCCTTTCCTACAGGTTGTAACAAAAGTATGAACATCACTATAGGTTGCCTCAAAATTATGTATATCACAGAATTTTAAGCCGGCCGATGTAATCGGTTCTGGCAACTTCCGACTAGATATTTAAAGGTTGACCTGATCGGCTTTGGCAATTTAAAGGATGGGTGCTTGCACTACCGCCTAGCAGCAAGAGAGTTAAAAGCTAGGAGACATTAACACAAAAACTTGCGGTAATGTAAAGGTAATTAGAAAATATTGTATGTCATATTGATGAGTAGAAGATTGGTCAGAGAGGATATTAAGGAAATTGAAATGGAGGACGGAATTATTTTCCGGAATGTAGAAGAAATAAGAGAGAAGATGAGAACAATTTTGAAAAACTCTTAAATGGGGAGGTGGAAGAGAATGAAATCAATGAATCTGATGAAATAAAATAAGAAGAAAGCCCCATTACATGGGCAGAAAATGGAAAATACCTTGAAACTCATAAAAACCAGAAAGTCATCAGGAATGGATGGACTGTCATCATATATGATCAATGCAGCAGGCATACAGGGCCTTTGGTGGGTGTATCAAATACTGAAAAGAAAATAAGATACCAGATGATTAGAAGAAGGGAATGATCATACCATTGATCAAGAAAGGAGAAAGTGTATGAATTGTAGAGGAATTACCCTGTTGTCACACTGCCTCAAGATAATAGAAGAGATTAAGAACACAGAGAGAGCAGCGATTTGAGGAAGAACATCATAGTTTCAGATGAAAGAAACAGTAGACCTTGTTTTTGCCATAAGACAAATAATGGAAAAATACTGGGAAAGGGGAAAGGACCTGACGAGTGCTATGCTAGAAGTCCAAGTGCAAAATCTAGTCGGTGATAATACAGTTCCCATAAGAGCTAAACAGATAATGTTCAAATCATACCTTCTGCCAATCATAACATGCAGCTTAGAGAGTTGTGTCTTATTGAAGAGAGATATCAGGAAATTACAGGCATGTGAAATGAAATTTTTAGATCTGTCATGCAGAAAGCAAGAAGATACAGTCAGAAACAACTGTAATAGGAGGGATATGCAGGTGGCCTTAACAATGGAAGAAAGACTGCACATTGCAAGGCTAAAATGGTGTGGCCATGCACAAAGGATGCTGGAGACATGTATTCCGAGGCAGTACTTGGAAAGGAAGGTATGTGGAAAGAGACTCATTGGCTGTCTTAGAAGAAAGTGGCTAGACCAAATTAAAGATGATCTTCTAACAAGAGAAACAACTTCATAAGATATTAAGGGAGAGGAAGTCTATAATGATAGAGTTCAACAGAGGCGTTATCATCCACTCAGATCCTACCCAGCCTCCTGGAAGGATTCCTAGACGATGATGATGATGGTACAAGCAGTTTCCACTAGTGCACTTGTTATGCCATCGTTTATGTAATTTGGAGTTACACAATAAACTTCACACACTATATTTGTTATTTTTCACAAGACTTCACTGATTATACATATATTTTATACACTTTTCTAGAGGGTGGTTTTTGAGGACAGAACTTTTTTCCTGATTTTCATAACTTTTATCAGATTTTAGGATTCTGTCATAAGCTCAACTGAAAGAGTTCTTTCAGTTTGATAAATGGTTTCTCTTTATGGCATTTTCAGATATTGTTCTAAATTCATTATTGCAGTCTTGAATTGTTTCACTGTTGACATGGCTTACTTCAGAACTGACCAGATTATTTTTTAAATTTCTTGTGTGAGCCATCTGAAGTTAAGATGCTATGTTTGTTTTAATGGTCTCCCCGGTGTGTTAAGTTTCCTTTGCTTATATTTTGGATGCATAGGGAATGTAGAAAGGGGCTGCTGCCTACCTTCAATATCATTCTTTTATTCATCTCCATACCTAACGGTCTTCCCTGCAGAGTACACCATGGTCTATTGGTACACTATGACTGCCAAAGTCCACCAGATTCTCCTCCTAAATTTAATTATACTATCATTGCTATTCCAACAATTTTGTGCCATAATTAAACCTTAATACCTTAAAATGATACCTATAAATATGCATTGGTCATGTGAGTACAATACCCACTTTGGTGGGAGATAACTTTCAAACCTCTCTGAAATCAATGTCACAAGGAAGTTCATGAAACATTATTTCTTTTTCTTTCACTTTTCCTTGTTTACTTGAACACAACAATAAACCTTTGCAACCGAGTGAGTGGTTGTGCAGTTTGGCTGCACAGCCAATTTGCTCTCGGTGAAGTGAAATTGTGTTTCATCCTTAAAACTGAAGGCTATACATGTCATTTAATTGTTAAAATGTTGTACAATTTCAGTTAAGTTATAAAGGCAAAGAAGTTGAGAAAAAGCCTCTGAAAGAAAGCTAGAGGTGGGAGAAATAAAAATGGTGCAATGGGCATGGAGCACGTCAAGGAAGGGTAGTATCAACAATGAAACTGTATGGGACTGGGCAGAGCTTGGCCACATTTTGAGAAGAGGAATTAACTATGTGGGAAGGTGCCTCTTAGATATGTCTCTTCCTAGGAACAGAAGAAGAGGTAGGCCCTGTAGAAGATGGAAGGACTCTTTCATCTTGGTAAAGCACTGGACTTGGAAGATGACCTATTGTACAACAGGAACAAATATAGAAGAACGATCCACATCAGCGACCCCATACCTCAAAACTGGGATGACCTATTGTACAACAGGAACAAATGTAGAAGAAGGATCCACATCAGCGACCCCATATCTCAAAACTGGGATGACCTATTGTACAACAGGAACAAATGTAGAAGAAGGATCCACATCAGCGACCCCATATCTCAAAACTGGGATGACCTATTGTACAACAGGAACAAATGTAGAAGAAGGATCCACATCAGCGACCCCATATCTCAAAACTGGGATGACCTATTGTACAACAGGAACAAATGTAGAAGAAGGATCCACATCAGCGACCCCATATCTCAAAATTGTGCTAAAAGTATTTTGATAATTTCCCTGTTGTCATTTTTATCAGTGTAGAAAAGTACAGAATTATTTTTTCTGTTGTTGACAAAATTGTACCTTCAGTTCTGAAAGGATTAATCACTACTCCACAATCCATGTTACAAGAGAAAGATTTGATTTAATATGTCTTTTACAGGTTATGAACTTTCTGAGGGTAACTTGGTTGAAGACAATGACTGACAGCATTAATAAGTGTCTGTCAGGTGTTGGAAAGGGATGGTACAACATTTATGAGAACAAGTGGGAAATATATAACATTTCAAAGCTTAGTCGACTAATGGAGTTGATCAGATTTTTAATGCAGGTAAGTTCTTATGACTGATCACTTCTTATTTCACTATTTCTGTACTATTTGTATTGAAAAATATTTTATTTTCTTATTCAATACATACATATATAATTTCCTCTGAAAACCTCAGTATTAGTAATTGAATAGCTCCCTCTGTGGATCATTTTTGAACACTGGCACAGTTTGAAGAATTTTGAAGGGCAGAAAAAAAGTCCATTCAGCACTCCATGTCGTATGATATGAAAAAGTGACACATTTGGTGTTGTTGTTATTATTATTATTATTATTATTATTATTATTATTATTATTATTATTATTATTATTATTATTATTATTATTATTATTTAATGAACAAAGTGTCTTTCTCTTTCCATATTGGCCAAATGTATAGTGCAGTATATTGTCTTCAGTATAGGATGATAGAATATTAACAATGTAATGTTAATGATGCTCTAACTACTTTCTTTTGAGTGCTGCTGACATGCCTAAATTTTGTCCACAGGAGTTCTTTTATGTGCTGGTAAATCTACAGACGTAGGTTGTCTTAATTGTTCACCTTTTTATACCACCTGAATTAGCCAGGAATAAACCCACCAACCTGGGCTCAGAAAGCCAGTGTCAATCAATCAATCAATCAATCAATCAATCAATCAATCAATCAATCAATCAATCAATCAATCAATCAATCATGACACGCCCCCTCACACAAGTGATATAAAAATGGTGTCCAGCTAGTGACACCATGGGGAAGCGTATCACAACAAGGAAGCAAACAAAATAAAATGCCACCAAGAAAACACAGAATAAATTAAAATAAATGTGGAAGAGTGAATATTGAACACAAGGGACCCATTTCCCAAGGAACTAAAAGGGGTGGGATCAACAAGGGAACCAGAACAAGCATCTACAAGAAAAATGTATACGGTACACCCTTTTCAAAAAAACAACTATAAACCAAACCAAACCCCTTGGCACTACAGCTCTTGAAGGGCCTTGGCCTACCAAGCGACCGCTGCTCAGCCCGAAGGCCTGCAGATTACGAGGTGTCGTGTGGTCAGCATGATGAATCCTCTCGGCCGTTATTCTTGGCTTTCTAGACCGGGGCCGCCATCTCACCGTCAGATAGCTCCTCAATTCTAATCACGTAGGCTGAGTGGACCTCAATCCAGCCCTCAGGTCCAGGTAAAAATCCCTGACCTGGCCGGGAATCAAACCCGGGGCCTCCGGGTAAGAAGCAGGCACGCTACCCCTACACCACTGGGCTGGCTAAAAAACAACTATACTATAATTAATTCACAAATTAATACAAACTATTACATCTTTAGCAGCAAATAAATAGGTGAAACAAATCAATTTTATCTAGTTAGAAGATATATTTTAAGTTTAAAGTGAAAAAAAAAATACATTAATCATACCTACATTATAATTGTTTATTTAAAAAAGGAAGAGAAATTTGGTTAAATATAGTGCTTTTTAAAGTAGAATAAATAACTTATAAATCCTAAGGTGAGGTTTTTAACAAAGAAATAAACTATCTCTTAATTTAAATAAATAAATAAATAAATAATTTAAGTAAGTAGTACAAAATTTAAGAAAATATAAATTTTTTAAAACGAATTACAAACCCTAGCGACCTAACTAAGAAAGGAGCTCCTTGAATAGACCTAAAATAAACTATATTACATGCTATCTACACTTAAAAAATAAATAATTTTTCTAAGAACTATTGTCGATGGAGGGTTCTCAGTACCGGTACCGAAAAATGTGAAACATGTCTCACGAAATGAATCACCAAGACATATCTTGACGAAAAATATCAGTCACATTAGCATACCACAAAATAGAACCAAATTGAATAGTAAAATTAAACACCGCCAATATTAAACCCCAACATACAGAAACGAGAAGTTATAATTCATATGCCGTACACTTCAAGAGAGAACCAGACAGGTAATATAAAATGTTAGTAATCACACATATTCAAGTACACGCTCGTCAGAGAGCAACAACAATAGAGATCCATACACAACGGCATCCAGAGGCAGACTCCACACGCGATAAGATCCTAATCCTCGTAATAACAATGCAACGGTAATGTGACAGGCAAAGATAAGAGCAGATAATCAACAATGGCAGACCAGACACGGTTCGAGGTGAGATAAGGATACTCAATAATGCAAGAATGATGACACGGACATTATTAAAGACCTCCATTAACAAGGTCCTTACATTCTACAGAAACACTACACGTAAAATGAATAATACCGAACTTTACAACCACCAAATAGACCAATATATAACTATCTACCTTAAATTACTTTTAATAATAATAATGTTTGGAAAATGAGTATCGACAAGAGATTGCTTGGTGCACAATTCAAAATGTACAGTTACAGGGGAGAAACTAACCTGTATTAAAATAATGAAAATAAATAGAATAAGATGTCACAATAACATTTAACGTAAAACACCGGCAGAATTTACAATCAAATGAAAACACCAGCATGAAGGAAACGTCACGAGAAGCACACACACAAATTTAGCAGAAATAAAATAAATGATATGAAAAATAAAATGGGAAATGACCAAAACATACCAAAAGGTCATCGGACAACATCACAATGCACATATGATGGCTCCAAATACAACTCCCATGAAGAAAATGAACGAACATAAATAACGCCTCGCAAAAAAATATGAACACCAAACAATGAGCCCCACACAAAATTTAGAAAAAACTTATCAACAAATAAATAAAGGCGGTACTTACATAAATGAAGAAAACTACATTACCAAATAATCCATAATGAATTAAGCAACCAAATAATCACAGTCACTCACAAGGCAAACACTACATTTTAAAACTAATACGCAACCTGGCAGGTTCGATCCTGGCTCAGTCCGGTGGTATTTGAAGGTGCTCAAATACGACAGCCTCGTGTCAGTAGATTTACTGGCACGTAAAAGAATTCCTGCGGGACTAAATTCCGGCACCTCGGCGTCTCTGAAGACCGTAAAAGTAGTTAGTGGGACGTAAAGCAAATAACATTATTACATTAAAACTAATACAACACTATATTCATCTTATACACTAATGCTCTACATATTATTCACAATTCACAATCCCTGAAAGGGATACAGAATGCCTTTCACCCAATGCCTGAACTAGGCATGTTTAATACGCCAGCTGGCATCAGAGAG
The DNA here is from genome assembly GCF_040414725.1 of Anabrus simplex. Lineage (NCBI taxonomy): Eukaryota > Metazoa > Arthropoda > Insecta > Orthoptera > Tettigoniidae > Anabrus > Anabrus simplex. Next base: position 452,717,057 of record NC_090267.1, on the reverse strand, counting down.
CCAGTTATGAGCGTCATTCTCCAGCGAGTTCAAACTTCAAATACCAGACAGCCGTTCCAAAAGCGCCCAGCACACTACCGCAGTTTAGCGAGTCACGCGCTATCTGTCTATCAGTGTTCAAACTCACCACAAATTCCACTGCGCGTGCATAGATGGCCTTAACGTACACATTTCAGGCAGTTGCATGCACTATGTTACCAACATAGAAGTATAAAATGTGCCGTGCAACTGATCCAACAACACATACGAAAAGTCCAAATATATTATGCAGATATACGAAGACGTACACCATCAGACGTACACCGACCGAACGACCGACCGAACGATCAACCGACAATTAAATCATACTTAATTATAATCTTAACACTAATATTAGTTAAACATTTTGTTGATTTGCAGTTATAATGTACAATGTATAGATTGACAGTTTAATTGTGATTAAAATAACAGTGCCAAATTTAGAGTGTAAAGCTTGATTTATCAACACTGATGTCTAAAACTCAATGATAACATGACACAATGAGATTCTGGCTAAAAAGTTTCATAAATTTCTTCTTTTTTAGGGGCTACAGTTGAAAGGGACAATCAGCTACGTAAAACACATGCGTTGATGAGATTGCTTCTACTATATCCGTGTGTAATGGTATATCTGTAACAAAAGAAAATTACATGAACATGTTGTGTGTTGATTTGTTTTTTAAATAGATGTGTTAAATGGTCATCACTTACCCCTTTGACTATTGCTGAGATGTTTAGCGGTGTTTACCACAGCGCGGTGACCATTTGTAATGGGGGTAGCAATGGTTTTGGGGTTAAATATTTTAAAGAAATTACTTTTTTCTGATTTGAATGTTTGTTAGTAAGTTTGGTATTTGTTCAAGCAAAGGACTCTTCATTTCAATTACATCATTTAAATTTTTTTCTTTATTAAAATGTTGATCTGGATGGATGTAGATGTTTTCAAACTCTGCCATTAGTTTACCCTTTTCAACCCATTTGATGATTTTTAATTCTCTCTATTGATGTAAACTGATGGCTGGTTTCTTTCATGTGAGAGCTCATTGCAGAGTATTTGTTATGTTTTAAGGCATTAAAGTGTTCTAGGTATCTAGTGAGGAAACTACGGCTGGTTTGGCCAACACACAAAATAATTACACTGTGTACATGAAAGTCCATAGATTCCGGATCCCAGGTAGCGGTTATTATTTGAATTTATGATGTTTTAGTTGAAAAATATGTTCTGGTTACTGTTATACATCTTGAAAGCAATACTGACATCATGTTTTTTCATGGTATTTGGGATTTGGTAGATGGCAGGATTAGTATAAGTGAAAGTTGAGTATTTAGGTTTTTTTCCGGAGTGAGATTTGTTGCCAACTTGAGCTTTACTTTATGTATGATTCGGTTTACCATCTCTATTTTATACCCATTAACTAAGGCTAGTTCTTTTATGAAATTAAGTTCCTTCATTAGATTACTGGGTGAAAGGGGGATTTTATTTTTTATTGTTGTTGGGGTATATGATATGTATATTTAAAACTAAATTTAGTGTCTGTGCATGTTACATTGATGTCTAGAAAATTTAATGCTCTTATTTTCATCCTCTTTTGTAAACTTTATATTACAGTTAAGATTGTTTAGAGAATCCAGAATTTTCTCACTATTGTTTTTCTGATTATCTATTATCACAAATGTGTCGTCCACATATCTAAGCCAAAGGCAGAGTCCTTCTATATCCCAAGTTATCCATGTAAATATCAGCCAGTACACCTGAAATGGGGTCATCTGTAGCTAAACTCATTTGATGATAAATTTTGTTATTGAAGGTGGAATAATTATTATTTAAAACAAATTTTAGTAAGTTAATCATTCTTCTATCTCAAACTTACTTAAGTTACAGTATTTGGAAAGGTTTACTTTAATGATGTCGACAGTTTCAATGATAAATTGTAAGTACATCAAGATTATAACTTAACCTTGAGACATTATAATGGCTGAGGAAGCTCGGTAGATGAGCGAAACGTCCCAACTGTAGTATTATGTCGAGGATGAAATGCTAACAAGAAAAACATTTTATGTATTGAATAGGTGAAGAACAAATAAATATTTGTATTATCACATACCACTTAATAATGAGACAAAGTCTCTTAGTGCATTGGCACTGCCGGTGGCTCCAGTTAGCCTACGCAGTGGCCTCCGCGGTATGCACTAGCCAGCGTATTGGTAGGTGTGCTAGGTACCAACTGATGAGCCCACCCTAGCACACGAGGGCGAAACGCTGGCAACCAAGAATGAGTTAGCTGGAAAATTTATAATGTCCAATAACGGACCATTTATATTGGTATTATAAATTTACTCATTCAGGACAAATATTTCAGATTCCCTATGGGAATCAACATCAATATCATCTGATGGCCAAGCAGGCATCAATTTTTAATAATGAGACAAAGTCTCTTAGTGCATTGGCACTGCCGGTGGCTCCAGTTAGCCTACGCAGTGGCCTCCACGGTATGCACTAGCCAGCGTATTGGTAGGTGTGCTAGGTACCAACTGATGAGTCCACCCTAGCACATGAGGGCGAAACGCTGGCAACCAAGAATGAGTTAGCTGGAAAATTTATAATGTCCAATAACGGACCATTTATATTGGTATTATAAATTTACTCATTCAGGACAAATATTTCAGATTCCCTATGGGAATCAACATCAATATCATCACATACCACTTAGTCGAGCATCTCTTCTCCTTTCTCCCAAGTCTTCTCAACCCAAACTTTACAACATTTTTGTAACGCTACTCTTTTGTACTCAACAGAATATTCTTTCAAAGTACTAAAATCTGTCCCCCGACTCCTCTCTTCTTGTCCTAGGGGAACTGTGAAAAAATAGAAAACTGTGGAGGTCCTTGATTCACAACCCGATCTTGGATATGGGTAGTATTCAAGTCGTTTGTTCCCATAAATATTTACTACATTTACATGGATTATTGAAATAGATTTGAATATGGTTACCGTACTCAATATACCACATGTAAATGGCCATTCAGGTCTTATTGTGTTTTAATTGCGTTCTAGAAAACAAGATCGATTTTTTCTCAATACGGTTACAGTGGCATGTAAACGCGAAATGTAAGGTAATGAAATATGGTAAATCAAAGAATATTGGGAAAAATTTGGTAAATATGAAAGCCGCTGCTGCGGATGCTTGATCGTCATTTGTTTCACAAGTGTTGCTGGCATGCTGGGTACGCGAATAGCTGATCTTGTGGGATATCGTACTTTGCAAGAGTTGAGACTGTTGGTTACAAAAGTCTACCACGCTCACATTCGAGTTCCGTATCTGTCTCGTGAAAGTGCTGTCTCGATAGTAAGCAATAGATTTAAAACGGTGTCTGTGGTCATTTACTGTGCGTGTGAAACTTAAAGTTGTAAGTGAAGCTGAAATATACGGAAATCGTGCCTTTGGCAGAAAGTACGATATTGATGAATCACGTATTCGTGATTGGCAGAAGAAGAAGGAAAAACTTCTAAAAAGTAATGGCGATTGCAGAGCGTTCCACAGGCGGAGTACATTGTTTCTGGAAATTGAAGAACGACTCCACACATTTGTGATAGAAAAGCGTGAGTTAGGATATGGTGTTTCTAGTGAAATGTGTCAATTGAAAGCACTAGAGATCTCAAAAGAACTCAAAACACAGGGTTTTACTGTACTGTGGATGGATCCAAAAGTTTTTCAGAGAAAGGGATTTTGCATTCGGAGACGTACATCTATTTCACAACATCTCACTGGGGTATATGAAGAAAAATTAACAGCCTTTCAGTGTCACATTATTAATTTGAGGAGCAAAATTCTTATTTGCTGTCGCAAATTGGGAATGCTGACCAGACACCTGTCTATTTTGAAATGCCGTTGGAAAATACAGTGGATAAGAAGGGTTCTAAATGTGTAATCATCAGAACAGGTAGTAACGAAAAGCAACGATGCACGGTAATGTTGTGTGTATTAGTGGATGGAACTAAACTCCCTCCATATGTGGTTCTGAAAAGGGAAACACATCCGAAAGGAAACTTGCCATCCGGTATTATTGTTAGAGCACATGAGTCTGGCTGGATGGACAGTGTGTTGTTTGAAGACTCGGTGAAGTGCGTTTGGCAACGTCACCTGGGAGCTTTGTTACAAAAAAGAAACATGCTCGTGTTGGATATGATGAGTAAAGGAAAAACCTATCTTGCGATAATTCCCAGAGGACTCACTTCTATTCTACAGCCGTTGGATGTGTGCCTGAAGCGGCGTTTCAAAACTGCAATGAAACAGTTGTACACCAAATGGATGTCTGATGGTGATGATCTGTTAACACCAACCGGACGAGTGAAGAGGCCTGAAGTGGGACTAATATGCAGCTGGATCAAGGCCGCATAGGCACGCATTCCTAACAATCTAGTGTCCAAAATCTTTAAGAAATATAGAATTTCAAATTCAGTGGACCGTAGTGAGGACGACTATTTGTGGAAAGATGCCAGCAATGAAAGTTCCTATGGTGAAACTTTGGATGACGACAGTGAGTTGTATTGAGTATTGGACCAATTTTATTTTTGATTTTTGTGATGATTTTATTAATTGTAAGCTGGTTGAATTTATATTCATGGTATATTTGGAGAAAATTAAATAGGTATGTAAGTAATTTGATTTTTTTTTTCCGTACTTTGCTGTCTCAAATTTACGGTGCAGATCTTATTCGGTGGCGGGTGGTATTTGGGATTATACAGTATTGCCTCGTCAAACGTTAACAAACTTTTGAGTCACCCTGCATGTAATGTATGTATGTATTGGAAGAGTCAAAAAGTACAGAAACTATGGCTTGCTCTGCCATGTTATGTAGGCAACTTCTCTGCATTGCCTGCATGGAATATATCCTGGTCCCAGGTGTAAGGAAAAAGCTTAATTTTCATTGAATTGGCCCACTGCAGGCAGTAATTGTGCACTACATTGTTGCGCTGACAGTAGCCTGTAGCTCAGATCTTTTCCAACAGAACAAATATGACCTATGCCACCATAACTCAATTGTAAAGCATTCAGCGCAAAATTGGAAGGATGTAGGTTTGGATCCCACTGATGCCCAATAAATTGGTGATTTTTGTTCTATATATAACACCTCTTTGATATGTACTGTATCTACTTAATACGACCTCATAAATTGAAAGTTTATTTTGAGAAAAGCTATGCCTTAAGTGTATTTTTGTTTTGTTTAGATATTCAGAGTGGTATTTCAAATCCATTCCTGAATGTCAAACTCACGAAGGAGACATTTGTTGCCATTCTTTGGGATCTTCATGATGCAGTGCAATGAAAGGGGTATCGTTTGTGGAAAGAACAGAATTGGGTTCTCTATAATGACAGTGCCCCAGAACACCAGTCACTCAAGGTGAGGGAATTCCTCACAGAGCGCAACATTTGTGTCCATCCATTTATATTTTATTTTCAAAATCTTCCTCCACTTGGAGGCTGCCAAAGACAAAGAATACACAAACAATTTCATTCAAAAATAAAAAATAAGTAAATTATGTCTCAGTATGGCGAGTATAAGTGGTGTCTGAGTGCTTTCAGCCCCCAGTTGATGAACTCCTTGGTACTGATCTTAAAGGTCTTCATCAGTTCTGTCGTCTTCTTAGGGACTCTCCCTCTCACACTGATCATGAGACCCCTCACTTCTATCGTAGGTTATGTTGTCCAGTTCATATTTATTCTTATAATACGGGACTGTAGGCAGGTAGATTTCATCTGGTGGGTCAGAGTGTGTTTCAAATCTTACTGTGGGGTCTAATATGTATCCTTTCTTCCCTTTAATTGCAATCATATCAATCCTCCTCGTGCCATGGACTTATTCATGCACTTGAAATCCTTTCTCATGGAGCGTCTGTGCTATGGATGACCTGATGTTGTGATGTCTAGTGTTTCAAAGAGCTTTACTGAAGGCATAGGAACCTAAGAAGTGAGGTAATGTTTCAGTCTCACTACATCTTCTGCAGCGGTTACCATCAACAGATCTTCCTGGCACAGCTCTTTTTTTTTTTTTTTTTTTTTTTTTTTTTTGCTAGGGGCTTTACGTCGCACCGACACAGATAGATCTTATGGCGACGAGGGGATAGGAAAGGCCTAGGAGTTGGAAGGAAGCGGCCGTGGCCTTAATTAAGGTACAGCCCCAGCATTTGCCTGGTGTGAAAATGGGAAACCACGGAAAACCATTTTCAGGGCTGCCGATAGTGGGATTCGAACCTACTATCTCCCGGATACAAGCTCACAGCCGCGCGCCTCTACGCGCACGGCCAACTCGCCCGGTGGCACAGCTCTTAGAGGTGCAATGTTACATCCCATTTTTCAGCGCATCTCTCCACACCATGCTAGAAAGGCCATCGTGGTTTCTAACCCAGCGGTTTGCAGGAGGGAACTCCTTGTACAGACACACTCCCTGACCTTTACTTCTCAATCGGCACCATTTCTCAAATTCAGATTCTTGTAATTTATTTCGGAGTTTCTTAGTGTCATATTCACTGTGCCTGTTCTGCACATCCTCAGTTTTACCATTTACATTTAACTCAATTAAGCATCTGTTCATTTCTTCATCTAGGTTTCTAGTGGCTTCAATATATTGGTTCCCCTCCCATTTCAGAATATTGCAGCTGTTTATATTCTGAGTCAAGGCTTCCCAGCTTCCTCTAAAAACACCTAAATCTTTGTACCATTTATCTGAGTAAATCATAGAATCTGGAGTGTCAGTAGGAAGGTATAAGATCTCCTTTAGTGTACTCTTAACAAGTTTATCAGCATCTTCCAAAAATCGCCATGGTATTTTACCTGCAGGAACGCGGAGGAAATGGTAAGTCAACGTAGGGCAAACTGAAGAATTTAAAATTGAAAATTTCTGATCTGGATGAAGCCAGGGACAGGATGATAACGAGGTGAGTTTCTGCTGAAGGAGTGTAATTGATTTCTTGGAATCAAGTAACATAGTATCTGCATAATTTACCCCTAAGTATTTGACACATTCGTTCCTTGAAATACGTTTAATCCCCATACTTTCTTTGACTGTAATGAGCCCTTCATTTATTTCTCCATTTCTCCTCTATTGATATTAATAACTTTAGATTTTTCAGGGTTTATTGTTAGACCAAATTCACAAAACCTTTGTAAAGCTAGTTTCGTCAGTTCTACTGCAGGGTCTCGGTTTTTTCCTACAATAATTGTATCGTCTGCGAAGCCTAATATTGTTAAAGGTTGTAGTCCCTTGGCAAGATAATAACCAAGCATGTCACATAGTTCTCTTTCACCAATTTCTCGAAAAATGTGATCTGTTATGAGATGGTATAAAACTGGTGATCCTTGCATTATGCCTCAGCGTAATTTAATGGGATTCATTTTCTTGAAATTGGCCTGGATCTGAGTTGTATTATTTTCCTAAAGCTTGCAAATTATATTGCTCAGCTTGCTTGGTGCAGTTGACGTAGCTTACATTTTCCTTAAGTGTAAATGGTCCACGTTGTCAAAAGCCTTGCTTATGTCTAGGAAGCCCAGAGTAACATCTTGATGTTGTGTTTTGCCGAGTTTAATACAGATCTGAGTAAAGCTGTGTTTATGATGGTGCCAAGTGATTTGATGAATCCTCTTTGATGTTCACTAAATTGGATGTAACTCCTTAATCTTGCGTCAAAGACCTTCTCGATGACACAACAAAGGACTGAACATATAGTGATTGGCCACCAGTCTGACAGTTCTGTTGGATCTCCATTTTTAGGTAACAAAATGGTGTGCATCTTTGTGAACAGTAATGGAACATGCCCTGTCTGTAACATTATTGTAGCAATTTTAGTTATGATAGTTGATGCCATATCATCTTTGATAGCTCTGACTAGAACTCTGTTGGGTCCATCTGATGTGTCCACAGCCATTTGTTTCATAGCCAGGATTACTTCGTCCTTGTGCACCATTACAGAAGGTTTCGTCTTGTACAGCACGTTCTTTTTCAGTCAGCAGGTCGAAGTAATGTTTGCGTTCTCAGTTGTTAGATGTGGCAAAAATAGATGAAAAATGATTCTCAATATCCTCAATATCAGCCATACAGTGAGTCATTTGGTCGTTCAGAGCATTTCTGATGGCTTTTCTTCGCCAGTTGTAATAGAAATACTGAATTTCTTGATATCGGTACTTATTACGTCTTTTTTCTTTATCTCTATTTGTTGCCCTCTGTGGATTTGAGTGTTGCTTGTAAGTTCTCTGTAGCTTTTCATCTCTCTTCATTTTTCTTGCCTCAAAGTATTTTTTTGCCGGGTGTTTAGGACCTGGTAGATCTATAGCTTCGGCTAAGAAAACAGCAAATTCGTCGACAGACTTGTCGAACTGATCTGTGCTTGTTTCATAAGAAAACTTACAATTCCACTGGTTCAAGCCATGCGGTTAGGGGCGCACAGCTGTGAGCTTGCATTTGGGAGATAGTGAGTTTGAGCCCCACTGTCAGCAACCTTCAAGATGGTATTCCATGGTTTCCCCTTTTCATACCAGGCAAATGCTGGGGCGCTACCTTAATTAAGGCCATGGATGATTCCTCCCCACTCCTAGGCCTTACCTTTCCCATCATTGCCATGAAACCTATCTGTGTCAGTGCGACGTTAAAAAGAAAGGAAGATTAGTACCTTTCTCCGAAAGTCAAGGGCAGATATCTTCATTGGCCAAAGAGATAAGACAAATGCAAGGTGTGCTCTGTGGGAATTGACCAAAATTGGACTACAGGAATGGTTTGAAAAGTGGTACAGATGCTGGGAAACATGTGTCTCATCCCAAGGGGCTTACCTTGAAGATGATGTTTTGTAAAGGGTTCTATGTTCTCTGAAATAAAAGTTTATTGAGATATTCATTTAATTCTTGACTTTGCTGGTTTGTATGTAACTGAACTCTCGGTATTTATGTATGTATTGTTACGAATGAAACTCTATCTGTTTCATTACTCTCATTTATGTCAGGATGGCCTAATAAAGGCACACACACACATATTGAAACACAAACAGTTCTAACCAGTTATGAATGGCCACACTAATTACCAGTCTATTTGCAAATCTCTCTACCTTATGGGGCAGCAAGGGTCCAGCCCGTTCCTTTACCTGGGATACTAATCCTTACTTTCACTTTCCCAAAGTCCAGTCACCTCCTACAGCCACTGTGCGTAGACAACTGGATTTGAACACAGTGCCACTGGCTATACAACACACGACAACTGTTCGTTGGTTCGACTCCCCTTATACTTCACACAGTCACATACAGTGAGCAACCAAACAGCTCAACAGTATTCAACAGGAGAACGATACTCACAACGGCGAACATTAACACAGGTCCATTTATCCTCGCACTCAGGGTAGCGCATTTCCTTGCTGGCTCACAGCGATTCTCAGTCCACAGAATTACACAAACACACAGTACAGCCTACTGTGTTGTCGCCTCCAGTTACACATTCACTGATCTCTCCGACACCACACCAACAGCTCGCTTCTGGGGGCCTTGTATTTATACCTTGATGGTGGGCCACTAGAACATTTAGGGTTCGGCTGGAGATCAAACTTTCCCGTCATATCTTCCAGAAATCGCATGGAGAAACTAGATGAAGGGAACAATAGAGGAAGGGCCGTTGCGTGTCTTCATGCGGGCTTGGAAGTTTCCCGAACTGGTTTAGTCATCCTCTTTCAGGTAATACCAAAGGGGCTGCGACAAGGCTGATGGTCGCTTGAGCACATAACAGTATGTATGCCAAGTATATGTTGCAACTCACTCTTGTACAAGTGTTCATTAATACAATTTGTACTGGTATAGTACATGAACTGAGAAAGTTTTTATTGTGCAGTGTGTTCAGATAATTACTCTACGATACTTGTCAGTTTATGAGATTCAAGATACTGAATCTTTTTTTTTTTTTTTTTTACTACTATTTCTACAACTACCTAAAGCCAACAGGTTTTAACAGTGAGATTTTAGAGTAGAAGAATTATTTGAATACAATGATTGAGTTTTAGTTGTTCAATATTTTCAACAATTTAGCTCTCTTGAAGTCTCTGGTATATTGGAATTGTTATCTTTAACTGAACTCTATGTATTTATGCCTGTTTCTGCCTGAATTGTTCTTTTTTTTTTTCTTTTAGTCAACTCTACGTCAAATAGTGGAATCTTCCCTGGCGATGTATGTGGAACTGGTTGAAGAACCTTGCTTGTGCTTACTTGATTGTCCTGAAGACTTTGTGTGGGGTGAAGATATTTATAACACTCAGTATGACTCGGGTGCTTTACCATTATTTAATTTAGTTCTGAACATGGATGACCACGGACCATTTTATACTCCTGTTGTTAAGGATTATGAGGTATGTCTACATATATTGTTTGTCTGAAACCTTAACTCTAAATCAGTATACAATCTTTAGGCACATGCCAGACATTATTACATAGAGAGTGTCTCATAATTCAAGTCTAGATCCTGAAGATTTATGAAACCTTAGGGCAAGCCTATTTTATTCTCATAGTATTGTGTTTCTTTATGTTTCAAGTTACCAGGAGAATATTATTTTATGGTCTCGAAAATTGATGCTGATTAAGTGGATAGTTTTGTAAATGGAATAGCATGTAACAAAAAGTAGGTTCTCTTATTTTAGACAAATATCTTAATGGAATCAAAGCATTTTGAATCATGGTTTTACCTTCATTAGTTTGCATTTTACAAATGCCATGCAGTTATGTCATTACTGAAGTAATTTTGAATACTCTTATTGTGACACATTGTTACACTGTGCCCCCAGTATGGAGTACTTAGTAACAGGGCCTGGTGTACAGTGTGGCATCTTAGAACAACTGATTCTATTTTCAAATAATCATTAGTAGCATAACCTTACACATTTTATTGGCATCATAATATATTTTATAGCACTGTATCAATTTAATACATCAACTAAAATAGCTTTGCAGAAGAGAATGTCTCAACAGACATCAAAATTAACAAGATTAATTTAAAATTTCAGAACAATATTCTGGTGTTTTGCTTTCCCTAAAGAAGAACATTTTGATATCCCTTTCAGGCAAAATAACTGACTACCTACCTACCTACCTACCTACCTACCTACCTACCTACCTACCTACCCACCCTGCCCTACCCTACCCTACCTTACCCTACCCTACCCTACCTACCCTACCCTACCCTACCCTACCCTACCCTACCCTACCTACCTACCCTACCCTACCCTACCCTACCCTACCCTACCCTACCCTACCCTACCTACCTACTCAGCCTGTCAGCTTGATATATATGCTGTTCAACAAACAATCTAGAAATATCGACTTCTGGAAATGTTCTTGTAACACTCTAAATGAAACACATCCAAACATGCAAGGAACAATCGATTGACCGGCAGCTTGCACGTCCCAGTGAAGTAGATAGCCGAGCTGCAGGCACAACCATATCGGATGGGTATCTATCGAGAGTCCAGACTAATGAATGGATCATTGAAAGCGGGTAGCAGCCTTTTGGAAGTTGCAAGGGCGGCAGTCTAGATGATTGATATGGCCTTGTAATGATACTTAACATGGCTTAGGTGTGTCAATACTGCTTCATGGCTGAAAGCTCAATAACTAGCTCAGAAAGGAAGAGAATAGAAGCTTTGAAATGTGGTGTTACAGAAGAATGCTGAAGGTGAGATGGCTAGATCGAATCATGAATAATGAGATACTGAAGCGAATTGGTGAAAGAAGAAATTAGGCTATATTTGACCAGAAGAAGAGATACATCTTAAGACACTCAGGACTTGTTCAGTTGGTTTTTGAGGGAAGTGTAGAGGGTGAGAAAACGGTAGGGGTAGACCAAGGTATGAATATGACAAGCAGATTAGGGCAGATGTAGGTTGCAGCTGTTATGTAGAAATGAAAAGGTTAGCACAGAATAAGGTGGTATGGAGAGCTGCATCAAACCAGTGTGTGGACTGATGACTCAAACACATGATGATGATGACGACGATGATGACGACGATGATGACGATGACAATGATGATGATGATGATGATGATGATGATGATGATGATGATGATGATGATAAAACAATTCATGAATTTGGAGTGAAAACTAAATTGGCAAACCTAATACATGAAACCCTTACTGACATAATTTCAAACGTGAAATTTATGGGTGAGATATCCAAACCTATTAAGATAAATATAGGGGTATGGCAAGGTGATGGTCTGTGTTCTAGAGAAAATTGTAAGAATTTGGAATGTAAAGCTTAAAGACCATAACATTTTGCCAGTAACTATGGGGAGAAAAAACAAAGGCATTGAAATAAATTGCCTAGCATTTGCAGATGATTTCGCTATATTGTCAGAAAACCTAACAAGTGCAAAAACACAAATCAATCTCTTGGAAGAAATAGCCAACAAGACAGGTTTGAGAATCTCCGTAGAAAAAACAAAATTTATTACAAACATCAAGAATGCTCCAAAATTTTTGGCAACAGATATTGGTCCAGTAGTAAGAGTAACAAAATTCAAATATCTGTGAGAAATAATTCAAGAAAATGGTTTAGACAAATCTGCAGTAGAAGAAAGGGTACACAAGATGGAAAGAGCATATGGTATCACAAAGAATTTTTATAACAAAAAGAGTCTATCTAAAAATCTTAAAATAAGGCACTACACTACAGTGGTGAAACCGGAATGCTTATATGCAAGTGAATGCCTGGTAATAAACTATAGATTAGATAAACTTGAGGTACTAGAAAGGAGAATCATGAGAAAAATCTTAGGCCCTGTGAAAACAATAGAAGTATGGAAATTAAGATCTAATGATGAAATATACAGGAACATAGAAAACATAACAGAAACCATAAGAAAAAAGGAGATTGCAATTTTTTGGACAATTTACAGAATGGATGAATCCAGATTAACAAAAAGGATTTTCAAGTACCTTTGGGACAAAAAGGCAACAACTAGCTGGATTCAAGAAGTAAGGAAAGATTTAGAAAGAAATAATATAAGAGAAGAAGAAACTATGGACAGATAAATTTTTAGAAAGAGGGTGGTAAGTATGGAAGGATTCCAAGGAAGATTGAACAAGAAGCCTGGTGTGAAGTGGTCCGAGGACAGAAAGAAACAGCATAGTGAAAGGATGAAAGAATATTGGAAGGAGCGGAAGAGAAAACAACACAGCATGAAGAACTGAATTGAAATTGGCACGTAGTTCTTAGCAGGCCTCATCGGAAAGAAGAAAAATAATAATAATAATAATCATCATCATTTATTCACTTAACCAGGCCATTTAGGCCCACTGTGGAAGACAAAATGTACAAAAACTAGCAAAATTCAAGTACACTCATGACAAGATATCTTTGTTGGTTCACTTCACAAGTATTTATCACAGATGTTGGCCCATTTACTTCTGTCTTGTGCATCCTCAATGCTGGCTGTTTGAATTGTTCCAATATGGACAGTACTGTATCCTTCCACTTCATCCTTGGGTAAACTCTTGGACATCTTCTAGTTGGCTAATAAGTAAATACGTGATTGGGGAGAGTACCCTCTGATCAGAAAACATGTCCTAGCTGCTGCAGTCTTTTTCTTGTGATTAGCCTCCCTAAGTTGGTTTTCTACCTCTGGTACAGTCCTTCCTTGGACCGTTCTTTCTACCTTTTGGTCTCTGTGGTTCAGATCAGACTATATATCCTCTGTGAAATATTTCTTTCAATTGAACAATGACGACGACAACAACAACAACAACTGTTATGCCTTTCGGTGCTCATTATGCAAGCCTCTGTGAATTTACTAATCACCACCACAATCCACAGTCTGCATTTTTCCTTATCTGTAGCTATTTCTGATACACCTTTCTTATGTTTGCAAGTTCCTCTCACTGCATCATTCCACCAAGATGTTTACTTTTTAACATCTTTACATACAGTTGTTCCTAGGCATTCCCTTGCTGTTTCTACTACAGCATCCCTGTATGCCACACATTCTCTTTCTATATCTTGAACCTGCTTACTATTCATTGTTTGGAACTATTCACTAATCATATCCATGTATTTAAGTCTAATATCCTCGTCCTGGAGCTCTTATTCGTCTGCAGACAAAATCTGTTGAGGCCTAGAGATACTTATCTCACTACAGATCAGATAGCAGTCTGTATCATCAAAAATATCCCTGGGATATCTGCACAGACATCCTGAATAAGAAATACATTGACAATACATCAATACAGTATTCATGTACTTATGTTTAATTTCCTTGTCCTGGAGATTTTCTACTCTTATTCTTATAATTGCACTTCAATACGAAACAAAAATGAAATTTATAGCTTATAAATTTCCTGAATTCAAAGTGGGTTATGATATAGTCTGTTACGGATCTGGTGCCTCTACCGTCCCATGTGTAGCAGTGAATAGCCTTATACTTGAAGAATGTATTTGAAACTGCTAATCACATACCAGCACGGAAGTGGATATGTGGAAAATACATATGAAAGTATTACTCGTAAAAAATTATGCATGGACCTACATAAGTGGTGCAAAAGTAAAGCCTCAGGCAGGTGCAGAGAAAGAAGCCACAGTGATAGCATGGGAATCAGGAGATAGTAAAGCCATGTCAGACAAACATCTGGGAATCTCTTCAACCGAGTTGAAACAGGTGTAGAATTGTGTAGTCTTGAGCGAAATTTGGCAAAAGTTGGAAAATGTGTACCAGCCCAAAAGCCCTGCAAGGAAAGCTAACCTGCAGAAACAAATAGTGCTTCAACACATGAATGAGGGTGTTTTTCTGGGCTCACCTTCAATTCAAAGTAGCCACTGACATCACTGGAGCATAACATAATGAAAAGTTATTGACAAACTAGCCAGCTGCCCTCACGTCAATGACAGAGCATTATACCACCTTGCACTCTTTGTCAGACTAGCAAGGAGAGTGGAAGTGCTATTGGAGCACTTTCAAGTATTAAAGGGTATAAATAGAATTTAAACATCAATGTTCCTCCATTATTATAAACAAGTTTTCGATCACCTATCACAACTATGGATTTGTGGTTAAAACAGAGATGTAGTTTTAAATAATCTATCATAGCCCTGTTCTGATAACATGTAAAGACGGAACGACTCTGTTGTGTATTTGATCGGTTCAAGCATGGAGGGTCGCTGATGAGTAACCACAACAACACTGACGTGTCCACTCGAATAGGCCTCATTCCTTCAGCTGTCTGTGTAGCAAGCAGTTCACATTAGTTTTCAGTACACTGTGTGCAGCTAGCAGTGTGTTTGTGTATCTGATCAGGTGCATACCATACTACCTCCAAATGGGACGGAAGCAGGAGATTGGAACTGAAAAACGTGCTGTAATTGTAGCTCTGCATCACGAAGGGTATTCTAGTAGGGCAATAGCAACAAAAGTTGCCATAGACCAATCTACAGTGGTGTATACATTGCAGCAGTTCAAGAAAACCGGTGCCAATGCAAGTGTAACATCATACAGGGAAGATCAGTTCATATGTGTACAGAGTAAACATCAGAGGACTCGTACGGCACCTGAAATTTGCGAGGAAGTCAATAATAAGCGAGCTGTTCCAATCTCTGTCTCAACAGTGCAACACCATCTTCGTAAACAAGGTTTAAAGGGGTGCATAGTGGCCATAAAACCTTTCTTATGGACACAAAATAAGGTGGAAAGAATGCAATGGGCACAGCAACATAAAAACTGGAGCGTGCAGTAATAGTCCAAGGTGTTATTCATGGATGAATCGAAGTTTGAAGTATTTGGGAGCCATCATCGAATGTTTGTTCGTCGACTTCGTAGAGAACGTATAAAGAGTCAGTGAGTGACACCTATGGTGAAGCATGGTGGAGGGTCGGTTATGGTGTGGGGATGTTTTGCGGGTGATGAAGTCGATGATCTAGTGCGAATTAATGGAACATTAAAGAAGGATATCACAGGATACTGATCAACAATGCAGTTCGATCTGGCAAGAGGCTTATTGGTCATGGGTTTGTTCTGCAGCAGGACAATGACCCCAAACATTCTTCTAAATTGTGTAGAGGGTATGTCAATAGAAAAGAGAAATGTGGGGAACTGAAAAATATGATTGGGCCAAGTCAGTCACCAGACTTAAATCCCATTGAACTGTTATGGGATGCACTTGACAGGGAGGTCCGAAAACTGAGGTCAACTAATGTTGAAGAGCTATGGAATAATTTACAGAGCTGTTGGACTGCAATATCTACACAAACACTACAAAATCTTATTTCCAGAATGCCAAACGTTTGTGCAGCTGTTTGGAGGGCAAAGGGTGGATACTTTGAAGAGGCCAAAATATAAACCATATTGTATTCTACTTAATGATAGAGAGAGGAAATATATATTTCGTTGGTCTATTTAGTTTTTACGATGTGTTTGTACATTGAAATAAAGTATCTAGTTTTGTGCATAGGTGATCGAAAACTTTTGACCGGTAGTGTACATATGCAAATTATTGTGTGATTTAATAGAATATGATGATGTTCTTTCAAGAATTAAACATGTCATTTGTTATTTAATAGTGTTTTTTTTTACAGGTATGTTTCAGGTATAATAATTAGTGTTTGACAGACTGAAAAGCTTTAAAGTTGATCAGAAATTCTGTTCTTCCTGCCAGCACGTCTTACTCATTCTTGTTGATAATGTATAGAAGAATCTTGCTGCGACCAAACAAGTTAATTTGTAGATACAGTAAAACCTGCTTTAACGGACACCTCTCGCTGGTGGACACTCCTCCTTAGTCTTGAGTAATTTACACCTCTTATATGGACACCCTCTATTATGGTTGCGGACACACCATAGCCACTAGAAATTCCAATTAAAACTCTCCTAATGGACACTTCTTTTTCAAAAACTTGAGTCCTGTACAGTATTCGTTTACTTTATGCACAGGTGGTACTTTCTAGAATTGCAGGTACCGTAATTTGCGGTGCAGGTTGTACACATTCTTGGAAGGCACTGTCACTCCTGGAAGTTGTGTGATCTGATATGCTTGACAGCGCTGGAATTTGTACTTTCACTGTCAGGTTACTTTTAATTGACTCGTGGGCTAATGATATGTTCAGTTTTATGTTAGTAATTTGGTGTATTTTAACATGGCTTTGAGGAAGTTTTTAACTCTAAAAGAAAAGGTAGGCATAATAGACTATCATAAATGTGAGAAGTATGATATGCATACATTCACTGTTTGAAGTGTTCAAGATAGGAAAGACACAGGCACCTGAAATTGTGAAAAATCAAGAGGAACTAGTGAAAGATTGGCATTTAAATGGCAACAAAAGCACATTCAACTGTTTCAAAGTGGTAGCGTAGCTCTCATCAACAAGGCAACGCTAGAGTGGTAAGGTAAAATAAGAAGTCAGAATGTCCCTGTGTCAGGACTGATGATACAAGCGAAAACATTAGAATTTGCGGCAGAATTAGGTATTGGAGATTTCTGCTAGTTGCTTTTACGTCGCACGGACACAGATAGGTCTTATGGCGACGATGGGACAGGGAAGGGCTAGGAGTGGGAAGGAAGTGGCCGTGGCCTTAATTAAGGTACAGCCCCAGCATTTGCCTGGTGTGAAAATGGGAAACCACGGAAAACCATCTTCAGGGCTGCCGACAGTGGGGTTCGAACCTACTATCTCCCGAATACTGGATACTGGCCGCACTTAAGCGACTGCAGCTATCGAGCTCGGTATTGGAGATTTCAGGACCTTGAAAGGTTGGTTAGAAAAATTCAGAAAGCGACATGGTATCAACTTCAGAGCAATTTTTGCGGAGAATTATCCAGTGTTAATATGGAGATTGTTGAAAACTGGCAAGAAAAAATATCTTCAATCATAGGTGGGTATTCTCTGGAAAATATTTTGAATGCCGATGAAACTGGATTATTTTTCTGTGCTTTACCTGACAAAAGTTTGTGTTTCAAAGGAAATAGTTGTACTGGTGGAAAAGTTGTGAAAGAACATCTTGCAGTCATCTACAATTATGAGTGGGGAACGGGAGAAGCCCCTTGTGATAGGCAAAGCTGCAAAACCAAGGTGTTTTAAGAATATGGGCGTTATAAAGTTTGGCATTAAATGGAAAGCGAATAGGAAAGCATGGATGACCAGAGAAATAAAGATAGAGTGGCTAGGACAATTGAACAGAAAAATGACACGCTAAAAGTGTTGTTATTCCTCAATAATGCAGCATCGCATTTGGATACAATTAAGTTGAAAAATGTGAAGATCGCCTTTTTCCCACCAAATGTAACATCAGTTTCTCAGCCTCTTGACAAAGCAGTGATCCAGAACTTCAAGGTTTTGTATAGACAGTTAGCGATGAAGCATGTTGTATCAGAACTTAACAGGAATGATGTAACTCTTCAAATGCTTATAAAGGGACTGAATGATCTCCAAGTAATTTCATGGATAACCATTGCATGGAAAAATGTTACAGCTTCAACAATTCATAACTGCTTCCCGAAAGCTGGGTCTCCTGCTAGTGGTGGACATCCCAAAATAGAATCTGATATTTCTGACAGTATGAAAGCAACACAAAAGTTAATTAATGCAGCAGGAGCAGGTTACAGGGCTTTGTTATGCGACTGAAAAAATTCTATTATAAACAAGACAATGAGGAAGGTGTAAGTTTGTCACAGGATTTAATTGCACATAGTGAAAATATCATTGTTAAACCAATGTGGACAAAACAAACGGGCATAGGGATTTTTTCAAGTGATAATGTTTTACTAGAGATTGCTATATGTACATATTGATTTAAAGTTTCAAAAGTGTATTCAGCATTTTAACATGGCAAATGGTGATAGTGTACAGCAGGGCCTCTCAGGGTGCATGCGCCCGTGCACTGCACGATGCAAGGTGGAGGAGACGACTTACTAGGTTGACCAGAGTGCAAACTCCCACTCCACTTCCCCTACACTTGTCTCACCCATTCGGCCTGCCTTCGCCTTCTCCACTTTCCCCACTGATTCTCTCCTCACTGCGAAATGTTTATGTGCGCTGAACGGTGACACTGTTGTATGGGACAATGTTACTGGTGTTCAGTTTGGTTTGAGCAGACAATTTATCTTCTCTAGCTCTTCTTTTCCTTTATCTTTGCAATGATACCAGTTATGCC
This sequence comes from Anabrus simplex, assembly GCF_040414725.1. Classification (NCBI taxonomy): domain Eukaryota; kingdom Metazoa; phylum Arthropoda; class Insecta; order Orthoptera; family Tettigoniidae; genus Anabrus; species Anabrus simplex. Next base: position 452,697,886 of record NC_090267.1, on the reverse strand, counting down.
TGGAACAAAATAAATAAATTCTCGTAGAATTTAAGCAAAGCCATTGTATTGGAAAACAGATCCTTTTGACTAAATTATCGTCACGACTGGCAAAAAATATGAAAGTTCCCAGTTTGATTGAAATGGACTTTCGGAAGTCTTTGCTTCCTTCGAAACAGGTTGCTTCATTATTATGTTGTTGCCTTGCACTTATCTATTTCACTGACAAACAAGCCGTCTATTACCGAATGCTTCATCGCCCTCAGCACACTACACCATCCGAGTAAAGCCGAGTTGAGCCGAGTCGGACGGATGCACAGTGCACGGAGTCACTGCGCCTCGATTTGCACGTGTGAGATTTTGGGTGTTTGAGAGGCCCTGATGTACAGTGTGCTCAATAGAGGTGTCCATAGAAGTGTTTTTGTCTCTACAACTTTCTCATGTGAGTACAATACTACATACAATATTTGCAAGAGTTTTTTTATCACATACAGTAGATGGGTTATTGTGTTCCAACTTATTTTTAATGGTACCAGTTTCATGCCCTCTCTCAGGCAGACACCCCTTCATAATGGACAATATTTTTTGGTCCAGAAGGTGTCCATTATAGAGATGTTTTACTGTATATCAAGTTTAACATTTATATAGATACAGAATATATCATAAATGTTACAATAAAAAGTACTTTGTATCCACTTTACGCCATCTGTTATTTAAATAAGTTTGCAGTGTTGTTGAGACTGTTGTTTGAAGGAATGAGTCCATTATTTTTCAGAATCTAGCAAGATTATTAAATTCTTTTGTATTATGTTCTGTTCTACTCTCCATTGGGTTGTAATTCACTATAGTAGAGATTTCTTTGTGTTTCTTAAATTTGTCTTATTAATGCCTCTTTTCTTTATTTTCTAGAAAACACTGGTGGATATTCTTGACAATGCTGTTTATGAGTGCCATTTTATTCAGCAAGTGCATCCACATGTGCTAGTGAATCTGAGGTTCCCTGAAGATCTGAATCTTTCGTCTGTGGGTTTAATAGAGCCTTTTGTATGTGCCTTCAGAGAACGTGTTGCAGAAGCTTATCGTAAAGCTGTTATTCCTGTATATGCATATTTAAAGGAATATTCCAGATTTCTAGATTTGTGGAAACTGGATGTTGAAAAATATGTCAGGTTAATATTTCATATTCAGTTTTCATCTGAATCATATTTAAAAAAATTAAAACCAGAAAGTCGATTATCTTTGTTACTAGTACAATAAATTACATGGTGATAGTGACAATTAGATACATTCTAAAAGAATCATGTTGTGTACTCCTACGACCATATAACCATTTTAGTTTTGAACGTATTTACTCGTATAATTCACCCTCTTCTTTCTTAAAATGTAGAGACCAAAAATCAAGGGGGTTTGTCAGGAAATTATGTTATGACTATAAAACTTGGAAGTAAACTTGTGATAAATAATATCAAACAACATGCACGCACGCACGCACGCACACACACACACACACACACACACACTCACTCTCTCTCTCTCTCTCATTATAGACTGTTATGCCTTTAAGTCTGCAAGCCTCTGTGAATTTACTAAACGTCGCCACAATCCTCGATTTGCAACTAGTGTTGTGGCCTCATTTAGTTCTATACCTCTTATCTTTAAATCATTAGAAACTGAGTCTAACCATCGTCATCTTGGTCTACCTCTACTTCTCTTACTTTCCATAACAGAGCCCATTATTCTCCTAGGTAACCTATCCTCCTCCATTCGCCTCACATGACCCCACCACCGAAGACGGTTTATGCGTACAGCTTCATTCATCGAGTTCATTCCTAAGTTAGCCTTTATCTCCTCATTCTGAGTACCCTCCTGCCATTGTTCCCACTTGTTTGTACCAGCAATCATTCTTGCTATTTTCATGTCTGTTACTTCTAACTTATGAATAAGATATCCTAAGTCCACCCAGCTTTCGCTCCCGTAAAGCAAAGTTGGTCTGAAAACAGACTGATGTAAAGATAGTTTTGTCTGGGAGCTGACTTCCTTCTTACAGAATATCGCAACTGCGAGCTCACTGCATTAGCTTTACGACACCTTGATTCAATCTCACTTACTATATTACCATCCTGGGAAAACACACAACCTAAATACTTGAAATTATCGACCTGTTCTAGCTTTGTATCACCAATCTGACATTCAATTCTGTTGAATTTCTTACCTACTGACATCAATTTAATCTTCGAGAGGCTAATTTTCATACCATACTCATTGCATCTATTGTCAAGTTCCAAGATATTAGACTGCAGGCTTTCGGCACAATCTGCCATTAAGACCAAGTTGTCAGCATAGGCCGGACTATCGTTGCCATAAGACCTATCTGTGTCGGTGCGACGTAAAGCCCCTAGCAAAAAAAAAAAAAAAAAAAAAAATAGGCCGGACTGCTTACTACATTTCCACCTAACTGAATCCCTCCCTGCCATTTTATACCTTTCAGCAGATGATCCATGTAAACTACAAACAGCAAAGGTGAAAGATTACAGCCTTGTCTAATCCCTGTAAGTACCCTGAACCAAGAACTCATTCTACCATTAATTCTCACTGAAGCCCAATTGTCAACATAAATGCCTTTGATTGATTTTAATAATCTACCTTTAATTTAATTCCATAGTCCCCCAGTATAGCGAACATCTTTTCCCTCGGTACCCTGTCGTGTGCTTTCTCTAGATCTACGAAACATAAACACAACTGCCTATTCCTCTCGTAGCATTTTTCAATTACCTGGCACATACTGAAAATCTGATCCTGACAGCCTCTCTGTGGTTTGAAACCACACTGGTTTTCATCCAACTTCCTTTCAACGACTGATCACACCCTCCCTTCCAAGATGCCAGTGAATACATTGCCTGGTATACTAATCAATGAGAAACCTCGATAATCCTTCCTGTTCCCTTGCTTATAGATAGGTGCAATTACTGCTTTTGTCCAATCTGAAGGTACCTGACCAACACTCCATGTTAATCTTACTACTCAATGAAGCCATTTCATCCCTGCATTCCCACTATACTTCACTATTTCAGGTCTACTTTCATCTATTGCTGCTGCTTTATGACAATGGAGTTTATTTACCATCCTTTCCATTTCCTCAAGTGTAATTTCACCAACATCATTTTCCTCCTCCCCATGAGCTTGGCCATTAACAACACCACCAGGATGATTTCCTTTTACATTGAGAAGATGTTCAAAATATTCCCTCCACCTCTCCAGTGATTTCCTGGGATCTATTATGAGTTCACCTGAATTACTCAAAACACTGTTCATGTCTTTTTTCCCTCCCTTCCTAAGATTCTTTATTACTATCCAGAAAGGTTTCCCTGCTGTTTGACCTAGCCTTTCCAGGTTATTACCAAAATCTTCCCACGACTTCTTTTTGGATTCAACAACTATTTGTTTCGCTCTGTTTCTTTCATCTACGTACAAATCCCTGTCTGCCTCGTCCCTTGTATGGGACCATTTCTGATAAGCCTTCTTTTTACGTTTACAAACTGCTCTCACTTCATCATTCCCATCTTTACACACAGTTGTTCTTAGGCATTCCCTTGCAGTTTCGACTACAGCATCCCTGTATGCCACCCATTCACTTTCTATATCCTGAACCTGCTTACTGTCTACTGTTCAAAACTTCTCACTAATCATATCCGTGTACTTCTGTCTAATTTCCTTATCCTGGAGATTTTTGACCCTTATTCGTTTTCACTTTCTCTACCCTAGGCCTAGAGATACTTAGTTCACTACAGATCAGATAGTAGTCTGTATCATCGAAAAATTCCCCGAAAACTCATACATTCATAACAGATTTCCTGAATTCGAAGTCGGTTAAGATATAGTCTATTATGGATCAAGTACCCATAGCCTCCCATGTGTAGCGGTGAATAGTCTTATAAGTAATAATAATAATAACTTAAATGTTTCCACCTTTTCAATACAATATATTCACAAAATTACAAAATTATACGGTACTAGTTTCGACCCATCTAGGGGTCATCATCAGCCGTATTGGAGCAAAGATCATTTGTGGCGAAATCCTAAGACAATATTATTTTAAAGAATAACAAGTGAAATGAGATGTTATGGTAATAGTTAATAATACAAGGAATATACATAATAAGAGGTTTTTAACAAAGAATAAAGTATAAATGGGGTGTTGTAAAAATTATAATCATGGAAATCAGTAAGTTCTTGTATTGAAATGAAATATGGCTTAGGAAGAGGGCTTAAGGTGGGGCTGAAGGGTGCGGGAGAAAGTGTAATTGTCTTGGAAAAGTACCTTTGATTAAATTTAGGATTGAGTTTAGGTTGGCTGCATTATTGTTTCTGAGGAAAGTGATAAATAGATCGAAGAGTATGTTGGGTTTCTCTGAGATTTCATTGAGATTGTGACTGGCATTAAAGTATTGGTCTAGGTGTATGTAGTAATTTTCCATCAATGGAACTCCATGTGAGATTTCTGCTGGACAAAGCGGAGGTGGGGCAGGTTTTTCTCCGGGTACTCTGGTTTACCCTGTTATCTTTCATTTCAGTAACACTCTCCAATATCATTTCATTTCATCTGTCAGTCATTAATCATTGCCCCAGAGGAGTGCAACAGGCTTTGGCAGCCAGCATAAATAAATTCTTCGTTACTAGATGGGGGCTTTATTCATTCATTCCATTCCTGACCTGGTGAATGACTGGGAACAGGCTGTGGATTTTTATTTTTGTTATGGTTTTTGGTGATGCAATGATGGGAAGGGGCTAGAATTGAGAATGAAGCAGCTTAGGCTTTAATTAAGGTAAAGTGCCTTCATTTGCCTGGTGTTAAAATAGGAAACCACAGAAAATCACTTTCAAGTCCACCTATAGCGGGATTCAAATCCACCATCTCCTGGTTACAACTACATGATCCGAACCACGCAGCTGACTCACTTGGTACTCTTAAGTTTAATTGGTGCAGAATAACTGCTGTTCATTCATCCTGTTTTGCACTTCACTTTACACCAGGGCTGGACAAATCAGAAAAACATATAGGAGTCAGCAACATTCCATTGGAGCCAGGTATCAAAGATAAAATTCATTTGCCTACCTTTCGTCACCTTCAGCTGTTACCACTGCTTCCTGCTGGTGGTGATTGGTGGTGATTATTGTTTTAAGAGGAAGTACAACTAGGCAACCATCCTTTATATAACACTAATCAGAGAAAGAGATCCGACACTTCAAAAAATGAATGTATCGGTCAAAGAAAGGTAAGGGCCACGAAGGGAGTGAAAAAGAAAGACTCCGTAGACCTTGAGAGCTCTAATACTGCTGGGGTCGGAAAAGAACAAGAGTTGACCAAGAGAGGTCTGATAGGATAGTTAAAAGCAAAGAGCCTGGTACTAGTAAGTGAAAGCAATGCCAGGACTCAGCTAAGAGCCCTGCAGTCGCCAACCCATGCTCCTAAATTTTTTGCTAGTGGTTTTACGTTGCACCAACAGAGATAGGTCTTATGGCGACGATGGGATAGGAAAGGCGTAGGAGTTGGAAGGAAGCGGCCGTGGCCTTAATCAAGGTAAAGCCCCAGCAGTTGCCTAGTGTGAAAATGGGAAATCATGGAAAACCATCTTCAGGGCTGCTGACAGTGGGATTCGAAACCACTATCTCCTGGATGCAAGCTCACAGCCACGCACCTCTAACCGCATGGCCAACTCGCCCAGTACGCTCCTAAGTTAAGAGCCCCTGGGGCCCCTTTTAGTTGCCTCTTACGACAGACAGGGGATACCGTGGGTGTTATTCTACTGCCCCCATCCACTAGGGGACCATTACTTTGTTCTTTTCCACTCCTTCTACCTTGACTAGGCCTATATCCCTTTGTTTGAAAATACTAGTGCTCTACTCAATTTGTCCATTCAAAATCTTGTAGGCTTAAGTCATTCATGTTATCATAATGTGATTCATGCTATCTGTTTGCAGTGTAGATCTCAACTTATTTTTAAGTAGATTTATAGTAGGCCTACTAAATATTCTTTCATAGGAAGCTGTTGATGTTTACAGAACTGAAACAATGCTATTGAGTTTTGGGAAAATGAAATCATTCATTCATTCATTTATTAATTTTTTAAAAATATATTTTTTTTTGTTGCCATGGCAACTAGGCACCTGGGATTTTTTCAGCCCTGGTTTACACCACACTCAAAATGCTGCTTTGAGAGATTGAGTGCCATTAGTTGTTTTCTTATTACCCTGGATTTTTTAGATGCAAAGAGTGCCCATTTTCTTAGTGGAAGAAGCAAAAAAAATTGATTCACAATATATGCCCAAAAAGTCTTGGGAGGAAGGAATTATGTGAAAGTGTTGAAATTATATGAGTAATTATGGCATACGTAGTCATTCTACTGACAAAAAATGCCATTGTTACAAACTCTTAAATCAGTGAAATGGCAGAAAGAAAAGAAAGCATAATGAACCTCCTGAAAAATCATCATCAAAAACAATAGAGTTCAGAAAACAAGACCACTCAAATCTTCTGCTTTCTGGTTAGTTGCATTCAATATAGGTTATTTCAACTAAGTACAAGTAACATCTGGCTGTTTGTGTTTTAAACGGACCACCTCAGTTGTCTGACAAGATCCGTTTTATGAACAAATCATCTTTAATGAATTATATTTTCATGGTTCAACTTAGATGTTAGCTGATGAGATGAATCACGACATTCATTGTAATTTGAACATATTGTGAGACGTCAGATGGACGTAATTTTATACAGAAGAATTAAATTTTAATTTATATTCCTTATGGAATAAACCATAATATTTTAATACAACATGTACAGTTAGTTTTTAACCCTCAGAAAGTGTCATGAGGTCCCTGGGACCTCCTGCAAATTTGTTTGTTTGCTCTATGCCATTTCTTTCGTGCAGTTACCATGGCAGTCCCAGTACCTTCAAGGTCCTCAGTTAATTTCACACAACTGTTGTGATAATATCGGAATGTACTCTGTTGTGCTAACTACATAACTCACAAGGTGCTAACTACATAACTCACAAGGTTCCTGGACCTCACAACACCGGTTATATAAATTTTTTGTTCTGGTGTGAATTTTTTATTGCTGTACAAAATCCGATTTTAAGTTATACCTATGGCTAAACCTGGACCATCAGATTTGTGTATTGGTAGTGCTCCTTTTGAAGATGAGTTAGTGTTATTGGATGAATGTAGCAGTGGCATAGAAGATTCTGACAATAATGATACTGTGCCATTCCACTATTCCAAAAGTGAAGTTTCAATCGAGTTGGAGTAAACACAATTACCCACAGCGAAGATAAGCAGAATGAATAACTTTGTAATATGTCACAGAAATTTAGAATGATGCAAGATCGAAAGTTATATAATCATGATGGCAAGAAACTCAATACTGTAGAAAGGGTAACAAAATGACTGACTATCTTTGTAAGAAGACGTGTCATGAATAAGTTTTGAGCTGATTCGTAAGAAAAGTGTCAAGAAAAGAAGAAAATTTGAGGAAAGAACATATCAGCTACACAAAAACATCGAAATAATGACTAATATATCAATATATATTCATAAAACGCATTATATCCAATTAAAATACTCAACGAGATTTGAAAGTCGGCCAGTCTAAGACACCAAGAGCATAATATCAACCAGAGAAGCAATAGTTCGTGACAACACAACATTACCGCAAGAAATTTTATAACGCAAATCCCATACAGCACATATATTGAATTTACAGTAGACATTTTGGAAGTGTAAAATAAAATTTGGGACCAAGCAAGGAAGTTTTAAAAGAATTATGATTAGTACAATAGAAGGCTTTTATTGTAATCACATGCAACAGCTGATCTCACATGTTTTTCTGCATTTCTGTAATTGAGCAAAACAAGACGATGATGAGTCTATAAGAAGATGAACGGCGGACTACCTGGAGTGACCTGAGCTGAGCCGTGATGGGCCAACACCGAAGTTGACATCTGCAGATCCAGCCATGCTGTACGACGATCGCTCCTGACAATGCAGAATGAACGAGACATAAATCGTTCCAGAAGCGAAGAAAGAGATAAGTTTCTTAAATAAAAACATGTAGTTTAGTAGATGTTATTTAGAGTAGTTCATTACTAATCAAAGTTTTCTTATTGTGTCATTTTAATTTTCAAAATAATCTTAAATATGTTAGATTCTCATGAGTGATTTCTCAGTAGATTGAAATAAATGGAGTAGTAGATAGTGTTCTAAAGCAATTTAACCAACCCCTATTCTGAAGAAAAATGGGATATTCTCACCAAGTAATGTTATGCCATAGGAGATGAGAAGTTTTGGAAAGAAGAGTATTTCATTATGCTATAGTTTCCATGTGTTAGGCTAATATGAATGTAGGTGATACAGGTTGATAATGCATGAAGGAAATACATGGCTATTATAAGATAGGATGTCACGAGTTTTGGAAATGTCAACTGGCAGAAGAGATATTGATACGATTTGAGAAGACATTGATCCGATGATAAGAATATACAAGAGAAGTTAATTGTGAAGAGTAGAGAATAATAAGAAGGGGTATTAATTGAAATGAATATTGAAGAAGATATTGAATTGTCGAATGAAAGAAATAAAAGATGAATTGAATAGGAATATGTGCTATGATGAAATAAAAGAAGAGATTGAGTGTTTGAAATGAATAATGAATCAATTGACGCAAGCTAGGATCATATGTGCTCGTGAGAGAACAATATTGTATTTTTGTCTAGAATCCATGTGTTACGTTGATTGTGACAGACTTTAACCTTCATGGAATATTATACTAGGGTCATGTCATCAAAAGATATCCCATGAGAATAACTATTCGTGCACTTGGACATCGTAACGTAGGATTTCTTCTGAAAATTTACATTATTTCAAATTGATTATGACATACTTAGATTGATATTAAAGACGATTGCTACTGTATATAAGGATGTAGACGAGGTGATATCATACAATATTATCCAGAATGATATTTTCCTAAATGTTTTAATAAATTTTATGCAAGATCACATAAATATTCATTATTTTTGGCTCATTTAAGATTAAGTATACCTTGTTAGGCCTAATGATTACTCTAGTGTATATATGAAGATTCATTTAAGATATGCTTTTGATTGTTATGGTAAATTTAATTGATTTTTAAAGCAAAGTTGTGCTGAAGCCTACGAGGAACTTATAACTGTTCCTGATGCTTATGCTGAGATACAATAAATATCATGAGATAGTCCAACGTAAAACTTGATGAAAATATTTTAATGAAGTGTCTTAAGCAGAGGTAAGAATTTAGCAATAGATAGACAATGTTAGCTAGAAAATAATGGAATATCTTTATGTAACAAAACTTTTCCCATACTCAGATTGCATATTTTTTCAGTTTTATGTATGAATATTATGGATATGATGAATGTTAGCACATTTCAATAATGATTAACAAGATAATGATGAAAAATGAGATCAGTGACAAATAACTTTAACCCGATAGATGTTTACCGATCTACTAATTTTGAATTTTAATTTCATATTTTCATTATTCTCCTCCAAAGATTTTTCTATATTTTAATAAATATTAGTGGTTAAGTTTTACCTGAGTCTTATTAATGGGTTACTATAGTAATATAAGGTACCTTAGAGTTAAGGCAATGAATTATTGGGTAATCACATAAGATTGATACGTCGGATGGAGACGTCCATCGAGTAAACCGGCAGGTAATATATTACTCGGCTTATCTGTGTTATCTTCTGATCCCACGTAAAACAAATATACAATCGACAACCCTGAGAGACTGGTCGGGATTTATTTTATGTGACCCATCCTGCACACGGGAAGGGCGTAATACTGGTTACATACAAAGTGACCACAGTTCAATTTCAGACATAGATGATCTTCAAATTAAAGGATATTTTAGTTCACTTTTCATCTTGGTGCTATCCAAATCAACCAAAACCATGGCACAACAGCCCTGAAGGACCCTGGGCTACCGAGCTACCGCTGCTCAGTCTGAAGGCCTGCAAATTACAAGGTGTTGTGTGGTCAACACGTCAATTCCTCTCAACCTTTATTCTTGGCTTTCTAGACCGGGGCCGCTGTCACACTGTCAGATAGATTCTCAATTTTAATCACATAGGCTTAGTGGACTTCCAACCAGCCCTCAAATCCAGATAAAAATCCCTTACCTGGCTGGGAATTGTACCTGAGGCCTCCGGGTAAGAGGTAGGCACGCTACCCCTACACCGCAGGGCCATCTTCTTGCTGTTATGAGTAGGATATATTTTATTTTTTCAAGTATTTGTATGAATGACTATGTGAAATAAGTTTCAGAAGTATCTGAAATGTAAGATCGGCTGGGTTCCATATAACTTTACTTTTGAATAAATCATTTCATAATTTCATTTTTGGGACCTTTATTGATATTGTGATTACACAATTAGAAATGTTTTCTATGTCTTTAAGCAGTTTATTAGAATATTTTTAACATACTTGATTAAAGTAGATACTAGCTACATGATATTTCAAAATCCTATTCATAACTGCCCTACATTGTTATTTCTTAGTGAAATTAGAACAAAAGGTTAGAATTAATAATAACTAAATGCAGCAGTTTTGATCTAATGACATTTTTGAGAAATTGAAAAACTTATTCAGCCTTAAATGTGTGTGTTCCCTCAGACCTCACAACACCAGTTACATTCCACAAATGTCACGATGCTCGCTGAGGGTTAAGACTGAGTTTCACAGTTTTTTTAAGTACCACAATATGTGAATATATTTGTCAGTATTAGACTATGTGGCTGATCTAGGTTTAAGGTTGAAGCTAGTCCCACAAGTGTGATATTTGTGTAGTCACATCAATAAAGTGTATTGATTAGGTGGATAATCTTTTTAATTCTAATTGTAATTGTTCATCAATACAAATCAGCATGAAAATTATTTCATGTGGTAATTTTATTTGGTGAGAAATTTTATGATAATGCATTATGCAGTAGATGAATATGCTTCTTATTCACTCATTACACTACTGATGAGAGGAGAAAATTTTATGTTTCAAAGCAACAATCAGAAAATAATTTGATTAAAATTTTGTTCTTCCATGAGTACAAACATTGTTCAATAATTTTGATATAAAAGTACCAAGTTTTTGGAAACTAAATGTGATAGTAAAATAATTCATTTACAGGCCTACAACTCACAAAAATAATTTTGGAATGTTTAATGAGATATTTTTTGGATAATACTAATAATAGTACTAATGTTTTTATTGGAGGGGGGGGGGGGGGGGAGCAAAATTTGCCCTCGCTATAAATAAAACTTTTGTTTATTTGTAAGGAAATCACTGTATGTCTTTTTTTTGTGTGTGTATAATTTGTATAATTTCTGCTTGTTTTTAAATATAGTAAGTATAGAGATGAAACTCATACTAGTGATGAAGTTCTGGAGGAATTATTACATCATAATAACAATATGAAGGAGTTCCAAAGAGCTATTCCTGACAAGATACTCATTGGTCCTTTTGAGGTGAATGCAGCTTCAGTTAGACGAACTCTTGTGAACAAGAGCAAACAGTTATTTAATATGCTGAGGGAGACATTTTGTTCTCATCAGAGGGATGAAGTTGAATTGGTAAGTGAAATTATTATAAGACAAACTAAACAATTTGTTATATGATAGATTTGATTGCTAGATTTAAAGTTAACCTTGTTGTTTAAATATTTATTATTCCTAGAACTAGGTTGCTCTTTCATTCTTTATTAAGGAACTGGATAGATTAAGGTTGTAAGTTATTTATGTGTTTTGTTTACTTCCTTCTGTGGCTTTAAAATTATATTTACTGGCTATCATAGTTGTACGTACGTACGACCCAAAGTTGAGTTCTTAGTCTTGAGACCAAGGTGACAACCAACCCTATTCCTCCTTTGGTACTAACAGCCCTGGTGGGCCTTGACCTGCCAAGCAACTGCTGCTTAGCCTGAAGGTCAGCAGATTCTGCGATGATTTTTGGTCAGTTTGACAACTACTCTCTGCTGTTATTCTCAGCTTTCTATACTGAAGCCACTAGCTCCCTGTCAGATAGATCTTCAACTGTTCTCACATAGGTTAGTTGGACCTCGAACTAGCACTTAGTTCCAAGTAAAAATCGCTGAACCAGCTAGGAATCGAACTTGGGGTTTCCTTGTAATAGGCAGGCTGATGTGGGGCCAGCACAGCAACAGCCAATACCTTAAATATGATTTTACCATTTAGTTTCCCACACATAAGCACAGATAATAGCTGTTATATTACAAAGACACTCTTCTTCTTCCTCCTTGATTTATCATCATTGCCACGGTTTTGCTATTTTGTCTCTTGGACAAATAAAACATCAGTTCATCTGCATCTCAGGACATCTTCCTAACTCTTGCAAGTCATTATTCTGATGTTTCATGAGGCAATTTTTTATCTTGATTGTAGTTTGCTTCTCTTTGCCAGCCCCTGAAAACTGTCTGGCTCTGCAGCAGATATCATCCTGCAGTAACATAAAAATAATATTAGTCCACTTCATGGCTATGGTTTTGAAATCATCAAGTCTCTGTAGTCTGGCACTCTGGTTAGCCAGTTCGAGTCCCATTGCTTGAAATCATTTTCACCATCAGAATGTTGGCTGGTAGGGTAGGAGAGGTGATGGTAGGCTATACAATTTCTAAACACTAGATTATGTGCCAAAAGCCTGGATCCAATTCTAAACCTCTCCACAGTCTTCATTTAGAGTGATAGCATATGACATATGGTGATTCACCAATCAGATGAGAATGTTAAGCCTTGAGAAGCCTCCTTGGTGTTATTTATGCCTGTTGCTCACAGCAAAATTTTCCTTCAAATTTATTGTAAAATAATTTAATTTTATAAAACTTCTGTTGCTCACTGTCAAATACAAATTTTATAAAACCTTTGAGAAAACTTTTCATAAAATAAGACATATTCTATTCCGTAAAATTAATTTTGCAAAATGAACCAATTAACAAAGGTGACATGATGATGATGCTGGCACTACAACATGAGAAGATTGTAAAGTTCGTTTGTAAACATAAACAAACACTTCTATAAAATGGTAGGATCTGGGTGGACTAAGAAAGGTGTTAGTGTTTGTATGAGGTTAAAACGCCAATGTATCACAGTAGAAATGCAAGAACGAAGGCAGAAAACTCAATTGCCGAATTTGTGTCACAAGTTCAGCAGAACACAAGGCAGGCTGGGCTTCAAACTCAATTCTTGGCAACGTATACACATCTTACTTCAGAATTTAGTTCATAGATAGCCATCCTGATGCTTCCACAGATTTTATAAAATAATTTTACTGTGAACAACACAAATAATTGTTTTTTTCATATTTTTATAAAATTAGTTGTACAACAAATTTTATGAAACATTTTACCATGAGCAACAGGCATTACTTTTCACAAAAACTTTAGTTTATTATCCACCTAATCAATCTTGGGCCAAATATTCATTTATAGGAAGGGGAGTTAGGGATTGGAATAACTTACCAAGCGAGATGTTCAATAAATTTCCAATGTCATTGAAATCATTTAAGAAAAGGCTAGGAAAACAGGGAATCTGCCCTAAATGCAGATCAGTATTGATTGATTGATATCCATCAGTACGGGCCCAACTATGAAATTTATTGTTTATACAGCCTTGGTGTTATTTGAGAGGAGTAGCAGATATTCCATTGAGGCTCAACTTGTAAGATTCCAGCAAGATATAGTAGATATTTTATATTTAGGGAGTCAAGTGCACTGTATCACTATTGACCTATCCAACTTGTAATGGGGTAGATCATGGGAGATTACTGATAAAAATGAGGGCTATAGGGCTATAGGACTTGACAAAAGAGTGGTTGAATGGGTGGCTAAATTTCTAGAAAGTAGACCTCACAGAGAATTAGAGTAGGTGAAGTGTTATCTAATCCTGTAATGTATAAGAAGGGGGTTCCTCAGGGCAATATTATTGGTCCTTTTATGTGTTCCTATATCTATAAATGATATGAGTAAAGAACTAGAATCACGGATATTGCTATTTGCAGATGATGTTGTACTGTTTGTTTGTCCAACCCTTGTCCCGTTTCCCTACGGGGTCGGGTATGAGGTGAGATGAATTTGTCGTGGCTGTTTTTTTATGACCGGATGCCCTTCCTGACGTCAACCTCATCAGAGGAGTTAATGAGAGATGAAATGAATGACGTGATATATGATAGTAGGGAGAGGGTGAAACCCGGTGCCGGCACATAGCCTACTCCTGTCGAATAGCACCAAGGGGTCTGCTCAAGGCTTAACGTCCCCATCCGACGGACGAATCACCATCAACAGCGTCATATGCCCTCACTCCATATGAGCACTGCGGTGAGGTTTGGAATTTAATCCAGGCTTTTGGCACGCAATCTAGTGATTAGAAATTGTATACCACCACCTCCCCTACCCTGCCGGCCAACATTCTGATGGTGAAAATTTTTTCGACCAACGGGACTCAAACCGGCTAACCTCGGTGTTAGACCATTTTAGACTTCAGCGCCTTAACGATCATGGCCACCAGGCGGGCTATGATGTTGTACTGTACAGAGTAGTAAATAAGTTGCAGGACTGTGAGTGATTACAAAAAAGACCTAGACGATGTTTGGACAGTGGACAATGGTGCGATAGTAAATGGATGAAAAGTCAGGTTATAAGTTTCACCAAGAGAAGAAATCCTCTCAGTTTTAATTACTGTGTTGACGGGGTGCTAATACATCATGGGGACCACTGTAAGTACCTAGGTGTTAATATACAAAATGATCTTCATTGGGGTAATCACATTAACAAGGTTGTAAACAGCACATGATTATGAGGGTATTTGGGGGTTGTAGTACGGATGTAAAGGAATGTGTGTATAAGTCTCCGGTAAGAACTCAATTAGAGTATGGTTTCAGTGTAGGGGATGCACACCAGGACTACTTGATATGAGGACTGGAAAAAAGCCAAAGGAAAGCAGCATGATTTGTTCTGGGTGATTTCTGACAAACAAGTGGTGTTATGAAAATATTGCAAACTTTGTGCTGGGAAGACTTGGGAGTAAGGAGAAAAGATGCTCGGCTAAGTTATATGTTCCCAGCTGTCCGTGGAGAGATGGCATGGAATGACATTAGTAGACAAATAAGTCAGAGCCGAGCTTTTAAAAGTAGGAGAGATCATAATATGAAGATAAAGTTGGAATTCAAGAGGACAGATTGGGGCAAATATTCATTCATAGGATGAGGAGTAAGGGATTGGTATATTTTATCAAGGGAATTGTTCAATAAATTTCCAAATTCTTTGAAAACATTTAAGTAAAGGCTAGGTAAATAATTAATAGGGAATATGACACATGGGTCACAGCCCTAAATGCAGATCATTGATGATTGATCTAATAACAGTTTGGAGTTTGGTCTGCATTTTTAACATTAATTTTAAAATACGATTCTGATAGTCTGTCAATTTCTTTTTATAACATACAGATAGGTGTTTTGCTAGTGTATTGTGATGTAATAAGCTCAGAAGTGAATAAGCTCAAGTGCCTTCACTCGAAAATCTACACCTCCTGTAGGTGGGGGGGTGGGGTCAGGTAGAATAACATCCACAGTGTCCTCTGCCTGTTGTAAGAGGCATCTAAACAGGGTCACAGGGGCTTTTAACTTGGGAGCATAATTTCGTGACCACAGGGCCCTTATCCAAGTCCTGGCATTGCTTCCACTTACTTGTGCCAGGTTTTTATCTATCCTATCCATGTCCTAAGATGAAATAATTTGTAATGAAAAAAGGTGATATTCAAATTAGAGTAGCATGTTTATTAACTAACCTGCTTAAACTATAAAATTAAGAATTAAATCAGTCAATGGCTTAATGGTGAGAACATGTAGAACCATCCCTTGCCTCCTTGTATATTTCTGGTCAACTCTTGTTCTTTTCCAACCTTGATGGTATTAGGTGTCAAGGCATAGCTTTCATTTTCATGCCCTTCATGGCCTTTCCAAGTGTTGAACCTATTCCATTTTCCTTCTGATTAATATTAATACAGGATGGTTGCCCAGTTGTACTTCCTCTTAAAACAGTAGTCACCACTACAACATCTAAAACTTCACTAGCTTACTGTCTTCTGTCTCATTTATGTGTCCATTCAAATAATGATGTAGTATGTTATGTAAATCACTTTTTCCCAGCGCGTCCCAGGTGGCAGATAGGGGGGTCCTAACCGGCTTGCCGGCGGACTTGAGGGAAATAAAATACTTCTCGTGGACCAAACACACAACCCCCTGTGGGTGGGGGACGCAGACAAAGAATACACCCATGGTATCCCCTGCCTGTCGTAAGAGGCAACTAAAAGGGGTGACCAAGGGATGATTGGATTAGAACCATGAAACTATTTGTGATTAGTACCACCACGCGGGGAACACCACGGGTCACTATTACTTGCGCGTAGTACCACTATGTTAGGTACCAAGTAGGTTTATGATTAGTAGCAATCAGGAGCACCGTGCGGTCAGGCTTTTACGGTACCTCTGATTAGTAGCACTATATGAGCGACACCAGGGTTCTGGCTTGCCTATGATTAGTACCCACTATATAAGGAACACCATGGGATAGTACGAGTCCCTGTGGTTAGTACACTTATGTGATAAAAACCATAGGTTTGCGTTGCCTGTAAATGGTGCCGCTATATGTGAAACACCATAGGTCTGTATTACATGTGCAAATTTCATTACCTGTTAGTTGTACCATAATGTGTGGAATACCGCGAGTCTACAGTACTTTTGATTAGTACCGCACCATGTCAAATACCATGGTTCTACTTTCCAAGCAATAGTACCATTATGAGAGGCCGATGACCTATATTTTGGACCCCTTTAGCTTGCAAGCATCATCGATTCAGTATTGAGCTATAGAAGCAGTCCCTTGGTCAGTATTACTATTGTTTTCCATCAGTTTCTGAGACTGAGGCATTGCGGGTCGTCTCACTGATTGTTTTAACTTCATATCCATCCGTTCATTTTTTGTCCTCACTCTTTGAATTCTGGTCAGTGGAGGATTTTGGATTTTTATTATGTCATTGCATTTCGTCTCATTTCATACCATCAGGGGCCGATGATCTAGATGTTAGGCCCCTTAAAACAACAAGCACCATCAAGCACTTTTTCCCAGGATGATGACATGTCCTAAGATGAAATAACTTTTAATGGAAAAAGGTGATATTCAAATTAGAGTAGCATGTTTATTGACTAACCTGCTTAAACATTAAAATTAAGATATTAAATCAGTCAATGACTTAATGGTGGAAACATGTAGAACCATCCCTTGCCTCCTTGTATATTTCTGGTGAACTTTTCGTCTACAGACTGACATTTTAAAGAAGATTACAGTGTTGGCTCTGAAGGGATTTTCAGGAATAATTGCTAGTGAGAGTCCACCTGGTGGCCATGATCATTAAGGCATTAAAGTTAGCCAGTTCGAGCCCCGTTGGTCGAAAAAAATTTGCCACGAGAATGTTGGCTGGCAGGGTAGGGGAGGTGGTGGTGTACAATTTCTAATCACTATATTGCGTGCCTGGATTAAATTCCAAACCTCTCCACAGTGCTTATATGAAGTGAGGGCGTATGATGCTGTTGATGGTGATTCGTCTATCGGATGGAGACATTAAGCCTTGAGCAGACCCCTTGGTGCTATTCGAAAGGAATAGGCTATATGCCAGCACTACATGTATGCAACACGACCTAATATGTTGAAAACTGATTTCCATTACAATACAATAATGGAAATTCAGTATTCATTGACTTGGACCACAAGAGGTGACTTGCATGCACTCTACAGTGTGATGGCAGTAGTGCAAGTTCTGTAGCTTAGATCCTTTCCAACAGAACAAAGATACCTAGGCCACCGTAGCTCAATTGGTAGAGAACCTACGCAAAATTTGGAGGTTGTGGGCTCGGATCCCACTGGTGTCCGGTTGGCCATTTTTGTTCTGTACTTAACATCTCTTCAACACGTACTACATGTACGTAACATGACCTAATAGGTTGAAAGTCAATTTTCATTACAATGTGGTCGTGAAAATTCAGTAAACATGGACTTTTAGCTGATGTTGAAAAATTAATTCAAGCGTTATCAAGGAAATACTGGTAATAGGACTTCCAACAATAGTCCAGACTCTATACACTACTCCTCTAGGAATGTTTATGATTTGTAAATTATGAAAGTACCATGGGAGGCCTTTCTTCAACACACTGGCATCTGTAATCCTGATCCACTCATGATCCACTACTAAGCTGAAAATAAATTCAGGTAAGTTTTTCACTGGCAGAAGTCAAATAGTCCATTGCCATCATTGCAATGAGAGTGAAACTCTCTCTCACATTTTTGGCTCCTGTCATAAAGGGGAACAGCTTAGGAACAATAGACATCACAGGGTCGGAAGTAGTATTGCTGAACGTCTGAAGAAATGTGTATTTGAATTGTGTGAAGAAGTACCCATTTATCATCTGAAGGCTCTACTAAACATGTTGATATAATTGCTATTGATAGAATGCGCAACATTGGTTTAACAATCAATCCAACAATATTTGAAATAAACAGCTTGCAAGACAAAGCATTTGATAATGAAAAGAAAAGAAAAGACACTTTCAACTGTGCTTCAGTTATCTGAAAGAAAAATATAAAGTGAAGAGATGGAATGTCATAGGACTGTTGTTTGGTGGTCGGGGAACTGTTCTAAAACTATCAGTCAATTTTTTCAACTTCAATATAAATGCATTTACAATACCAGAAATAGCCTGAAGTGTGTTAAGGGACGCTCTGTCCATAGTACATCATCACCTCTACAGTTTCACTGAAAAACAAAATAAAGCACTTCCTTCACAGGGTAGCTGCCTTTAAATTTCTTATTTATCATTAACCAAAAATGGTTATGAATGCTGGTTTTTTACTTTTAAACTAATTATTGTGCAGTACCTCTTCAAAACTGTCCAAGGACAGCTATCATTTGAGGATTTTCTCTTTTCCTATTAATATTTATTCCCTGAGTACCTGTCTGTTTGAGTAAATTATATTACAAAAGTTCTTTTATTCCAGTGGATTTTCTCCTCCTCTTATTTCTTGAGTCAAGGGGTGCAAGAGCAGTCTCTTGGACTCCCTAGAGGTATTTATGGTGACTTAACTTACTTGAATCACTAATCAAATCGCCAATGGTTGATTGAAAATTTATTAGCCTGAACCGGATTTGAAATGAAGGTACCTTGTAAACCACTGAACTGCCAGAGCTGGCCTTATGACTTTGATGCTAACATGAATAGGCATTTTTGAATGACTAAATGTTGAAACTTAACATAATCTTTTGAATTGTTTCAGATACTAACAGAATATAAAAATATTTTCCGCAAGATGAAAGATAAAATTACTTCAATTGAACGCTTACTTGAGTTTAGAGATTGGACAGAAACCATTCCATTTCAAATGAAAGGTTTGGAAGCAAATGCAATGAAAATAAAAGAGGTAATTATTGTATTATTTCTTTGACTTGATTTTGCCTTCATATTCTACTTTTGCTATGATTCATCATAATTATGAAACAGCAACAGAACATTTCCCTGTCTGGTTTCAACTTCAAACCATTCTGTTTTAACACATAATATAGTATTTATCGTATTTATGGTTTCTGCTGTACCAAACTTCCCTAAAATTTTTCTCTGTTTTTTTATCCTTGGTATTTTCTAAATCAATAAATGCTATTATCATATACTTGCCACTCTCCCTGTACATTGCCATATTTTTGTCTTATATAATTAATGCAAATGGGGTACACTGTTAATATACAATGTCTTGAAGTTACATTTCTACCTTTTTTTTTTACTTATTCTTCTGCAGGTAGCCTTTTCATAATTTTGAATATAATGAAATATAATCATCACCTCTACTTCCAGTGCTTTTTCCCACAAAGTGGTCAGGTCACAGGTGCAAACTGTGTCAAATATAGGGACTCAACCCTGTTTTACAGCTGGTTGCCCTTTCCGATCCCAGTTCTATGTGCAGGGATGTATTCACTACTGTGTATTTCTGTGGTGATTGCTAGTGTGATGTGTTGTCTGAATATGAAGAGGAGAATGTTAGGACAAACACATTCATTCCCACAGCCAGAAGAATTAACTAGATGCAGTTAAAATCCCTGACCCAATCGGGAATCAAACCTGGGACCCTCTGAACCCAAGGCCTCAGTGCTGACCCTTCAGCCAAGGAGTACAACAATTACCTTTCACATCTGCAGTTATTTCAGTAATTATTTCATGATACAACATTGTTAAAAACAGAGGGAAATCAATATTATCCTTTTTTCTTTTTCTTTTTGCTACTTGCTTTACGTCGCACCGACACAGATAGGTCTTGTGGCGACGACATTATTATCCTTTATTAAGGCTGGATATTGAGATTGGCAAAAGGGTAAAACAGGCAAATGCATTCTACGAGAATGTAAGGAATATAGTTTGGAAGAAGGAGATACCAAAGATGTGTAAGAAAATGATGTACAGAATGGACTATATACACATATTTACAAATTCAGCAGAGACTGGGGCTGTGACAAGAAGAGAGTAAAATTATGACGGTATAAAGACAGCAATGGGAATTGATTTGAAATTTCTTATTTTATTGTATTAAATTTTTTTTGTATAAGAGTTTGTTCTGTTTGGACTGAAATTTTGAACTTGGAAGAATTGTTTCGATTTCATAAACCTGGACCTATCCAGATCATTGTAAACTCTCTTATTTATGGGTTGTATGAAAAATTATCATTTATCTGTGGATTTCAATATTTTCGTCTTTGATCATCTGACCACCTTAGCGAGCGGACGTGCTCATCCTTCGGTCCCCTTGTAGGAAATCCGGGCTTAGGGTAAGCACTGTTTCTTACTTTTTTTGTTTTTAACTTCATTGAAATGTGATAATTTACTTTTTTTTCTTACACAGGAGTTTACCATCGAATTTCACATTCACCGCTAATTTTGTCAAAATTACTTGGCTTCTTAGCTAAGATTGCACCTTTCATATGTACGAAAAAATCTATGCACATTATCTGAAGCATTTTAGATAATGATGCAAATTTACTGTACCTCTGTGTTTGGTTTAATTCCATATTTGTTTGTGTAGAGTGGGACTAGCCTTCAATTTAGTCGACATGTGTCATCTGATTAGCGTTTCTGTTATTTTGAATTTAGTGATAAAATTTCTTTTAGCGCACTGCACATGTCTGGAGGCATACCTAAGAACTCTATTTCCCTTTGTAAAGGACTTTCCATTTTTTTAATTTCTGATTTTATCTCTCCTTTCTAAATATAAATGTTGTAATACAAGTCCAGTTACCGTACCCCTCTTCAGTTTCTTTCACAGCAAAAGGCTATGTTCCATTACCTCTCAGGGTTCCATGCCACTTCCCACATCCGTTCCATAGTTGTCATGTTTCCTTATCTGCTTGTTTACATTTTGTGCTGTGATGCTTTTGTTGAATCTTAAGTTTTCTTTATTAAGGTTAACATTCCATTCTTTATTATTATTTGTGTAATCAGCCAAGAATGGTTACATTGAGAACAAAATCTTGTACAAAAAACAAATAATTTTAATACAATAAAATAATATTTCAAAACAATTCTCATTGCTGTCTTTATACTGTTGCAAAAATGAAGCCAGACAAATAACATTCCTAAGAAGTGTAGATGAAAAGACAAGGAAAGACAGAGAGAGAAATGTTGTAGAGTGTCCCTTATGAGTAAAGAACCAGAATCACAGATAAGGCTTTAAGCAGATAATGTTATACTGTATAGAGTAGTAAATAAGTTACTTGTCAGCAATTAAAAACAAAGACCTCAGTAATGTTGTGAGATGGAAAGCAGACAATGAAATGATGGTCAGTGGAATGAAAAGTTAGGTTGTTTCATCAAGAGGAAAAGTCCTCTCAGTTTTAATTACTGTGTTGATGGGGTGATAGTACCTCACAAGGATCACTCACTGTAAGTACCTAGTTGTTAAGGAAAGATCTTCATTTGGGTAATCACATTAACAAGGTTGTAAATAAAGGTTATAGATTTCTTCACATGGTTATGAGGACACTTAGGGGTTGTAGTAAGGATGAAAAGGAGAGGGTGTATAAGTATCTGGTAAGAACCCATTTGTAGTTTGGTTGCAGTGTATGGGACCCAAACCAGAATTACTTGACACAAGAACTGGAAAATATCCAAAAGAAAGCAGCACAACTTGTTCTGGGTCCAACAAAAGAGTATGGTTATGAAAATGTTGCCAACTTCGGGCTGGGAAGGCTTGGGGGTAAGAGATGAGCTGTTCGACTAAGTGGTATGTAATACCAATATAAATGGTCCGTTATTGGACATTATAAATTTTCCAGCTAACTCATTCCTAGTTGCCAGCATTTTGCCCTCGTGTGCTAGGTTGGGCTCATCAGTTGGTACCTAGCACACCTACCAAGACGCTGGCTAGTGCATACTGTGGAGGCCACTGCGTAGGCTACTTGGAGCCACCGGCAGTGCCAACGCACTATGAGAGACTTTGTCTCTTTACCAAACATAGATGCCTGAGGGAATCTGAAATATTTGTCCTGAATGAGTAAATTTATAATACCAATATAAATGGTCAGTTATCGGACATTATAAATTTTGCAGCTAACTCATTCCTGGTTGCCAGCGTTTTGCCCTTGTGTGCTAGGTTGTTCTCATCAGTTGGTACCTAGCACACCTACCAAGACGCTGGCTAGTGCATACCCTGGAGGCCACTGCGTAGGCTTACTTGGAGCCACCAGCAGTGCCAATGCACTATGAGAGACTTTATCTCTTTACCAAAAATAGATTCCTGCTTGGCTATCAGATGATATAGATGTTGATTCCCATAGGGAATCTGAAATATTTGTCCTGAATGGGTAAATTTATAATACCAATATAAATGGTCCATTATTGGACATTATATGCAGTGGCTTCCACGGTATGCACTAGCCAGCGTCTTGGTAGGTGTGCTAGGTACCAACTGATGAGCCCAACCTAGCACACGAGGGCAAAACGCTGGCAAGCAAGAATGAGTTAGCTGGAAAATTTATAATGTCCAATAATGGACCATTTATATTGGTATTATAAATTTACTCCTTTGGGACAAATATTTCAGATTCCGTATGGGAATCAATATCTATATCATAAGTGGTATGTTCCAAGCTGTCAGTGGAGAGATGGGATAGAATGACATCAGTAGATGAATAAGCTTGAGTGGAGCTTTTAAAAGTAGGAAAGCTCATAATATGAGGATAAAGGTGTTATTCGAGAGGACAAATTGGGGCAAATATTTGTTTATAGGAAGAAGAGTTACGAACTGGAATAAATTATGATGGGAAATTTTTGATACATTTTCAAGTTCTTTGAAATGATATAAGAGGAGACTAGGTAAACATATAATAGGGAATCTGCCACCTGGACAACAGCCATAAATGCAGATCATTGATGATTGACTGAAAATGTCAGGAAGGAAATTGGAGTATGAAAGTTGAATAAGAAAATTGAGAAGAATAGACTAAGGTGGTACGGAGATGTTAAGAGAATGGAGGAAGGGAAGATCCAAAACAGATGGTGGAGGGTACGTTTGAGGGAAAGAGAACAAGAGGGAGACCCAGAGTGAGTTGGATAGAGTTGATTAAGACCACTTTAAGAAGAAGGAACCTAGAATGGAACAGAATCATAGAAGAAGAATGGCAGAAAGAGAAGGGGAAATGATAATAATGGTGACAATGGAACTATGACCCACCCATGGCGCAGCAGCACCCGAAGGACCATGGCCTACCAAGCGACCGCTGCTCATCCCGAAGCCCTGCAGATGATGCAGATGTTGATTCCCCTAGGGAACCTAAAATATTTGTCCTGAATGAGTAAATTTATAATACCAATATAATGGTCCGTTATTGGACATTATAAATTTTCCAGCTAACTCATTCTAGGTTGCCTGCATTTCGCCCTCGTGTGCTAAGTTAGGCTCGTCAGTTGGGACTTTGCACACCACCCAAGACGCAAGGCTAGTGCATACCATGGAGGCCACTGCATAGGCTATTGGAAGCCACCAGCAGTGCCAATGCATTATGAGAGCTATGTCTCATTTCCACAAATAGATGCCTGCATCTAGGCAGGCATCTATGACACTGCTGGTGGCTTCAAATAGCCTATGCAGTGGCCTCCACGGTATGCACTAGCCTTGCGTCTTAGGTAGTGTGCTAAGTCCCAACTGACGAGCCTAACTTACCACACGAGGGCGAAACGCAGGCAACCAAGAATGAGTTAGCTGGAAAATTTATGATGTCCTGCAGATTACGAGGTGTCGTGTGGTCACCGCGACGGATCCTCCCGGCCAGTATATTTGGCTTTCTAGACCGAGGCCGCCATCTCACCATCAGATTGCTCCTCAGTTGTAATCATGTAGGCTGAGTGAACCACGAACCTGGGGCCTCCGGGTAAGAGGCAGGCACGCTACCCCTACACCGCAGGGCTGGCAGTGAAAGAATGATGGACAAATGAATTGTACAGTTCCATTCTACAGTATATTACACCAGGACGCTCTGTGTGCGATGGAAGGGATAAAGTCATTTGAAAGTTTGCTCTTGGTAGTAACTAGAATTGTGAACTTCATATCTGCTTGTGCTCTAAATAATCGCTGGTTCTTGAAGATGTTACACGAAGTGGAATCTCAATATGGAGGAATGTGATGTACTGGGTGTCCACAATTAAAGTTATGGTATTCAGCGTGGTATAGCATGAGCTGTAATTATTGTAGGAGTCTGAAATTTCGTAGTTATGCTAACTAAGCAATGCACTCACGAATTACGCCACAAAAATTATTAGTTCCAAGTATTGTCTCTAGGTGAAAATATGGCGCTGTAAGCATTGTATATACAGTACACTTCATCTTTGTTGTTCATTTTCATCCTTCTAAGAATGAAGCCTGAGACTTGATCATCATGTATTTTAATGAACTACTATTTGGTGTTTCAGTGGCAGAATGTACTCATATCTTGGAGAACTTCCATTTTGGGAGTTGTTAAAGAAACTGTTAAAACTGGGCATGTTTTTATGTAAATAATAAAATACATCATCTCAAATGTATAACTTTTTTGATTTTTGATTCCTTTCCAGGGCTATGACAAAATATGTGATACTTTCTTGTATGCACTTCCCGACGCTGATTTTTATTCCTTGTTTGAAGTTCTTACGTGGCCAAGAAATATTTATGAACAGTTAGACAAATCTGCTGAGTTTTTTAAGGATGAATTTGTAAGATTAAAGAGACAACAAAAGCTGGATGAACTTGATTTTGCTAGTAAAGTGGCTGAGTTACGACTTGCTGTGGAGAAGACCTATGAATTTGAAGATTTTACAAAGGTGTGTATGGTGAAATGACAAAACTTAAGATTTAATTTTTTCACATTAATTTTATTTCTTCATCATTTTAGTATTCTTCTTTGGCTTTATTGGATGAACATTTGACTGAGTAAGACTCATCCTGACAGGGCTAATGTTCTTAATGGACATATTGGCCATTAGATTGTTCTTTTCTGCTTTATATTTACAAATAAAATAATATATGGATATTACTGACAAGTTAAGAAAACAGAGTGCAGCTGCTTACCAGTTAAGAAAATTATCTATAACACTATTTTCTTCTCTTGTTTGGTGAAAAAAGTTCTTGCAGAAAACATTGAAATATGCATGCATGTCCTGTTTGTTCTTCCCCTCATAAGTTGCTGCAAGTCAAGCTTGAAACTAGTTTTCCCTAAGTTAATTGCATTAATGTAACAAAGATCATTAGTATTCTGAAATGAGGAAGTACACTTGCAGAGCAAGTTGTCCTTGTCAGGTTGAGTTTGCTGTATGAGAGTGAAAGCTTAGAGGAATTAACCTTAGTAGTTCCGACTGTTTTTCCCTAAATGCCAGGCCATTTTCGCATGCATTACACATTTATGGTTTTAACAAGTTCATGCACGCTTAGATAGAATGACGTTAGACATGCTGCCCATCACATTATTCAGAAACCTTTATTTAACATCCTTATATAAGTATTAGATAATTTACATACTTATCTGGTGCGTATCAAGCGATCAAAATTTTGGAAAACTAAAAAAGTTTTTTTTTTCTTTTCATAGTTTCAAGTTCACAATTAGAAATAAAAAACATTAATTTAAAAATCACTGTATATAAAACATGCGAAATTTCTTCTAGTTTTTAAAAATATTACATTCTGAAAAGTGAACACGGAAACAAAATCACAAAAGAATTGAAAAGTTCCGAGCTGCACACAGTTCTGTCAGCCGCCATTCTCAGAGTGTTTTCTTTTCCTGCCAGGCCACATAGACCTCCAGAAATGCTGCAATTTGTGAAAGCATTCACAGTGCACCCCAGAATTACATCCGGGACACCAAAAATGGCTTCGTCCCCTTTTTTTCATGTGACTGCAAACAGCACACAACCTTTCCTTTTGTCTTGGTAGATGAGATACTTCATGTTTGAGATCACCTTCTTCTGCTATATTTTCTGGTGGGTCTAGAAAAGGATTCTTCTCCATGACCAGAAGTAGGCCCACATAATGGGTGTATTGTTTCGGGGCGGACAGTTCCTAATGCCAGGATTCTTTATGCGGAACTTCTCGAAAACATCAAACTCCTGTTCGAGTGGATAAACCCTGCACCTCTATGGTGTTACGAAAACAGTATCATCCAATGAAATGTCGGCAGGCCTGCCCTGTTCATTGGAATCGCTTTCAACTTCAGATTCTGGAATATAATCTTCTCCGCTGTCAGAAGAATCATCTGCTAAAGAAAATATGTCACTGGAAGAGGAAGCATCCCAATCATCTTCAAGAACTTCACGAATATCACTTGAATCACGAAGCTCATCATCCATGATGAAGGTTTACACTTCAAAAGAAACAATTTAAAAATAAAATAAACTCAATGATCTGTTGAAAGATATTCACAGAAACTAACAAGAACAGCGAGCTAACGCGAAGTTACATAGCAATTGAGACGACAGGGGGTTGAGGAAATAGTAACTGACTTTTATACTTACCCTGACCTTGACGGAGTCATTTCCGGTTAGTGAGGAATATATGTTGAAAGACTTGAAGCTTCCTCTTCAATGTCTTACTTGTTAAAATAGCGTAAGTGAACGATAAATGATGTTATAACTGATTAAGCGAATGCATGTACTATGCGTTGCGCGTGTGATGGCATTGTAGTGACATTATATTGAGTCGCAAGCGCAACGTTCGGCAGTTCTAGGGTTAAGATATTTTATACATAAGCTAGTGATACCAGACATAAAAGTAGTAAGAAATATTACTGTTACTGTCAGCAAGGTATTTTTATTAAGGAAATAAAGGTGTTGAGAAGAAACTTTGTGAATGAAGTCATGCATATGAACAGCTTTCAGTGTGGAGTTATGCAAGGAAATAGAGAAGGATATATTTCTTAAGGCAATAATAGACAGCTGTAGAGGGTAAGAGAAGCAGAGGAAGATCTATTAGATGATAGTTTATATATCTAATTTAAGGTAAGAGGAGTAGAAGCAAAAAGAAGCCAAATTATTTATTTTTCTGCTGGTTTAACATAGCTCAAACACGTCAAAGGTTTTCAGCAACAGAAGGATGGGAAAGGACTAGAAGTGGGAAGGAAGCGGCCTTGGCCTTAATTAAGGTACAGCCTCAGCATTTTGCGTGGTGTGAAAATGGGAATCCATGGAAAACCATCTTCAGGGTTGCCAATGATGGGTTTCAAACCCACCATCAGCCCGAATGGAAGCTTATAGCTGTGCGACTCTAACTGCATGGCCAACTCACTAGCTGCAAAATTGTAGGTATGAATAAACGATTATAGAGGCACTTAGTTTATTTACCAAGGCTTGTAAATTGACAAATGAGTGCTGAAATGCTTAAATGCACAAGAATCTATACTAAGAATAGGCGGACAGATGGAAACCCACTCTTAATTTTAATATATTATAAATTTTCCACTTGTTGAGAAAATGGAAATTTTAGGTGGCCTTTTGCACACTAGCCTTTCATTACAATGAAATGATTCAGAAAAATTGGTTATGATTTAAAAACCTATAAAATAGTTCTAGTACAGAAAATTTAAGTGTTATAATAATGTGGCAAAACTATAGTTTGGATTGACTTATTTGTGGGTGACCACACAGAGAAGATTTAGATCACAGTGTTCTGCAGAGATCCTGAAGAAAATAGGTGATTTAGATGTAGACAGGGTTGGATTAACCTCTTTGGCACACTTAGGCTAAACAAGCCCTGCCACCATCTATCACGATTTTCAGAAAATGGAAACACATCACTTCTTTCACTATTAATGGTGTACAATTGCAGTGAAATGACTGGAAATAAGTAAGTTAATCCGCAAAGGAGAACTGAATCAGAATGTGATGGAACCAACTACAGGGAAGAATATTTTGGATATATGCTGCTCAAAGCAGATGAGCTGTATAGAAAAATTGAAGTGACAGATGGTATAAGTTACCACGAAGCTATTTTATTTAGTCACAGTTAAAAATAGGTGCATTAGAAAGGAAGGTTGTAGAAGTTGGACTATCAAGCAGTACCATATGGTTGATAAGAGAGGCATGAAGGAGTTCATAAAAAGTAATTGTGATCAGTGGAAAATGATAAATAAAAATGTAAGCAGCCTAAGGGATGGGTTTAAAGCAATTGTTCAGGTGTGTGAAAACAGGTATGTACCTTTAAAGATGTTAAGGAATGATACAGGCCCATTATATTATTACAGAGAAATAAAGAGATTAAGAAGGAGTGCATGTTAGAAAGAAATAGAATTAGGGATGGTTGTAGAAGTAAGAAGAGAATGAAAGAACTTACTAGGGAATTGAACTAGTAAAAATGTCAGCTAAGGATAACGTGATGGCCGTTCCAGAAAAGAAATTCCAGAGATCATTGTTGAATTAGGGAAGTGTATACTTACAGAAGGCAGAAGTATTCTGTTAGCAGTATAACAAAATGGCTGAATGAAAGGATAATGTCCTGGTTGAGGAGATGACTAATACCGGTGAAGTACTGAATCTTACTATAATGATTAATTATCCAGATACATGTAGAAACATTAGGAATGTTATAGATTTCTTCATGTGTGTTTATGAACTATAATCGAACATTCGAGTTTGATCTACTCCAATCGAGAGGGCGGTTGATCAATTGTTTCTTGTATGTTCAGATGTGTTCCTTTTAGAGTGCTGTAAGAATATTTCCAGAAGTCGATATTTCTAGACTGTTTGTCGAACAGTATATACATCGAGCTGACAGGCCAAGAAGAGACATTGCAGTAAGAGAATGTAGAGTGTGGGTTAGAGTGAATGTTATAGTGAGCTAAGGAGTTGATTGATATCTGAACTTGTCAGAATCAACTTGAGTGAGAAGTTAGTCAGTCTTGCCTTGTGATGGTAAAGTGAATAATCAGTATGTGGACTTATTGATATCTATACTTTTCAGAATCGGCTGTGTGGTGGTGAAGTGACTGATCATTGTGAGGACTTGTTAATATCTGTACTTGACAGAATCAACAGTAAATTGCTTCAGTGTGTTTCCCTTAATAGTGTTGTGTATAACTGTGTGTTATTATGAAATAGACATAGTGGCAATAAAGTGGTCTTATGCAAGGAAGTGAACGTATCTCATGTGATATTGATTTATACCAAAATAAAACCACATTGAGAACAATACATTGTCACCATAAGACCTGTTTGAGTTGGTATGTAAAATGAATAGAAAAAATAATTATTGTACATCTTATTTTATGAGAAGAACTTCATCCTTCTTTTAATGTGAACAAACTGATCTATCAAGTCATCAAATTCCTTCTGTTTTCTTTTTTACATAAACCTTCTTCAGTCTTGAGGAGTGCCAAATACTGAACTTTATTCCTCATGCATTGATGGCCTTGGATAACTATTTACATGCCTCAGAGTTGAGAAAGAGTGTTTGCTGAACATTTGGTGGTTAGTGTACTTATTCCTGAATAGCTGTTCTTCAGTACACTTTTTTAAGATACTCCTTGTAGAGAATCTGACATAGATATGACTAATTAACAGCCTTCTCCTCATCGCCCATTAGAAGTTTTGGATAGCATTTCGAATACAAACACTTACCGAGCAATGTGGAGCCAAGTTCACCTTAATTTTTCATTTCTGTCTATGATGATGATGATGATGATGATGATGATGATAATGATGATGATGATGATGATTTAAAATAGACAGAAAAACAAGAGAATTGATCAGTCCCTCTCTTGATATGGTTCACTAATAATAACGATGTCTGCTTCCATCTCATAAATCAGCTGTGTCAGAAGGTCGTTAGCTGTTTGACTCCTGTGCATGTTTGCTTGAAGGATTTGCATCATTTGCTGTGATTTTTGGCCTTTTCAAGAGCTTCACGGAATATTGTGCATGCACCTGATCCAGGAACATGATTTAATTTAGCTTCATTGACACCCTTGTCTGTACAAAGCATGCATCGCAGATTATTCTTTTTGCAGTCCACTTCCTTATGACCAGCTTCTCCACACTTAAAACAGAGCTTACTTCTGTCAGGGCCTGTGCAGTTTCTTGCCAGGTATTCATATGATAGACATCGAGAGCAGCGAGCGAGTGGTTCTAGCATGTGCTCTGCAGTATAGCCATTCTATTTTAGTTCTTCCTCCTTCCAGTAGTTTCTGAGCATCCTCATCTTTATTTTCAAAGATGGCAAGTTCTGTCCCCAGCTGTTTGGTTTTGTGATTGTTATTTTCAGCTCTCCATGGGGTTTACCGGAATCTTGTCTTACAGCTTCCTCCACATCTGCAGCGGTAGTGACACAATCCATGTCTCGAATCTTCAGTGTAGTTCAGGGGATTAAAGCCTTTACATTGCCATCTTTTCCAAGGGCATCTCTCAGAGATTTACGGAATATCTCCTTGTTTTCAATCTGTGTTGTTTTATTGAACTCAAGAAAAACAGCCCCAGCTCTTGTTTTGCCTGCTCCACTGTCTTCTGGCTTCACCCTGTTCCTGATATCCTTCAAAACATCAGCGAAAGTCTTACCATTTATTAGTGTGAACGACTCCTTGATTTAGAATAAGGTCATTTTCCACTCTCGCTAACTGTTGTACCTTCAAGATTGTTTCTGGCTCATTTCATTGAAATGTCTTCGTGCTTCCCATCGTCACTCTTCTTCCTTCTCTTCTTCTTGGGTAGAATCTTTTCTCAGTTTCCTTGGTCTTCCTCCATGTCATTTGTCACTGTTGATGTCCTGGACAATTCCTTGTTCTCCATGGCAGTTGATCTCTGCTTCAGTTCTTCTGTAGGTTTCTTCCACAACATCCTACATGTTGCTCCAGCCTCTAAATCTTCTTCCAACTTCATGACGCTATTTTTTATTATAATCTTTAGATTCTCAAGAGGAATAGCCATGATGTTCTTCAACAGTGATTTTGCAGTCTCAAGATGCACCTCTTCTTCATACTGATTCTCCGTTATCTGCCGACTGATATCATCAGTCAGATTCAAGTCAATACTCCTACCATATCCGCCATTGTGGACGCTTTCCCTTGATACTCCAGATAGCTCCACAGTATCGCAATGAATTTCTGCTTCTGCCATCATGCCAATGAGGGAGTCTAATTGGTCGTGACTTGAATCGAGAGGATGGTGTCCTGAGTGAGCGCTAGGAGCGCTTGCACTCAAAAACGATCGTCTATCTACTGCAGTGCTACTTCTGCGTGACGTTGATCTTTGGAAAGATGGCTGCTCACAATAAGATTATTTCACCACAAGCTTTTCAATATTTCATTCAATATTCTGTTGTTCCAATTGTAAACAAACACATCTATTATACAATGGAGCTTAAAATAACCGTACAAACCTGTTTCAATAAGTACCTTCACAATATAAAGCCACTTTCTTGAGCTATCTTGTAGCTGCGAAGTTGACACGTACTTTCTACAATAACAAAGAGCAATAATAATAATAATAATAATAATAATAATAATAATAATAATAATAATAATAATAATAATAATAATAATAATAATAATAATAATAATAATAATAATTGTACCGGGCGGTACACCTCTACTCTGTTTATTTAAAAGTTGCGCCAGTTGAAACTCCTCTTCTGGAGGAAGGTTGAACTTTATCTATTCTATTAATTCTCTACTTTCTCAGAAGATGTCACCACGTGGAAAATTTTGAGTTTTTGAACTGTGTCACTTTTGATGTGTTTTTGTTTCGCTTGAAGTAAGAAGTGTGAACTTTCTCTTCTAGAGGACACTACTGAAGAATTACAATAGTGCAACCTAGTGCGAAATCAAAGAACTATTTTGTTGGAGAAATTTTTATTTCAAAAGTTTGTTTCTTGTTAAATTTCTTTCTGTTATTGTTTAAGTTGGCTGTATACCCCTCTTTTTCCCCTTAGTTTGGATCTAGCCAATCCCGAATTTCTTTAATTAATTTTCCACCAATAATGTGTTTCTTTTTCCTCTATGTAGGGGTTTCTTTTCCCGAACCAATAAAGATTTTGTGGGAGGGTGTTTTATTTCCCCTAACGCCTAGAATCTTCCGCGAGAGGATATAAACTGCTGATTTTGGGGTCTCCGGGCCACTTCTGTTCCATCTTTCAGTGTATTAAGTACATTGCAGGAGGCGGGAAGCGCCTCTTTCCTCGGCAGCGATCTACTACCAGGTAATGGCCTATTAATATCTTCTTTTCTTGCTAGGTCGGCAGTTTAACTCTCGCGGCGGGTTCGAAGCGTTTTCCATCATGTAACCTTTTCCTAAAATGTAACTACTCTTTTCTTCTTTTCTTGTAAAGTTACATATTGGGATAGAGAGTGCTAACCCTCTCGAGCTCCCACTCACATTTGTTTTGAGGTGAACTTATTTTCTCAAACTTTTCTTCGTTTATGTAATGTAAAGTGTTCTTCTCTAAGTCACCTCTGTAGTATGGGATTAGCCCTTGCGTTAGTGGCCCAGAGCCAGATTAGGTTTTAAAAGCAAAGTGTATTAGGAGTGCAAGTTCGCCTCCTCTCAAGTTGTATTTTAGAGGTCATGTATTAATCTTTTCTCACCTAATAGACCTCAGTAGGTTGGGTATTTTACCCCTGTGTATATGTCCTTTGAGGACGACTTGAAAGTTGAGTTTGGTGTGGCCTGGGAGAGGCTTAACTTTAAGAGCGAGTGGCTCTTTTCTAAAACTGAGAGTTGTATGCCTCGAGGAGGCTTTGCTGTGTAATTTGGAGCAAGGGCTCCAGGGTTTGAGTGGGGTCTTCTGCCCCTTTTGTTGAAATTGGTATATCGTAAAGTTGAGCTAGTTGCTCAAGAATTGTGTTCTCAGGGCTCGAAGCCCAAATTCTTTAATCCCTGTAATTGTACATTTCAAGTTGTATTTCGGCTACTAAGTACCTGTTCTATTTGTTGTTACCTAATTTTGAAAAGAAAATATAACCTTGTTAAATTTTAAAATTTAATTTCTCTTTAGTAGCTTGAGACCTATTCACCACCCAGCACCTTCTTTCATGCTTAACTACCACAAAAACTCGGTAACAAGTGGTAGCAGAGCGTGGTTGAATGGGTCTCAATTTAGCCCCTTTTGACGGCTAAACATTGCTTTGATTCGAACTCTAACAATTTTCTCTGTTGCTGGAATTTTTTGAGTTTTTCAAAATTGTTCTGTCATCATGCCCGGCCCTCGCGATGTTCTCCTCCTTAACTACTTGCGCAAAGAGGAGTTGATATATGAGTTAACTATCAGAAACGTTCAATCTGGAGGCACGGTTGCAATAGACACTAACAAGCTTAGAGAGTCCCTTGATTTGCCCATTTCCATCCCCAATTTGGGAGAGAAAGAAATTGACGACTCTCTTTCCACGATTGTCGAGAATATTACTGGGCTAGCATCGGTAGTCAGCTTTTTTGATGAAAACGATCCATCTCCTAATCAAATTAAGCGTGTGCAAGGCAGGCTGTATCACTTTGCAAATAGAGTTAATGATCTATTGTCTCTAAAGGTGAATGACGTTCAGAGGAAGCAAGCTAATACGCTCCTTGAAACTATTTCTGAATTGTCTAATAAGGTCACTCTATTGCTAACCGGCGAAGCTCCTCCCAAAACTGATCAACCCGCCACGGTGAATGTAGGTAACGAGGAAGAGCCTCCTCAGGGAGAAGTCAATAGGATAACCGTTGCTGCTCAAACTATCTCTGCCCCATCGAACAACGAATCTGAACGCCGTGCGTCATTGAGTAACATCCGCTCTGAATTAACTTCCTTGCCCTTGAAACCTTTAACGACTATGACACCTGGGTTCAGCAGCTTGCCTCATCCATTGGCAATGTTGCTTAGAGGTATCTCTAAGTTTTCCGTCAACACCACCAGTGACGTAATTTCATTTTTAAGATTTCTAGTGGAATTTCAGGATCATGCCCTTGTGTTTTCTCTTTCCCCATGTCAAATTTTGCAAATTATCTATCCTTATGCTATTGGTGTTCTATCTGACAAAATAGTTAGAGCCATTGCCGAGCAATCTTCTATTGAGGATTTCCACGCCCATTTGCTAGCTAACTTCATCCCGGCTAGGGCCAGGTCCTCCCTTATTCAGAAATACTATTATCGGGTACAGCGCTTGGATGAAAACCTGGCAGACTTCATCCAAGATATTAAGTTTTATACTAGGGTGTTTGCTCTCCACTTCCCTGAGGATCAGATCGTGCAAGCTATTGTTGAAGGGATTTCACCACCCTACAGGTCATATTTGTGTTTCGCGGCGTGCCCGCAAACCTTCTCTGAACTGGAAGCATTAGCCGTCTCTGCGGAAGGAGTTAGGTATGCCGATTCCTTGCGTGTGGCGAAAGAACCCCCGCCTTCCTTTAGTAACACTCGGCCTCCACCTCGCCGACCAGTCAATCCCCGTAAATGTTATGCTTGTGGGTCGCCTGACCATCTGCGGAATAAGTGTCCTCTGATCAAGTCAAGTGGGACAAGGAATGGAGTAGGGCCATCACAAGGCTGTTTTAAGTGTGGGGCCTTCTCACATATCGCCAAGAATTGCCCAAACTCAAATAGCACCCCCTCCTGCTCAACTTCTGGTGCAAATTCCAGCTATTCCAATAATAAAAAGTGACTAGTGGCGTCGGCTGAGCCGACTAATCCATCTTCCCGAGACTTAGCCCCTAGTAAACAGGTTGTAAATGCAGAGAACGACCAGCCTTCAAATTCATCTTTTGAATGCCCTAAAGAGTGTCTTAGGATTGCGGCGGATACCCCCGCACCTGTTCCTTTTCTTAAGATTGAGTTAAATAACGAGCCTATAACAGCTCTCTTAGATTCAGGCAGTGTTTGTTCCATTATTTCGGCTGATTGGTATTCTAAATTGAAATCTGTTTGTAAACTCCCTGACTATGTCTCTTCTCCTGTTCAATATGTTTCGGCTAATTCATCTCCATTAGAAATTCTAGGTTCCATACATGTCAAAATTCGGGTTTTTAAGTTTACTTGGAAGATCAAATTGTTTGTGGCCAAGCGTTTGTCTTGCCCCATCATATTGGGAGCGGACTTCATTTCTCACACTGGTCTTGTGCTCGATCTCCAGTGTAGGTCGTGCATATTCAAATTTGCGTCCAATTGTAGAATTCCCTTGTTAAAGTGTAATTCTGTATCATGTTCATCTATTTCGCCTACCCAGGATGAGATGTTGTTAGACCTTAGACATCTACCTGAGGAGCAGGCTGATAGTATTCGGAAACTGTGTCAGTCGTTTCCCGAGGTGTTCTCTGATACTCTTGGTGTTACTGACCTTATTGAATACAAAATTGAGGTCACGGATTCAATTCCTGTCCGTTTTCCACCGTATAGGCTATCTCCACCTAAAATGAAGGCTCTGAAAGAAATCATCGATCAGATGTTGAAGGATGGTATTATTAGGCCCTCTAAGTCAGCGTATTCTTCGCCTATTTTTCTAGTCCCGAAACCCCAAGGAGGCTTCAGGCCTGTCATTGATTACAGGGCTCTCAATCGGAAGGTGGTGTTGCAATCTGTGCCCCTTCCCGACCTTCATTCTTGCTTTTCATGGTTTCGTAAGGCCAAGTTCTTCACCATCTTGGACTTGAATCAGGCCTATAATCAAATTCCCCTTGCCGAAGAGTCTAAACATCTTACAGCGTTTGCCACGGACTGGAATTTATATGAATACAACCGCGTGCCTTTCGGGCTCCCCACGGGGGCAGCTGTGCTCACTAGGCTACTAGATAGGGTCTTTTCCGACATCAAATTTGAGTACTTATATCACTACTTGGATGATGTCGTCGTATTTTCCGAAACCTTTGAAGAACATCTAGATCATTTGCGAGAAGTTCTCAATCGCCTTCGTAAGGCTGGGTTAACTGTTAAGTTGTCCAAGGTTGCCTTTGCTAAGCCCTCTATGTCATTCCTAGGGCATATTGTGTCACCTGATGGTGTAGCAGTCGATCATTCTAGAACACAGGCCATCCGTGATTTTAAACCTCCTAAGGACATCAAAGGTATCGCTAGATTCATTGGTATGGTGAATTTCTTCAGGAAGTTTATTCCTAACTTCGCTAATAGAGCGGCGCCCTTAAACCTTCTTCGTAGGAAAGGCATCAAATTCGAGTGGGGACCTTCTCAACAAGCCGCTTTCGAAGATCTTAAATTAGCTCTCTGTAATGCCCCTGTACTTGCTATGCCTGATTTCTCGAAGAAATTCATCGTCCAAACGGACGCGTCGTCGTCAGCTGTAGCTGCAGTCCTTCTTCAAGAGACTGAACTAGGGAGGCGTCCCATCGCCTATGCATCTAGGACTCTATCGGTTCAAGAAGCCAAGTATTCCATCTATGAGCTCGAAGGGTTGGCAGTCTTATTCGCCTTAGAAAAGTTCCGTCTCTATCTGGAACATGTCAAATTCGACCTGGAGACAGATAATCAAGCCTTAAGCTGGGTCTTAGGTAGGCCGCGTCGTACTGGTCGTATAGCCCGTTGGGCCATCCGTATTTCTGCCTTCCAATTTGATGTACGACATATCAGAGGTACCGAAAATGTTGTTGCTGATGGACTCAGCCGTATGTTTCATAACGACGTCGAGACCCACGAACCGGTCGATAGTTCATCACCTTCCGAGTCCATACTATCTGGTGTTAATGCCATCTTAACAGGTGCTCCCATGCTTTTTAGGGATATTGAGAAATACCAACGTGAAGATCCGACGCTGGCTCCTATAATGGAAACCCTTTCTTCTGGGGAACATGTTGTCCCTTATGTTCTGAGGAATGGTGTTCTATGTTGCCCTTCGAGGCATGATAAGTTGATGAAAGTTGTTGTTCCAGCGGTTCTTGTACCTATGATCTTCAAATACTATCATGAGACCCCATTGGGGGGGCATCTTGGAATCTTTAAAACTCGTGAAAAGATTCGTGAAATGTTCATATGGAAAGGTATGGACGGTGAAATTCGAGAACTTGTAAAAGCTTGTAAATCTTGTTTGATCAGTAAACCCACCATGTCCACTAAAGTAGGCCTTTTGTCTTCTCATCAAGCGTCGCGCCCCATGGAACGCCTGTATATCGATTATGTGGGACCCTTCCCCCAGTCAAAGGGTAATGCCAACAAGTTCATCTTTGTGTGTGTAGATGGTTTTACAAGATTTTCCTGGTTATTTCCGACTAAGCTGGCTACCGCTCAGTCCACCATTACTTGCCTAAATTCTATTTTTGCTTCTTTTGGTCCGTGCCAATACATTGTATCTGATAATGCTAAAGCTTTTACATCAAATCTGTTTCGTAAATTCTGTTTTGACTTGTCCATCTCTCATGTAACTACATCTGCTTATTACCCTCAACCATCTCTGGCTGAACGGGTTAACCGCAATCTCAGGTCCGCACTTATTGCCTATCATCATGAAGATCATTCTAGGTGGGACACGTCCCTGCATTGGTTAGCTTTTGCTTTGAATTCGGCGGTTCATGAATCTCACAAATTTACTCCAGCTTCTTTGATGTTTAAGTTCGTTCCCAACACGCCGCTCTCTAACCTCTGGTCTCTGAATGACATTCTGCCCGAGACAATAGATCCGGACAACATTAAAGATCTTTGGAAGAAGGCTAAAGCTAATCTTAAAGTGTCTCATGAAAAGGTTAGGGAAAGGTATGATCGTGGACGGAGACCCACCACTTTGAAGGTAGGTGACCAGGTTATGGTCAAAAATTTTGTTCCCGCGGGCAAGCTTGCCCCCAGATTTCATGGGCCTTGTATCATTCTCGATTTTCTTACGCCGGTTACCTTATTGCTAAGTAATCCAGCCACAGAGAGGATATTTAGAGTTCACCTGTCCCAGGTGAAACCGGTGTAATTTCTGTGTTAACTTGCTCCATATTATTTTGAAAGGATATGAAGGTTATATTTTTTTTGAGTTTCACTTTTAAGGCATTCTGCCCCTTCTGTAATATTTTGGTTTTAGATGTAAGCCTTATGTAAAACCTGCCCCGACCCGTTAAACTGCCATCCTGTTCTTGCCACGGCCATTACCACGCTCCCGTCTCCTGCTCCACTCTACACAGTGGCTTAATGAATACCATGAATATCTGCACGCCGCTGGCCCCTCACTCTCTCTACAAGCCTGTACCCTCAAAGAAAATAATTGTCCAACACAATTCTGCCGCCTAGCTTTAATGTTTCAGCACCCCCGCAGCCGCGCAGCGCCGTGCAGCGACTGGGGAGGGGGATGGGCCCCCTCCTCTCCAGCGAGGACGACATGTGCACGGCGAGCCGGAGCTCACCTCCCGGCCAAGGCTGATGTGCGGCGCACGACCTGCTACATGCCCGCAGCCTGTATCTGTTCACCGCGGGCGCGGCGTACTTCAACACCTCTGCTCCCCTCATAGTGCGGGCGAGCGGTATCTCAGGGTACTTGAGGGGTCCGAGCGGCCTCCGTTGGACGCAAGCTGCAACGGCCGGTCTGGCCATCCGACTCAATCTACATCAACTACATGGACAGTCACCATAAGCAATAATTACATTTGGGAATTTAACAACAATATTTGGTGGACAATGCAAAACTTTTCTTCACCTTTTAAGCATTAAAGGTTTATCTTCAGAAATTCAACTTCTACAAACATAAAAACTTTACTGCACCGGCAACAACAAAATTTTGAAATTGCAACCAACCAAATTACTAAAATCTTATAAATGCTTCCGCAATTAATCTTAATATCAACATCAAAACTTGGACCTTATTTTGGAAACAAAGCTTATGTTCTTCTGTGTTACCCCTTGGAGGAACTTTTGGGGGGGGAGGTCTGTACCGGGCGGTACACCTCTACTCTGTTTATTTAAAAGTTGCGCCAGTTGAAACTCCTCTTCTGGAGGAAGGTTGAACTTTATCTATTCTATTAATTCTCTACTTTCTCAGAAGATGTCACCACGTGGAAAATTTTGAGTTTTTGAACTGTGTCACTTTTGATGTGTTTTTGTTTCGCTTGAAGTAAGAAGTGTGAACTTTCTCTTCTAGAGGACACTACTGAAGAATTACAATAGTGCAACCTAGTGCGAAATCAAAGAACTATTTTGTTGGAGAAATTTTTATTTCAAAAGTTTGTTTCTTGTTAAATTTCTTTCTGTTATTGTTTAAGTTGGCTGTATACCCCTCTTTTTCCCCTTAGTTTGGATCTAGCCAATCCCGAATTTCTTTAATTAATTTTCCACCAATAATGTGTTTCTTTTTCCTCTATGTAGGGGTTTCTTTTCCCGAACCAATAAAGATTTTGTGGGAGGGTGTTTTATTTCCCCTAACGCCTAGAATCTTCCGCGAGAGGATATAAACTGCTGATTTTGGGGTCTCCGGGCCACTTCTGTTCCATCTTTCAGTGTATTAAGTACATTGCAGGAGGCGGGAAGCGCCTCTTTCCTCGGCAGCGATCTACTACCAGGTAATGGCCTATTAATATCTTCTTTTCTTGCTAGGTCGGCAGTTTAACTCTCGCGGCGGGTTCGAAGCGTTTTCCATCATGTAACCTTTTCCTAAAATGTAACTACTCTTTTCTTCTTTTCTTGTAAAGTTACATATTGGGATAGAGAGTGCTAACCCTCTCGAGCTCCCACTCACATTTGTTTTGAGGTGAACTTATTTTCTCAAACTTTTCTTCGTTTATGTAATGTAAAGTGTTCTTCTCTAAGTCACCTCTGTAGTATGGGATTAGCCCTTGCGTTAGTGGCCCAGAGCCAGATTAGGTTTTAAAAGCAAAGTGTATTAGGAGTGCAAGTTCGCCTCCTCTCAAGTTGTATTTTAGAGGTCATGTATTAATCTTTTCTCACCTAATAGACCTCAGTAGGTTGGGTATTTTACCCCTGTGTATATGTCCTTTGAGGACGACTTGAAAGTTGAGTTTGGTGTGGCCTGGGAGAGGCTTAACTTTAAGAGCGAGTGGCTCTTTTCTAAAACTGAGAGTTGTATGCCTCGAGGAGGCTTTGCTGTGTAATTTGGAGCAAGGGCTCCAGGGTTTGAGTGGGGTCTTCTGCCCCTTTTGTTGAAATTGGTATATCGTAAAGTTGAGCTAGTTGCTCAAGAATTGTGTTCTCAGGGCTCGAAGCCCAAATTCTTTAATCCCTGTAATTGTACATTTCAAGTTGTATTTCGGCTGCTAAGTACCTGTTCTATTTGTTGTTACCTAATTTTGAAAAGAAAATATAACCTTGTTAAATTTTAAAATTTAATTTCTCTTTAGTAGCTTGAGACCTATTCACCACCCAGCACCTTCTTTCATGCTTAACTACCACAAAAACTCGGTAACAATAATAATAATAATAATGATAATAATAATAATAATAATAATAATAATAATAATAATAATAATAATAATAATAATAATAATAATAATAATAATAATAATAATAATAATAATAATAATACAGTTGAACCTGCTTTATACATAACTCTATTCTGCATAATTCGTACTTGTACGTAATTTCCTTTAGGTCCCGGCAAAATTTAATTTAAAGGCGTGTTTTATACGTAATCCGTTTATACGTAATTTGCTGTTATACGTATTAAGTGTCAGTGAAATATAACTGAGTTTTGCGTAATTGTATTGAGTACATGCTTTTTTAAAAGAAACTACTGTATTTACGAAGTTTCCACTTTGTTTTGGTGCTGAAACAGAACACAAAGTGTTTCGCCGTGTGATATGGTTGACACTTACTTATTGGCGGCTTAACAAAGGCCAAACGATCGAGTCCCCTTCACTCTCTCTCTCGCTCCTCCTCTACCTTCGTCGTTTTTGACCTTCACAATGTCGCCAAAGATTAAGTTACATTACAAGCAAAGTGGGCGGTTTCGGTGCGGAAACAAAAGAAAATACAGTAAATTTGTTTGAATATGAGAATTTCTTTCGTGGGAACAAGAGAGAAGTAAAATGTCCATGGTGCCAGTATGTGGTGTTTACTGTTGAACAGTAGTTTTGTCATTCAATTGCTTTTGATTAGCCATGGAGAACAGAAAAAGGAAAAGTTATACCCTAGATGAAAAAGTAAAATTTAAATGAGAAGTGGACGCTAATCCACACAAAACAAAAAATGAAATTGCTTCAGACTTAGGGATTGCTTATACAACGCTATGTACAGTCATCAGTAAAATAAACGCTACTTTGGATGAGTTCTCAAAACTAGGTTCAAAATCAGCAAAGCACAGCCGTCAGCAAGAAGGAAGGTACGTAGATTTGGAGAAAGCACTTTTCACATGGTTCCAGCAAAAGCAGGCTGCAGCTCTACCAATTAGTGGTGACATGCTGAAGGCAAAGGTGATAGATTTAGCTAAAAAGATGAGTATCACTGCTGATATCAAGGCTTCATCAGGATGGTTGCAAGGATTTAAAGATCGTTATGGAATCACAGGGAGAACAATTTGCATTGACTCAAAAGCTGTGGATGACGTCACTGGTGCAACACTGGAAAGAAGAGATTCTGCCGGGTATTGTAAGCGATTATCAGCCTCCAAACATCTACAATTGTGATGAGACCAGCCTATTTTACAATCTCCTTCCCAGTAAAACTTCAGCTGAAAAAGGTGACACATGCCATGGAGGGAAGAAAAGTAAAATTCATGTAACAGTACATCTCGCCACCAATGCAGATGGATCTGACAAACTTCCTCCACTTGCGATAGGAAAATCGAAGAATCCGAGGTGTTTTAAGGGTGCGAAAACAAAACCTACGGAATATGAATCCAACAGAAATTCTTGGATGACTATGCTTCTAAGGGAACAGTGGTTGAAAAAACTGGACATTAAAATGAAAAATAAACAGAAGAAGATCCTTCTTCTTATGGATTGATGTGCAGTACATTCACCTCAAATTGTTCTGGAGAATGTCCGAGTGGAATTTTTCCCTCCTAACTGTACCAGTGTTCTACAACCACTTGATTTGGGCATCATTGCAAATTTCAAAGTGCATTATAGAAAAATGCTGGTTCAACATTTGATAACACTGAGTGATGCAGGAAATGAGCCTCTTTCCATTAATTTGCTACAAGCTATGGACTTTATTCCGACTGCCTGGAAGCAGGTGTCATCCTTTACAATCAGCAACTGTTTCTGCAAAGCTGGTGTCTTACTAGAAGAGGCTGCCTCCAATGATGATTATGGGGACGAAGTTTTGTCTGGCAATAAGCTAACACTACCAGAGGGTGTAGAATTCGATACTTTTGTGCATTTTGATGATAATCTGGCTGTATGTGGAGAACTACCAGATAAAGACATTATTGCTGATGTATGTCAACAACGTGATGGTGATCGACCAGCTACAAGCGATAGTGACGGTGATGGAGATGGAGATAATGACTTGAATGCAAGAAAAGTGAAACAGGCCAAACTACCTGATTTCTTTAAGGCTGGACCAAGTTCAAAATAATGTGTTCTGTCTTAATGTATTTGTTATTTGCAAGGATTTACACATGCAGGTCTATTCCATTGGTTTTTCAATAAATATGTGATGTATTGTGTAAGTCTGATTTCTAAGTAATTCTCAGTTACAAGTAGATGTTTCTCTTCCGTTTGATATACGTATAAGTGAGGTTCAACTGCAACTGCAACAACAACAACAACAACAATGATAATAATTGATTATTGGTCATTAATTAATTTATTAATTGAGTGATTCATTGATTAATTTATTATTAATTATTAGAATTTGGGGAAATTCATCGAAATTCCAGGAGACCTACCTTGGAGAAATTCTCACCCTAAATGGGAATGAGAAAGAAGCTATAAATAGAAGGGTGGGAAAGATGGAAATGGTTTTCAGACTATGTCATGGAACTTATTAATCCAGATCTATATCTATTTAAGCAAAATTAAAACATTATTGTATGGTGGTTAGATCACAGTGCCTATGTGCGGCAGAAACCAAGAGAGTAATGGACCCAGTCAGTAAAAAAGGGGAAGGAGACTCCTTAGGAAAATCTTAGGTCCAAAGAAGTCACGAGATTCACAATCCATGTTCCAATTGAGACCAAATTGAGAACTTTAGGAAAAAGTTGAGAAGGTAACAACTACTATGAGGAAAAGAAGTCTGTAATTTTACAGGCACATTAAGAGGATGAATCCAAAGAGACTGGCACACAGGATACTTCATCTACAAGAAAAACGGAAGGCATAACCTTTAGTGCTTAAGGAGGATCACAAGGAATTGTGAGAAATGGGGATCCAGGAGGGAGACATACAGGAAAGAACAACCCTTAGGAAGAAAATTGTGGGAATGTGGGATGCATCACACAACATCTCAGTTGAAAGAAGCCAAAGACTTAAGAACATCTGGAAGGAGTGCTAAGAAAAGGCACTAAGTTTGAGAGAGAGAAGATCTGGTGGATTGGATAAACATCGTCCTCAGATGACTATAATGAATAAAGTAAATAAATGAATACATATTTTTAATATTTGCTATTCCAAGCACTACTAGTATATCTTTTAAGAAAATTCTCTGCAATTTTTTTAGTGCTACATGAAGTTTGTTTGGGAAAGAGTCGTGTTGCTTTAGGGCAGGGTCTATGAGGTCTGTTGAGAAATCCAGGCCTCTATGTCAGTATTCTACACATCTATCTGGCGATCTGGGTGACTGAACGCTAACCTAACCAGTGGTGCCACTTCATCTTGATTGCTTTATACAAAATAGGGCAGTTGGTTATGGAAAATACTCAATATGAGCTCTCATCCCTTAAGCCAGTAAAATCATACT
The DNA here is from genome assembly GCF_040414725.1 of Anabrus simplex. Lineage (NCBI taxonomy): Eukaryota > Metazoa > Arthropoda > Insecta > Orthoptera > Tettigoniidae > Anabrus > Anabrus simplex. The sequence goes on along the minus strand of NC_090267.1, from coordinate 452,653,525 downwards.
CAATCTACTCAATGAGGGGCTGAAATACTTCCTACCACCTTACATAGGCCTACCAGATGTACAGACCAGTTTCATGCCTGGGAAAGTAACAGTGAAGAGACTTCAAATATCCCATGGATAGCAGAGAAGAAAAGAGAGTTCAGTATTGGATTGCTCATCTGGTTTGTGGGTTAAAAGCTATAATCTTTTGATTTGGTAAAATGGTCAATACTCTGGCTAATACTACCAAACTGTAGGACTGAAACAACTGATGTAACCTTTTCCAGTATTAATACACAGTGAACTCTGCACCCATATGAATAGAACAGTTGTGGTGTCAAGAAGTAGGAAGGAAGAAATGTTGGGAAAAAATAGAAGCAAATGGAAATACAGTTGAAGTTGTGATAATTTCAGTTACAGTAGAAGTGCAATTACAGAAAATGGGAAAAAAACTCAGAAGATTGGAAAGAGAGTACAATAAGCAAATGGCTTTTACCAGATAGTAAACTGTAGGAATCGTTAAGTTCTGAGGAAATGCAAAGAATTTCTATATTGTACTTATTATATAGGATACCTACCAATATTTACATTTGCAGGAGGTACATGGATAACAAATAAGATTAGAGTAGAGTTTAGGCAGCATAGATGGAGCAAGATCATCAAGGAAGAGTAATAAAATCGAAAAGAATAAATCAAGAAAAAATCAAGGCATTAAAGAGGGAAGATGGATCCGTAGTACATGACGAAAAGGGCCTTCAGAAGGTGATGGGAAAGTATTTTGAAAAACTTTATAATGAGGATGACTGCTCAGAGGAACAAGGAGATAAGAAAATGGAAAATACTAGATAGAGAAAAAGAAGAGAACCGATAACATGGTTGGAACTTGAAAGGGCAGTGAAATCAATGCCCAAAGGTAAAGCAAGTGGAAAAGATGAATTCAATGCTGATATGATTAAGGCAGCAGGAAACAGTGGACTACAGTGGCTATACTGAGCCCTCAATGCCATAAGGAAGGATGAAAGGATAACTGAAGATTGGCAACAAGGAAGCATTGTACCACTGTTCAAAAAAGGAAATAGGAAGAAATGTGAAAATTATAGAGTTATAACTCTGTTATCACATGGGTTAAAAGTAATGGAGAAAGTCATAGACCAAAGACTGAGGGATATAATAGAAACACAGTTAGAGGAAGAACAATATGGCTTTAGACCAAATAGATCAACAATAGACTTGATATTTACAGTGCGAACGATAATTGAAAAACATCTGGAAAGGAACAAGGAAATCATCTTCATATTTTTGGGTTTGGAAAAAGCTTACAGTTAAGAGAAAACATGTATGCCTACTGAAAAGGAATGTACCAAAATCAGTAATTAACAAGATAAAAATGTTTTATCATGAGAGTAAAAGCAGTGTACAAGTGGGAAGAGGTGACTCTGAAACATTTTATACAAGAAAAGGTCACAAGTAGGGAAGTGCACTGTAACCATTATTGTTTATTATATTGATGGATGAAATCATAAAGCATGTAAAACAGAGTATCAGTAGTGATGAATGCTTTGGTATTTGCAGATGATATGGTGATTTGGGGAAAGGGAAGAAATGAAGTACAAAGGAGACTGGCCATTTGGAATGAAAATCTGAAGGAGTTTGGAATGGTAATTAGTAAAAAGAAAACTGTAGTCATGCTGCGGAAAAGAGAAAAAGAGAAGTCAACTGAACATAGATGGAGAACAGTTAGAGAATGTAGAACAGTTTACATATCTGGGTAGCATTATTAATGGAAGTAATGAAATCAATCCTGAAATTAATAACAGACTAAGTAAAGGTACAACATTGTATCATCAAGTTAGAGAGCTTTTATGGGATGGCAAAGTACCCAAGAGAACAAAATTAACATTATATAAACAGTATTTCATACCAATTGTAACATAGGACTAGAACCACTGGTAACTAATAAGAGACAAGATAGTAAGATCTAAGTAGTAGAAATGACATTTTTAAGAACATCGGTTAAAAAGACAAGAAGAGAGAGAATTCAAAATATTGAAATCAGAGAAGAGATAAATATAGAACCGTTAGTACAGAACATACAGAAAGCAAGACTGAGATGGTTTGGACATATAAAAAGGATGGGAAAGAAACAGGTAGCAAGAAGGGAATTGGAAAGAGAAGTTAAGGGAAAGAGACCAGTTGGAAGACTGAGAAGAAGGTGGATGGATCAGATTTGGAAGGACATTAGAGAAGCTGGATTGGATGTGGCAGAAGTAATGGAGCAGGAAATGTGGAAGGACAGAAAGGAGTGGAGGAGGCTTGTTAACCACACCCAGGTGACTGGAGTGGGACATTGATGATGATGATGATGATGATGATGATGATGATGATGATGAGATGAAAATCCTTACGGGTATCAAAGGGGAGACAAGAAAATATAGAATCAGGAATGAAGAGGTTGAAAAGAGGATTTGAGTTCAAAACTATAGGAAAGGATAAAAACAAGCAGACTGAAGTGGTATGGACTTACAATATGAATGGGTGCACAAGAGGAAGTATTTACAGAGCAACCAACAGAAAAGGAACCATAAGGAAGGCCTCAAAAGAGGCAGATAGATACAGTGGAAGACAGTATAAAGAGGAGAAAAGGATAGGTAGATAAAAAATTAGAAGCAAGGAATGAGTGGTAGGATGACAGGCAATGAAGGGGAAGTCCTTGATTCATAACCTGGCCCAGGAGAGAACTGGAAAAGGGAACTGAAGAAAAAGAGGAAGAACAAGAAATATTATTTTGTTAATGGAAGCAGTACACCAAGGCTGCATAACTGTTCTTTCTTCTGCTCAATGGTTACAGGGAATATAATTATCATGAGAGAGAGTCTTTGATGACAGCAATGAAGGAATATCAGTTGGAGGGGAAAAAATTCAATAACTTTTGCTGTGCATGATTTATTATTTATGATTTGTTATGGACCTGATAAACAAAGTCCAGCTGGAACTTATTATGGTGAGATTAGATTCCCGGAGTAGAACATACAGCATGGGAATAAATAAAACGAAAGCTGAGGTTATGATCATAGACCATGCCAACAATCTAAAAGAGAGAATGCACCTGATGATTGACAGTTTATTCTTGAGTTTTAACTCGTACCCCACTTACATCCAAATATCATATAAAAGGAACATTGCTCATATGAACTGATTAGGGGGCTGATCTTTTGATTCCCTAATAGGGGCAGGTATCAGGTGAATTATCTCTAATCAGCATGTGTGATAACACAGCCTTCATACACATACACATATTTTTCATTTTTGAAGTTTCATTCTCGTGTGCTTGTGACTAGACAGTGCTGAAGAAATGCATTAGAAACAAGTGAAACAATACATTAAACTATCAAATATGAGAATGAATTTGAAATCCTGAATTGTAACAAAGATTATTTATTAGTCTATATCCATTTGCCTATTTCAACCTTTGACAGTAGTGTTCGTGAAGACACCAAGATGAAGTCCTTCTCTTCCACATAAAACAAAGATACTCTGTGTGTTTAAAGAAGCTGAATGTACAGTTTGTTTCCCATTGTATTTTTAAAGTGTCAACTAAGGATTTTGTTGCCAGATATACACTGCCTGACAAAAAAAAGTTAAGCACCTAGAAGGAGTGGTCCAATATTATCCCATTTCAGTATACATGCATACCATTGATGTGTGAGTAAATGATTAGATTTACAAGGATCTGTAACATGTAGAACGTCCACCAGAGTGCATTTGTGATGGCACCGTCCTGTTGTTGATAAGTTGTTACCAGTCAACTGCTGTGAGTCAGACAGTTAAGCAGGACGTGCAGAGAGGACTACGTACAGTACGAAGCACCCGTGATGCCTCGCAGACACGTTAGACAGCCCACCTGCCAAGTGACAGCATTTGACAGAGGCCACATTGTGGGACTGCATGGGGCTGAGCGGTCGTATTATGCAATTGCCAGGCATGTGGACCATTCGGATGTCACAGTAGCCCAATGTTGGACTCAACTCCAATCTGAGGGAGGACTGTCGTATGGTGCTCCAAGCATTGCGGAATCCCATAACTTTGGCACACGCCATCTGCGAACATGTACTGGAGACTCAACAACATCCTGTGAGTTCACGCACAGTGTCTCGATGACTTGCATCTGCCGGATTGGGGTCCTGCCACCTCATGCATCAGTTGCCATTGACACCTGAACACCAACACCTGCGTTTGTAGTGGTGCCCCTTTCCCGGGAGGAATGGACAGATGACGACTGGTGTCGCATCATATTCAGTGACGAGTCCCGCTTCCCCATAACCTCTGAAAACCATCGTGTGCGGGTTTGGTGGCATCAAGGGCAGTGGGCAGATACTGCCCTTATTGGGGAAAGACACACAGGCATAATCCCTGGCATCATGGTGTAGGGAGCCATAGGATATGCGTTCAGGTCATCTCTAATAGTGCTTCGGCAGACTTTGACATTACAGCGATACATCACAGACATTCTGCGTTCACACATCCTACCCCTTATTGCACAGCACCCTGGGACAGTGTTCCAACAAAATAATGCACGTCCACAAACAGCACGTGTGTCTATGGACTGCCTAGAGTGTTGAGGTCCTCCCGTGTCCAGCAAGATCCTCGGACCTTTCCATCATTGAACACATATGGGATGACATTGGAAGGGATCTCTGGTCCAGTACAAACCTGTGGGATCTGGAGGGACAGCTTCAACAATTGTGGATGAACTTGCCTTAGGAGATGATCCAAAGGCTGTTTGACACCATTCCAAACTGCATAAGGGCATGCGTTGTGGCCGGATAGGAGGGGGAGGGGGGGGGAGTGCGACACCCTACTGACCTGGCACCAACATTCCACCTGTGACTGCCAATGGCCTTGTCTCTTTCATCCCATATTGTAATCAGTTCAGCATATGTCGTTTCATTCACTTTCAAACCACTCCTTCTGGGTGCTAAACTTTTTTGTCAGGCAGTGTCCGGCATTTCCTGTATTATCACCTTGAAAGCCTAGCGACCCTAAAGTTGCTTTTATTCTTCACTTTGAAAGCCTGAACTGTTAATTCAGGTAAAAATAGTGCGATAAGTTACTAATATAATTTAAAAGCTTACATACCTGCATCAATGTAATACAGCTAGGGCCCAAAGTTTGAGCATATGTCCTCCTTCTGCACATATAATGCCATATGAGACACATTGGAAAGACAACTCAAAAAAGATGAGAAGTGCACACCACTGTGTCCAAATGCTTGGTCTTTTACCATCCATGTCCATGGAAGCTGATATTTAATATATATCCCCCACCCACTTTTTCCCCGCCTTATAGATGAGTAGATATAAAATGAGAGAGCCGGCACAGGGGCTAATGCGCAAGATGGCAGCTATACACGGTCTCTTATGGGACTAACTCCTCGGACCTGGGCCGGGGGAAAAATGCGCAAGATGGCGGTTATACACGGGCTCTTATGGAGAAAACTGGCCCAGGGTAGGATAGGCGGCATACATAGGACGTAAGGAGATGGCCTAGTAACTAATGCACAAGATGGCGGCCAAGTGCACCTTCCTAGTACTAGGGCCCTCGAGGCAAGGTGGCCGCTGCAGGGGCTCTTGCATATAGATGGGCTCTTATGGCACTGACCTGGTGAGGGCTGTGCTAGGGCTTTTCACGTATTGGGCTAATTCAAGATTCTGTCATCCTAACTGGATGCCCTGCCTAGCACAGGAGCTCTTGCGTATACATGGACTCTTATGGCACTAATCCGCGAGGGCTGTGCTAGGGCTTATCGTGTACTGGGCTAATTCGAGGTTCCATCCTACTAACCAGATGCCCTTCCTAACTTAAGTCTAGCACAGGGGCTCTTATGTATACATGGGCTCTTATGGCACTAATCCGGCGTGAGCTGTGCTATGGCTTTTCACGTATTGGCCTAATTCGAGATTCCATCTTCCTAACCGGATGTCCTTCCTAACTTTCAATTCTCGGTGGAGTGAGGTAACATAGGTCGGAGGGTGATGGAATATTGCTGAAAGAAATGACTAAAAGGGGTACCAGGGGCTCTTAACTTCCAAGCACGGTTTAGCGGTTAGAGGACCTCCAGCTGAGTCTGGCATTAATTATAGTTGTTTAAGGGCTCACAACTTGTAACTTATGACCTATTAGTTTTATCAGCCTAACGTTTGGGGACTGAGGCAAGGGCTACGATGCAAGATGGCTGCTATATTCTATTCATTTAGACTTAACTAGAGGCTCCATCAGGGGCTCAGAACTTGGAACTTATGACCTATTAGTTTTATCAGCCTAAATTTTGAGGGACTGAGGCAAGGGCTACTATGCAAAATGGCTGCTATACTCTATTCATTTTGAGTTAACTAGAGGGCTCCCTTAGGGGCTCACAACTTGTAACTTATGACCTATAAGGCCGTGCCCTACGACCTCTGACACCCTGACACAATAGGATATCGTCATCTTATGGAATACTGTCGAAAGAGGCTACTAAAAGGGACACCTGACTTGAGAGAGCATGGGTTAGCGAATTCAAGGTCTTGAGCAGAGTCTAGGCATGATGTGTACTAAGCTATCGTCTGGGATATCACCCCAGAACAAATCGTGTTACATTTCTCTGGATCATTTTTCCAGTTCTCGTATCAAGTAGGCCTAATCTTGGTGAGGGTCCTATACACTGGACTATAATCTAATTAGGGCCTTCTCATAGACTTTACACCATATATAGTGGGTTCGAACTTCCCTGTCCTGCAGCCATGAAGATGGTGTTCTACGGTTTCCTATTTTTTCACCAGGGAAATGCTAGGGGCTTACAGACACTGCAATGACACAGATTATCAGACAAAATTCTATACATACCAAAGTAAGTACGTGAGGCTTCATGTCTACAATGTAGCAAACCTCCTACTGAATTAAGAACATCGACTTTAATGTGCTAGCCTTTCGAGTCTTAAAAACTGTACAGGCATCAGCCTAACAGAGATAATTATGTACACATGCAGGTCAAAGCTTGTTAGTAGTAAAGGAATGCAATGAATATCTTAGATAGTCTCACTCAGATAGCTGATTTCTGGTATCACGGACAGGAAGTTGTTTTTGGTTCTGAATGTCACATTACTACAACAAAAAGTAGGAGTGTGCCTTTGACTTACGTTGCAACATTTGTGTGTGTGCGCGCGTGCATGCGCGCGCGGGTTTAGTTACTCGAAGGTCACTGTAAGTGTATGTATACGTCATACAGGCACTGTGCTAAGGTATAGATTACTGAGGCAAGGCCTGTGTGTATACAGGGGCTCTTATGGCACTAACCTGTCATGGGCTGTGCTAGGGCTTTTTGCATATTGCCCTAATTCAAGGTTCTATCCTCGTAACTGGATGCCCTTCCTAACTTTTGACTCGGTGGAATGATGTAACATAGGTCAGAGGGTGATGGAATACTGCTGTAAGAAACTACTAAAAGAGGTACCAGGGGCTCTTATCTTCCAAGTGTGGTTTAGAGGCTAGAGGACCTTGAGCTGAATCTGGTATTTATTTATTTAGCTTATGGCTAGTACACAACTCTACATATAACGTTAAAAATGTACACTGACTGACAGAGCAAATGCAACACCAAGAAGGAGTGGTTCGAAAGGGATGAAAGTTGGGGAAAAAACAGAGGTGGCATGGACGAATAATTGATGTTTATTTCAAACCGATATGCAGGTTACACAATGCGAACGGCATCGACTCAGTAGGATGTAGGACCACCGCGAGCGGCGATGCATGCAGAAACACGTCGAGGTACAGAGTCAATAAGAGTGCGGATGGTGTCCTGAGGGATGGTTCTCCATTCTCTGTCAACCATTTGCCACAGTTGGTCGTCCATACGAGGCTGGGGCAGAGTTTGCAAACGGCGTCCAATGAGATCCCACACGTGTTCGATTGGTGAGAGATCCGGAGAGTACGCTGGCCACGGAAGCATCTGTACACCTCGTAGAGCCTGTTGGGAGATGCGAGCAGTGTGTGGGTGGGCATTATCCTGCTGAAACAGAGCATTGGGCAGCCCCTGAAGGTACGGGAGTGCCACCGGCCGCAGCACATGCTGCACGTAGCGGTGGGCATTTAACGTGCCTTGAATACGCACTAGAGGTGACGTGGAATCATACGCAATAGCGCCCCAAACCATGATGCCGCGTTGTCTAGCGGTAGGGCGCTCCACAGTTATTGCCGGATTTGACCTTTCTCCACGCCAACGCCACACTCGGCTGCGGTGACTATCACTGACAGAACAGAAGCATGACTCATCGGAGAACACGACGTTCCGCCATTCCCTCATCCAAGTCGCTGTAGCCCGGCACCATGCCAGGCGTGCACGTCTATGCTGTGGAGTCAATGGTAGTCTTCTGAGCAGACGCCGGGCGTGCAGGCCTTCTTGAACCAATCGACGGGAAATTGTTCTGGTCGATATTGGAACAGCCAGGGTGTCTTGCACATGCTGAAGAATGGCGGTTGACGTGGCATGCGGGGCTGCCACCGCTTGGCGGTGGATACGCCGATCCTCGCGTGCTGACGTCACTCGGGCTGCGCCTGGACCCCTCGCACGTGCCACATGTCCCTGCGCCAACCATCTTCGCCACAGGCGCTGCACCGTGGACACATCCCTATGGGTATCGGCTGCGATTTGACGAAGCGACCAACCTGCCCTTCTCAGCCCGATCACCATACCCCTCGTAAAGTCGTCTGTCTGCTGGAAATGCCTCTGTTGATGGCGGCCTGGCATTCTTAGCTATACACGTGTCCTGTGGCACACAACAACACGTTCTACAATGACTGTCGGCTGAGAAATCACAGTACGAAGTGGGCCATTCGCCAACGCCATGTCCCATTTATCGTTCGCTACGTGCGCAGCACAGCGGCGCATTTCACATCATGAGCATACCTCAGTGACGTCAGTCTACCCTGCAATTGGCATAAAGTTCTGACCACTCCTTCTTGGTGTTGCATTTGCTCTGTCAGTCAGTGTATATCAATCAATATAACACTTCAAACAATCAACCAATCTCAAAAACAGGTCACAAACTCAAATCTGAACTGTCCAACCTTTGTACAACCCCGTCAGAAGCACACACAAACTCCTTCAGCTGACCAGAATATGACCTCCTTGGACATTCAATGGCAATATGATGGATGGTCTGTATCTTCTCACCACAGTTGCACTCAGGGGAGGAGCGCAAACCCCAATTATGCAACAATGAACCACATTGACCATGATTGGTACGGACTCTGTTGAGAAGAACCCAAGTTCTTCTGGGGAGATTAAAACCAGGTGGTGGATGTTGAAGACTAAAGAGGGTCTGTCATTCACCTGGAGCTGTGTTGGTCCACTCCAATTGCCATTCATCAGAACCATTAAAGTTGCTATTGATGAGTTCCCTTGCAGTCTGAATGGGCAGAGATCTTGATTTCAGATGTCCATACCTTACAACCATGTCTTCATGAATGGGAAGACTTGGGTTCATTGTTATCTTCCTGAACTCGCATATTAGGTTGTTTAGTCTGCATATTCTTGGAGGCGTTATGTGGCTCAAGACTGGCAACCAAAAAAGAGGGTTGGATCTGACTGCGCCGCAGACAATGTGCATCGTCTGATTCAGAACAACATCAGTATTCTTAACATAAGGGCTATTCAGTCAAACAGAAGAACAATACTTGGCTGTAGAGTATACTATTCCCAATGCTGATGACCTAAGAGTGGATGCTGATGCTGCCATTGTAGAACCTGCAAGTTTCTGAATGATATTGTTCCTGGTCTTCAGTTTAGCAGTGGTATTCATTAAATGTTTCCTGAAGGATAGTGTCCGATCAAGAGTTACTCCAAGGTACTTGGGGTTAGGATTGTGTGATAGAGGAGAGTTGTCGAGAGAAACATTCAAAGTAATGTTTGCCTGCCTGTTATTAAGGTGAAAGAGACAGGTTTCTGTTTTACTGGTGCTAGGTATCAAACACCACTTATCAAAGTACTCACTTAAAGTGTCAAGGTCTCTTTAGAATTGCTTCTATCTCATTCACATTGGATTGCTGAGTAACTATTGCTAGGTTGTCCACATAAGCAAATTGGCGTGATGTAGTGCCAGGTATATTGGCAATATACATATTAAACAGCAATGGAGAGAGCACAGATCCTTGAGGGAGACCATTGTTGAGCTTTTCAACTTTACTATGTTTGTTACCCATAAATACCTGGATCATTCTATCTGATAGCATGTTGTTTATGAGTTGTGACATTACTCTGCATCCATCAAGTTTAAGAAACTTATACACAACTCCTTCTCTCCAAACCATATCATAAGCAGCTGTAAGGTCTATGAACACTGCACCACTCTTCAGTCGTTTTTCAAAACCTGCTTCATTGTGGGTTGTTAATGCAAGAACTTGGTTTTCACAACTACGGTTAGGTCTAAAACCGGCTTGTTCTGCTGGGAGTGATCGTAAAATTAGTGGGCTTATTCTATTGTAGACGAGCCGTTTCAGAAGTTTGTAACAAACACTCATTAGAGCAATTGGATGGTAACTTTCAGGACAATCAGAAGGTTTACCTGGTTTCAGAATAGCCAGAATCTTGGTTCATTTGAACTCTGGAGGATGTTTGCCTGTAATCAGAATATTTGAGAAAATCCGTGACAACCATTTCCTTGTGTTCTTCCCTCAATGCTTGAGGAATTCAGGGTGAATACCATCAAAACCAGGTGATTTGCGGTTCTTTGTTATCTTCAGGGCAGACAGGAGCTCTTCTTCGGTGAAAGGGGCAGAAATATTTGATGAACCAAAATTTTGTCTTTTCATGAAGGTTAGTTCTTATTCATATTAACCGAATGAGTTCTTTCTTGGGTTTCACTTTAGACAGTCCAGCAATCCATTTGACAACTTGATCAGGTGATACAGCACATTTGGGCTGTGGAATGTGAGGTGATCTCCCCAACTTCTTTAAGAGGCCCCAAGCCTTCCTGCTAGAAAGTTTGAAATCCATAGTCTCCATAGTTTCTGACCACTTGGTCCGTCTGGCTTCATCTAAGTTGTTCATGAGTTCATCAGCGACATCCGTTTCACCATTCTTTTGAAAATCACTGTAGAGTTTTTCACGTTTAATTCCATCCAGGTATATACTCCTTTCTGACTCCTCTAGGAATGTGTCTTTTTGTAGCGGCAAGTATTGCTTTAACAAATCAACCGTAATTGTTGAAAACAGGAGGAATCCATCTTATGCTGCTATCAAGATCAGCAGAGAAACTGTTCCAGTTAGCTTTGGCAAAATTCCGCCATGGAAGAGGAGAAGAACTAATAATGGGGATCTGAGTGCCTATTTCTAAAAGAACAGGATGTTGCTGACTGTGTGGGAAGTTTGTGAGCACTCTACGAATAGCAGGTAAAATATATCCCTGGTGATCTTTGGACACGAAACATAGGTCAGGATTGGTTTCTGTGTTCCACCTTGCTGATTCAAAGGAGCCTCTTTCATTTGGGTTGAAAATGAGCTGAATATTGGACAAGTCTGACCATTCAATAAGTTTTTTTCCACAAAGGTTATTTAATCTGTATCCCCATTGGGTGTGGTGGCTGTTAAAGTCACCCACATAGACAGCAGGAAGTACAAAGTTTGGAAGAACATCATCAGGCCATGGGATGCCTGGAGGTTTATAAGTGTTCACAACTGTCAAGCTGTTAACCTGAGTCACAATATTAAAAATGTTGTTCTCATGGTGCGAAGAGACTAGATGAGCATCTGTGATGGAGTTGCAAACATAGGTTGCAGAACCATACGATTGATGATAAGTAACTCCCAATAATCTGTAACCATGGATCTTTCCTCTTGAACGCATTTGTGACTCATCAGAGATATGAGTTTCTTGATCACAGATCAAATCAGTGTTATTTTCTAATGACAGTTTGGACAAATAGTCGGCCTTAGATTTACTCATGCCTTCTATGTTAATTTGAAGGACTCTTAATACAGGACGCAAGGGTTTGGTTGATTGGCTCTGGAAAGAGCTTCTGTGAGCTGTCATTTGTTTGTGTACCATTGGTCAGGAGATCTCGAGAGACAGTCTGACCGTCAAGTGCTGATGTTCAGTTCAGTAATGGAAATTTAATTCCAACTACTTTAGCAGGGGTACCACGGGCAGGAATCAGCTTCTGGTATTAATTATAGTTGTTCAACTTTCTCTGAATAGGGAATCGAGGGTTTAGCAGGGTGGTATATATGAACTCTTCTGACTCGAGGACAATCTTCTACTCATAGTCACGAGGCTTCAGGGTTCTGCTGATGATGTACCTCGTTATGCTATATAAGCAACATCCTTGAACACAGCTGCCAGTATAACAGTCTGAAGAGGGAGATTCCAGGTAGTTACAATTGACATGACCCGAACAGGCTTCTACTCTGCAACTTTGAACAGAACTCTGCTTTGTAATACTACAGCATCTGATGGCACAAAGGGGTCTATAGCTGAGTCTGGAATAAACCTAACTCTACAGAGCTGCCTAAGGGGCTCACAACTTGTAACTTATGACCTATTATTTTTATCAGCCTGACATTCAAGAATAAGGTAAGGGCTGCTATGCAAGATGGCTGCTATACTTTATTTATATAGACCTAACTACAGAGCAGCCTCAGGGGCTCACAACTTGTAACTTATGACCTATTAATTTTATCAGCCTGACATTTGAGAACTAAGGCAAGGGTTGCTATGCAAGATAGCTGCTATACAGATATATAGATATATAGATCTAACTACAGGGCTGCCTCTGGGGCTCACAACTTGTAACTTATGACCTATTAGTTTTATCAGCCTGACATTTGAGAGAGGCAAGGGCTGCTATGCAAGATAGCTGCTATACTCTATTTGTATAGACGTAACTACAGGGCTGCCTCAGGGGCTCACGAACCTCCCTGTCCTGCAGCCATGAAGATGGTATTCTGCGGTTTCTCCTTGTTCCAGCCCTCTTACCACCTTTTCAAATTTCATGGCAGAGCTGAGAATTGAACCCAGGCCTCCTGGGGGGTGGCAGATAATCACACTAACCACTACACCACAGAGGCAGACAAGAATGCGATCTACGTACACCTAAAATAAAGAACAGAGTAAGCCTCTGTTAGATAATTTCTTCTCTACAAGTGTCTTGCGTGAAGGGTCAGAGGGCAGCATGTCAGCCTCTCACCACTAGGTTCCATGCTTCAAATCCCGGTCACTAAACTGTTTGCTACAACAAGTTTTATCTTGTGTAGACATGTGTGTATGTGTGTGTGTGTGGGGGGGGGGGTTACTTGAAGATCACTCTACTTTTCAAGATTTGCTAATAAGTAGGTCTGATGATGATGATAATGATGCTTGTTGTTTAAAGGGGCCTAACCTGTAAGTCATCGACCCAATAGGTAGGTCTAATACGTTGCCTAGTGCAATGCATTATGGGTAATATGTAGTCTTGCACAAAGTGTAATGTGATATAAACATATTATATAAACTAGAGAAAGTAAATGTATTTTTTTAAAATGCTATTTATTTGGGGCGTCAACCTAAGAAGATCTTTTGCCTTTACTGTGCATCATTTGTTTTGAACCTGCGTGTATTTGGAAATTGCAGAAGTGTAAAGTGTTGAATGTGAGGAAAGAAACATTAAGGACAACACAAGTACCCAGTCCCCAGGCCAGGGATATTAATCATGTACAATTAAAAAAACCCTGACCTGGCCGGAAATCGAACCTGGGGCCGCCGGGTGACAGGTAGACACATTGCCTCCTACACTGCAGGGGCGGACAAGTAGGTGTATTAGTCATTCTGTTGTAAACCTTTGGCATAATAAAAACATTCTTTTATAGACTTAAAACACGTTATCATGAATCAGACAATACCAACCTATACTTGCAAGGAGTGTGGAAAGTCTTTCCTCTGGAACTATGATAGGAGACATCATGAGCCATTGTGTGGACAGTTCTATCAGTGCACAACATATGGAAGCATTTTCAACAAGACCTATAATGGATGGTGTCATGAACAAGTTTGCAGTTTATCATCATTTGTGAAGAAACTGAAAGGTGAGCCAACCAAACATAATCTACTCTCACTGATTCCTAATAACGTTAATAACATTACTGAATATGAAACTTCCTTCGAAGGTTAACTACGGTCATGCTTTATCCGATGTAATACGTATGGAGACCTATATGCCTACCTTCAGGAAGCAAATTTCTAGTAGTTAAGGCCACAGTAAAAGAACTTAGTCCATAAAAGTTAATTTCATGGCTGAATTTCAGTTCATTAACATACATAGAGACACAATAGATCGCACTTTTAAAACTAAAATTGATGTTGTATTTCTTGAAACGATCTAGAAAAATTTATTCTGGAGAAATTCAAAAAGTAACTACTGTAATGGAAGAATCCCAGCTTAAGAGTAGTAACTGGCCCTTGCTAGCTGTTGATGGGCTAAGAGTAAAAATTAATAAGTATTTCCCTCTTCGTGGAAGTACCTATATACCGCTACCAGTAAACATCACAGCTAAAAGGTCATGCATAAATACTGAAAACCGTAGAGATGAAAGGTGTTTCTTATATTTGGTACTAGCTAAATTCGTTGAAAAGGATCCTCAATGCGTTAGCAAGTACGCAGGCATGGAGGATAAGTATGACTTCTCTAATGTCACATTTCCCACACCTAAACAGTTATTTTTAAATTTGAAATGGATAATCATATTTCTATAAACATTTTCAGACTGGATGAAAGTAATAAAATTTATCCTCTGAAGATAATTGATACAGAGTTGGCAGATCATCGTGATCTTCTTCTACTAAGCAATGATTCTGGTGTTGTCACTATGTGTTTTTAAAAAAATATTATGAGAAGCAAGGTGTCTGCTTACTAAACACGATGGAAAAGTCTACACCTGTAAGCGTTGTTACACCCACTTCGATGATTGGTATAGAGCAAGTGGACAAGAAAAGCTAGAAGAGTATAGAAGATTCTGTCTCCAGCAGCAAATTGCAAGAATAGAAATGCCTACAGTTAAAAACTCTGTTCTAGAGTTTAAAAAATTTCAAAACTTGTTTAAATTGCTGTATGTAATCTGTGCAGACTTTGAGAGTATTCTGACTGCAGTTCAAACATGCACACCTAGTGATATTGTAAGTTATACAGTGCCATCTCAAAATCTTTTATAAACACATAGTGACCAACTCCAGAATCATTGCTTAGTAGAAGAAGATCACGATGGTCTGACAACTCTGTATCGACTACCTTCAGAGGATAAATTTTATTACTTTCATCCAGTCCGAAACTGTTTATTGAAAAATGATTATTCTTTTCAAATTTAGGAGTATCCATGAGAGGTGTGGGAAATGTGACACTAGAGAAGTCATGCTTATCTTCCAAACCTGTGTAATTGCTAACGCGTTGAGAATCCTTTTTAACGAATTTTGCTAGTACCAAATATAAGAAACACCTTTCATCTCTACGGTTTTCAGTATTTATGCATGCCTTTTTAGCTGCGATGTTTGCTGGTAGCAGAATATACACTGACTGACAGAGCAAATGCAACACCAAGAAGGAGTGGTCAGAACTTTATGCCAATTGCAGGGTAGACTGACGTCACTGAGGTATGCTCATGATGTGAAATGCGCCGCTGTGCTGCGCACGTAGCGAACGATAAATGGGACACGGCGTTGGCGAATGGCCCACTTCGTACCGTGATTTCTCAGCCGACAGTCATTGTAGAACGTGTTGTCGTGTGCCACAGGACACGTGTATAGCTAAGAATGCCAGGCCGCTGTCAACGGAGGCATTTCCAGCAGACAGACGACTTTACGAGGGGTATGGTGATCGGGCTGAGAAGGGCAGATTGGTCGCTTCGTCAAATCGCAGCCGATACCCATAGGGATGTGTCCACGGTGCAGCGCCTGTGGCGAAGATGGTTGGCGCAGGGACATGTGGCACGTGCGAGGGGTCCAGGCGCAGCCCGAGTGACGTCAGCACGCGAGTATCGGCGCATCCGCCACCAAGCGGTGGCAGCCCCGCATGCCACGTCAACCTCCATTCTTCAGCATGTGCAAGACACCCTGACTGTTCCAATATCGACCAGAACAATTTCCCGTCGATTGGTTGAAGGAGGCCTGCACTCCCGGCGTCTGCTCAGAAGACTACCATTGACTCCACAGCATAGACGTGCACGCCTGGCATGGTGCCGGGCTAGAGCGACTTGGATGAGGGAATGGCGGAACGTCGTGTTCTCCGATGAGTCACGCTTCTGTTCTGTCAGTGATAGTCACCGCAGACGAGTGTGGCATCGGCGTGGAGAAAGGTCAAATCTGGCAGTAACTGTGGAGCGCCCTACCGCTAGACAACGCGGCATCATGGTTTGGGGCGCTATTGCGTATGATTCCACGTCACCTCTAGTGCGTATTCAAGGCACGTTAAATGCCCACCGCTACGTGCAACATGCGCTGCGGCCGGTGACACTCCCGTACCTTCAGGGGCTGCCCAATGCTCTGTTTCAGCAGGATAATGCCCGCCCACACACTGCTCGCATCTCCCAACAGGCTCTACGAGGTGTAGAGATGCTTCCGTGGCCAGCGTACTCTCCGGATCTCTCACCAATCGAACACGTGTGGGATCTCATTGGACGCCGTTAGCCAACTCTGCCCCAGCCTCGTACGGACGACCAACTGTGGCAAATGGTTGACAGAGAATGGAGAACCATCCCTCAGGACACCATCCGCACTCTTATTGACTCTGTACCTCGACGTGTTTCTGCGTGCATCGCCGCTCGCAGTGGTCCTACATCCTACTGAGTCGATGCCGTGCGCATTGTGTAACCTGCATATCGGTTTGAAATAAACATCAATTATTCGTCCGTGCCGTCTCTGTTTTTTCCCCAACTTTCATCCCTTTCGAACCACTCCTTCTTGGTGTTGCATTTGCTCTGTCAGTCAGTGTAGGTACTGCCGCGAAGAGGGGAATACTTATTAAATTTTACTCTTAGCCCATCAACAGCTAGCAAGGACCAGTTACTACCCTTAAGCTGGGATTCTTCCATTACTGTAGTTAACTTTTTGAATTTCTCCTGAATAATTTTTCTAGATTCATTTTGTTACCGCTACTACAGTGGTTACACTAAGCAAAACACTAAACACAATAAAGGGAGGAAAGTAAGAGCAACTACACAATCCCAAAAACCACTACACACTCAGTGAAACATCAGCTGAAACTGCGCGAATCTCTGCCGATAACAACTTTAGTAAATATCAGTATGGCCAACTAGATGCCAATAAACTAGGAAGGTGGGAAGAGGCTGGGAACCTACCAAAGGCATGGATATGGCTTAGGTCGCAGATTCAGAAATAATCAACCGTGATCCTTAATTTTCAAAATATGATTTACAAATGGATTTTACAAATAAATTCCAAACAAATTCTGCCATGCGGAAGGTACCGACACATAACGATAATAAAATACAACCTACATATTTGGCTGACACACTCCAATTATTAATACATGTTCTCGACAATAGCTTCCTACAAGTTCAAAGATTCGAACGAACTATACATCTAGTTACAAATCCAGTTGTGCAATGCAATTTAATAAGTAAGGAGAAACATAATACGCTATTATAATTTACAGTGAAGTTAAACGTACTTTTCAAAACTTCTGGCATACATCAAGTGACACGGAACTACCAGAGGGAAAACCCCAACGTAAATGTATTAAACTACAATTTGCATATTTAGCGAAACAAGAAACGGGAAATGCCTCGAAAGCAAACAGGCAAGCCCAGCTGAAAGGCTAAGGCATCATAAATAATTAAGTGGCAAATCTAGGTTATTTTAAGGTAGACTCCTATATGAAAAGGCCAGCGAACATTACAGGAAATTTAAGCTGGAACGGAAATCAAGAGTGCTTACCCACAAGGTGGCCCATCCCGGTAGTGAGATGACGTCAAAACTTGGGACAACCAGATAGACTGCTGACAGACCAAGACAGGCCAAGACAGACTGCCTCGCTCTCTTAATAAGGGAAACCTGACCTTGGAGTAGCCAATCAGAACGCATGAGCCCGCCTATCATCACCCAGATTCACCAATCACAACTCCTACTTCAGTCGCGAATTTTAAATAAGTTTCTCAAATACACACGCTCGCAAACCTTCCATTTCCAGAACAGTCAAAAAATACTTTCTAGAATACATAACCAATAAAAGGCAACACACCCTGTTCAAAAACTCGCGTCACAACTTTTCTGGACACTTCCAGTAAATATAGAACTGAAATATACTATTTACAAATACAATGTGTTATCAAATATTACACTGTACAGGTTAGGTCGTTACAAATAAAACATCTCACCACACTTCAGATCATACAGTAAGTACTACGGAAGGTTTACAAATAAAGTCTTCAATAAACACTTTCCACTTTCCAACACATTCTACACCTGTGACATCTTCCTCCCCTCCCTCCCCCCCCCCCCCCCCCCCCCCGAAAGTTGAGCCACGCTCGACCTATAACATAGTTTTACTGGGGAGAAAGTGATGAATTTATAAAACGTTCTCTCATATTATGGATAAGAAAGACACATGACTCTACCAATCGTGGTTTCTTGAAGTTGACTTTCTAACAAAAACAAAACAAACTGTCACTACACTTCAAAATGCCTTCTGAACCTTTTACAATTGCTTTGACAATTTCTACTTTGTCCACCAAAGGATGTACACTCATTCCTTCTGCCAATAGTCAGTAAACCAGAAACTTCTCACTTTGCTGCCAAACAGCGTTCAAAGCCTCCTTAGTAGTCAAGTTATGGACTAAGTATTTTGCACCACTTTTCCACACCAGTCACAGCACAGCTAGACCACAGGTTCTCGCTGATGATATGGCTGCCGACACGGCCGTTTGCTGCCAGCCTCCATTCAATTTCAGTCCAACCCAGGTAGCTGTGTAAATTGCAGTCCAGTGGTATCTTGCACCAGATAAGCAGATGGGTGAGACACCGTCCAGTGGTGCCAGATGGAAACGCCCAAGGCACAGAGTGCGCCTCCCAACTTGGCACTTCAGGTTGCCGTCAGAAGAAGCTGGTCACTGCAGCCACTGTAACATAAACAAACCGCAGCAGATAGGGGAATACTTCAGGTCAAAGTATGCTGCTGGGCTCAAAGATCTTGCGTAGAGTCACCCAATGGGTGGCTTAATGAGTATGCAGTAGGAACTCTCCCTCGCACACCAGGGATATTAGGGCACTAGCCGCGGGGTAAGCACTACTATCTATAATTCATTCATTGACAAGTTTACGGTGGGGGTGAAAGGAAACTACAGGAGTTTACCCTAAATCTGAAAATAAGGGGAATAAATTCCAAGTAGTGACCCTAAACTAAAACCTACCTATAATACTAAATCCTTACACTAGAGGATACCTAAAGTATTTACCTACACAATTACTTACAACTAACTTACAACAAAACTTATTATTGTTTATAACTAAAACTTTATAAATACCTTACAATAAACTTATCATTATCTTATATCTAAATTCTTACAAATAGCTTACAACTAAATCAACTAAATCACCAACAAATGTATTTACCCCTCCCTGCCAGACTTAAGGTACCTTGACCTGGGAGAGATGGACTCTGCTGATCCTTTTCCTTTCGGGATCGCTCACCAATAATGTCACCGGGGTAAGGAACTTTAAGATGGTGCAGGGACCTCGAAATCTGGGGGCCAACTTACTGATAACATGGTCCGCAGCACTACTGACGGGGTGTGTTTTAATAAACACCTGGTCACCCACAGACAGATTGTGCGGTCTTCGCCCTTGGTTGTAATTACGCTGGACCTTAGCGTAATAAACCTTCAAGTTCTTTCGTGCACGGTGCCAATTAGCAGAAGATCATTAATTGACCACAGATTAGATAGAGGAGAATTTGGGGTAAAAGCCAGCATTAACAAAGCAGGGGTTTGCTTGTGGCTTTCATGGACAGCAGTGTTAAATGCAAACAACAACCAGTTTAGTGAAGAATCCCACTTGGAGTGGTCTGAGGAGTGATAAGCAATGAGGGCAGATCGCAGGTTACGATTCACTCTCTCAGCATAATTTGGCTTTGGGTAATATGGGGCAGTGGTTACATGAGCAACGGATAGAGCAAAACAGAAATTCCGGAACTGGACAGAAGTAAAGGCTCTTGTGTTATCACTTACCAAAAATTGACAGGGTCCAAATGAAGCGAATATCTGTTTCAAGCATGAGATGGTGGTGTTGGCGTTAGCCATACGAGTGGGGAACAGCCACGTAAAATGCGAAAAGGCATCAACACACACAAGTATGAAATGATGACCATTCCAAGATCTCGGGAAAGGCCCGATGTAGTCTATGAACAGTCTCTCCATTGGGCGAGAAGCTTGCTCAGAAGACAAGAGACCTAGACGAGTATTCAGGGCAGGTTTACTGGTGTTACAAGTCTTACAGGACTTGACAAGGGTACGGATCTCACTATCCATGGGTTTCCAAATGAAGTGGTTACAAATCTTCTCTCTCATTTTGAAAACGCCCAGATGACCGCCCACTGGGGATTCATGAAAATATTTGAAGAGAGCCGGGACCAGGTTAGTTGGGACTACAATTTTGGGGTCTCTACGACCGTGAGCAGGACAACACAGGACACCATTCTTAAGAATGTAGGGCTTAACATGCTCACCAGATTTAATCCTGTCGATAATACCTTTTAACTCAGCATCGTCCTCTTGATGATTGGTTATATCCTCGAAAAAGAAGGGAGAGTCAGTGAGAACTACATTGACAAAGGCTGATACTTGTTCAGGAGAGGGGTCTGCTGGCTCTGATTGAGGGTCAGAGCTCCCTGGATAGAACATCCTACTGAGGCCATCAGCCACAACGTTTTCTGTGCCACGAATATTGCGGGCTTCAAATTGGAAGGCTGAGATGCGCATTGCCCAACGTGCTAGATGACCGGTCCTTCACGGCTTGGCCAGTACGCAACTCAATGCCTGATTATCAGTTTCCAGATTGAAAGGAAGATGTTCCAGGTACATTCTGAAGCATTCTAAAGAGAAGACAACAGCTAAGGCTTCCAACTCATAAATGGAATAATTTTGCTCAGCAGGATTCAAGGCACGAGAAGCATAAGAAATAGGATGACGCCCTTCTTGAAATTCCTGAAGAAGAACACCGGATATGCCTGAGGACGAGGCGTCAGTCTCAAGGATGAAGCGTTTAGAAAAGTCTGGCATAGCCAGTACAGGAGCGTTGCATAAGGCAGATTTCAAGTCCATGAAGGCTTCACGTTGGACATCACCCTACACAAATTTGGCATCCTTTCTTCTCAAGGCATTTAATGGGGCTGTGCGTTCAGCAAAATTGGGAATTTGCGAAAAAATTAACCATGCCAATGAATCTGGCTACAGCCTTGACGTCCTTTGGAGGGGGAAAATACTAGATGGCAGCAGTATGAGACTGATCGATTGAGACACCCCTCCCCGACACAATATGGCCCAAGAAGGACATGGGGTTGTGCGAAGAAAACCTTGGTGGCCTTGAGGGTTAGACCAGCTTTACGCAGTCTTTCAAGCACTTTGTTGAGATGGACAAGGTGTTCCTCGAAGGTTTCGCTAAAGATCACCAAATTGTCAAGGTAATTATAAACAAACTTGAACTTAATGTCAGATAGAACATAATCCAGTAACCGTGTAAGGATAGCCGCTGCAGTCGCCAAGCCAAATGGGACTCACTGAAATTCATATAGGTTCCAGTCGATCGCATATGCTGTGAGATGCTTGGATTCTTCGGCAAGAGGTATCTGGTAATAGGCCTGATTTAAATTGAAGGTGGTGAAAATTTTTACATTAGCGAACCAAGAAAAACAAGAGTGCAAATCAGGAAGGGGGACAGATTGGAGGACTACCTTACGGTTCAACATCCGATATTCAACTACCGGCCTATAACCACCTTGCGTTTTAGGGACCAGAAACATTGGAGAAGAATAGGCTGAATTGGACTGGCGTATCACTCTGTCAGCAAGCATTTGATCAATGATAGCCTTCAAGACTTTCATTTTTGGAGGTGACAATTGATATGGAGGAGGGTGAACAGTTATGTTATCCGTAACCTCAATTTTGTATTCTAATACATTGGAGACACCTAACCTTTTGATGAAGACATCAGGGAACTTATCGCAGAGTTTCCTAAGTTGATTGGCCTGTTCTTCGGGTAAGTGATTAAAATCAAAAGCCTTGGGTTTGTCAGAATCTTCAGGAACAGCGTTAACGTGACAAGGCAGAATAGGGGAGCGATCACACAGCTCAAAGGTTCCTGCAGAAAATTTAAAATGGAATCTGTTGAACTGCAGGTCCAAAATCATGCCTGTTTTAATAATAAAATTGGCATCCAGTATGAATTGGCAGGATAAATCTTTTGCTACTAGTAGGCTACTGGCATTTTCCAGGTGAAATCACAGACTCTAATCTTGACCACTAGTGATCCTACAATGTTCAATGAATTGGAATTAGCAGTATGGCAGGTTAAGGACATGGGTTCTAATGTAGGTAACTTGCAAACAGTTTTCATAGAATCGTACCAGGTCTCACTCATCAAGCTGACACTACTCCTAGAGTCTAGTAACGCACAGACGGTTCATTATTTACCTCTATGCATAAATACAGTAGTTTACAAGAAGGTATGGCAGAAATCCTACAAGATTGCAAGAAATGAACACTAGAGTCAGACTGGGAGCAATCATTAGTCTCAGAATTAAGTAAATCATCCAAGGTACAGTCATGATTGACAAGACAAGAAGCAATGTTTTGGGGTTTACCATCAGGACTGGCGGTTAGTCAGCTAGCACTACTATGGCCTGGGGGTCCAGAGCCAGAAGTGTTAGGTGGGCACTGCCTAGAGAAGTGCCTAGTTGATCCACAGTTACGGCAAGAAGAATTGGTGGAAGAGCCTCTACCCATGGCAGGTTTCACATTGCCTAATGCCCCAGCCTTGGGACAATCCCGCTTGAGATGAGCCGTGGAGCCACAACAGAAGCACGAACGAGGATTATGCGAGTTGGAAGCAGGTGACAGAATCCTGAGGAGAGGGCATGCTCATAGGAGATGGGGCTAATGTGAGGCATAACTGGTTGTCATATCGAATGCCTTCAGCAGACACTGTAACGGCTTCCAACTGGGCAAACGTTGCTGGTCGGGGTGAAAGAGCCAGATACGATCTATAGTTCGGGTCAAGACCTTCAATTATGTTGGCAACCATCTGGGCCTCTGAATAGTGGAGCCGGAAAACCTTAGCTTGGAGCTTAATATCTTGAACATATTCAGATAATGACTTGTTGAGATGTTGTACTCTGAAATAGTGCTTCTGGACTAATGCAGACAAGGCACAAGCAGGAATGAAATATTCAAGCACATGGGCATGAAATTGATCTACAGACCATCTTTTGGAAATGCCCCTTACAATGTGCTCAGAAAGAGCTCCAGATACCTGCGGGTATAGAATTTGAAATACGTGGTCATTACTGAGATTATACACTTTGCCTGATCCTTAAACTCTGTTAGGAACCGAAGGAAGGAAATAACCTCATCAACGGAGTTAGCTGAACATGTAGAGACTCCCTTAAACACAGTGGTCAACAGGTGAGGCAGATTAGAGAAAATCTGGGGATAAAACAGGCATAGGGGGTGCCTGGGAATGCTTAGACTGGTCCAGGAGTGTTACTGAGGCATTGTACCTTTGATTTGGGTGCCCTTGTGGAAAGGATGGAGTACAGGTTAGGTTAGGACTAACGTTAGCCTGCAACATTACAGGCACAGACAACCTCACTTGAGAAAGGTCCTCACTAATCTGAGAGACCATCGGGGCATTAACCGGTTGTGTAGAGGTTATGCAACCTTAAACAGCACTTGATACCGGTGCCGCTAAGACAGGGGGGTGGTTTTGCACCATTGCATCAGAACTGGGCTGATTAACAACCGAGGGCAAACACTGAGCCTCAACAGAATTACCAGTTAGCACAGGAAAACTTGTACGGGTACCAACATGCAAAGGAGATTGATCATTAGAATGACTTACAGGTGTCCTAGTTCCAGACAATGAAACAGAAGATCCCAGGGCAGCATTAGTCACCTCAGACTCTTGAATAACACCAGCACTAGGTGTCAGATTGCACACTTGAGCAGCAACAGATGCATCACCAGAGTTAACACTGTCACACATTTCAGATGGGATGGACACTTGAATTTCAGAAACTGTGTTATTTAACTTATTGCCTTCAAGCAAACCACTGATTCTGTCGAAAATTCTTGAAAACTGTACTAGTAAGGCTTGAGATTTCTTCCGCTCAACTTCCGGCAATTTGAGAGACAACAAATCCTTAATTCTGTGTAAGTAATGTAATAAATGCCCCTTAACACACGCTAATTGGCCATGCGAGGGCTTAGAAGCACCAAAGGACACAGCTAACTTATTTCTAATTACGGCCAAAGACTCACGAAACTCGTCTGTAGTTAACTCAGGTATGGTTACCAGTAAGTTAAGCGACTGTTTCAATAGGCTAGTGTCATCTCTGACATTGCCTGTTGGATTAATTTTTCGGATACGAAGTTCATAAACAAGTTTTGCTGTTATAAAATGGAAAGGATTAGGAACAGCGCAAGCCATCCTGATGGGTAGAAACAAGATTTCAAGCGATACATGAATCACAACTTTTACGGTGTTTTAGGTTAGGAATGATCATGGTTCACTTTTCTTCGCCTGCAACCTAGCGCTTGCCTCTGCTACCAAATGTTACCGCTGTAGAAGCGGTTACACATTTCAAGAAATACAATGACATTTTTAGTTTTAAAAGTGCAATCTATTGTGTCTCCGTAATGAAATGACATTCAGCTATGATTTTTTTTTTTTTTGCTATTGGCTTTACCTAGGACTGACACAGATAGGTCTTATTGCGACAATGGGACAGAAAAGGGCTAGGAGAGGGAAGGAAGTGGCCGTGGCCTTAATTAAGGTGGGTAGATAGGGATCTGAGCTCAGATGGCCTCCACTTAAACTGCTGTGGTAAGTATAAGTTAGGAAATTTGTTTGGAAGGGTAATAGGGAGGTACATTCAGGGAAACGGGGTGGCCTAGAGAGTGGTGATAAGGGAACTGGAAGTCAAGTAGGGATGACATAAAATTGTTGGTGTTGAACTGTAGAAGTATTGTAAAGAAAGGAATGGAACTAAGTAATTTAATAGATATATATTTACCAGATATTGTAATAGGAGTTGAATCATGGCTGAGAAATCATATAATGGATGCAGAAATTTTCTCAGGGCACTGGAGTGTATACCCTAGAGATAGGATAGGAATTGCGGGAGGGGGAGTATTCATTCTGGTGAAAGAAGAATTTGTAAACTATGAAAAAGTTAAAAATGAGACACATGAAATTCTAGGTGAAAGGCTCATTTCTAAAGATAATAGGCAACTTGATATATTTGGAGTGTACAGACTGGGAAAGGGTAGCACTGACACGGATTTGGAATTATTTGATAGGATAGTCGGCTATGTGGGAAACGACATGGAAAGAAATGTGATTATAGCAGGAGATCTGAATTTGCCGGATGTCAATTGGGAAGGAAATGTGAACGACAGGAAGAATGACAAACAAATGGCAAATAAGTTAATATGGGAAGGACAGCTGATTCAGAAAGTGATGGAAACAACCAGAGAGAAAAATATCCTGGATGTGGTGCCTATAAAACCAGATGAGCTCTATAGGGAAACTGAAGTAATAGATGGTATTAGTGATCATGAAGCTGTTTTTGTCTAATTAAAAATAAATGTGATAGAAAGGAAGGTCTTAAAAGTAGGACTATTTGGCAGTACCATATGGCTGATAAAGCAGGCATGAGGTAGTTTCTAAAAAGTAACTATGATTGGTGGAAAACGGTAAATAAGAATGTAAACAGATTCTGGGATGAGTTTAAAGAAATTGTTGAGGAATGCGAAAACAGGTTTGTATCATTAAGGGTGGTAAGGAATGGTAAAGATCCACCTTATTATAATAGAGAAATAAAGAGACTAAGATGGAGGTGCAAACTGGAAAGAAATAGAGTTAGAAATGGCTGTGGAAGTAAGGAGAAAACGAAGGAACTTACTAGAAAATTGAAACTAGCAAAGACGGCAGCTAAGGATAACATGATGGCAAGCATAGTTGGCAGTCATACAAATTTTAGTGAAAAATGGAAGGGTATGTATAGGTATTTTAAGGCAGAAACAGGTTCCAAGAAGGACATTCCAGGGGTAATTCATGAACAAGGAGGGTGTGTATGCGAGGAACTTCAAAAGGCAGAAGTATTCAGTCAGCAGTATGTAAAGATTGTTGGTTACAAGGATAATGTTGAGATAGAGGAGGAGACTAAGGCCAAAGAATTATTAGAATTTACATATGATAACAATGACATTTACTATAAGACACAAAAGTTGAAAACTAGAAAAGCGGCGGAATTGATCAGATTTCTGGGGATATACTAAAGACAATGGGTTGGGATATACTACCATATCTGAAGTACTTATTTAATTATTGTTTGGTCGGAGGAGCTATACCAGATGAATGGAGAGTTGCTATAGTAAGCCCTGTGTATAAAGGAAAGGGTGATAGACATAAAGCTGAAAATTACAGGCCAGTAAGTTTGATGTGCATTGTATGTAAGCTTTGGGAAGGCATTCTTTCTGATTATATTAGACATGTTTGTGAAATTAATAACTGGTTCGATAGAAGGCACATCAGGTTTAGGAAAGGTTATTCCACTGAAGCTCAACTTGTAGGATTCCAGCAAGATATAGCAGATATCTTGTATTCTGGAGGTCAGATGGACTGCATCGCGATTGACCTGTCTAAAGCATTTGATAGGGTGGATCATGGGAGACTACTGGCAAAAATGAGTGCAATTGGACTAGACAAAAGAGTAACTGAATGGGTTGCTATATTTCTAGAAAATAGATCTCAGAGAATTAGAGTAGGTGAAGCTTTATGTGACTCTGTAATAATTAAGAGGGGATTTCCTCAAGGCAGTATTATCGGACCTTTATGTTTTCTTATATATATAAATGATATGAGTAAAGGAGTGGAATCGGAGGTAAGGCTTTTTGCGGATGATGTTATTCTGTCATCATCATCATCATCATCATCATCATCATCATCATCATCATCATCATCGTTTCCCTTTATCCAGCTGTAGCCGGGTAGGGGCAAATATGGTTCCTTTCCACTTTCTTTGGTCTTTCCACCACTCCTCCTCCAACACTGTGTCCCAGTCCAGGTTTCTTTCTATAATGCTGCGTTGGATGGTATCCTTCCATCTCAATCGTGGTCATCCACGGCCTCTCCTTCCTTGGATTTGCATTTCCATCCCCTTTTTGGCATTCTTTCGTCGCTCATTCGCTTTATGTGCCCAAACCATCTTAGTCGGCTCTTCTCTATTCTATCATTCATTTTTTCCACTCCAATTTCTTCCCGGATTTTCTCATTCCTTATTCTGTCTCTTCTACTCTTCTGTGTCATACTCCTCAAGAACTTCATTTCGGCTGCCTGTATTCGACTCTCATCCTTCTTTGTCATTGTCCAAGTTTCTGCTCCGTAAGTTGTTATGGGTACGTAATACATCTTGTACATAGTATCCTTTGCTTCCATTGGCACATCTTTGTCCAATAACATGTTTCTTACAATATGATAGAAACAACTTCCAGCTTGAATCCTTTTACTAATCTCAGCATCCAGTCGAGCATTCTCCATTAATTCACTCCCCAGGTATTTAAACGTTTCCACCACTTCCAAGGGCTTGTCTGCAAGTCTAATCTGACCTTTCCCTTCTTTCTTCCCTCTAGTCATAACAAGAGTTTTACTCTTTTCTATGCTTATTTTCAATCCACATTCTTTGATCTTCCTATTCACCACATTCAACTGTTCTTGAACCTTCCTGTTGTCTTCTCCCCAAATCACAATATCATCTGCAAATAACATCATGTTCATTTCTCTTCCTCCATATGCTGCTTTTGCTGTTCTCGTGATGTCATCCATTACTATTGTAAACAGGATTGGTGATAGAACACTTCCCTGTCTCAGCCCACTAGTTATTTTGAACCAACTTGTCCTGCCAACTTGTGTTTGCTCGCAACTACAACATTCCTTATACAATGCCATGATCATTTTTATTAATCCCTGTCCAATTCCTTTTTGCACCAGACTGTCCCAAACTTTCGTCCTGGGAATATTGTCATATGCCTTTTCAATGTCAATGAATGTCATCACCATATCATTCCCGTACTCCCAATGCTTTTCCATTAGTTGTCTCATAATGAAAATGGGCTCTATTGTCGACCTTCCACTTCTGAAACCAAACTGATTTTCTTGTATCTGATCCTCAACCCTCAACCTTATTCTGCTTTCCAGTATCATTTCCGTTATCTTAGCAACATGGGATATTAGAGTAATTCCCCTGTAGTTCTTCAAAACTTTCTTATCACCTCTCTTGAAAATTGGGAAGATTATTCCTTTTTGCCAATCCTCAGGGACCTCCTTATTCTCCCAGACATTCCTGAGAACCCGATATGTCCACTGCAGGCCTACAGCTCCAGCTGCCTTTATCATCTCCACTGAAATTTCATCTATTCCAGCAGTTTTTCCATTCTTCATTTTTCTTACTGCCATTTCAATTTCATTCATTGTAATTTCTTTATCCATTTCTTCATCAACTAATTGCCTTTCCTGGTCGTCCGTTGAATGACTGTCATCCGTTCTTATGTTCAGCAGCTTCTGAAAATACTCTCTCCATCTATTTCTTATTTCTTCTGGCTTTGTTAAAATTATGCCACCTTCATCCTTCACAAATCTGGTGTTTACTTGATCTCTCTTTTTGTTTCTTAAGATACCATACAGTAATTTCTTGCTGCCCTGTGTATCACCTCTCAATTTCTGTGTGAATAAGGCCCAGCTTTTCCTCTTTTCTTCCTCCACTACTTTCTTGGCCAAATTCTTTGCCTCCACATATTTTCTTCTACTATCTTCAGTCTTAGATGTTTTCCATGCTTTCCATGCCATCTTCTTTTCCTTCACTTTAATCTTTACCTTATCATTCTACCAGTGTGTTTCTTTATCTTTCACATTTCCTGATGTTCTACCACACACTTTTTCTGCACATCCAACCAGTGCTTCCTTAAATCTTTTCCATTCCTCTTCAACATTCCCCACCTCTGTCCTGGGTACCAAGGGTATTATTTCCCTTTGAAATTCTTCTTGTATGCTTTTCTCCTTCAACTTCCATACTTTAATTCTTTTCTCTCTTCTTAATTGGGGTTTTTCAATCTTTCCAACTTTCAATTTTCCTATCACAACTCTATGATCTCCACCAAAGGCTTCTTCAGGCATGGCTGTTACATCTACAAGGTTCTTCCGGTGTTCTTTCTCTATGATTATATAATCAATCATGGTCTTTATTCGTCTGTCTCCCCAACCATACCTTGTAATCTTCTGACTGTTCTTCTTCCTAAACCAGGTGTTTCCAACAATCATTTGATTCCTCATGCAAAAATCCACCAACAACTCGCCTTCTGGATTTCCATTTCCATATCCAAAGGGCCCTACAACATCTTCCTTTCCTTGTCTTTCCATTCCAACTTGTGCATCTAGATCTCCCATCAATAGTACTTCCTTATCTTCTATCTGTCTCACCACTTTCTCTAAGAAGTTCTCTAGATGTTCATCTATGCAACCAGTTTGTGGGGCATACAACTCAAATAGATCTTTCATGCCATTTGCAAACTGGAGTCTCATCATCATCATCATCATCCTATAGCTGTTGTACTTCGTATATTCCACATATTCTTGGATTTCTCTTCTAAGTATGATGGCCACTCCATTTTTTGCTTCAGGTCCTCCGCTGTAATACAGCCTGTATCCTTCTCTCAGAGGGATCTCCACTGTACCCCTCTTTTTGGTCTCGCACAGTCCAAGTATGGCTATATCTTTCTCTATCATGAAGTCATTCTGTATAGAGTAATAAATAAGTTACAAGATTGTGAACAACTGCAGCGTGACCTCGAAAATGTTGTGAGATGGACAGCAGGCAATGGTATGTTGATAAACGGGGTTAAAAATCAGGTTGTGAGTTTCACAAATAGGAAAAGTCCTCTCACTTTTAATTACTGCATTGATGGGGTGAAAGTTCCTTTTGGGGATCATTGTAAGTATCTAGGTGTTAATATAAGGAAAGATCTTCATTGGGGTAATCACATAAATGGGATTGTAATAAAGGGTACAGATCTCTGCACATGGTTATGAGGGCGTTTAGGGGTTGTAGTAAGGATGTAAAGGAGAGGGCATATAAGGCTCTTGTAAGACCCCAACTAGAGTATGGTTCCGGTGTATGGGACCCTCACCAGGATTACCTGATTCAAGAACTGGAAAAAATCCAAAGAAAAGCAGCTCGATTTGTTCTGGGTGATTTCCGACAAAAGAGTAGCGTTACAAAAATGTTGCAAAGTTTGGGTTGGGAGGAATTGAGAGAAAGAAGAAGAACTGCTCAACTTAGTGGTATGTTCCGAGCTGTCAGTGGAGAGATGGGGTGGAATGACATTAGTAGACGAATAAGTTTGAGTGGCGTTTATAAAAGTAGGAAAGATCACAATATGAAGATAAAGTTGGAATTCAAGAGGACAAATTGGGGCAAATATTCATTTATAGGAAGGGGAGTTAGGGATTGGAATAACTTAACAAGGGAGACGTTCAATAAATTTCCAATTTCTTTGAAATCATTTAGGAAAAGACTAGGAAAACAACAGATAGTGAATCTGCCACCCGGGTGACTGCCCTAAATGCAGATCAGTATTGATTGATTGATTGATTGATTGATTGATTGATTGATAGATTGATTGATTGATTGATCGAAGGTACAGTCCCAGCATTTGTCTGGTTTGAAAATGGGAAACCATGGAAAACCATCTTCAGGGCTGCCAGCAGTGGGGTTCAAACCCATTATCTCCCGAATACTGGATACTGGCCGCACTTAAGTGACTGCAGATATTGAGCTCTGTACCATGAAATTAACCTTTATGGACTTATAAACACAAAGTTTCTTTGCTATGGCCTTAACTACTAGATCTTTTGCTTCATGAAGGTAGGCATATAGGTCCCCAAACTTATTACATTGGATAAAGTATGACCGTAGTCGACCTTCGGAGGAAGTTTCATATTCAGTAACATTACTAACATTATTAAGAATCAGTGAGAGCAGATTATGTTTGGTTGGCTCACCTTTCATTTTCTATGCAGATGATGATAAACCGCGCCCTTGCTAGACTTAAGTTAGGAAGGGCATCTGGTTAGAAGGATGGAACCTCAAATTAGCTAATACACGAAAAGCTCTAGCACAGCCCTCGCCGGGTTAGTGCCGTAAGAGCCTCTGAAGTGGCCATCTTGCCTTGAGGGCCCTTGCATTAGGAAGTTGCATGCTGGCGCCATCTTGCGCATTATCCCTAGGCCATCTCCTTAAGTCCTATGTATACCGGCTATCCTTCCCTGGGCCAGCTTTCTCCATAAGAACCCATGTATAGACTCCATCTTGTGCATTTGCCCTCGGCTCTGGTCCCAGGAGTTAGTCCCATAAGAGCCCATGTATAGCTGCCGTCTTGCGCATTAGCCCCTGTGTTCTCTCATTTTATTCCTACTTAGTTGCTATGAGTTTGGTTTATTGATGTTGTTTGGGTCATCAGTCAAAAGACTGATTTGATAGAGCTTTCTGTGCCAGCCTATTTCATACTAGTGATTTTTTGAGGTAAGTGTATGTGCTAAGAACAATAGAGGTATACTAAAATATGAATATAACAAACAGATTACAGTAGATTCAGGATGTAGTAGTTACATACTTGTAGAGAAGAAAAGACCTGTGCTGTTAAATCAGGTGAAAGTAGCATTATACTAATGCCAATGTTGATACAATAAATAAGGTGGTTCTGTTGTGGATATCATCTACAGATGCAGAACTTTCAGTTAGCTTTCTGAACCTTTCCATTATTGAAGTATCTTATTGATGAAAAAAAAAAAAAAAGACTACAAAGAAATATAAATTTGTATGGATATTATTCATGCCTATCATAACCCCTATTTCTATGTTTCAGATACATGAATATGCTGTGGAAGTAAATCGCATCTGGAGAGAAATGAAGGAACATCAAGAGTATGGGCATGTTCTCAATAAGAGACAGAGAATATTTGCTTCACCAGTTACACCATTTGAAGATCTCTCAAGGTTGATTAAGGAGTTTGAACCTCGGAAAGCTCTGTGGGTTACAGCATCTGGTGATTATCATATTTCTGTATTTAGAGCTTATCATTATGATACGACAGCAAAGAAGTGTCGAATAAAGTCATATATACAGGAGCATGTACAGCTACACTTTGTAGCAAGACTGAGCAATAGAAAGTGGAGACAAGGACAAACATGAAAACACAAGAGGTCAAAGACAATCTCCATATCTTCACATACCAGAAGCGTATGCTGGGAACAAGATGTGGACACTAGACTTACATTACCCCTTTTCGATGGTTGGTTTGGTGAATGTCAAGCCTTAAGACTTTTGAGCTTCAGTCAGTAGGCAAAGGAGAAGCCTGCTGTGTTCTTAAGACTGCTTCACAAGCTACTGCTTTGCTACTGTCAATGCTCTACAACTGATCAGTGGAGAAAGTTGCCTAAGATTTAGCAAATTAAAGTCTGGCTTTGTGACTAAATGAAT
The DNA here is from genome assembly GCF_040414725.1 of Anabrus simplex. NCBI lineage: Eukaryota > Metazoa > Arthropoda > Insecta > Orthoptera > Tettigoniidae > Anabrus > Anabrus simplex. The sequence continues at coordinate 452,620,725 of NC_090267.1, read as the reverse complement.
AGAATGTTTGCCTTTGGTCCGATGACCCCAGTTCATTTCTCAGAATCATCCCCCTCATACTCTTAATTCTCCTAGCTTGGGGACTGGGTGTTTATAACATCTTTGCTAATCATTTCATCCTCATTAGTTTACCACCAAGCCTATACAGATGCCATGCACCATTATTATTATTATTATTATTATTATTATTATTATTATTATTATTATTATTATTATTATTAGAAGCAAAAAGGACCAGAAAACTGATCATGCAAAACTCACTTAGAAGTTGTGCATTTCCTTCTTTGCCAGACAGCCTTCAATGTTTCATCATGGTTCTTCATTCTTCTGTCCACTTGGCTCCCGTCTTCTTCTTGTGGTTTGCTGATTTTCGTTCTGTAGCAGGTTCGGTATGCGATGTCGGCCACTTTGATTCCTGATTTGTCCAGGTCTTGGCGGATTTCCGATGTCCACCTATTTGTTTTGATGTTTTCTCTATCCTCTAGTAAGATTCTTGTCAGTCTGTTTTCTGGAAAGCATTTGATATGTCTGTAAAATTTCAGGTGTCTTTTTCTGATGTCGGCAGCAGTGTTTGAGAGCTCATCAGTTTTTGTACGAGATTGCAGTCATTATCCTTGGTCAGTCAGCTTTGGGCTGATAATTTTTCTGATGATTTTATGTTCCTCTTTCAAGATGTCTTTGAATTCTGTTTTCCTGTGGAGATCAATGTTTCACTTGCGTATAGTATTTCAGGTTTGATCACGGTGTTATGTCGAATTTTGGTGAAGATTGAGAGGCATTTTTTTGTATAAATGTTTTGGGTTTGGTCGAGGGATCTCTTCATTTTCTGGATGTGTACCTTGAGGGCCTTCTGTTCTTTTCCTGTTGGTACTTACAATTTCTCCGAGATATCGGAACTCGGTTACTTTTTTGATTGTGCCAAATTTTTATGTAGACATCTGAATGTTAACAACTGGCAAGAACTCGCCCAAAAATGACTTCAGTCGAGACAGTTTGTGAAATCAGTGCGGGATCTTCATGTCCCATAGAAGCATGCTGAGTGAGTGATTATTATTATTATTATTATTGTTGTTGTTGTTGTTGTTGTTGTTGTTGTACTGGAAGTACACCAACTCCGTACATTCAAACGAAGTGCCTTGTAGAATGCCATCTATAATATGAACAGTGAAACTCATTTCAGGAGAAGCTTGAACGTTCATCTCCAGGTGACTCTACTGTTGATTTTTGTGCTCCCTCTGGTGAGAGGATAGACAATTAATTTTCAAGTGAAATTTTGTAGTCATTAGTTGGTAAAACTGAATTGTTTCTAGAATGTTTTTGGTGTTCGTTCTAAGGTTATCAGCACTTCTATCTCTTCCGCCGGCATAAAATGTTAACCAATAAGGAATTATTGAAATTTATTTAATCAGCCAATAGAATTTGGAGGTGTGTTCAGGGCTTTGGCATAGAGAATTCTGGAACCTTCGTCTCCGCTATAAAAGAAGTTGGAGCCTTTTGGGCCATGTTGTCCTTCAATTGCTCCAATCCATCAGTAGACTGTGTTCACAGAGGAGGCAGGGGCATGCCTCGCCCATCTCCGGAAGGCCCTCCAGCTCAAGGTAATGGCAGACATCTTTTAATCATGTAATAGTCTCAGAATGCTAACTCGAGGGGAAGGTTTCAAAATTCTTTCTTAATGTAATATTGTAATGTAAATTTTCAGTCTGGTTTAAGACCTTATTCTAACTTAGGGAATAATGAGTGGGGACCTTCTTTTATTCCCTTTCAATTTGGTAATGAGGAGACTATGGCTTCGTAAACTTTAAAATTGATCTATTCTTTGTAATTTAAATCTTTCTCTCCATCTAGTCACCTCTGTAGTATATGTGTAGCCTCTGTAACTTAAGGCCATCAGCCCACATAGGGTTTTAGGTATTTTCAAGTGAATTTCAAAGGAGTGCAAGTGTTCGCCTCCTAACATTTTGATTTCTGGCCAATAACTGTAACCTTTTGCTTTTTACTAAGGCCAGGTAGAATGGGCACTTATTGCCTCTGTTAACTATTCTTATTCAATTTCCTATTTAATATAAAATAGACTGTCAAACAGGTAAGACAGTGGAATCTGGTTTGTTTTTTTTGTAAAAGTGAAACTGTGCCTTTGAGAGGCTTGAATCTCAATTAAAATTGAAATAATTGATAAGGAGATTCCACCTATTCAATACCAATGAATAAGAAATGTAGTGAATTACATTCTCATTTAATAATAATTAGAAATGGTACCGGTTTTGACCCTAGTCCAGGTCATCATCAGCCGATTAAGAAATGGAAAACAATGCATAGGATCAGTAGAAGAGGCAATATGAAAAGGAAATGAATGGGGGTAGACACTGTAAAACTTTGAAGAAGTAAAATACAAGTCATTCAAAAGAAAAACAGTGCGCAATTCTCTTAGCGGCAGCAAGGCACACGCAGCGCTAGGCAAAGTCCCACAATGATTAGGAATAGCGGAGAACTGTTCAAAGCCAGTTATTTAAACACTGTCAGGCATAAAGTCACATCACAATTGAACACTTACGAAGGTCCATATTCGTGTAGGAGTTGAAGACGAGCAGATTCATTGAAGCAACTTGCCAGCTCGCGCTGATCAATTTTAATTGTGATATTCTTCAATACGGAACAATGAAATTTTTAACTTTAAAGGCTTGAATCTTGTAAATTATGGAGAATAGTCTCCTAGAAAGTAATTGTGTGCAGCAAAAGCTGCTCTTATATGTAATAAATTTTGGGAACTGAGTCTCCTAGAGGAGTGAGATAGTGAGTTCCAATACTATCGACAGCCCTGAAGATGGTTTTTGGTGGTTTCCCATTTTCACACCAGGCAAATTCTGGGACTGTACTTTAACTAAGGCCACGGCCGCTTCCTTCCAACTCCTAGGCCTTTCCTATCCAATCGTCGCCATAAGACCTATCTGTGTCGGTGCGAGCAGTGGCTGCTCTTGGGAAAATTGTAACTGGGGGGCTTCAAGCTCACATTGTAAAATCATGGTTGCCTGATTGCTCTATGCTTTTCTATTATCATCGCTCAAGCTCATGAGCTAACATCATCTTCCAATTGTTATTTGATGTTGTTCATCTAAGTTCCAATTCCACATGTGATATTTTATTGTTTAAAGTTTCAATCTGGAAAGAAACAACAAAAAAAAAAAAAAAAAAAAAAAAAGGAAAGGAAAGAAATACAATTTTGAATTTTATAGTTTTAAATTAAAATTTTATCTTTTCTCTATCCACCCATTCATGCCTGCACCTTCTTACACCTTTGTAAACCATGGTATCCCTGTAACATGTGGTAGCAGAGAGTGGTTGAATGGGTCTGGATAAAGCCCCTTTTGACGGCTGTTGATAGAATTTGAAACCAAACTCTAGAAGTGTTTCGGTTTCTGGAATTTTCTAAATTTTGTCAGTTTCTCTTTCACTATATCTGGTCCAAGGGAAATCCTTGCACTGTGGTATCTGCGCAAGGAGGAATTAATTTACGAACTTTTAATTAGGAAGGTCCAGTCTGGTGGCACGGTTGCGACAGACCCTGGACTTAAAGTATCGTTAGATTTTCCCATCTGTGTTCCGGTGTATGGGGAAAAGGAAATTAATGAGGCTCTGTCCACCATCACCGCTAATGTCACTGATCTCGCCTCTGTTGTAAGTTTTTTGAAATCAAGTTAGTGTGTTAAAGCCAGATTGTTCGATTTTTACAATAGGGCTAGGAACCTATTGCCTCTGAAACTTATTGACGATCATTCTAGTATAGCTAATACTCAAGTTGAACACATTTCTGTGTTGTCAAGTAAAGTCAATCAGTCATTGTCTGGAGCCGCTGGTGCTAAGGATCTTCCTCCAGTAAATGTACAAACAGAAGTGTCTTCTGAACGTAGGGAAGCTGTTGACCCTCAACAACAAACTTCTGCCCCATCTGAACAAGGAATTGGTCATCCCCAAGAACTTCTACCCGTCATTATCAGTAATGCCACTTTTGAACCCTGTCAACCTCCAATGCCGTCTCCGAATATTTCACCAGGTTTCAGTAGTTTGCCTCACCCCTTAGCCATGTTGCTTAAGGGCATCTCAAAATTTTCTGTAAATTCAACTAACGATGTGATTACCTTCCTAAGATTTCTGGTAGAATTTCAGGATCACGCTTTAGTGTTTTCTCTATTCCATTCTCAAATTCTCCAAATAATTTACCCATACTCTGTTGGCATCCTCTCTGATAAAATTGTAAAGTCAAGAGCTGATAGAAGCTCTATAAAAGACTTCCATGCCTATCTCTTAGCCAGTTTCATTCCAGCAAGAAGTATGTTCTCGTTGATACAGAAATACTATTTCCAAGTCCAAAGGACGGACGAGAATTTAGCTGACTTTATTCAAGACACAAAGTTTTATATGAGTGTTTTCGCCCTTCATTACTCAGAAGATCAGATGGTACAGACCATCGTGGAAGGGATTTCCCCATCCTACAGGTCTTACTTATGTTTCGCTTCTCGACCTCAAACACTCACTGAACTTGAGGCTAGGGCAGTGTCAGCAGAAGGAATTAGGTATGCTGACACCTTACGAGTCACTAGAGAGCTTCTTCTGTCACCTAGTAGTTCTCGGCCAGCACCTTGCCAAACCTTCTCTCCACGCTAGTGTTATGCATGCGGATAGGCAGAACATCTTCAAAATAGGTGTCCCTTTGTAAAAACTGGTGGAACTAGGAATGGAGCAGGGCCATCTCTGGGATGTTTTAAGTATGGGTCGTTCTCACATCTTGTCAAAAATTGTACGTCATCTAACAGCACACCTTCCTGTTCTACATCTGGTGCTGCCTCCATTGACTTAGGTGATAGGGAGTGACTAGCACACCCAGCTGTGGCACCAAGTTCAGTTTCAAGAGGCTCAGCCAGGTCAAGTCGAACACCAAACCATTGGAGAAGGAAAATCCTTCTAATTTATCTTTTGAAGGCTCGAGGAAATGTTTTAAAATCGCCTCTGAGACCCCAGGATTTGTGCCCTTCCTCAAAATTAAGATGAATAATTCATGGCTCTATTAGACTCAGGAAGTGTTAGCTCTATTATTTCTGAGGAGTGGTATTCTAAAGAGAAAGTTTGTTGTAAATTTCCTGATTATTGTTTTTCTTCTGTTAAATGTGTTTTGGCGAATTCTTCACCCTTAGAAATTTTAGGATTTATTCATGCTAAAGTACGCATTTCTAAATTTACCTGGAAAATTAAGTTGTATGTTGCCGAACAGTTGTCATGCCCTTTGATATTAGGGGTGGATTTCATGTTTCATTTTGGACTTGCACTCAATCCTTGGAGCAAGTCTTACACATTCAAATTTGAGAGTAATTTACAATCCCTATTTTAAAATGTAATTCTGCTTCATCCCCGTCAATTTCGCCTACTCAGAGTGCGATGTCGTTAGACCTTAGACATCTACCTGAGGGCCAGGCTGAGAGTATTCGAAACTTATGTCAGTCTTTTCCCGATGTATTTTCGGAAACCCTTGGTGTTACAGACCTAATAGAATACAAGATTGAGATAACCTATATGACGAGGAAGTGGAAGGAAGCGGCCGTGGCCTTAATTAAGGTACAGCCCCGGCATTTGCCTGGTGTGAAAATGGGAAACCACGGAAAACCATCTTCAGGGCTGCCGACAGTGGGGCTCGAACCCACTATCTCCCGACTGCTGGATACTGGCGTTGCACATTTCTCATGTCACTCAGGCGCAAATGGCACGTGTCACTTTGGGGGAACGCCCTAGTATGTTCCGAATTTTGAGAAGACGTAGCCATAGATGCGACAAAAATACCTCAACCAGCTGGTCGCTTAGCCTGTCGTTAAGGGCATTTTATACCTACTGCTAGGTAATATTTAGGCTGCCCCTAATATGAAGAACAGACACCATTCGCAGTCGCTCCATTGGAGTACAGATGCTGCTGATTTTCCTGTTTTAAAGATGGTTTACTTAGATAGGGTATAGATGTAATTAAACAAAACAGATTCTGTGGTCTAGGCAACACCGGATATGTAATGTAGAGTTCCTATATGAATTGGGGTTTCTATGGCAATTACGTTAAATTGAACAAGATGGCCGGCACTTAGGGCAAGAATTTATAGAGAGATATAAATTGCCTTTCAATCTAGTGTTATCTATGGAACCATTATAGCAAATCCAAAATGGCTGTCACTTAGGGCATAAAACTTTGAGAACAATATGGTGTGGATAAACAGATTCCAGAAGACTGGACAAAAGGTAATATTATCTCTTTATTTAGAATAGGATGCAGGAGAAAGTGCGCCAACTATAGCAGTATCATTCTAATACAAGACCAGGAGACCCTTTCTGTATTTCTACTGGAGTCAAGCAAGGTTGTGTCATTGCTCCAACATTGTTCTCACTATTTGTTGGAACTATACTACACCTTGTGGATGATAAACTACCATCAGGTGTAGAACTTTTGTATAGAACTGATGGAAATCTGTTTAATATTAACAGACTACGAGCTAAGACCAATGCTTTTAATGAAGCATATGAAAGTATCGGACTGGAATTTAATATTAATAAGACTAAGATCCTTTACCAGACGGCACCAAATTCCAATAAGAGAACTCTGGCTATTACAATCAATGGCCAGTCTCTACAGAGCATAAATCATTTTCCTTACCTTGGAAGTCATCTCTCGACATGTGCAAACATTGATACAGAAATCCAGTATTGTTTAAGATGTGCTAGTGTGGCTTTTGGTCGTCTCCTAAGAGGAGTGTTTGACAATCATGATATCAGTGTGAGAACCAAACTGTATGTTTACAATGCTGTTGTAATTCCTACTCTTATCTATGGTTGCAAGACCTGGACAACTTACAGGAGAAACCTAAAATCGTCAAATGAACTTACAGGAGAAACCTAAAATGCCTGGAAAAATACCATCAACGATGCTTGTGGAGAATACTGAAAGTTAAATTGCAAGATCGTCAAATGAACATTAGTATCGTCGAGGAAGCCAACACTACAAGCATGGAGGCAAAGATAGTCAGGCATCAGCTACGCTGGGCTGGTCATATTGTCCGCATGCCAGATTCATGTCTCCCAAAGAAAACCATGTACTCCCAACTAAAGAATGGCCAGCATAACCATGGAGGGCAGCTTAAACGATATAAGGATGTTCTAAAGTATAATCTCAAAAGGTGTCATACTGATATGGTCAACTGGGAAACTACAGCAATGGATAGGCCCAAATGGCGTAGCATTGTATACAACGGAGTTGATCATCTAGAAAAAGATAGGAGAAGATTAGAAGCTGAAAGGAGGAACTGCAGGAAAGAGCGAGCAAATGCAAGGGATGGTGTTCTTGCACAACTATCTGCTGCAACAACTAGTGTGTGCTGTCACTGCAATAAAATCTGTACATCCAGAATCAGACTGTTCAGCCATCTGAGACGACACAATTAATACGTCCAAATGACATTGTATTTATGTATTATATATTCATTGACGAATAAATGCCTATGATGATTATGATGATGATGATGATGATGATGATGCCGTGCTGCATTTTCATGATCATCAAGGCAAAAAGAGGTGCCACACGTACTAGCAACGTATGACTAATTCTATTGCTGATGAATGTATATCCAGTCTTGAATTATGGAATAGTTTGCTTCCTGGGTATTTGAAACTATTCACAATTTCAAGGTTCTGACCTCCAATATTTATGATTCCTTTCTACTCTATCACTTCTTATCACCATCATCTTGCTCTTCTCCACAGTGAATTTCATACTGTATTTCATAATTTTCTCATTCAGCATGTCTGGTTTCTCTTATACTTCCTTAGTGTTCATTCCCTGCATCACAATATCAGCAAATAGCATTATCTTCATCTCTTTTTCACCAAAGACTTCCTTTGACACCATAATTTCACCGTAGCCTTTGGTTCAGAGGGCCTCTAACTGCTGGGTCAGAGATTTTATCAGCATCTGGTTAATTTCTCTGGCTTGAGTTCTGGGTGTTTGTGTTTGTCTCAATATCTTCTCTTCATTAACACATGACAGACTACATTGTCAACCACCAAAGAAGCTTACAATAGTGAATATATCCCTTCACATAAAGCTGGCACCAGGAATGGCATCCAGTCATTAAACTAAAACAAGTTGTCACTGACGTTCCAATACTGGCAAAAATTTAAGAATGACTGCTGTATGGTTAAATTGGTACATGCAGCCCACCTCCATTTGGGGTGTGCCTGAAAATATCTGCACCACATCAGAAAGAGGACATGAGTTTAATTTACTTTATATCAGGGAGATGGAGTATTAATAAATTAACAGTTTCATAATAAAGATTTGGGAATGTCAAATACTTACTTGTATAGCTGACTTTGTTCAGTCGTATTGTATAAGGGGATGGGAGAGTCGAAGTTGAGTAGTTAAGGGATGGGGGAATGTTGAGTAGTAACTGCCATTGTCAGTACTGCTTAAATACAGTACCCTACATATCAGGGACTACTACATGATATCATTCTTGAACTTTCAACATTTTATTCTTTAACTTATTGGAGAATAAAAACTAAAATAAATATACCGTATTTCAGTTTCCCCATTAATAACTTGAATGGGCCTTAGGATAGTAATCATCATCATCATCTTATACCATCTCTAGTTGCCAGGGTGTGGTGTACAAGCCCCCTCCATCTCATCCTATCCTTGTACCACTTTTTTTTTTCCAGTAACTTGCCCCAACTATGTCCCCTCTGCAGTACATCCTTCTTCAATAAATCTATCCACTTTTTTCTCAGTCTTTTCACAGATCGACTTCCTTCCACCTCTCTTTCAAATTCTCTCTTTGTAGTTTTGTTTTCTGGCATTCTCTTAACACATTCACACCCGTATCCGAGTTACTGCCTATAGCGCGTGACCATGCTGTGGACCGTATCCGAGTTAGCCCGGATAAGCGCAACCTTGAACTGGAGCCGTTCCTACGCAGCTGGGATCTATTTTGGTCACAAATATGTGCGAAAGAGATGAAGGTAATACCTTTATGAATACTTCTATTCACCAGAAACCACATGGCCACAGTGATTTTCCCTCCCAATGCACTTTATTTAGTTTTGTTTCTGTAGGTAGCCTAGTGCTGGCCCAAGTAGCTGTGTAGTTGGTTTGTGATTGCACAAGCGTGTGTATAATCGCGTTCTGAAGTGTAACCATGGCATGTAGGGACAATATAAATGATGCAAGTGGTGCGAATTTACAAAGCACAGTTTTTCAGCTGCTTGAAAATTATCTTGGCCAGGGGTATACAGTCTATATGGATAAATATTACAATAGCGTTGGACTCGCAAAACAATTACAGGAACAGAACACTCGACTCTTCCAGAACTCAAATCCTCAAAAATAAAAAACATTTCTGAATTTCATGCAGACAGTAGTTAGGAACTTGCTCCAGGAAAAAAGTGAACCCAACATACAAGTACAGTCACCCCTCTCCGACATCTTAGCTCCATCTACTTCATCAGCTCCAAGTCAACGTCCCATGATTTTGCCGCCAAAAAGGGCACCGGCATAGGATCCACCATTTAGGTTAGATGGGAAGAGAAAAGAGCATATTCTCTTGAAGTTTCCACCATCAAATAAAGTCAAGTTCCCCTCAAGAAGGTGCAAAGTGTGCTTCAAAAATACAATTGTTAGTGAAACACGCTATTTTTGTGGAAAGTGTGATGTTCCCATTCACCCAGGAAAGTGTGACATTACCTACCACACCCTACAGAGATACTAGAGGACTTCATTAAGGTATGTGGAAAATTTTGTTTCCATATCTTGTTTAGTTTAGAACTTATTGTGAAAAGAATTCATTGTTGTTTGCTCTGCTACTAACAGCTGGAATAGCTGGGCCAGCCCTTTAAATAGCCAGCTCAGATGATGGGCATGAATGTGTTAATGTGTCTAAACTACTTCAGTCTTGATTTCTGGATCTTGCTGAGAATAAAATTTCCTATTACCTCTTCTTCTCCAATCTTCTCATTCCTGTTCTTGTCCTTCCTGGTCTTCTGAACTACAATGTGAAGGAATTTCATTTCAGTTGCCTGGAGTTTAGAATTATCCCTATTGGTCATTGTGGTGGTTTCAAGGCTATATACAAGAATCACTGTATAATACAACTTGTAGGGTGTCATCTTTGTTTCCAGAGGTACCTGTTCATCCCACACTTGATGGTAGAATTGTTGATTTGGTTGCTCACCGCTTGTTTAGCAAGGTAGTCCTTTGAGACAATGCTGCCCAACTACTTGAAACCTGGGATGCTGTCCAGCTTTGCTTCATTGAGAATGACAACTGGGTCATCCCCTTCCTTCTGCACTGCCATCACCAGTGTCTTTGTCTTGCTGATGTTCAGGCTTTTGCTCTTAAATTCATTATTCCAGCTTTTCAGTCTTTCTTCTAATTTCTCTTATTCACTCCAGATGGCAATGTCATCTGTGAATGTGAAGGATTGTTGGTCACCATATCCTTTTCTTTTAAATGACTTCATTATGACATCCATCACAATGAATAGAAGAGGTAACAATGAACTGCCCTGCTGCACTCCTCCCTTCATTTCAAACCAGTCTGAAAATCCACCACCTACTTCAACAGAGCTTCTGTTCTCTCTGTACAACATCTTCACTTTATCTATGAAGCTGTCTCATACCTGCAGTTCCTTCCTGCAGTGTCAAATTCTTTCCCTCCATACACTGTCATAGGCTTTCTCAAGGTCCAAAAATACTAAAAACAGAGGCTTCTCCTTCTCCCACTATTTGCGTATCAGTATCCTCACTGGAAAGATGAGGTCTGTAGTTGCCCATCCTGGTCAAAAATCACACTATTCCTTCTCTAGGAATGGTTCAACAGTGTCTCTAATACTGTTCTCTATGATATGTTCCAATATTTTCAGAACCATGAGACAGCAGTGTAATACCGTGATAGTTGGTGCATTTATGCCTGCTTCCTTTCTTGAACTAAGATGCAATTATGCTCTTCTTCCAGTCCTCTGGGGTGGTAGTTTTCCTGCCGAATCATGTTGAACATCCACGTTACGTTCAGTTTGTTTATGCCTACTGCCTTTCCTTTCTTCATGCTCTAAATATACTAAATAGTAATGAAAGAAAAATAACGAATTTATTATATATTTTTTCCACCAGATTGGCTACATAACCGTGAAATATGGTTGGATAACCCTCTTACAAATATTGATGGAGACGGCATGGAGAGAACTGTACTTGAGATGTTTCGAACTGCGAATAGATTAATGAAACAGTTTCATGGAGAAAAAGGTATGTAACTTAACATTTCATTTTTACAATATAATTTGTATATTATTTATTAATTCATGAAATTATTTTAAATATTTTTTATAGGCCTATCTTAATAAATATAATAGAGGAAGTTGGTGTAGATGATAGAGGAATCTTTGAATGGAGAAAACAGGTATGTACATCTATATATATAAAATAACTTGTCCTGACTGACTGACTGATTCATCATCGCAGAGCCAAAACTACTGGACGTAAAGAAATGAAATTTTGGGGATATATTCATATTATGATGTAGGTGCTCGCTAAGAGAGGATTTTTGGATATTCCTTCGCTAAGGGGGTGAAAAGGGGGGTGAAATTTTAAAATGAGTGTATCTATATCTCAAAACTTTAAAAGTTTACAGATGTAAAAATTGGTATTTAGAATCTTCTTTAAAAATAAGGAAACACGTATTTTTTTGTTTTCAGAAAATACCAATAGGAGGGGTGAAAAAGGGTGAAAAATGGGGGGAAATGGGTTGAATGCCTTTAATCAGGATACCAGTACTTATATCTCAGAAACTGAAGATATTACAGACCTGAAAGTTGGTGCTTTTGATCTCTTTTAAAAATAAAGAAACACGTATTTTTTGTTTTTGGAAAATCCAATTAATACGAGGGTGAAAAGGGGGTGAAGTTTTAAAATGTGTGAATCTATATCATGAAAATTTTTAAGTTTGCAGATGTAAAAAATGGTATTTAGAATCTTCATTAAAAATAAAGAAACACGTATTTTTTTGTTTTCGGAAAATCGCAATAGGAGGGGTGAAAAGGGGTGAAGAAATGGTTGAATGCCTTTAATGAGGCTACTTATGTTTCAGAAACTGAAGATATTACAGACCTGAAAATTGGCGTTTGGGATCTCCTTTAAAAATAAAGAAACACGTATTTTTTGTTTCTGGAAAATCCAATTAACGGTGGGGGGGTGAAAAGGGGGTAATATTTTAAAATGAGTCTATCTATATCTCAAAACTTTTAAAGGTTATAGATGTGAAAATTGGTATTTAGAATCTCCTTTAAAAACAAAGAAACACGTATATTTTGTTTTCGGAAAATCCCAATGGGAAGGAAGGGTGGAAAATGTTGAAGAATGGGTCGAATGCCTTTAATGAGTCTACTTATATTTCAGAACCTGAAGATATTACAGACCTGAAAATTGGTATTTGGGATCTTCTTTAAAAATAAAGAAAGGCGTATTTTTTGTTTTTGGAAACTCCAATTAATGGGGGGGGGTGAAAAGGGGGTGATTTTTTTAAATGAGTGTATCTATATCTCAAAACTGTTAAAGTTTATAGATGTAAAAATTGGTATTTAGAATCTCCTTTAAAAATAAAGGAACACGTATTCTTTTGTTTTCGGAAAATCCCAATAGGAAGGGTGTAAAAGGGTGAATAATTGGTTGAATGCCTTTATTGAGGCTACTTATATTTCAGAACCTGAAGATATTACAGACCTGAAAATTGGTATTTGGGGTCTACTTTAAAAGTAAAGAAACATGTATTTTTTCGTTTTTGGAAAATCCACTATTGGTGGGTGAAAAGGGGGCGTGAATTTTTTAAAATTAGTGTGTCTACATATTAAAACTTTAGATTTACAGATGTAAAAATTGGTAGTTAGAATCTCCTTTAAAATAAAGGAACACGTATTCTTTTGTTTTCGGAAAATCCCAATAGGAGGGGTGTAAAAGGGTGAAAAATGGGCTGAATGCCTTTAATGAGGATACATATATCTCAGAAACAGAAGATATTACAGAACTGAAAATTTGTATATGGGGTCTTCTTTAAAAACAAAGAAACACGTATATTTTAGTTTTTGGAAAATCCAATTAGTGGCGGTTAAACAGAAGTGACAAATTGGGGTGAATTTTTTGAAAGACTATATCTCCAGAATATCTTGGAAACGTAAAATGTTACAGTCGTAAACAGTGGGTGTTTGGAATCTCATGTAAATGTAAAGAAACATAGGTGATTTGTTTTTGGAAACTCCTTTTAAGGGGAACTCAAAAGGGGTGACATTTTAAAATGAGAATTTTTACAGTATGTCTAAAAAAAGTAACATGTTACAGAAGTGAAAAATGGATATTATGGATATTTTATCTCTATTAAACATAAAGAAACGTGTATTTATAGTTTTCGGAAATACCACTTGGCTGGAGGGGGGTTGTAAATGTTTCTAAAAATGGTGTTGAATTCTTTTAAATAGGCTACTGATATCTCAAAAATGAAGATGTTACGGACGTGAAATTTGATATTTGCAATCTGCTTTAAAAGTAAAGAAACACGTATTCTTGGAAAATACATTATGGGGGGGGTGAAAGAATTGAAAAAATAATTGACTTAATTGTATGAGAATACATACATCTAATAAAAACTAAAGTTGTTACAGATGTCAAAATTCGTATTTGGATCTCCTTTGAAAACAAAGAAAAACGCGTTTGGTGGGGGGGAACCATCTTGGGGGCGGGAATTTAAGGAGTTGAAATCCTTTCATGAGGACACATAAATCAAAAATTGAAGAAGTTAGAGACGTGATAATTGGTATTTAGAAGATCCTTTACGATTAAAGAAACAAGTATTGTTTTTGCGGAAAAATTCACTTAGGTGGGGGGGAGTAGTGTGAAATGAAGTGTAAATTATTTTTATAGGGATACTTATATCTCAAAACTGAAGGTAATAGACGTGAACATTGGTGTTTGGAATCTCCTTTAAACATAAAGAAACACGCCTTCTTTTAATTATTTTTTTGGGTGGGGGGTGGCGGTAAATAAACTTAACGGTGGTGGGGTGTAGAAGGAGGTGAGACCAATTGATTTTACTGTTCTTAATGTACTTATAAGGATCCTCCGTTGCTCAGGCGGCAGCGCGCCGGCCTCTCACAGCTGGGTTCCGTGGTTCAAATCCCGGTCACTACATGTGTCATTCGTGCTGGACAAAACGGAGGCGGGACAGGTTTTTCTCCGGATACTCCGGTTTTCCCTGTCATCAGCCATTACAGCAACACATAATAATAATATTAATAATAATAATAATAATGTTCCGGACTGTCGTCAGTTGTGCGGACTGCGCTGGAAACGGCTCCTGGACTGGTAATGACTAAGAATGCAGTCCGGCCGCGGGTTTAGTGCCGCCAAAGCACCCAATATTACACCACGCCGGTTCTCCTGAAGGATTTTATCCATCTTAAAAATGATTATAGGAAAATATGGCAAAGATTTAGGGACCCAACTGACCGGGAGGAATACCTGAGCATAGCCCGGGAAGTACGAAATCGATTGCTGGAAAGGAAGATTGAAAAATGGGAGGAAACCTGCCGTAATCTAATAGAAAACGAGTCAGATCGGGAATTTTGGTGGATTCTCGCCGAAAACGAGTCAGATCGCGAATTTCGGCGAATTATATATCTAAAACAATAAGCATTCAATTATAAATTTCAGTATAATACCGTAGCGAAGTACGGGTATCTTGCTAGTACAGTATATTTTGTCAAAGTGATAGAAGCCTGATCTGAAGCAAGGATGTATTCCAGGAAAGCAAAGGTATTATATGTTTTACCTATTTTGTACCAGTACTAATGTATGGGACATGTCAATTTAAATGAATACTGCAAAAAATGAACTTGTCATTTTTAAAACTTTTGAAAATTTTCAGATAGATGTAGAAAAGCATCACAATCAAGATAATGTAAAGAATATTTTCCTAATTCTAATAGCACTCACAGAAAAAGTCATTGAAATTATCTATAATATTATTTTTTGTAGCTTCCAAGACCCATTTTGAGCTATTCTCAGAGGTAGAAAAAAAGAGTGATTTTTTAAAATTTTCTTGCGTATAAGTTGTGAGATGGATGGCAGATAATGGTAAGCTGATAAATAGGTTTGAAAAGAGGGTCCCCTCAGGTTTAATTATTGTGTTGGTGGAGTGAATGCACTTTATAGGGAATGCTATAAGTACATAGGTATTAGTATAAGGAAACATTTACAAGGTTGTAAATAAGGGTTACAGGGTATTAAGGGGTTGTAGTAAGCCATCCTTGGTCTTAGTTAAACAAAGTGGAGAGGAAGAGGGGAAAGAAAAATGAAAGAAGTGTACAGACTGTTTTACTGTGGAGGACAGGATGCAATAAATGGAGTAGGAAAAGTCATGAGAAAGGATGTCGTGGAATATGTGGAGTGGGTGAAGAAGACAAATGATAGAATGATCATAGCAAGTATACAGCTTGAGAAGAATATGAAATCTTTTCTAAGTACATGCTCCTCAAACTGGAAATAAAGAAGAGAACAAGAACAATTTCTTGCAGAAATGGATAAATACATAGAAGACAAGGATGTAATGATAATGGGAAATCTGAATGGACAAGTGGGAAGAGGAACCAACTAATAATAGAAAACGCATGGTACAGGAAGAAAAATATCCAGAAGATTACCAGGTACAGATGGTGAGACAAAACAATGAAAACATTAATTGACTACATTTTAGTGGAAAAGGACATTGAAAAGATCTTATGGATGTTACAGCTATGCCCAAAGAAGCCTTTTGGGGGTGACTATAGAGCAAAGTAGCAAAGTTCAAAGTGATAAGGTCACACAAAACTATCAGAAAAGAGAGGGAGAGAGAGAGAGAGAGAGAGAGAAAAGGATTAAGGTCTGGAGATTGGAGGAAATGGTGTTTCAGGAGGAGTTTAGGAAAGAAATATAAAAACTGATACCAAGGACAGATTTTAACCATGTTGAACAGGAATGGAATAATTTTAAGAGTGTATTTATAATGTATGCATAGAAAACATGTGGCAGAATATCAGGAAATGTAAGAGAGAAAGAGACAGCATAGTGAAATGTTAGAGTGAAAGATAAAATAAAACTTGCAAGGATTGGAAAATACAGGTCTGAAGAAAGTAGAGTGAGATACAAAGAAGCAAAAAAGAGTTTTTAAAAAGTATTTGCCAAAGAGAAGTTTGGAAACATTCACCCAGAAAGTAAAGGAAGATTTGAACTGTGAGAAAAAATGTTTATATGGAATTATAAGACACTGTAGAAATGAAACGGTGAACACAGGGTTTGTGAAGAATAAAGAAGGAGTAATACTGAGAAAACCAGAAGAAATAATGAACAGATGGAAATAATATTTCAGTGAACTGCTGAACATGAGAAACCAGACATTTGGAGAAGGTATCCAAGCAATTGGAACAGAAGGAGTAACAGAGAGGGAGTCAGCCATTATAATGACAGAGGTGGAATGGGCAGTTAAAAAGCTGAAGATGGGAAAAGCTGTAGGAACAGATGAAGTAGCCATAGAAATGATCAAGGTTACAGGACCAGCAGGATTCCTGTAGACTAACAGAATACTCAAATGTGCATGGAGAGAGAAAAAAGTGCCCGAATATTGGGAAAAAGGGGTTATAATACCAATATTTGAGAAATGACATAAGAAGATGTGCAGTAACTATTGAGAAATCACCATTATCTCCCATATTGCCAAGATAATGCAATGGGTATTGGAAAGAAGAATTAAAGAAAAGGTGGAAAGTCAGTTACAAAAGGGACAATTTGGATTTGGAAGTGGAAAGTCAACAGTGGAATCCATTTTTATTCTGAAAGAGATCATAGAAAAGAGCTGGGAATATAAGAATAATATAGTAATTACCTTTATAGACTTGATGAGTAAGGGTAAGGATGTAAAAGAGAGGGCATATAAGTCACTGGTAAGACTCCAGTTTGAGTATGGTTCCAGTATAAGGGATCCTCCCCAGGGTTATTTAATTTAAGAACTGAAAAATACACAAAGGAAAGCAGCACAGTTTGTTCTGGATTATTTCCAACAAAAGCATAGTGTTACAGAAATCTTTGTTCTGGGAAGATTTAGGAGTAAGAAGGTGTGAGGTCCTCATCTAAGTGATATCTTCTGAACTGTCAGTGGGGAGGCAGCATGGGGTGACATTAGTAAACTAATATGCTTGAGTGAAGTTTTTAAAAGTAGGAAAGTTCATAATATAGAGATGAAATTGGAATTTAAGAGAAAAAAATGAGTCCAATATTCATTTATGGGAAGAGAAATTAGGTACCGGAATAATTTATCAAGGGAGAGTTTCAATAAATTCCCACCTTTTTTGAAATCATTTAAGTAAAGTGTAGGTAAACAGCTGATAGAGAATCTGATATCTGAGCAACAGCCCTAAATGCAGATCAGTGGTAAATGATTGATTGAATTGATCATAGTGTGTTCTTAACAGCTGTTATCAAAGGAATGACAGAGTGTGGGGTAATACTTTTTGTCAGGAATAGTATTACGTGCAACACTATGTAAATGAATGAATGATATAGGGTTGGGGGAATTGGTCAAAAATTGTCTCACTGTATTCACCATGTGAAGGTGCAGATGAGGATGAAATTGACAAGTTTTATAAAGAATTGGGTGATATTATAATCAGGATGAACAAGTAGAAGGATTGTAATAACTATCAAGGTATCTCATTCATTGGTATACCTGGTATTTTGGAAAGGAGGTTCTGATCAATGGTTTAGAGTAAGTTGAATGAAAACTAGTGAGGTTTCAGACCACAGGAGGGCTTTCAGTACCAGATTTTCAGTATACACCAGGTCATTGAAAAATCCTACAAGAGCTATGTTTACGTTCCATAGATCTAGAGAAGGCATAAGACAGAGTACCAAGGTATTATGGAATTAAGGGTAGATAATTAAAAGGAATCAAAGGTATTTGTGTTGACAGTTGGGCTGCAGTGAGAATTGATGGCTGAATAAGTTCTTAGTTCAAGGTAATTACTGGGGTTAGACAAGGCTACAGATCAACCCCCTAAAATAAACTCTGAAGAGAAATAGGCCGACATGGTTTGGCCATGTCAAAAGAATGGGACAAGAAAGATTACGAAGAAGAGCTCTGGAATGGACAGAATCTGGAAAAAGACCAATTGGAAAACTATGAACAAGATGGAGGGATCAGGTGGAGGATGACATAAATCGGAGAGGACTACAATGGGAGACAGTGATGAACGATAGACTGTGGGGAAAAAAGAGAAGATTAGAAGAGGCTCTGTGAATGACCTGCATATGCAGAAACGTATCAGGAATAATAATAATAATAATAATAATAATAATAATAATAATAATAATAATAATAATAATAATAATAATAATAATAATAATAATAATAATAATAATAATAATAATAATAATAAGAAGAAGAAGAAGAAGAAGAAGAAGAAGAAGAAGAAGAAGAAAGCACATTTGTTGGTCATAGTTTGCATGGATCATCTACTGAAAGGTATAAAGTGGCAGGGAGGGTTTTGACTTGGTGTTAATGGCAGACTGTGCTGAAAGCCTGCAGTATAATACCTTGGAACTTGAAAATAGATGCAGTGAATGTAATATGATAAATCAGCATTTCCAGGAATAAACTGATATTAGTAGCAAAGAAAACTAAGAAAACTGAATGTCAGGTTGGGAATACAAAATTGGAACGGGAACTCTGGAACAAGAAGAGGGAGAAATAAGACAAGAACTCAAGATATACTTGGAAAAGCTGCTGAATGGGGATATAGAAAACATAATGGACAGAGAAGAGTCAAGTCAAGGAACTGAGTCTGAACCATCAGTCACATAGTTGGAGGTTGAAAAGGTGCTCAAGGGCATGAAGGAAAGAAAATCAGTGGGCATAGACAAACTGAGTGCAAATATGTTTAGAGCAGCAGGAATTCCAGCAATCCAATGGTTGTAGGTTTGCAGACTGTTCAACAAAATAAGAGAGGAAAACACTATCCCACAGGATTGGAAGATGGGCATCATTGTACCTCTGTTCAAAAAAGGAAGCAGGTGAAAATGCACTAACTATAGTGGTATTACACTACTTTGTCATGTTCTGAAAATATTGGAAAAACAATAGAGAACAGAATCAGAGATACTGTTGAACCAATTCCGGAGGAAGAACAGTACGGTTTTAGACATGGAAGATGAACTACAGACTTAATCTTCGCAATTAGGAAGCTAATGTAAAACACTGGGAGAAGAACAAGCCCTTATTTCTAATATTTTTGGATTTTGAGAAAGCTGACGACAGTGTACTAAGGGAAAGAATTTGACAATGTATGAAAGAACTTCAGGTGTGAGACAGCCTCATAGATAAAGTGAAAATGTTGTACAATGGGGACAGGAGTTGTGTTCAAGTAGGGTGTGGTTTGTTGGACAAGTTTGAAACCAAGAAAAGAATGCAGCAGGGTAGCTCATTGTCACTACTTCTATTTAACATTGTGATGGATATGATAATGAAATCTATTAAAAGAAAAGAGCATGGGGATATTAAAGCCTTCACATTTGCAGATGATGTTGCAATCTGGAATGAATCAGAAGAGAAATTGGGAGTGAGACTGAAAAGCTGGAATGAGGAGTTTAAGAACAATGGTTAAACATCAGTAAGACCAAAACAGTGGTGATGGCAGTGAATAAGGAGGGAGCAGAACCATTAGTCACTCTAAATGAAGCCAAGCTGGATAGTGTTCCAAATTTCAAGATGAGAAATGAATAGTAAAAGAAGAGCCACTACAGAACACGATAGAGGCATCATGGTATGGAGACATGAAGAAAATGTCAGAGGAAAGGCTACCTGGGAGGATACACAGAATGGAGATAACAGGAAAATGACCAAGAGGAAGACCAAAAGATAGGTGGATAAAAGGAGTGGAAGAGTGTGTGTAGAGAAGAAGAGAGGATTTGGTAAGAGTGAAGAGGAAGAAGTAGTGGGGAGACAAGAGGAGGTGGAGAGGTTTATGTTCCAAGCAAACCTGACCAGCAGCTGGAAACTGCATATGATGATGATGGGCAGCCCTTTATCAAACAATAACCTAGCAAAACATGAGGTAAACAACTGAATTAATAAGGCAACACAATTTTACCACCAAGTAAGACATCTACTGTAGGATGAGCAAATACCAATGGAAACAAAGATGACATTGTACAAGTCCTATTATACACCAATTCTTACATACAATTTCAAAACCACAACCCTGACCAATAGAGATAACTTTAAACTCCAGGCAGCTGAAATGAAGTTCCTCCATACTATGATTCAGAAAATCAAGAAAGACAAGATCAGAAATGAGAAGATTTAGAGAAGAAGTAGGAATAGATGATTCACTCCTTAATAAAATCCAGGTATCAAGATTGAAGTGGTTTGATCACATGAAGAGGATGCTAGTAATCAGAAGTGCAAAGAAGGAATATGACAGAAAATTAAAAGGAAGACGACTTGTGGGAAGGCCACGGAAGAAGCAGATAGTTCTAGTCAAGAATGGCATATTGCTGAGAGTTCATGATTGAGCCTAATGGAAGAAGAGCGATACGAAGACAAGATGAGATTGAGGGGACTCATTTACCACACTTGAGCAACTGGAGATGGTTCAAGATGATGGTGATGATGATGATGATGGTTCTCCAAGGATGATAATATAGTAAGTGAGATTGAATCAAGATGCAGCAAAGCTAATGCAGTGAGCTTGGAGTTGTGATCAACTGTATTCTGCAAGAAAGAAGTCAGCTCCCAGATAAAACTATCTTTACACTGGTCTGTTACAGACCAACTATGCTGTATGGGTGTGAAAGCTGGGTGCACTCGGGATATCTGATTTGTAAGTTAGAAGTTACAGGTATGAAAGTAGTGAGACTGATTGCTTGCATCAATCATACAATAATGAATCTAAGGGGCCTATCAAGATCCCTTGAATATTAGGATTAGTATGAGTATTTCTTTCATATTTAGTAATTCAATGATCAATTATTGTTCATATTGTTCTTATTCTTTCTGTAGCTGCTTATGAACTGGCAGAGCAGGTCAAAAATGAGATTGAAGAATTCCGACCTATGATTCCTCTGATACAAGGATTGAGGAGTCCTGGAATGAAACAGAGGCACTGGAATCAAGTGTTTGAACTGACAGGTAAGCTTATGTAAATAGTTGCCAAGAATTTACTCAATTTTTACATTTTGTTATTAAAACTCAACAAAGTAAATTTTCAGATTATAACAAGGTGAAAAAAATTCATGGTATATAAGAAGTCTGCTATAGCGAGTACGGCATATAACGAGAAACACCCCCGTTATACCGACAATGTTTTGCTGGCCCTTTAAAATTGTTATATTAAACTGTGTATTATCCTTCGGTTACAGCGAGAACCCAATCACTGATGCATCCGTTATTACGAGCGATTAAGTGAGCACACTTTCTTCCGTTACAGATATTTATGCACCCCAGCGATTATGTTGCATGCAATCAATTATCTTTGGTATCGTTTCCTCGCTATGTCCACTAGCGAGTTCTCTCATCGACATTCGAAGGCGATGTCTGAGTCTATTAGTAATACCCCTCAACTGCTGTTCCGTAAAGAAAATTCTAAATGAAAGAGAACATATTTTTGTAATAAATGCGTAAGTAACATGTCAGATAACAGTTCTGGAAATCCTCATAAAGTACTTCACAAGCCTCATCCCAGCCTGGAATAAAGTCCTTTCTCACTCTACAGGGAATATGTCTTTTAGCGCATGCTAGAATAGCTTTTGCAGACCTAGAGTAGTTACTAACCTTAGGTGGAAACCATCATATGGTACTGTCAAGATCAGCTGAGTAGCTCTCCCAGCTACTGTAGCTTTACTGAAGTTTCGATAAGGGAGTGGTGATCTTATAATGGGGATCTGCATGCCAATTTTCAGACGGACAGGTCAATGTTGACTGTGTGGAATGTTCATAAGAACTTAACGAAACACAGGTAAGCTGGATCCCTGATGATCATATGAAGTAAAGCACAAATCAGGATATGTTTCTGAATCTCATCTTCCTGACTTGAATGTACATTATTCTTTTGGATTGAAAATCAGTTGCATGTTACAAAGCTCTGCCCACTCTATAAGTTTTTCTCCACACTGATCGTTATCTCTATAACCCCACAGAGTATGATGATTATTGAAATCACCCATATAGATGGATGGGTGAGAGACTGTTTGAAGAACACTGTCAGGCCACTGAATGCCTGGAGGTTTATAAATGTTTATGATTGACACATCATTAACTTTTGTAGTGATGTTGAAAATGTCTGCATCAGAAATAGCTGAGACTAAATAAGAGCAGGTGATGGAATTTTGAACAAAGGTTGCAGTTCCATAAAACTGATGATAAGTAGCTCCCAGTAACTTGTATCAAGGGATGTTTCCTCTTGAACAAAGCTGAGATTGATCGGAAGCATGAGTTCCTGAATGCATATTACATCAACATTATTTTCAGCTTGGAAAAGTAGTCACTTTTAGATTTATTGATTCCTTCAATGTTGATTTGAAGGACTCTCAGAACAATTCCCAAGGGCCTTGCAGATTGTCTCTGAAAATAGCTAGTATCGTTAGTTTTGAGTACCATTAGCCAGAAGATCACAAGTGATAGTCTGGCAACCAAGAGCTGACGTTCAGTTCAGTACAGGCAACACAGTTAACTATGCCTATCCAAGGGCACCATGTGGAGGAATCAGCACTCCCTCCACTCAAGTGAAAGTTGTTAACCACAAATACATAAAGTTAGACAAATAAAATAAATATTTTTCGCTTTCAGGTGTACGTGTGGATCCATCCCCATTCTTAACTTTTAACCACTGTCTTTCGTTGGGTGTCCAGGACTATGTAGACGTGATAACTCAAATTGCAGAAACTGCCAGTAAGGAATATTCAATTCAGCAAACTTTAGAGAAAATGCAGAAAGAATGGGAAGGTATGGAAATGGAGGTTACACCTTACAAAGAGACAGGTAAGTAGTTCTTCTTTGTTTAATGTTTGGTGGAATGAGAGAGTAATATACACTGACTAGCCAAAACTCAGGGGAAGACACTGGATGTGATATTAATGAGGAGTTGCTCCCCTGTGAGCCCTCAAAACGGCAGCAATATGGTGAGGCATTGACTCTACAAGGTGTTGGAATTGTTCTGGAAGGATCTGAACCGACGCACCTTGCACTGCTTCCCACAATTGGTCTTATGTAGTTGGTGCGGGATTCATGGAGCAATACCAGCATCGACAGCATCCCATAAATGCTTGGTTGGATAAAGATCAGGGGATCTGGAGGGCCAATCCATTGTTGTAACTTCACTGGAGTGCTCCTCCAACCACCTGCGTGTCACCACAGAGCAATGACATGGAGCATTGTCCTGTTGAAACATGGCACCTCCATCAGGGTACTCTGGGGCCAGAAAGGGATGCAGACGGTCTGAAAGAATGTCCACATAACGCGCACCTGTTGTCAGTGCTCCCTGCAGCCAGACAATGGGGCCTAATTGCAACCATGAGAATGCTGCCCAGACCAGAACTGGGCTACCTCCTGCCTGGACACAACCTTGTTGACACGCAGGTTCCATAGCTTCATGGAGCTTACGCCACACTTTCATGCGCCCATCAGCTCAGTACTACTGGAACTGGGATTCACTGGACCATACCACATACCGCCACTGTTCCATTGTCTGTTGCCGATGTTCGCAGGCCCATGCACATCGTCGAGCTCTGTATTGAGGTGTCAGCAAAGGGACATGCGTTGGTCATCGGCTGGTGAAGCCTATGCGGTGCATTTGCCTCCTTACACTCCTGGTAGAAATGGGTTCCTGACTGCCAACATTCAACTGGGCGGTGATCTGACTCACAGTAGCCGTTGAGCGCCCAGTGTGGTTCTGCGGAGGCAACGTGATGTGGGTTCGTTAAACACCTGTGGTCTTCCTATGCGGCGCTTTACGTGGGTAGTAACATTCTCTCTGCGATATTGAAGATCCACCCTCAACACTGTTGACCTCAGAAATCTGAATTTGCATGTAATTTCTGCAATGCTATGACCCATGCACCAATGATTATTCCACATTCAAAGTTGGTTAACTCACGACGTGGTGCCATCTTCATGACACTGCTCAGCTATGCCGCAGCTAACTGCAATGCTCAGGGGCCATACACAGCACATTTTCTAATGGGACACCCCTTCTCATGAATTTTGGCCACTCAGTGTATTCCATCATTCAAGAAAAGTTTGTGTTTATATATAAGACCAGAATATCAATTTTCTACCATTATTAAAATGAACATTTACACTATCTGATCAAGGTATCCAAACACCTACTCAAAACTACCCTTTAAGCATTCCTCAGATAAACCGCCCAGTAGTGAAAATTAGCACGGCTTGAACTCTGCTGGAGAGACTGTCTACTAGTCACTTGAACATTTTGAGAAACGGCAGACCATTATTTATGCAGCATAGAATGTGGTGCTCAATGTTCACTGGTGAAAAGTGTGGTTTATGGATGGATGCTTGAGCCTTGAACCCTACTTCTCTTATCTCCTGATGTAGAGTTATACTGTTAGCCAGTTGCTAGTTGCCAGGTGCTAGCTAGTTAATGGGTAATGGTATCACATGATGTCATGCTATTTTCCCTTAGCACCTTCTTCAGTGCTCATTGGTCCCTGTCAGTCAATACACATGACGAACTTGGCTGTGGTTTTGTTATGGCTGTGCCTTCTCATGTCCACTTCACAATCATGCACCGGACACTTGACTTGGACAAGTTGAAGAAAGGTGGAAATGGCTTACTGATGTGGCAACCAGCAACCATTCCATGTTTGAAGACAGAAAGTTCCCTTGTTCCACCCATTCTGCTGGTACTGTATCCCATACCACTGAATGACATCATGCCTTCATTTCCCTTTTATAGCAGTAGCAGCTGTTGTAGCGACATCTAGGCTCTAGTTTATGTGTACCGTACATCACTAGAATTCTAGTCCTTGGTTTTCATACCACAGATACATTAAAAGTAATGAACTTTATAATTGCAGATTTTAAGAAAACCTTTGTTTCTGTTGATAGGGAAACCTTAGATAAAATAATCCACAAATGCCACTGCTATGCCCTTGGAGTTCATTTATCTATGACAAATTACTAATTTTAAATTAAGTATTTGTTCTGAGCAAGATCCACCTTTTTGAAATCCACTCTGATATTCACCTAATTGCTATTCAAATGTTGTTCCTGCTCTGTTCAGCAAGATTTTTGAGATTACCTTGTAGGCAATTTGCAGCAGGGATAGTTATCAACATTTTTCTTGTCATTTTTTAAAATGTAATTGGTGTATGAGGGCCAATTATCATTCTTCTGGAATCTTCTCATTCCTCCAAAAACTTCAAAGAGTAACTGTAGCTCTTGAATGATTTTCGGTTGAGACCATTTCAGAAGTTCAGCTATTATAGAGTTCTCTCCCCTAGCCTTTTTTTTTTTTAGGCTGGTAATTATTTCTTTAACTTCTTCAACAGAGGGTGGAATATCTTTTTCTATATTTTAATTTATATCTGGGAATTCCAATGTATAGTTTGGTTCAGGGCCGTTTACAAGTTTATCAAAATGCTTTATTAGTATTTCACAGTTGTAGGTATTGTTAGGCCAATATTCTGTCATTTTCATTTTTAAAAATCTGATAGAAGTTCTGGGTGTTATTTATAAGAAAACTGTCTTGCAATTCAAGAGTTGTGATATTTTGACAGATCTTTTAACTCCCCTTATTATTCTTGCAGTGTGTTTCTGTTGATGTTGATGAGTGCAGGTCTATCAAAAATTTTATGGAAGTTATGTGAAGTTCCTCACCCCCTGTTTGAGAGATGTGGGATTCAGACATTGTCAGTTCAGCTCTGAAATCTGTTTAATAGTATATGCAGTTTTCTTATTAGCTTTCACAATTATTGTAAATCCCTTCTACCTCTTTCATTCTATTTAGTTTCATTTCCTACCAAGCTTGTTAGCTGCAGTCACATAAGTGCGGTCTGTATCCAGTAATTGGGAAATAGTGGGTTCGAACCCTACTGTCGACAGCCCTGAAGATGGTTTTCCTTGGTTTCCCATTTTCATACCAGGCAAATGCTGGAGCTGTACCTTAATTAAGGCCACGGCTGCTTCCTTCCCATTCCTAGGCCTTTCCTATCCCGTCGCCGCCATAAGACCTATCCGTGTCATTGCGACTTAAACCAAAAAAAAAAAAAAAACCCACAGCGGGTGGAATATCTTCTTCTATACTTTAATTTATATCTGGGAATTCCAATGTATAGTTTGGTTCAGGGCCGTTTATAAGTTTATCCAAATGCTGTACTAGTATTTCACAGTTGTAGGTATTGTTTAGGCCAATTCTACCATTTTTATCTTTAAAACATGTAGGCCTACTGGGGGCTTGATAGCTCTTTAATCCTCTTAAAAATCTGATAGAAGTTCTGGGTGTTATTATAAGAAAACTGTCTTGCAATTCAAGAGTTGTGATATTTTGAAAGATCTTTTAACTCCCCTTATTATTCTTGCAGTTTCTTTCTGTTGTTGTTA
This sequence comes from Anabrus simplex, assembly GCF_040414725.1. Classification (NCBI taxonomy): domain Eukaryota; kingdom Metazoa; phylum Arthropoda; class Insecta; order Orthoptera; family Tettigoniidae; genus Anabrus; species Anabrus simplex. Next base: position 452,594,015 of record NC_090267.1, on the reverse strand, counting down.
ATGAGTGCAGGTCTGTCATAAATTTTATGGAAGTTATGTGAAGTTCCCCACCCCCTGTTTGAGAGATGTGAGATCCAGACATTGTCAGTTAAGCTTTGAAGTCTGTTTAATAGTATATGCAATTTTCTTATTAGTTTTCACAATTATTGTAAATCCCTTCTACCTCTTTTATTCTATTTAGTTTTACTTCCTACCGAGCTCATTAGCTGCAGTCTCTTAAGTGCAGCCAGTATCCAGTAATCACGAGATAGTGGGTTTGAACCCCACTGTCGGCAGCCCTGAAGATGGTTTTCTGCGGTTTTCCACTTTTCACCCCAGGTGAATACTGGGGCTGTACTTTAATTAAGGCCAAGGCCGCTTCCTTCCCACTTCTAGCCCTTTCTTGTCCCATTGTTGCTATAAGACCTATTTGTATCGGTGCAACATAAAGCAACTTATAAAAAAATAAATGTTACTTCCCCTGTTGTGTTTAATTGTCCACATTAAATACAATCTAAATCTTATTTAGGACTACACAATTGATATACTCGATATATAATGTAAGATATATATATTTGAAGCTTTATGTTATATTAAGTTGAGATATCTTTTGTGAAATAGCCATAAAACATACTATTCTTCAATCTAGAGAACGGTAACTTACTAGGGAAAGATAGTCTGAAAATTGCTGTAGCTAGGCACTCAGAAAGAAAGTAAAGGCGCATGCGTCAATGGGTGGCCCTTTCTCTTCTCGTACTGAAACAGGTGATGAGGGAAATCTGAGTTCTTTCTGCTTATCTGCTTACCCAGACTCCTTGTTACAAATTCACTGCATACACATTTCAGTAGAATATTAAATTCAAATTTGCTTTTTATTTCTTTGGAACTTACTTGGGAAAGCTTAGCTTACCATGTCTAGTCTCAGGTTTTCCTACTGATCACCAACCATTTTCTGTCTCTCTTTCAGGAATCTGAATATTTCTCACTCACAAAACATTTAGTGATGGACCAAAATGAATGCTATGATTGACGTGTTGGCCAGGCCTGCTGTAGATCATCTGGCTGGGCAGCAATTTTCTTAGTAATCTCAAGGCCCTTTATAGACTGATTTGGTCATGGGCTTCATTCAACTTTTATTAGTTTAATTTTTGTCCATTTTCTTTTCTTTCTTTCTTTCTTTCTTCCTTCCTTTTTTTCAATTACAACGGTTGAATAGAAGCTGACTGATGACCTGGAAGAACTCATTGCCTTCTACAGGGAAGTTCAGATGAAATATAACCCCTACAAAACTGATACCTTTGCTTATTATCTGAGGAATAGACAAACTGCAGGAATTCTCTAGGTCACATAGGAAGGAACACCTGTAGAGCACTACAAAACTCCAATATACCTTTGAGTCACTCTGGATCATGTTCTCACCTACAAGCAACACCGCTTGAACACTAAGTAGAGAGCGACAGCCAATATAACGTTGTCCAGAAGCAGACTGGATCAACGTGAGGAGTACATTCATGTATTCTGACAATTTCTGCTCTTGTGCTGTGTTATGCTACAACTGAGTATGCATGGCCAAGTCTGGAACAATCCTGGCCAAAATGGTTGACATGGTGCTTCATGAGACTTGTACTGTAGCATCGTCACAGGACGTGTTCGCCTCCGTAGCATAACAGTTAGCACTATTAGCTGCCGTCCTCAGGGGCCCGGGTTCAATTCCCGGTACTGCCAGAAATTTAAGAATGACAGGAGGGCTGGTTTGTGGTTAAGATAATACATGCAACTCACTTCCATCGGGGGTATGCCTGAAAAGAGCTGCACTACCTGGGGATGAGGACACGAGTGTACATTTTGTCCGGCTCTGTGGTTAAATGGTTAGCGTGTTGGCCTTTAGTTCTAGGGATCCCAGGGGTCCCAGGTTCGACTCCCAGCAGGGTTGGGAATTTTAACCGTAATGGTTAATTCCCCTGCCATGGGGACTTGGTGTATGTGATATCTTCATCAACCAGGCCTCTCCGGAGGCCACACGCAATTATTATTATTATTATTATTATTATTATTATTATTATTATTATTATTATTATTATTATTATTATTCCGGGGATACCCGTGGAGCAAAAAGAGGTTAAAGAAGGTGCCTGGGTGAATGGGTCTATCTACAATATCAAAGTTGAGTTAAAACTTTAAAATATATTTCTTTAACAATATTTTTCACTGACTGAATATAACAATATATCAGGTACAAAAATAATCTTGAAACAAGACTAGGAAAATCCAAGATTCAGAACTTTAACAATTTTGGGCTTCAAGCCCCTATTTTACAATGTCAGAGATACCGGATCCAGTTTACACAATTTAAGTTAAAAATTTGGAACCATTAAGTCAAGGGCAGAAATCCCCCAAATCAAGAGCACTTGCTCCCTCAATTACAATTATCAAGCCTTCCAGAGGCACCCTTCACAATTATAAAATTTGAAAAGAGGTAACAGGCTCTCCATTTCTTCCAGCCTACTCGAGGCAACATCAAAAATCTTACATTCTCTGGCCTTCCATGGCCCAACTTTCAAATTGAAACAGGGGTATCTCGTACTCAACCTATAGGACCATTGCAAAAAAGAACAGGTTAAGTAAACGGCCCGAAACACAAACTGAATGGAGGCGAACACAGCGCTCCAGATAATGAAAAATTAAATACCTACCGGGCTCTTGGCCGATGAAACAGGGGCTAATCCCAAGCTACTGAGGTGACACGAATAAAGATTGAATTAATACATTAAGGAAGGAAGAAAACAGTTACAAAACGTAGTCTCCTCAAACCAAGATTCAGGGGAGCTTGAGAGGGTAACTCACTCTCTATCCCCAATTTATAATTAAAGATTTTATGAAGTTTTTACATTAGCCAAAAGAAAAGTTACATTTTAGAAAAGGTTACATAGTCAAGGTGCGGACCTTCCCCTCGGAATAATTTGCGGCTACAGCAAGAAAGATGGAATTATGTGGCCATTACCTTGTAGATGTTTTGGCTGCCGATGAAAGAGGCCGCCTGCCTCCTGCTTAAACACACACACTCAGATAGATGACGATCAATTGGCCAGGAAACATGAAAAGCCGCAGTTTATATACCCTCAGAAAAGGTTCGAGATCATTCAAGACTAATCAGGACACACCCTCATAAATTTTATTGGGTAACACAAAGTGAACAAGAAATGTGGGATTGGTTGAAAATTATTTACAAAAATTCCTGATTGGCTAGATTCAAAACTGGTGGAAAGAAAAGGAAGTATTGCCAACCCAAAAATAAATGAACATAGATCAGTGGATAACCTAGGAATACAAAACTTCTTTAAGTTATAAGTTCTTACACTTTGCACCAGGGTGCATGATCATAGTATTTTGGTAGTGTCATCTGTGGAAGAATGTCCAAACTTCTTGATGAATGGCAAACAAAACAAGGAGAAATTCACTCAGTTTAGGAAACTTCACAACAAAACAATTACTTAATTTTTCAGTGGTGTCATCTTCTGATTAAAGTTCCAACTTGTCATGTTATTAGATTCACTTTTGATTGATAGAGGAGTTCATTTAGGCACTAATTTTGAATGCGCGGCATTGAGGTGTACCTCCCAGCCCAAATGTCCTTCCTTGGGGTGACACAGAAGAATTTTGAGAAAACATTTTCAGGTGAAGAAAATTTCTAAGTCTTCTTTGGAAGTTTATTTGTGGAAAAAATGATTAAATGCTGATTTAGATTGTCCTTGTTGTTGTAGCGGTTAAATACATGTTGATAGATTTGATGGCAAGACCTGCTGCTGCTGCCGATACCCAGTTGAGTTCGCTCGGACCTCTCAAGTACCCTGAGATACACCTCTCCCGCTACTATGAGAGGGGTAGTCGTGGTGATGGCTGCCGCAGATTAGAAGTATATGTACAGTCCCCAGATGAGTTGGCAGTAGGGTCACCGCACTGCAGCCTTTGCCGGGAGATGGACTCCAGCACGCCGTTCACAAGGAGTCTTCATGGGAGTGGAGTGGGCCCTTACCCCACTTCTGTTTCTCTCACCAGGTGTTGCAGTACGGCGGAGAACGGCTGAGAGGGCACTGAAACAGTAAGATCTAGGCGAGAGAGAATTGTTGTTGGAGAATTGAGAGTACGATCTTTTTTGGTGATGCAGAGGGGTGGGCGCCGTGGAAAGTGCTTGTGTGCCAATAGTGCAGAGATGCAGGGGATGGGGGCTTGGTAATAGCCAGCAGGGATTGACAGCAGGAAAACCAGAGGGGAAGATCGTACATAACAGGTCATATTCATAATTAAATAAAACAACAGGGCAGAAGGCCTCAAATAAAAAAGATAAAAACTATAACCTTCAAACTCCTGCTAAATGTTGATGGCTAAAGTTAACAATGAAATTACACTGGTTTTACCTGGGAGAGGTGCACTCTAAAGATCCTTTCTATAGTTGGATTGCTTACCAATAATGTAACTGGCGTCAAAAAATCTAATATAATGCACGGTCCATGAAATCTGGGGGCAAGCTTGCCCGCTGGAACAAAGTTTCTAACCCTGACTTGATCTCCAACTTTTAAATTGGTGGGCCTCCTTCCACGATCATATCTTTCCCTAACCTTTTCATGGGACACTTTAAGATTGGCCTTAGCATTCTTCCATAGATCTCTAATATTATCGGGATCTATTGTCTCTGGTAATACCTCATTAAGTGACCAAAGGTTAGAGAGCGGCGTGTTAGGAACAAATTTTAACATAAGAGAAGCTGGAGTAAACTTTTGGGACTCATGAACCGCCGAATTTAGAGCGAACGCCAGCCAATGTATGGAAGTATCCCACCTGGAATGATCTTCATGATGAAATGCTATGAGAGCCGATCTAAGATTACGATTGACCCGCTCAGCCAGAGATGGTTGAGGATAATACGCTGAAGTAGTTACATGTGATATAGACAGATCAAAACAGACTTTATACGGAAGAGGTTGGATGTAAAGGCATTAGCATTATCAGAAACTATATATTGACAGGGACCAAAAGAAGCAAATATGGTATTTAAACAAGAAATGGTGGACTGAGCGGTTGCCAGCTTAGTCGGAAATAACCAGGAAAATCTTGTGAAACCATCTACACACACTAGAATTAATTTGATTGGGGGAAGGGTCCGACATAGTCTATATAGAGATGTTCCATGGGGCACGATGCTTGGTGAGATGAAAATAGACCTAGGTTAGTGGACAAGGTGGGTTTACTATGCAAACAAGATTTACAAGATTTTACTAATTCTCGAATTTCGCCGTCCATACCTTTCCAAATGAACATCTCTCGGATCTTTTCCCAAGTTTTGAAGATCCCTAAATGCTTCCCTAATGGGGTCTCATGATAATACTTGAAGATCATAGGCACAAGAACAGCTGGAACCACTACTTTCATCTTTTGGTCATGCCTTGACGGCCAACACAAAACCCCGTTCCTCAACACCTTAGGGACGACATGTTCCCCAGAAGAAAGGGTTTCAATAATAGGGGCCAGCACAAGATCTTCACGTTGATATTTTTCAATATCCCTAAACAACATGGGGGCATCAGTTAGAATGGCATTTACACCCGAAGGTATGGGCACGGGAAGAGAAGAACTATCTTCCTGTTCGGTGGTCTCCACATCATGAGAAAACATGCGGCTTAGTCCATCCGCAACAACATTTTCGGATCCTCTGATATGCCTAACATCAAACTGGAATGCAGAAAACCTGATGGCCCAGCGGCCTATACGACCAGTACGACGCGGCCTAGCTAATACCCAACTTAAGGCATGATTATCAGTTTCTAGGTCGAAATTGACACCTTCCAGATAGGGTCGGAACTTCTCTAGTGCAAATAAAACAGCCAAACCCTCAAGTTCATAGATGGAATACTTGGTCTCTTGGGCCGATAGTGTCCTAGACACATAGGCGATGGGTCGCCTTCCGAGTTCAGTTTCCTGAAGAAGCACAGCAGCCACCGCCGATGACGAGGCGTCGGTTTGAACGATGAATTTCTTTGAAAAATCAGGCATAGTAAGGACAGGGGCATTGCAGAGAGCTAATTTCAGGTCTTAAAAAGCGGCTTGTTGAGAAGGCCCCCATTCAAATTTGACGCCTTTCTTATGGAGTAAGTTCAAGGGCGCCGCTCTGTTAGCGAAGTTAGGAATAAATTTTCTGAAGAAATTCACCATGCCGATGAACCTGGCAATACCTTTGAAATCACGGATGGCCTGTGTTCTAGAATGATCAATAGAAACCCCATCGGGTGACACAATATGCCCTAGGAATGACATGGAAGGTTTAGCAAAAGCTACCTTGGATAACTTCACAGTCGACCCGGCCTTACAAAGGTGATTGAGTACTTCCTTTAGATGATCTAGATGTTCCTCAAAGATCCCAGAAAATAAGACGACATCATCAAGATAGTGATACAAGTATTCAAACTTGATGTCGGAAAAGACCCTATCTTGCAGTCTAGTGAGCACAGCTGCCCCCATGGGGAGCCCAAAAGGCACACGGTTGTACTCATACAAGTTCCAATCCATGGCAAAAGCTGTTAGATGTTTTGATTCTTCAGCTAGAGGGATCTGATTGTACGCCTGATTGAAATCAAGGATGGTAAAGAACTTAGCTTTCCGAACCCATGAAAAACAAGAGTGAAGGTCGGGAAGAGGCACAGATTGTAACACCACCTTCCGATTTAAAGCCCTATAGTCAATCACAGGCCTGAAGCCCCCTTGGGGTTTCGGCACCAGAAAAATGGGCGATGAATAAGCTGACTTGGAGGGTCGAATAATACCGTCCTTTAACATCTGATCGATGATCTCTTTAAGAGCCTTCATTTTAGGCGGAGACAGCCTATAAGGCGGAAATCTAACTGGGATCGAGTCCGTAACCTCAATCTTGTATTCAATAAGGTTAGTAACACCAAGAGTATTGGAAAATACATCCGGAAACGATTGACACAACTTATGAATACTTTCAGCCTGCTCCTCAGGTAGATGTCTAAGGTCTAACATCTCATCCTTGGTAGGCGAAACAGATGAACATGAGACAGAGTTACATTTTAGCAAAGGAATTTTACAATTATTCGCAAATTTGAAGGTGCACGACTTGCTCTGAAAGTCGAGGACCAGACCAGTAAAAGGCATGAAATCCGCTCCCAATATTACAGGGCACGACAAGTGCTTAGCCACAACAATTTTATTTTCCAAGTGAATTTTGAAATTCCAGTTTGGGCAAAGATGAAACCTAAAATTTCCAATGGAGAGGAATTAGCCTAAATATTGCCCCCGTTTTACCGGGCAGCTCAGCCAGAGAGCGAGAGTCCCAGAGGCGAAACGTTTGCTTTCAGGCAATGCAAAGATTTTAAGGGCAGGGATAACCTAAGGACTGATGACAAATGAAAAACACGAAAAATGGGCTTTAACATTTATTAAAAAAATATTAGCACTTTCCAAAATCATTTAGTATTCTCAGAATCTTGAAATAAAAGAATTGTTTCTTCCCAGCCGGAGTTCATTGGAAATTCTTCACCAAAATTATATTCTGCAAAGATATGAAACTAAATTTTACTTAATCGCATTAATAAATTAATCCTCTTATTATTCGAGAAAACCCTATCTTAAATTTCCAAAATCTGAATTTTAATCAATTAATTAAATTGACAATATTTCTGTTATTTACTCTTAATTCAATGAAATCTTCATCTCATCACAAAAAAAATCAAATAACCATTTCTTTTAATTAAATGTTCTTCCAATTAATTATTTATACTTTAAATTGTTTAATTAAAATAGTTTGAATGATTTCATTTAACACATTATATTTTTAATCTTGCGTAACCTAACGCAATGTTGTGCACAACTCACAATTAAATGCTTTAAAATCTCGATATGCAAGGCTACTCTTTTACATTCGGTGAACTTAATCCATAGCCGCCTCTGTGGTGTAGTGGTTAGCGTGATTAGCTGCCACCCCCGGAGGTCCGGGTTCGATTCCCGGCTCTGCCACGAAATTTGAAAAGTGGTACGAGGGCTGGAACGGGGTCCACTCAGCCTCGGGAGGTCAACTGAGTAGAGGTGGGTTCGATTCCCACCTCAGCCATCCTCGAAGTGGTTTTCCGTGGTTTCCCACTTCACCTCCGGGCGAATGCCGGGATGGTACCTAACTTAAGGCCACGGCCGCTTCCTTCCCTCATCCTTGCCTATCCCTTCCAATCTTCCCATCCCCCTACAAGGCCCCTGTTCACCATAGCAGGTGAGGCCGCCTGGGCGAGGTACTGGTCATACTCCCCAGTTGTATCCCCCGACCGAGAGTCTGAAGCTCCAGGACACTGCCCTTGGGGCGGTAGAGGTGGGATCCCTCGCTGAGTCCGAGGGAAAAGCCGAACCTGGAGGGTAAACAGATGATGATGATGATGATGATGAACTTAATCCATTGACGTTATCCTTGCTTAGATATTTTCCTCCGAAGCAATAGATCCTAATCTATCTTATTTCACCATAAAATCGCTTAGAGATTCATAATTGAGTCAAATATGATCGCCACAAAACAGCAAGAAATCGAAGAAATTTTACGCGGATAGCGTACACATTTCATGACGAAATGTTACCATGACAAAACATATTTACAAAACATTATCCAGTCATCCATCTCACATTCATGCTTAGGTCCATTTCAATATTATCAAATGATTTTAACGAAACCTAGCCCTTGATTTTTATTTTTTTTATAATTACTCGAAATTGGAGAAGTTTTCCGATGACGATATCAGATATGGTCTACCATTGCAATCATTTGGCATGCGATGGTATCAGGGTTATCACTTCTTAATGAAATAGAATTCACAACGATGTCCCAGGAGAATTTTACAGTAGAAATCATCACTAATAATTCCATAAAATTGCCTACAATATCGGATAAATGCACATTCGCGTATGCGGTCTATGAGTCACGATTTCATTATTATTATTATTCTCCTATTACCTCAAAATATCGATCAATATGTGCTCCTCGTGAAGAAATTATGTTCGAAGACATACTTTCTTCCTTAATTGACTCATTTAATGGACACACAAATAAAAACCTATCATAAGATCCATTTACAAGTCTCAAATATCCAACATTACAGTAAATGCAAAAATGCAACATACAAGTTACGACCGTATTCCAGGCCTACACTTACTCAAATATGAGCACACATTTACCACTCACAATCACAGTATTAATTATACTCATGACCATAAATTATTCCTTTAGACCGTAATAATGTCAAATTATTATTATTATTATTATTATTATTATTATTATTATTATTATTATTATTATTATTATTATTATTATTACGCGCGCACGATCGCGTCATCGTAGGTTACAAATTAATGAAATCATAGATGACTCTATCTTATCTCGAATCACGATAAACCACAAAATCATCAAGGGAAGCTCCTAAATTAATAGAACACGTCGATATTCTGTCTCACATAATTCAAAATTATTTTCAAATTATTTAATAAATTAATAATTATTATCGCATGGGTTACATAATTTTAGCACTCTTCTATGCTTATTCTGGGACAGTGAGAACATGTCAGGAAGCACTCACTCAAGTATAACAAATAACAGGTCCCAAATACACTCTCACGCACATCTCAAATTCTAATAATAATAATGTTATTTGTTTTACGTCCCACTAACTACTTTTTAAGGTCTTCGGAGACGCCGAGGTGCCGGAATTTAGTCCCGCAGGAGTTCTTTTACGTGCCAGTAAATCTACCGACACGGGGCTGTCGTATTTGAGCACCTTCAAATACTACCGGACTGAGCCAGGATCGAACCTGCCAAGTTGGGGTTAGAAGGCCAGCGCCTTAACCGTCTGAGCCACTCAGCCCGGCCATCTCAAATTCTACCAACACCAATGAAAGAAGAATGAAATTTCTAACTACAAAGACTAATAGAAATTACTGTCAATAAATAAGCAAGGACTACATCTACAATATTATCACAAAAGATCGACAGAAAAATATAATTAAAAATCTTATCTGTAATGGACATGGTTCTGGACTTGGCAGATGATCAGTGAAATTGGATCAGACTTCCATCTCGAATTATATTCTCCCCTTGGCTGAAGGATGCCTCACATTTTAGTTACTCATGGCAGCAGCAAAGGAAGATATGGAACAATCACAGACTCCTTCATAACGTTGAGGTTCCATCCTTGGGAATATTTCAGGACTGCTTGCGATCTTCCGTCTTCTGGTAAAAGCTGAAACTAACAAGTCGGTTTTAGTAAAAGTTCTGAACACACACTCGATGCGTTATGGTGGCAAAGTTTTACGTACTTTACAGTTCCTCAATTTTGTAAAATAAATGAATTCTGAACTGCGACGTTTAAAATAATTTTTGCTATTTAAAATTTCCTCAGAAGCAGAAATATTGCCATATTACAGCAGATAAATGGTTATAGTTGCCAACGTTGTGCAATCGCCTCCAAATAAGACAGGCACTTTGAGAATATGACGATGAGTACTTGAATGAAGCAAGTAGAAATGTAAAAAGAAGCAAATTTAATATCGTTAAGACGTAGGTGTACTGCAAGTTGTATACTATTGGTTGAAATCTTGCGATCGGGCTAATCTTCCAATTCTATTGGTGAAATATCATGACGTACAACTTCACAAAGTATTGATCGCCCTTGGCCTGGTAAATCCGTAGTCACGTGGCACACAGCAGGGGTCTAGGACACAGCACAAAAAACCCAAGGCCGATGCATGTTTGTCGGGAAAAACCTGTTTCTGCCGCCGGCGAGCGGATATGCTATAGAGTTAAAATCTCCGTTCTGACTGATAATTTAATGCACTGTTCCACCCTGACAATAAAACATTCTTCCCAAATGAACCAATTACCAATATTCAAGGGTAAAATATATTGGATGGAAGACAAACCATAATCAGGAAACTTATAGACAGACTTTAATTTGGAATACCATTCAGCCGAAATAATAGAACAAACACTCTCAGAGTCTAATAGAGTGGTAACGGGTTCACTATTCAATTCAATTTTAAGAAAATGTACCATTGCGGGGGTCTCCGCCACAATCCTGAGGCATTCTTTAGGACCTTCAAATGATAGGTTAGAAGAATTTTTACCCGTATCGGAGCTTTCAATGGGTTTAATGGGGGCTGAGCCTTAGGAAGTTGAACTTGCTGACTCAGCCGATGACAGTAGTCACTTCTGATTATTAGAGTTCACGGAGGTTGCACCAGAAGTTGAGCAGAAGGGGGTGCTATTGGCATTAGGGCAATTCTTGGCTAGATGAGTAAAAGCGCCACATTTGAAACATCCTTGGCATGATCCTGCTCCATTCTTTGTCCCACTCGATTTTATCACTGGGCACTTGTTACACAGATGATCCGTAGACCCACAAGCATAGCATTTGCGGGTGGTGACTTTCGGCGAGGTTGAGGCCGAAAATTACTAGAAGACGGAGGGGGCTCCTTAGCGACTCTTAGGGTGTCGGCATACCTCATTCCTATGGCTGAGACAACCATAGCCTCTAATTCTGCCAAGGTTTGGGGATGAGACTGAAAACATAAATAAGATCTATAAGGTGGTGAGATACCTTCAACAATAATTTGCACTATTTGGTCTTCCGAAAAATGCAGAGCGAACACTCAGGTATAAAATTTGATATCTTGGATGTAATCCGCAAGATTTTCGTCCAGACGTTGTACCCTAAAATAGAACTTTTGTATTAGAGAGGACATTGCCCTAGCCGGAATGAAATTTGCCAGAAGGTGAGCATGGAAGTCTTCTATGGATGATTTATCAGCTATAGCTTTAACTATCTTGTCCGATAGGACACCTACAGAATATGGGTACATGATTTGAAGAATTTGGGAGTGAGAGAGGGAAAACACTGGTGCGTGATCCTGAAATTCAACTAAAAACCGAAGAAATGAAATGCCATCATTAGTGGAATTTACTGAAAATTTTGAAATTACCCTAAGCAACATAGCCAGTGGATGGGGCAGACTACTAAAACAGGGTGGCATAATTGGTGATGGCCTAGATGGTTGAGAGGCTTCAGACACAGCATTGTTAAAAAAAGAACGGTGGAATTGGTGTACAATGATCAGACTTGTTTTCTAATTTTGCAGAAGTTCGTTGAGTTGCCACAGATTTTCTACTTTCTACACCCTTGGAAGAATCCTCCTCACAATGTTTATCGCAGGGGCTTGGTCAGTTTTGAGAGCAGCTGCCCCAGTTAACAATTGACCAACTCTATTTGACATTTTAGAAAGGTGTTCAACAAGATTACTAGCCTCTTTAGCATGATCTTCTTTTAATTTTAGAGACAATAGGTCACTAACCCTGTTATAAAAATGGAACAGTCTAGCCTGTACTCTCTTAAGTTGATTAGGATATGGATCACTTACTTAAAAAAAACTAAGTACAGATGCTAGCTCGGTGGTGTTGTCGGTGATAGTGGACAGAGCCTCATCAATTTCCTTTTCCCTCAAAGTTGGGATACAAATCGGTAATTCTAATGACTCTTTAAGTTTGGTGGTATCTGCCACAACCGTGCCTCCAGACTGAACATTTCTAATGAGCAACTCATAAATCAATTCCTCCTTTCGCAAGTACCCGGGGTAGAGGACTTCGCAAGGGCCAGACATGATGATAGGAACTTTACAAATTTAGAAAAAAAAAAAATTCCAGCGACCAAGCAAATTCTTAGAGTTCGGTGCAGATTCTATGTTTAGTCATCAAAAAGAGCTTAATTGAGACCCATTCAACCACGCTCTGCTACCACTTGTTCCGGGGATACCCGTGGAGCAGAAAGAGGTTAAAGAAGGTGCCTGGGTGAATGGGTCTATCTACAATATCAAAGTTGAGTTAAAACTTTAAAATATATTTCTTTAACAATATTTTTCACTGATTGAATATAACAATATATCAGGTACAAAAGCAATCTTGAAACAAGACTAGGAAAATCCAGGATTCAGAACTTTTTAAATTTTGGGCTTCAAGCCCCTATTTTACGTCAGAGATACCGGATCCAGCTTACACAATTTAAGTTAAAAATTGGGAACCACTTTTGATTGATAGAGGTGTTCATTTAGGTGCTAATTTTGAATGTGTGGGGTTGAGGTGTACCTCCTGGTACAACAACAATAATAATAATAATAATAATAATAATAATAATAATAATAATAATAATAATAATAATAATAATAATAATAATAATAATAATAATAATAATAATAATAATAATAATAATTTACACAATTTAAGTTAAAAATTGGGAACCACTTTTGATTGATAGAGGTGTTCATTTAGGTGCTAATTTTGAATGTGTGGGGTTGAGGTGTATTATTAATAATTATTATTAATAATAATTATTATTATTATTATCATCACAGGATGTCTACGGATATCCGCAGATATCCGCAAAGTTAGTGTCTTGGCAGATACTAAATGTACGGCAGTGCAGATAATTTCTAAATAATGACATTTATTGATTTTCACTCAGGTATACTCTTGTTTTTGCTTGTGGTTTAGCGACCCTTGATATTGGTATGGGAGAATGGTGATATATAAAGAGCCTTGAAACCATAAAGCCGTAAATCTGACCTAAGCCTAACTGGACCCTGCGTGCAATTAGTGGAAGGAAGGAACAAATGTCGGTAGTTGTCGCAAGAGAAAATCCCCCATAAACCTGTGACTGTAGGGGTTCTGGTGTCAGGTGTCAGGCCTGTTATATTGTGTTAACAGACCTATTCATTTCAATACCTTGGGTGTATATACTGTAGTTAAGTATTTAAAGTATCCGCGGATAACCATTTTGCGGATGCAGATAATCATTCGCGGATGCAGGGGCGGATGAAGGAAGTGCAGATGCGGAGCGGATGCAGATAATATTTTGTATATCCGTGCAGGGCTCTATCTATGGTCTAGACATCTGGAGAAGCTATATTGCCTTGCTGGATCACACCTCGTGGCGTTCAACAGAAGATGATGGCAGAAAGCTTGAATGGCTGTGACTAAAATGGAGAGAAAGTTTCTTCGAGTCAACAGAAGCACTAGCAGAAACACCCGTCGAGCTCTAATTGATAAGTTGCTCAACAGGTAATATTAGAGTATTATGAGGTGGAGAGGCAACCTCCAAAGATGGGGTTAGCATGTCTAGTCTGTGATGTGTGGTTGTGGAGCCAAGCAGACAACATCTCACTTGCTTGAGTGCATAGTGTATTCCTCTACATACTGTATGAAGGGACAATTTAAAATGGATTGTTAACTTTTATTATATTGTACATATGTGTACTAATTTAATTTATAATAGCCTGTAATTAGAGTAATGCTTCTGACATGATTGTGTATATAATTAATTATTTGCAGGGACATATATAATGAAAATAGCTGATGAAGTTACCTCGATGCTTGATGATCATATTTCGATAACACAGCAAATATCTTTTAGTCCATTTAAAGCTGCTCTTGAGACTGAGATTTCAGATTGGGAAACACGACTTCATCTAACGAAGAAAGTGCTTGAAGTATGGATGGAGTTGCAAAAGTAAGTATTCTGTAGTATCTCTCTAAATAATCTTATCTACTGAATCTAATCTTAGGCCATGTGATGAAGGGTATAAAAATGTGCTGGCTGGCAAGGCCTGTACACACCTTAAGGGTGCCAACAAATGATTCATCATCATCATCATCATCATCATCATCATCATCATCATCATCATCATTTCAAGATGGAAGAGAAAATATGCTTAGAAAGTGTACTGACCAGGCTTGGGGCTAAAATTAGATCACTTCAGTCTGCATGGAAGCAGCCTATACAGTACTTTATGATTTTCATATTCCAATGACTGGCAAACTATTGAAGGAAATTATTGTTTGAATGTAGGAGGCTGGACTCATAGTTGTGGATGTAGGAAGAATACTATTGAAAGATCGTAGCACAATACAGGACACTCGAATACTTCTAAGGGATTATCAAAACAACCATTGAGAAATCATTTCTTAGATTATCGTATCTCACTTCCAGAAGGGAAGGTTGTTGGTAAACATGTTGCCGGCTGTCATTGGACTGTTCGAGACCACCAGTGTGTTACCTTGCATGCCAGCTGTTCTCTAACCATGTTGGGCAAGCTTATCACTTACTGTAGGCCATTTGTATTCAGTTGCTTCATTTGATAGTTGTGCACGTAAGACATATTTAAGTTATAAGTAATTTTCAAAATTGTTCTCTGAGAGAAAATCTTGTGGCGTATGAGCATCTTGTCCTTCTTGTTCTGTCTTCTTATAGTTCCATCTCCTTAACAATGGTTGGTGATACTTTGACATGGTAAAGAAGTGCTTGTAACACATCACACTATACAAAATGCCAACAAGTTTTGAATCGGATGTCACGGTTGAAGGATGGACACTAAATCAGTGAATCAATCATAGGCATTTGAAATACAGATGTACTGTAGAATGTTTCACATCTTATGGGTAGCCCATGTCACCAATTAGGAGGTACTCTGTCAAGTCGAGAAACCATTACAAAAGGCTTATTTTGCTCCCGTATTACAAAATGCCTCCCATGTGAAACACGTGACCTTGCTGCAGTGGGGAGGCTTATGTGTTCCAATGAAGTAGATAGCCAAACCGTAGGTGCAACCATATCGAACGGGTATCTGTCAAGAGACCAGACTAATGAATGATTCATCAAAAGGAGAGTAGCAGCCTTTCAGAAATTGCAAGGGCAGCAGTCTGGATGATTGACTGATATGGCCTTGTAATAATGTTTAACAAGGCTTAGCTGTGTTGATTCTGCTACACAGCTGAAAGCAGTGAGAAACTACAGCCATAACTAACTCCCAAGGACATGAAGCTCTCTCTGTATGAATGAATGGGTAAAATACTCCGGAGGTAAAATAGTCTCCCATGAGATCTCGGGGACAGGGGTAGAATACACATGAGGGGGCAATCAAAAGGAAGATGAATACTGAAATTCTGCGAGTTAGAGCATGGAATGTTATTTGAATCATTGTGGTAGGTTAGAGAATCTGGAAAGGGAAATGGATAGACTAAAATTAGATGTAGTTGATATAAGTATATTGGCAGGAAGAGCAGGAATTTTGGTCAGGCAAGTACAGAATTATCAACACAAAATCCGACATAAATGCAGGACTTGGTTTAATAATGGAGAAGAAAATGAAATGAAATGTCGTATGGCTTTTAGTGCTGGGATATCGCAGGACGGGTTCGGCTCGCCAGGTACAGGTCTTTCTATTTGATGCCGGTAGGCGACCTGCACGTCGTGATGAGGATGAAATGATTATGAAGACAACACATACACACAGCCCCTGTGCCATCGGAATTAACCAATTAAGGTTAAAATCCCCGACCTGGCCGGGAATCGAACTCGGGACCCTCTGAACCGAAGGCCAGTACGCTGACCGTTCAGCCAACGAGTCGGACATGGAGAAGAAAATAGGGCAGCAGTTAAGCTACTGTGACCAGCATAGTGAAAGTTATTGTTGCCAAGATAGACACAAAGCCAATGCCCAACACAACAGTGCACTGTATATGCCTACTAGTTCAGCATATGATGAAGAAATCAAAAGAATGTATGAAGAGATAGAAGATTTAATTCAATATGTAAAAGGAGATGAGAACCTAATTTTGATGGAAGAGTGGAATGCAGTGGTAGGTCAAGGAAGAGAAGGTAATGTCGTAGGAGCATTTGGAATGGGATAAAGGAATGAAAGAGGAAGTTGGCTTATTGAATTCTTCACTGATCATATTTTAGTCCTTGCTATTACTTGATTAATTTGTTAAGGAAGCCATACTTTCCATTGTTGCCTCAGTAAAATGTAACTTAAAATCTTTTCAGTCTGTCGAATACACAAGTTAAGTATAAATATTACAGTTGCAATTCAGCTTGCGAGGTGAACGGACGTAGTGCTGAACGTGTGGAAAGTATAGGAGCGTGCTAACATGGGAGTTTCAATCGATCAATACAGGTGTGCTGTAGGCAGATGGCAGGGCAGATGGAAAGTGAAATCATCACAAATGGTGAAAAACGGTCTCAACATTACACAAACAGTAGTTTCATTTGTGGTGGTGATGGTGCTACTAGTGATCGGTGGAGAGGAGATAAATCCTGGCCCTGCACTGTCATGGGAAGATATTGAGAAGATCAAGGAGGCCATGCAAGAATGCCAAGCAGAGAAGACCAAGGAAATGTTAGTGGAACAAAAAAATGAATTCAAGGATTTAAAGTCATTCATACAATCAGAACTCAAGGATATTAAAGAGAGCGTATTACAGAATAAAAACGAAATAGATGGAATGAGGATGAAAGTACTGGAGCTAGAAGAAAGGTTAAGGAACCTCAAAGAAAAGGATAAGACATGATCGAAGGAAGATAGGAAGAGAAACATAATAATCTACGGGTTGGCAGAAACAAAAAGAGAGAACTTTAATGATATGTTAGATAGAATACTTTCCCTAATCAGGGAGAGTTTGAAGGTCGAGTGCAATGAGAGTGATATCGATAGCGTCTTTAGATTAGGAAGGAATTTGGGGAAAAGACCAGTAAAAGTATGTATGGTATCTAGTTTGAAGGCTCGAAAATTTTTGGAAAACACGAAAAACTTGAAAGGCATGAAAATATGGATCAAGAAAGATTTGGACCAAGAAGAAATGGAAAATGTGCGAACACTGTGTTTTCATCAGGGAAAAGCGCAGCACTCGGGCCTAAAAGCATTTATCCATGGAAACAGACTTATAATAGCGGCTGATTCGTGGAGGAGGATTTGGACTGTTAGTCAGCTCCGCGAGCTGGGACATTGCCCTGATGCATCAGCTATGAGGAAGACCAGCAGTCTAGTGAGTGACAGCAATAAATCTGAGTCAACAGGTGTGTGCGGCAACCAACAAAGCAAGGACGAAGAACTGGATGACGCAGCGACAGAAACCAGGCTTCACCAACTCAGGAGATCAACCCAAGAAGAAGAGGTGATCCATATGAGGCAAGACATCACAGGGAGAAAAGAAGAAAAGAAACATAAGTCAGCATTAAATTTGAAAGACATATGGGCAAAGAAAGGGTTGACAAGGTCTGAGGAAGCTAGGGGGTCAGAGGAGGAAATAGTTAGCTCCCCAAGTGGATCCATTATACAGATAGAAAAAGCACGAATGACGAGAAGTAAGGCCTTGGCGACATCAGATATGCCCATGAACAAATAACTAGACTGGATAGTGGGATTAATAAATATCGAGGGTATATTAAGCAAACTGGGAAATGATGAATTTATAGATCTAATGAGAGATAGTGAGATTATTGGGATAGTACAAACTTGGTTGTCGCCTAGCAAAAATGTGAAAATACTAGGATTTAAGGTCTGGAGTAAAATGAAATACAAAAGGACTCTGAAAGGGCGTTACCCGGGAGGGATAACAGTGATCATAAAAGACGAAATATGCAAGCAGGTAGAGATATGGGAATCGGGATGTGAGGAAATGATTTGGGTAAAAGTTAAAAAAGGAAACCAGAGTGGGAGATAAATTTTTATTGGTTTTGGTTACAGTCATCCCTCAGGGTCTCCATTTGAGAAGAAAAACTTCTTTGAAGAGCTTGTTGATGTAGTAAATCAGATCAAATTAGCAAATGAAGAAGCGGAAATAATTATAATGGGTGATTTTAACGCAAGGGTTGGCTTAAATAATCCATTGTACGATAAAGAAACTGATGAAATATTAATAGAAAGAAGAAGAAGCAAAGACAAAGACTGTAACAAAAATGGAGAGAAATTACTGGAAATAGGTGCGATAGAGGAATCAGGGAACCTAACATACATAATTGCAGCAGGAGGGAGTGTTATAGACTTGGTGTTGGCATCTAAAGAGGCTTTAACTTTTATTAAGGAAATTCAGGTAAAATATTGGACAGCATCTCATCATTTCCCAGTTGCTATTTAATTACTGAGAAATGAAGATAGACAAGAAGGTAAACAATATTTCAACTACAAACAGAGAAAATTAGTAAGATAGAGGTGGAGCAAGGAAAAGAGAGAAGACTTTAGGGACTACTATAGGGGTAAAACCTCTGAAATTTGGAAGATAGGTATGGAGTATATGATAGAGGATAATAACATAGATGAAGCAATAAGAATGCTTGAAAGATCAATAGAAGTAGCTGGTAAAAAAATGGTTGTGAGTAAGAGAAGGCAATATAAACTAAATGTATGATGAATGAATGAATGAATACTGATCTGCATTTAGGGCAGTCGCCCAGGTGGCAGATTCCCTATCTGTTGCTTTCCTAACCTTTTCCTAAATGATTTCAAAGAAATTGGAAATTTATTGAACGTCGCCCTTGGTAAGTTATTCCAATCCCTAACTCCCCTTCCTATAAATGAATATTTTCCCCAGTTTGTCCTCTTGAATTCCAACTTTATCTTCATATTGTGATCTTTCCTACTTTTATAAACGCCACTCAAACTTATTCGTCTACTAATGTCATTCCAGGCCATCTCTCTGCTGACAGCTCGGAACATACCATTTAGTCAAGCAGCTCTTCTTCTTTCTCTCAATTCTTCCCAATCCAAACTTTGCAACATTTTTGTAACACTACTCTTTTGTCGGAAATCACCCAGAACAAATCAAGCTGCTTTTCTTTGGATTTTTTCCAGTTCTTGAATCGGGTAATCCTGGTGAGGGTCCCATACACTGGAATCATACTCTAGTTGGGGTCTTACCAGAGACTTATATGCCCTCTCCTTTACATCCTTACTACAACCCCTAAACACCCACATAACCATGTGCAGAGATCTGTACCCTTTATTTACAATCCCATTTATGTGATTACCCCAATGAAGATCTTTCTGTATATTAACACCCAGATACCTACAATGATCCCCAAAAGGAACTTTCACCCCATCAACGCAGTAATTAAAACTGAGAGGACTTTTCCTATTTGTGAAACTCACAACCTGACTTTTAACCCCGTTTATCAACATACCATTGCCTGCTGTCCATCTCACAACATTTTCGAGGTCACGTTGCAGTTGCTCACAATCTTGTAACTTATTTATCACTCTGTAGAGAATAACATCATCCGCAAAAAGCCTTACCTCCGATTCCACTCCTTTACATATATCATTTAAATATATAAGAAAACATAAAGGTCCGATAATACTGCCTTGAGGAATTCCCCTCTTAATTATTACAGGGTCAGATAAAGCTTCACCTACTCTAATTCTCTGAGATCTATTTTCTAGAAATATAGCAACCCATTTGATCACTCTTTTGTCTAGTCCAATTGCACTCATTTTTGCCAGTAGTCTCTCATGATCCACCCTATCAAATGCTTTAGACAGGTCAATCGCGATACAGTCCATTTGACCTCCAGAATCCAAGATATCTGCTATATCTTGCTGGAATCCTACAAGTTGAGTTTCAGTGGAATAACCTTTCCTAAAACCGAACTGCCTTATATCGAACCAGTTATTAATTTCACAAACATGTCTAATATAATCAGAAAGAATGCATTCCCAAAGCTTACATACAATGCATGTCAAACTTACTGGCCTGTAATTTTCAGCTTTATCTCTATCACCCTTTCCTTTATACACAGGTGCTACAATAGCAACTCTCCATTCATCTGGTATAGCTCCTCTGACCAAACAATAATCAAATAAGTACTTCAGATATGGTACTATATTCCAACCCATTGTCTTTAGTATATCCCCAGAAATCTGATCAATTCCAGCCGCTTTTCTAGTTTTCAACTTTTGTATCTTACTGTAAATGTCATTGTTATCATATGTAAATTTTATTACTTCTTTGGCCTTAGTCTCCTCCTCTATCTCGACATTAACCTTGTAACCAACAATCTTTACATACTGCTGACTGAATACTTCTGCCTTTATAGATCCTCACATACACACTCTCCTTGTTCATTAATTATTCCTGGAATGTCCCTCTTGGAACCTGTTTCTGCCTTAAAATACCTATACATACCCTTCCATTTTTCACTAAAATTTGTATGACTGCCAATTATGCTTGCCATCATGTTATCCTTAGCTGCCTTCTTTGCTAGATTCAATTTTCTAGTAAGTTTCTTCAATTTCTCCTTACTTCCACAGCCATTTCTAACTCTATTTCTTTCCAGTCTGCACCTCTTTCTTAGTGTCTTTATTTCTCTATTATAATAAGGTGGGTCTTTACCATTCCTTACCACACTTAAGGGTACAAACCTGCTTTCGCATTCCTCAACAATTTCTTTAAACCCATCCCAGAGTCTGTTTACATTTTTATTTACCGTTTTCCACCGATCATAGTTACTTTTTAGAAACTGCCTCATTCCTGCTTTATCAGACATATGGTACTGCTTAATAGTCCTACTTTTAAGACCTTCCTTTCTATCGCATTTATTTTTAACTACCACAAAAACAGCTTCATGATCACTAATACCATCTATTACTTCAGTTTCCCTATAGAGCTCATCTCGTTTTATCAGCCCCACATCCAGGATATTTTTCCCTCTGGTTAGTTCCATCACTTTCTGTATCAGCTGTCCTTGCCATATTAACTTATTTGCCATTTGTTGGTCATGCTTCCTGTCGTTCGCATTTCCTTCCCAATTGACATCTGGCAAATTCAGATCTCCCGCTACAATCACATTTCTTTCCATGTCGTTTCCCACATAGCTGACTATCCTATCAGATAATTCCGAATCTGCGTCAGTGCTACCCTTTCCCGATCTGTACACTCCAAATATATCAAGTTGCCTATTATCTTTAGAAATGAGCCTGACACCTAGAATTTCATGTGTCTCATCTTTTTCGTAGCTTACAAATTCTTCTTTCATCAGAATGAACACTCCCCCTCCCACCATTCTTATCCTGTCTCTACGATACACACTCCAGTTTTGCAAGTAATCAGCTTCATTTTCCGTATCAAAATTTAATCACTAAATTTTACACTATTGAGAATCTTCCACCGTTTTGATACTTTATTTTGCCTTTTGGCAAATTTTTTATTTATATGTTAACAGTACATGTTTAGTTTTTTGTTTAGGAACATCCTCAGCTGTTATAGTGGCTTAGATGAATGGTTAAGATTTTAAAATACATAGATTTACAAATACATTGATTCACTTAAAAACTAAATACGAATTAAGATGGATGATATTGAAAACAGTGTGGGGTTAGTGTGTTACTGGTATGAGAGCAGATGATTACATGGTTGATTGACTTAAAACCATGTATATTCATTTAGAATAGTTGTTCAAAAAATTTTTCACTTTGTTACATAAAAAGTCTCTATGCAATTAAAATTCTTTAAAAAATGTTTGACTTCATAACATTGTTCGAATTGTTGAAAGTTTTTCTTCCTTTCCTTCCAGGTAAGTTGTTGTATGTTGTGTGCTTGCTTATAGTGCTTTTGACTGAGTCTAATGTGGAAACTATTGGAGCTGATTGCTGATCTATTAATGTGAAGGGAGCCTCGTTTCAAATTTCTTGCTATAGCTGAATTCCGATTCTACTGTGACCCTGGAGGGACGTTTGATGCTGCTTTGCGTCTGGTGAAGTAATGGTATAACAGCTGAGGATGTTCCTAAACAAGGAACGAAACATGTACTGTTAACATATAAATAAAAAATTTGCCAAAAGGCAAAATAAAGTATCAAAACGGTGGAAGATTCTCAATAGTGTAAAATTTAGTGACACACTCCAGTGCCGTGAGAAAATTTCTGCATCCATTATATCATTTCTCAGCCATGATTCAACTCCTATTACAATATCTGGTAAATATATATCTATTAAATTACTTAATTCTATTCCTTTCTTTACAATACTTCTACAGTTCAACACTAACAATTTTATGTCATCCCTACTTGATTTCCAGTTCCCTGTTCCCTTATCACCGCTCCCTAGGCCATCCCGTTTCCCTGAATGTACCTCCCTATTATCCTTCCAAACAAATTTCCTAACCTATACGTACCACTGCGGTTTAAATGAAGGCCATCTGAGCGCAGATCCCTATCTCCTACCCACCCATTAGGATCTAGAAATTTCACTCCCAGTTTCCCACATACCCACTCCATAGTCTCATTTAAATCCCCAATCACCCTCCAGTCAGTATCCCTCCTACACAGTATTCCACTAATAACAATCTCCGCTTTCTTAAACTTCACCCTTGCTGCATTCACCAGATCCCACACATCTCCAACTATGTTGGTACTTATATCAGCTTGCCTTACGTTGTTGGTACCAACGTGAAACACTACCACCTTCTCCTTCCCCTCCTCCCTCTCTTCTACTTTCCTCAACATCTGCCTCAACCTAATACCTGGATAACATTCTACCCTGGTTCCCTTTCCTCCACACACTTTCCCCACGTGTCTAACGATGGAATCCCCCATGACCAGAGCCTCAACCCTACCCACCTCTTTTGATCCCCTCCCCTCCTGGTCAGCCCTGTCTTTCCTGATAGCTGCAGAAGCTACTTCCTCCTCCCTTTTCTCCTTCCCATGACCCTGTTCCACCTGTCTTTTCCTCTCCTCTACTCTA
This sequence comes from Anabrus simplex, assembly GCF_040414725.1. Lineage (NCBI taxonomy): Eukaryota > Metazoa > Arthropoda > Insecta > Orthoptera > Tettigoniidae > Anabrus > Anabrus simplex. The sequence continues at coordinate 452,570,435 of NC_090267.1, read as the reverse complement.
CATTTCCCTTTCCTACCTTTTCCCTTCCTCCTACTTCCACATATCTCACCAACAGTTCCCTGTCCCTCATCTTCCCTCTGTTATTCTACCTGGAGTGACTTGTACCGATTTCACACAGACACCTGTCCTGAATTCTGATCCTGAATAGAGCCCTTAGCCTGCAATCTCCTTCCCCTTAGAACATTAGACCACCTGTCTTCTACAACTCCCCACTTTCCTTCCCCTCCCTCTTGTACACCTACTGTAATCTGTACATTGTTTGAGGGAGTCCTATCTTCCTTCCTGTCTTCTGTGAGAATCCTAATTATCTCCCTCAAACTTTCCAACTCCTCCCTGAGGAGTGTAAAGAAAAGAAAAATCAAGTGATCAAGGCCTTGAAAATGTACAGAAATGAGGGATCTCAGGATTTACGAGCAGATTTTTGTAAAAAGAGTAAGGAATACAAAGATTTAATAAGCGATAGAAAAAGGAACTTGAAGGACAAAGAGGCAAAATTATTACTTAAGTACTGTAAAGAAAATGAAACTAAAAATTATGGAAAAGAATTAGCACAATACGTAAAGATTATTAAAAGCTGTGATCAAGTAAGCATATCCAATGAGGAGTGGTTTACTCTGCCTGTACTAGACGATATAATAACCACGGATGAGGTACTAGATACATTGAAAAAGGGGAAGGGTGGGAAGGCAGGTGCTGCCAATGGAATTACGTATGAATTTTGGAAAGAGATAGGAAATAATAGCCAGATGCTAGAAATAATAACTAAAGTATTTAACAAAATCTTTGATGGCAGAAAAATTCCCAGATGTTGGCAGGAAGGAGTTATTTGCCCGATATATAAAAGAAAGGGGGAAAGATCGAACATGAACAACTATAGGGGTATTACCTTGTTGGATTCACTCAGTAAGATCTACACCGGTATTTTAGGTAAAAGAATTATGAAATGGGCAGAAGATTACTCCATACTCTCAGTGTACCAATCAGGATTCAGGAAAAGAATGAGAACTACAGACAATATATTGATAATTAAAACATTAATAGACAAGTACATATCAATCAATCAATCAATCAATCAATCAATCAATCAATCAATCAATCAATCAATCAATCAATCAATCAATCAATCAATCAATCAATCAATCAATCAATCAATCAATCAATCAATCAATCAATCAATCAATCAATCAATCAATCAATCAATCAATCAATCAATCAATCAATCAATCAATCAATCAATCAATCAATCAATCAATCAATCAATCAATCAATCAATCAATCAATCAATCAATCAATCAATCAATCAATCAATCAATCAATCAATCAATCAATCAATCAATCAATCAATCAATCAATCAATCAATCAATCAATCAATCAATCAATCAATCAATCAATCAATCAATCAATCAATCAATCAATCAATCAATCAATCAATCAATCAATCAATCAATCAATCAATCAATCAATCAATCAATCAATCAATCAATCAATCAATCAATCAATCAATCAATCAATCAATCAATCAATCAATCAATCAATCAACCAATCAATCAATCAATCAATCAATCAATCAATCAATCAATCAATCAATCAATCAATCAATCAATCAATCAATCAATCAATCAATCAATCAATCAATCAATCAATCAATCAATCAATCAATCAATCAATCAATCAATCAATCAATCAATCAATCAATCAATCAATCAATCAATCAATCAATCAATCAATCAATCAATCGATCGATCCACCTGTCGATCGATCAATCAATCAATCAATCAATCAATCAATCAATCAATCAATCAATCAATGCATTTAGGGCAGTCACCCAGGTGCTAGATTCCCTATCTGTTGTTTTCCTAGCCTTTTCCTAAATGATTTCAAAGAAATTGGAAATTTATTGAACGTCTCCCTTGGTAAGTTATTCCAATCCGTAACTCCCCTTCCTATAAATGAATATTTGCCCCAGTTTGTCCTCTTGAATTCCAACTTTACCTTCATATTGTAATCTTTCCTACTTTTATAAACACCACTCAAACTTATTCGTCTACTGATGTCATTTCCGGCCATCTATCTGCTGACAGCTTGGAACATACCACTTACAATACCAATATAATGGTATTATAAATTTACTCATTCAGGACAGATATTTCATGTTCCCTATGGGAATCAACATCTATATCATCTGATGGCCAGGCAGGCATCAATTCTTTGAAGTGAGACATAGTCTCCCATAGAGCACTGGCACTGCTGGTGGCTTCAAGTAGCCTATGCAGTGGCCTCCACGGTATGCACTAGCCTTGCGTCTTGGTAGGTGTGCTAAGTACCAACTGATGAGCCCAACTTAGCATACGAGGGCGAAACGCAGGCAACCAAGAATGAGTTAGCTGGAAAATTTATAATGTCCAGTAATGGACCATTGAAATGGCGTATGGTTTTTAGTGCCGGGAGTGTCTGAGGACAAGTTTGGCTCTCCAGATGCAGGTCTTTTGATTAGACGCCCGTAGGTGACCTGCGCATTGTGATGATAATGAAATGATGATGAAGACAACACATATACCCAGCCACGGTGTCAGCGAAATTAACCAATTATGGTTAAAATTCCCGACCCCACCGGGAATCGAACCCGGGACTCCTGTGGCCAAAGGCCAGCACGCTAACCATTTAGCCATGGAGCCGGACTATGGACCATTATATTGGTATTATAAATTTACTCATTCAGGACAAATATTTCATATTCCCTATGGGAATCAACATCTATATCAACATACCACTTAGTCGAGCAGCTCTTCTTCTTTCTCTCAATTCTTCCCAACCCAAACTTTGCAACATTTTTGTAACGCTACTCTTTTGTCAGAAATCACCCAGAACAAATCGAGCTGCTTTTCTTTGGATTTTTTCCAGTTCTTGAATCAGGTAATCCTGTTGAGGGTCCCATGCACTGGAACAATACTCTAGTTGGGGTCTTACAAGAGCCTTATATGCCCTCTCCTTTACATCCTTACTACAACCCCTAAACACCCACATAACCATGTGCAGAGATCTGTACCCTTTATTTACAATCCCATTTATGTGATTACCCCAATGAAGATCTTTCCTTATATTAACACCTAGATACTTACAATGATCCCCAAAAGTAACTTTCACCCTGTCAATGCAGTAATTAAAACTGAGAGGACTCTTCTTATTTGTGAAACTCACAACCTGACTTTTAACCCTGTTTATCAACATACCATTGCCTGCTGTCCATCTCACAACATTTTCGAGGTCACGCTGCAGTTGCTCACAATCTTGTAACTTATTTATCACTCTATAGAGAATAACACATCCACAAACAGCCTTACCTCTGATTCCACTCCTTTACTCATATCCCCTCTTAATTCCCCTCTTAATTATTACAGGGTCAGATAAAGCTTCACCTACTCTAATTCTCTGAGATCTGTTTTCTAGAAATATACCAACCCATTCAGTCACTCTTTTGTCTAGTCCAGTTGCACTCATTTTTGCCAGTAGTCTCCCATGATCCACCCTATCAAATGCTTTAGACAGGTCAATCGCAATATAGTCCATTTGAACTCCAGAATCCAAGATATCTGCTATATCTTGCTGGAATCCTACAAGTTGAGTTTCAGTGGAATAACCTTTCCTAAAACTGAACTGCCTTATATCGAACCAGTTATTAATTTCACAAACATGTCTAATATAATCAGAAAGAATGCCTTCCCAATGCTTACATACAATGCACGTCAAACTTACTGGCTGTAATTTTCAGCTTTATGTCTATCACCCTTTCCTTTATACACAGGGCTTACTATAACAACTCTCCATTCATCTGGTATTGCTCCTCTGACCAAACAATATTCAAATGAGTACTTCAGATATGGTACTATATCCCAACCCATTGTCTTTAGTATATCCCCAGAAATCTGATCAATTCCAGCCGCTTTTCTAGTTTTCAACTTTTGTATCTTATTGTAAATGTCATTGTTATCATATGTAAATTTTAATAATTCTTTGGCCTTAGTCTCCTCCTCTGTCTCAACATTATCCTTTTAACCAACAATCTTTACATACTGCTGACTGAATACTTCTGCCTTTTGAGGATCCTCACATACACACTCCCCTTGTTCATTAATTATTCCTGGAATGTCCTTCTTGGAAACTGTTTCTGCCTTAAAATACCTATACATACCCTACCATTTTTCACTAAAATTTGTATGACTGCCAATTATGCTTCCCATCATGTTATCCTTAGCTGCCTTCTTTGCTAGATTCAATTTTCTAGTAAGTTCCTTCATTTTATCCTTACTTCCACAGCCATTTCTAACTCTATTTCTTTCCAGCCTGCACCTCCTTTTTAGTCTCTTTACTCCTCTATTATAATAAGGTGGGTCTTTACCATTCCTTACCACCCTTAAAGGTACAAACCTATTTTCTCATTCCTTAACAATTTCTTTAAACCCATCCCAGAGTCTGTTTACATTTTTATTTACCATTTTCCACCGATCATAGTTACTTTTTAGAAACTGCCTCATGCCTGCTTTATCAGACATATGGTACTGCTTAATAGTACTACTTTTAAGACCTTCCTTTGTATCACATTTATTTTTAACTATGACAAAAACAGCTTCATGATCACTAATACCTTCTATTACTTCAGTTTCCCTATAGAGCTCATCTGGTTTTATCAGCACCACATCCAGGATATTTTTCCCTCTGGTTAGTTCCATCACTTTCTGAATCAGCTGTACTTCCCATATTAACTTATTTGCCATTTGTTGGTCATGCTTCCTGTCGTTCGCATTTCCTTCCCAATTGACATCTGGCAAATTCAGATCTCCCGCTACGATCACATTTCTTTCCATGTCGTTTCCCACATAGCCGACTATTCTATCAAATAATTCTGAATCCGCGTAAGTGCTACCCTTTCCTGGTGTGTACACTCCAAATATATCAAGTTGCCTATTATCTTTAAAAATGCGCCTTGCACCTAGAATTTCATGTGTCTCATCTTTAACTTTTTCGTAGCTTACAAAATCTTCTTTCACCAGAATGAATACTCCCCCTCCCACCATTCCTATCCTATCTCTACGGTACACACTCCAGTGCTGTAAGAAAATTTCTGCATCCATTATATCATTTCTCAGCCATGATTCAACTCCTATTACAATATCTGGTAAATATCTTCTTCTTCTTCGTAGTACCGTATCAGGTCCCCCTGACGTTGGCGATCACTGTGGCGAATGCAGAACTATCTCTTGCTAGGTGGAAAAATCTTTCAACACTGTGAATTCCAGTCCATTCTTTGATGTTTCCAAGCCATGATGTTCACCTCCTCCCGACACCTCTTCGACCCTGTATTTTGCCTTGTACAATCCGCTGTAAGATGAGGTAACGGTCATTTCTAAGGATGTGGCCAAGGTAAGAGATCTTCCGGAGTTTTATTGTTTGAACGAGTTCCTGACTTGCTCTTGGCCTTCTGAGTACTTCTTGGTTCGTTAGTCGTGCCACCCACGAAATCCTGAGCATCCTACGGTGGATCCACATTTCAAAGGCTTCCAAGCGTTGCACTGATATATTCTTGAGAGTCCATGTTTCCACACAATATAGCAAGGCTGACCATATATAGCACTTGACCATCCTCTGTCTAAGTTTTAAATTTAAGTAGTCATTGCAAAAGAAAGATTTCATTTTTGTAAATGTTTTTCGTGCTATTGCTATCCTCTGTTTCACTTCTTTCTCGGGATCAAGTTGTTCAGTGACAATGGCACCCAGATATTTAAAAGTGGTTACTCTCTCAATCTGTCGGTTGTTTAGTTGTAAGATTGCCTCAGCATTGGCACGTCTGCTGAAGATCATGAACTTGGTCTTGTTTACATTTATTTTTAGTCCCATGTCCTCACTTACTGCACTGATATTATTGAGCAGGAGCTGGAGACCTTCAAAATTGTCACACAGGATGACTGTATCATCCGCATATCTTCTGTTGTTAATTATGCCGCCATTTACTTTTATTCCATATTGTTGATTTTCTAAAGCTGTTTTGAAAATTTTATCCGAGTAAAGGTTGAATAACAATGGAGACAAAACACAACCTTGTCTAACTCCTCTTTGGATGGCTATCTCGTTTGTAGTTTGATTTCCGATTCGGACAACGGCCTTTTGTCTCCAGTAAAGGTTTTCAATAATGCGGATATCTTTGCTGTCAGCTCCTATATCCTTTAGGAGTTCTACAAGTTTTGGATGTTGTACTCTGTCAAATGCCTTTTCAAAATCAATGAAACAAGCAAACACTTCTTGCTGTTGATCTAGACTGTTCTGAATTAGGATATTTAGCGCAAACAATGCTTCCCTTGTACCAAACGAATTTCTGAACCCAAACTGTGTTTCGTCGAGGTCTTGTTCACACTTAGTCTTGATTCTGTTATGTATTACACAAAGGAATACTTTAAGTGTGTGGCTCATGAGGCTTATTAGCCTATAATCATTACACTTACATGCCTTTTGCTTCTTTGGCAACGTGATGAATGTAGATAACAGCCAGTCAGATGGGATGTCTCCAGTATTATATATAGTATTGAACAACTTTACCAAGAATTGGATATTGTCTTCGTCAATCATTTTAAGAAGTTCTACAGGGATGTTATCTGGACCTGGTGATTTCTTGCTTTTTGAAACTTTCACAGCATATAGCACTTCTGATTTAAGAATGTCAGGGCCTTCACAATTAGCTCGTTGGTTAGTTTCCTCACCTCTCTGATCACAGAAAAATTCTATCAGATAATTTTCCCAAGTATTTAAAACTTCTTCTTCATTAATAATAGGCCTGTTTGTAGCATCAACCAGTACAGAAAGGTTACGTTTTCTGTACATACCAGCTATTTCCTTTAATTTTCGATGTATATTGAACAGATCATGTTTAGACTGAAAGATTTCCATTTCCACACATTGTTCATTCATCCAGTTCTCTTTCGCAGCACGTATTTCTTTCCTTTTGTGGCGTTGTAATTTTTTGTATTCCTCTGCATCATTTTTTACTAATCTTCATTGATCCATTAGTTCAAGAATATCATCTGTCATTCATTTCTTTTTCTTCATTGGATGTATCTTTTGATCTTTGTTTTGAAGAAGTATCTCTACCCAACTTTTAAACTGATTCCATAAATCATTTGCTGTTTCACAGTTATTGGTATTGATTTCTTTTAAATGCCTATTCCAATCCTGAGCAATTTTCTGCCGAGCTTCACAATTTTGCAGATTAGGTGTATTTAGTACCTTTCTTCTAGGCTTATTCTTCATGATTTTCAGACGAACTCTTACGTTAGCTATCAATGGATTATGATCCGAGGAAATATCTGCACCTGGATATGCTGCGACTCTTTTGATGGAATTTCTGAAACGCTTATTTATCAGAATGTAATCAATTTGGTTCCTTGTTGAGTCAGGATTCTGAGGATCATCTTTAGGAGCTTTCCATGTGTATAAACGACGTTTTGGAAGTTTGAACCATGTATTGGTGAGAACCATTTGATGTTCTGCACAAAATTCGTACAGCTTTTCTCCCCGGTCATTGCAATTATCAAGCCCAAATTTGCCTACCAAGTTGGAATGACGCCCTTGACCAATTTTTGCGTTGTAATCACCCATTGTGACAGTTATTTCATCCTTCTTCAAGTCTTTAAGAACAGTTCCAAGTTGTTCATAGAATGTTTCTACTTCGTCATCGTACTTTTTGTCCGCTGTTGGTGCATATATCTGCAAGATGTTTACGTTAAAAGGTGAGCACGAAAGCTGTAATAACATGATTCGATCAGAGACTGGTACAAAGTTGCTGACATACTTCGTAAGTTCAGAATTTATAAAGATTCCGACTCCATTTCTATGATCTTTATCATTATCTTCGCTACCAGAGTAATAGAATGTACCATCATCACGATGACATTTACCTGCACCCGGCCAGCGAACTTCACTAATTCCCATTAATGGTGTTCTTAATCTAACCATTTCCTTGATAAGATTGTCAAGCTTGCCAGCTGCATAGAGACTTCTGACGTTCCAAGTCCCCACTCTTATTGCGGAATTCACTAATTTGAGCCGGGAGATTCTTAGCACCCCTCGCCCTTTTAAGGGCTGCCCGGGACTAGGGGCCGTTTCTTTCTGATTCCTCTCCATAGTGATTTCCTGGGAATTTATACCAGTGTGGTTTCCCCTTGCCTTCACTGGTGTAGACTCAGCCGCCCCTAACATGGAGAACAGACGCTGTTGGTAGCCGCTCCTAACATGAAGTACAGACGCTACCTGATGGATTCTAGTGGCATTTCCTCCACTAAGGGACCATCACCCTCCTAAGGGAGCTCCTCCGCCATAAGCCGTTGGCTCCTTTAGGGTGTCAGGTTATTTCCCGCCGCCCAACACTCGGCGTTGAGTCGCTGGCTGTACGGTCTACTCCATACCGTAGCAGGATAACCTGGCCAGACAGACCTGGTAAATATATATCTATTAAATTACTTAATTCTATTCCTTTCTTTACAATACTTCTACAGTTCAACACTAACAATTTTATGTCATTCCTACTTGATTTCCAGTTCCCTGTTCCCTTATTACCGCTCCCTAGGCCATCCCGTTTCCCTGAATGTACCTCCCTATTACCCTTCCAAACAAATTTCCTAACTTATACGTACCACTGCCAGGAGAGGTAGAAGTGGAATGTTATGACTTGCTGTGTCAGTCAGGTGAGATAAAGGAGGATACTCTCCTCCACATGGATGGCCTTGCGCCAAGGTGCCAGTGTGCCGTAATGCTGTAATTCATTTTAAATTTGCCATTCTGATTTTAACTTCTCATTTTAATGTAATAATATAAATGGTTTAATTAAGTAAGCTAAGGTAGGTGAAGATACATGTTGTCCTAGACTATATAATATTGTTAATGTCTAGGACAAAACAAATCATATTCAGTATAGTAATAGTGAATAATTGTGAGAGGGAAATGTAAGTCATGTATCAAATTTAATGAATTGTCATAAACGAATGCTCTCTCCCCAGCTTCAGGTGATCCTAAACTGGGAGATGGGAGTATTCTATTCTATTCTATAAATATTACACTATAACATACCTGTAAGAAAAACACATTATTAAACAAGGAATAAAAATACGCACTATTAAACAAAGAATGACATGTTCATTCTTAAAAGAACATGAGATTTTATCAAGTCACAATCGATATTTGGAAATATTTACTGTATGTTTATTTTTTCCAAACACCTATGAATTTGAAATTTGGAACTTATCTTAATGTAGTCATATCATAAGTTGTGAATTTCATTATGATCCATATTGAAAGACTGTAAATTGTGACATACCAGATTGTTTAATTTATTATTGATTATATGTGTGCATATGTCTTCCAATTGGAGCATGGCTGAAGATGGCCCAATGTATATGAGGTCAAAACTAGTCCCAATTTTATGAGACAATATACAAGCTAACGGTATTGAATAGGTGGGCCCTTCTCTACCCTTTGATAGTTAATGAAGTTGTTCTTTGTCTCTACTCCATCATACAGGTCCCAGCTTTTAAGTTATAATACTTGGTTCAGACACCACAAATGACGGATGTATATGTAGGCGAGACTTGAAAGCACAGGAAGGTATCAAATAGGCTTCGTTATGTTAAGTTAGAGTTTTAGAAGCCAGGTGCAGGTTTGCAAGACATTCCCAGGAGCAGACGTGGGCTCCAACCACATTTGGGGGTAATGAAATGTCATCTGAAGTTGAAGAAATTGAAGAAAGAAAGGAATGTAAAGATGGGATCGAGACAGGTTGAAAGAAAAGAGGCCGGGCTGAGTGGCTCAGATGGTTAAGGCGCTGGCCTTCTAACCCCAACTTGGCAGGTTCGATCCTGGCTCAGTCCGGTGGTATTTGAAGGTGCTCAAATACGACAGCCCCATGTCAGTATATTTACTGGCACGTAAAAGAAGTCCTGCGAGACTAAATTCCGGCACCTCGGCGTCTCTGGAGACCTTAAAAAGTAGTTAGTGGGACGTAAAGCAAATAACATTAGAAAGAAAGGAGTGTGAGCAATCATTTTGAAGAACATGTTGTGCAAGGACTAAATAAAAAGGCTGAAAGAAACACAATAGTTGAAGAGTGAACAGTCGTGAAGAATGAGATCAGTAGTGCTGCTGAAGAAAGGTTAGGAAGAAAGGCAAGATCAAATAACAATCAGTGGATAATCTGATTGACAAATGGTGAATATACAAGAATGCAAAAAATTAAGGACAGAAAAGAATACAGGTAATTAAAGAATGAAGTAGATAGAAAGTGCAGGTCATCTAAGAAAGAATGGCTGAAAGAGAAAGGCAAGGATGCTGAAGGTTGTATGGTTGTAGGAAAGGTACATGCTTAATACAGGAAAATCAAGGAAATCTTTGGAGAAAGAAAAACTAGGTGTATGTATATTAAGAGCTCAGGTGGAAATGATCTCAGATACCATCCGGAAGAGGAGAGCCATGTTGTTCGGACATATCTACAGAATGAACCCGGGAAGACTCACCAATCAGACAGCAAGATTTCTTGAGACCATGAAGACTAGAGTGTGCTGATACCAGGAGGTGAAGAAAGACCTGGATGAAATGGGAATACAAGGAACAGGGATGCTTACAAGTCGAGGATCAAGGCCACAGAGAGGTTTCAAGAAAAAGTTAGATCCCATACCCAAGCGCCATGGACAGAAGAAAGGAGAAGATTGTAGAGTGAAAGGACGAAGGAGAACTGGACGAGGATTAAAACCCAGAAACAGATGAAGCTGAATTTGAGTTAACGTGGTCCAAAGTCAGCCAAAGCGAAAAAAGAAGAAGAACAACTCAGATGGAAAACCAGTTCTAGGGAGAGAAGACAAGACAGAAAGATGGCAGGAACATACCCAACAGTTATATCATGGTAAAGAAGTAGATGATATGGTTCTGGAAAAAGGGGCAGTGACCTAGCTGTTAGGCCCCTTTAAACATCATCATCATCATCATCATCATCATCATCATCATCATCATCATCATCATCATCATCATTGGTCCTGGGAAAAGAAGAGGCTGTTGATACTGATGAAATGGAAGACCCAATTTTGAACTCAGAATTTGACAGAGCTTTGAGAGACCTAAATAGGAACAAGGCACCTGGAATTGATGAAATACCTTCAGAATTACTAACTGCCTTAAAAGAAACCAGCATGGGGAGATTATTCCATTTAGTGTGTAAGATGTATGATACAGAAGTAGTGCCATCTGATTTTAGACAGGATGTTGTTATAACTATTCCCAAGAAATCAAGTGCTGACAGGTGTGAAAACTACATACCATTAGTTTCGTATCTCATACTTGCAAAATTTGAACACATATTATTTACAGGAGAATGGAAAGACAAGTTGAAACTGAATTGGGAGAAAATCAGTTTGGCTTCAGAAGAAATGTAGGAACATGCGAAGCAATCATGACTTTACCTCTGATTTAAGATGATTGAATTACGAAAGATCTAGATCTAGATGTAGATCTAGAAAAACATTTGATAATGTTGACTGGACCAAGCTATTTGGGATTCTGAAGGTAATTGGGATCATATACCAGGAAAGAAGAATTGTCTGCAATCTGTACAAAAATCAGTCTGCAATGATATGAATCAAAGGCTGTGAGAAAGAAGCAGCAGCAGTCCAGAAAGGAGTGGTGCAAGGCTGCAGTTTGTCCCCTCACCTTTTAAATGTTTATATAGAACAGACAGTAAAGGAAATCAAAGAGGAATTTGGGAAGGGAATCACAATCCAACGAGTGGAAGTCAAAACTCTGAGATTTGACGATGATATTATTTTATCTGAGTCTGCAGAAGATCTGGAGAAGTTACTGAATGGTATGGACACAGTCAATCAATCAATCAATCAATACTGATCTGCATTTAGGGCAGTCGCCCAGGTGGCAGATTCCCTATCTGTTGCTTTCTTCTTGGTGAAGGAGTACAATATGAAAAGAAACAAAATCCAAAATGAAAGTAATGGCAGTGCAGTCGAATGAAGTCAGGTGATGCAGGAAATATTAGAATAGGAAATGAAATTTTAAAGGAAGTAGATGAATATTGTTACTAATGATGCAGAAGTAAGGACATAAAATATTCACTTCAAACATTGATATAGGAATTAGAAAGACATTTTGTAAAGACGTTCGCCTGGAGCATAGCAATGTATGAAAGTTAATCATGTACAATAACTAACTCAGAAAGAAAGTAGAAGCTTTTGAAATGTGGTGTTACAGAAGAATGCTGATGGTGAGATGGGTAGATTGAATCATGAATGAAGAACTGAATCAAATTGGTGAGAGGAGAACAGTTCGTCAAAATTTGACCAGCAGAAGAGACAGAATGATAGGACACATCTTAAGACACCCGAGACTTATTCAGTTAGATTTTGAGGGAACTGTAGGGGGTAAAAGCGGCAGAGGTAGACCAAGGTATGAATATGACAAACAGATTAGAGTAGATGTAGGATGCAATAGTTGCATAGAAATTAAGAGGTTAGCACAGGATAGGGTGGCATGGAGAGCCACATCAAACCAGTCTATGAACTGATGACCCAAACAACAACGGCATTCCAAAATTACATATACAGCTTTATATAACTGATCATAGAGGGCAAGATAGAAGAAAAACATTGACTGCAAAGATCGTAGATGTAGAACCTCCAACAGTGGTTCAACATTCATGAAACGGCAACTCTATTCGAGAAACACAAAATAGAAAATCTTACTGTGTGATGGTTGCCAACCTTCTCCGATGAGTCAGCACCAGAAGAAGGGAAAAAAAAAAGAAAAAAGAGAGGAAATAAACTGATGTATTTCTAGGTGAACCAATCCTGCCTTTTCTAGGGTACCTATAATTAACTCCAGTTGTACCTAAAACTCTTTGACCTGTTTTCCATATATTATTGGTTAACACACCCACCTAGAAAGGGGATATTTTACTTTGAGTTCATAGGGCAAACACATCTTTATCTCTTTTCATGTAGATAGTGGTTTGCACTTTTGTACTCCAGTTGCAAGATCAAAAAAGGTATTTGCAGTGAGAGCAAGGCATAAAAGCTTCATTACTTATCAAACTCTTTAGAGTCCATCTGACTTCTTTCATGTTTGCATGTAGGTTTTGTACAGTCATCTTGAGACTGGAACTTTAGGACATGTGCTCAGTATTTGTTTCAAGAGAGCATTGCAAAGAAATAGCTGCCATCACAGGGTTAGATCTGCTCTGTCTTTAGCATTAGGAGAAATGAAGTGGCAAGTTTACAAAGAAGTTCACTGTGAGTCTTGTACGGGTTCTAATAGAAGAGCCGACATCATTGCCATTCACCCAAAGAAAGCACTCTGCTTTAGTGTTAGATCCAACTACAGGGTGGCGCACGAATAGTTGACACATTTAATTTTAGAATAACAACTTTATTTTTCACAGAACACTAATGCAATTTTAGACACAGGCAGCTTGGAACCTGGAAATACATTTCACAATATCACATGTTCAATGTGGTCTCCACTTTGGCGGATAACCTCTTCGAGACCAGTACGCATGTTTCTGACGACTTTGTGGCGCATGTCTTTATGAATTTCACTGGAGAGCTGCACAAACCGAGCACTCATTTCCATGCGGCTTTAAGGTCTTGAAGAGAATTCACAGGCTTCATCAGAGAACCAAGTGTTAAACAGTATTTCATGTTTATCTTGAGTTCATAAGGTGTACTGCTAACTCTTCTGCCTGTGAAGAGCTGTTAGCTTGTGTAGCACAGACATTTCGTACGGGTACAATTGAAGGTACCCAGGTAACATTCTTTGAACTGAATGGGGTGGTATTTCACTCTCTCTTGCAGCCCCCCCGTGTTGACTTGTTTGGGCTGCGCTGCATGGCGACCCTCAGGAGACTGAACTGCTGGTGCACGTTGTCGCTTTTCTTCCTTCACACTGCCTTGTCCTTCAAAAGTTTCTGTATAAGCGAAGGGTGGTGTTCCTTGCTGGTGCCCACCTAGTCTGAAATACAGCACGAAATTTTTTTTGTGTTGCCGTAACACATTTTGATTCTCAATAAAAGATAACTGTTTTGGCGCGCTGCAGAACTGAGAGTTGGCCGTGGTCGGCCATGGAAGAAAGCTCACTGGAATGGAGGAATTTGGAGACAAAGCAGCAGTGTCACCTCTACAGATATTTCCATGAAACGGGGAAGGCGTGCGCGAAATTTTAACAACATAGTACATAAGTTGCATTTTATATTTGCTTTTCAAAACTATTTGTGCGCCACCCTGTATATGTTTTGAAAGAGACATTGAACAGGCAGTTGAGGTTGGTTCAGAAAAGAAAGATATTTACGAACTCTACCTCCCATATCTAAGTGAACATTACAACATCCTACTTAACAATTGCTGGGTTAAAGGATTGTTACTTGGTAGCAACAGAGATATTACAGAATACACCTAGAATATTTTGATAGGGGTAGGTATCCCCTGAAATATCAAAACAGGCATTATCAAAGAGTTGTTAAGCATTCTGCACCACCACCTCTATTTTTCATGACTGTTAATCTATTTCATTTTGTGTAACAATTACCCTATGAAATTGTTGCATTTTCTTGCCATGAAGTGTAAGTTTTAATCATGTCCAAACAGGTCTTTTATTTGTGTATATGAATAATTGATTTTTTTAAAACATTTAACATTACGTCTCCGGGCGTTTCTGTAAAACTCAGGATCCTTGTGGTCAAATACAATAGATGTGCTGATGTTTTTATGAACAAATGTGTTATTTATATTCTTTTTTTTTCCATACACTAGAACATGGATGTATCTGGAACCAATCTTTGCCAGTCCAGATATTAACCGACAGCTGCCTGTAGAGGGTAAGAGATACTCTTCAATGGAACGCACATGGAGAAGAATAATGAAAGGAGCACTTGAACAACCAAAGGTAAAAAGGCTTTTATGCATTAACCTATACATTAACATTTGCATTTCAATATTAATAAATGTAAAACAATGAGTTTCACTCAACGAAAATCTAGCATCAAATATCAATACGAAATCGAGAGTAAACCACTATGCATAGTTAGTGAAGAACGTGATCTAGGTGTTACATTTACCTGTGACCTAAATTTTAAAACTCATATAGAATATATTATCAGCAAAGCTCACAAATGTATGGGACTTGTCAGGAATTCCTTAAGTGTTTCTAAAAAAACAAACCCCATGGCGCAAGAGCACCAAGCTCACCAAGCAGCCGCTGCTGTGTCGAAGGCCTGCAGATTTCAAAATGAATCCTCTCGGTCACTATTCTTTGCTTTCTAGACTGGGGCAGCCATCTCACAGTCAGATAGCTCCTCCATTGTAATCATGTAGGCTGAGTGGACTTCAAACTACAAATAAACCTGCGACATTCAAAAGCAGCCACACAAAACGTTGTTCAACTATTCATAAAATTACAAATTGACATAGCATTCTTACAAGAACCTCACATCTTCGAGAACAAACCCATAGAAATTCAA
Organism: Anabrus simplex; assembly: GCF_040414725.1. Classification (NCBI taxonomy): domain Eukaryota; kingdom Metazoa; phylum Arthropoda; class Insecta; order Orthoptera; family Tettigoniidae; genus Anabrus; species Anabrus simplex. Next base: position 452,554,887 of record NC_090267.1, on the reverse strand, counting down.
ACTACATATAAACTACTTATAAACTACTGTTTGCTGGAAAAAGAAAATGTAGGGCTGTTATCATTGTGCTAAACAATTCATTCAATGCTCTGATCATCAAACAGTTATGTGATGAATATGTAACCATAGTTGAAATCAGAAGAGTGTCCTTAAATCTGATTACAGCAAGTTTTTACTTTGATATTCAGCAAAATATTGAAACTGATATGACTAAAATAAAAAAGGTTTTGGGTTTTGCTAAAGGAAGAGGTGTAGTAGCAAAAATAGATAGCAACTCAAGGTCATGTCCTTTGGTTTGACATGTTAACTAACATCAGAGGGAGAACACTAGAGGATTTTCTGATAGAAAACCAGTTATATATTATGAATGAAGACAATGGTTCACCAACACTTCACTCTAGCAGAGATTCCAGCAATGCCGACTTAACAATATGTAATAAACATATTATGAAAGAAATACTGAATTGGGACTGTGCCAAAGAAGAGAGTTGCTCTAACCATAGTATCATTACATTTACAATAGGTCTGTAACAAGCTTCACTCATCGAGGAATCAGGTATGTGGAAAAAAAAAAAAAAAAAAAAGATGATTACAAAATTTTCAATAAAATCTCGCAAATGTGGTAAGAGAACAGAACAACTGCAGAGCAGAAGATTTCAGTCAGCTGGACGAGGAATTACAGCTCTTAGTTTTCGAACAGCCAGACACAGAAGATAAGACAAAGACAAAGACAAAGTCACCTCCGTATAGGCCATGAAGGCCCTTGGAGGAGTGGAAGGTAAAGGCTTCCACCATTGTTAACCGCGGCACGTGATGGGGTAGAGTGGTTAGCTCTATGCCCGGCCGCCTTTGCCCCCAGGAATTAACATGGTACTCATTTTTGGTGCAGGCTGAGTGAACCTCAGGGCCATATGCACCTCCGGAAGTGGAAATCTTGTTTCTTAAATTTTACGACTTCCTGACGGGGATTCGAACCCACGTCCTTCCGGGCGAACCGAGCACGCCTTTACCGCCTCGGCCAGGCAGCCCCTAGACACAGAAGAAACCATCAACAAATTCCAGTTCACCATTACAACTTGCTACAAATCTTTTAAAATTCGCACACCTTCAACAAGAGCAATTAATGGCAAATCAGTTCCCTGATGGACTATGGAACTGACAGTAATGAGGAAGAAAGTTAATGCTCAAAGAAGAAGATTCCAGAGAACATCAGGAAATGACAAATTGCACCGACAGAGGAAATTACAATATTATGAAATAAAACAGCAATATCAGAATGCCATTAGACAGGAGAAAACAAAATCTTGGAAAGAGTTCTGTAATGTTACCACATCTTCTAATCCATGGAATGCTGTGTACAAATTAGCAGTCAGAGAAAAAAAGTACATCTACACTCTGTCCACACTTAAGAAAGCAGATGGGACCTATACAACAGGTCTAGCTGACACAATGAGTTAAATGAATCATTTTACTCCTGCAGACAGTGGCTGTGGACACAGTGAAAACCACAGAAGCATCAGAATGAAAATAATGCAACCACCTAACACAGGTGATGACAGGTCATTTACAAAAGAAGAAATAAGGGCAAGAATTGAGAGTACAGATTGCAAAAAGGCTCCAAGAGAGGACGGGGTGACAAGCGATATATTGCTACCTATTTTCACCATAGTACCCTTGTATATGATTGCACTGTACAACAAATACCTAGAAAAAATACCTAGGAATATTTCCTAAAAATTGGAAGGAAGCCAAAATTATCCCAATAATTACGCCAGGTAAGGAAAACTTAGAAGATGTAAGCAAATATCGACTACTCAGCTTATTAAATATAATTATGAAGGTGTTAGAGAAACAGTTTATAAACAGATTGATGCATCACTTAAACTTGAATAATATGCTACGCGGCAATCAGTTTGGGTTCAGGCCTTAATCCGGCATAGTGGACACAGATGGCCATCAAGGACTATATAGAGGAGTCACTGAAAAATAAGGACAGCATCACTGTGATCAGCTTAGACGTAGAAGGTGCCTTTGATAGTGCCTGGTGGCCTGGGATTCTTAATGCCTTAAAGGAATTTCGTTGTCCTAAGAACCTCTACTGCTTGAGATAAAAATTGATATTTTGGTCATTTTGACAAAAAAAAATTTATGGTTGAAATTGAAAGGATTGAGTTTCTTCTTTCTTGTCACGGACTTATTCCATTGAATTCAAACAATGGGTGTGGCATCTGCTTTGCTTTCATTTTCCCACCAATTATAATTTTACATATTATTCTCATTTTTCTCCCATAATATTCTGCCAAATGTAATAAAATTTGTATGGTATATGTATCACAGCTATATTAGGAAACCTGTATGTAGAACTTTTCATTGAAGAATTTTTTCAAGTAGTAGGGATCTTTAAATGCAAAATTTTAGAACATAAAAATTACACAAACTTTAGTACTATGTATAGAGCCTCTGTGGCTCAGGCGGCAGCATGCTGTCCTCTCACTGCTGGCTTCCATAGTTCAAATCCCAGTCACTCCATGTGAGATTTGTGTTGAACAAAGTGGAGGAAGGACAGGTTTTTCTCCGGGTACTCTGGATCTGTCATTCATTAATCATTGCCCCAGAGGAATGCAACAGGCTTCGGCAGCCGGCGTAATTCCTATCTTCGCCACTAGATGGGGCTTCATTCATTGCATTCCTGATCCGGTTGAATGACTGGAAACAGGCTCAGTACAATGTATCTCCTTATATAAATTATGTATAGAAAAATCAATACACAGTGCTTTTTAAAGGAGTATTATTGACCTAATCCTAGCTTTTCATAAACATTTCAATTAAATGTCATGAAAAAATGGAATTAAAAAGTCACAAAATGTTTTCAAATTTAAAAAAATAATAAGTGTTTTATATGAAGTAAATTTTCATGATATTCCTACTTTTATTTATGTGAAATTCCTACAAAGTTTCATGAAAATCTATGCGTTAGGAAAGGACATCTATTTATCTCCAGACTGTCCCCTTAAGTGAGAGAAGATGTACAATAACCATTAGCTGATTAGAGATAGAAAGGTATGTAAGCAGAGCCGTTTCACGTGTAATCATAATCAATTAGATCGCCAACCTTCGGAGGGAGATGACGTCATAAGAAGAAGAAGAAGAAGAAGAAGAAGAAGAAGAAGGAGACACTAAAGTGATGCTTTTGCAGATGATGTCTTGGTCCTGATTAGACATGACAACACACTGCAAATTGAAAACAAGGCCAATATGGAAATGTTGAAAATCTCCAATTGGGTCAAAGTAAATGAACTATCTTTCAACATAAATAAAACTCAAGTAATGCTGGTGTCTAGGAAAAGACAGAAAAAACACAGATTTTAAGCATGTATCTCAACAATGTCAAAATAAAATAGACTAATTTAATGAAATATTTGGGGATATTAATCGACAGCAGGTTCAGATTCAATAGTTATGTACAACTTGTATCTGAAAAGTCTACGAAAATTATACACGTCTTGTCAAAGTCAGCTAAAATTAATTGGGAATTGCATTCTGATGTAATGAGTATCATTTACAAAGGAACAATACTTACATTACTCTCGCATGGAGTTCCTGTTTGGGTAGATGCCTTAAATGCAAAGAGGGTAGTACATATTAAAATTACAAAAGCCTCCAGAATGACATCACTTGAAGCATTATGCATACTAGCTGGAATGACTCCAGTTAATATTAAACTTCTGGAAATTGCAAATTATTACATTATAATTAAAGGAAGAATTAAATACATGAGAGATACCATTGAAATTGACTCTACAAAGAATTACAAAATTTGGCCTCACCCAGGTGAATACGTAATGATACAAGACAAAAAGGAAGAAGTACTGTATACAGTCCAGATGTACACAGATGGCAGAAAAACCGAGTCTGGTGTTGGGTCTCGAATAGCTATATATATTAACTCTGAACTAACTCACCAACTTAGGTTCAAATTTTACACTGCCGGAAAAAAAAAAAAAAAAAAAATTAGTACACCCTCTTTGAGTTTTCCAATTTACTCAAGATTTAGTGTTGAAACAGTGCATATGGAGTACATTAAATTATTACATTTACAGATCAATAGCTCAAGCAGTACTGAGGTACCAGGTGTCGATCCATGCCGAAACATCCATATTAGTACATGGTATATCCTCCATGGGCGGCAATGTAGGTTCTGATTCTGGCATCTGTTCAATCATAAAGATGGAGAATACTCTCTCATCATCATCATCATAGGTTGTTTTGCCATTTGGCAGGTCCAATCATGGCTGTGACCTCCATATCTCTCGATCTTGTGCCATTTTCTTCACTTCTACATAATCTTCCTTTCTTTTTCTAATGCTGTCTAATAACTGATATCGTCTCCTTCCTCTTCCTTTCATCATCCGTTCAATTGCTACTTGTAGTAAGGTGTTGTGTCTTAGATTATGCTCTATCCAATTTTTCTTCCTATTTTGGATTATGGTCATCATGCTCCTCACTTCTCCCACCCTCTTTAGAACTTCCTCATTTGATATTTTATCTTCCCACTTTACACCTTCAATTTCTTCGCCAAATCCACATCTCAAATGCCTCTATTCTTCTCTGTTCTTCCTTCCTTAATGTCCATGTTTCAGCGCCATATAGAGCTATACTCCATATGTAACACCTTGCAAGCCTCTTCCTCAGATCTTTCTCTAGTGGGCCACAAAACTGTCTGACCTGTTCACGTAGTTCTGCAAGAATTATGGGTTGAGGGGTCGCACGTGTCACTTGTCGTCCCATTATATTCCACACGTGCTCAATGGGAGATAAGTCCAGAGATTGTGCTAGCCAGGGAAGTTTCTGCACGTCTTACAGAGCACGTTGAGTTTCACATGCAGTGTGTGGGCAAGCATTATCCTGTTAGAACAACACATCGCCTTGCTGTTGCAACAAGGGCAAAAGAACGGGTCTTACAAGATTTCTACGTACTGAGGGCTGGTTAGCGTTCCTTGCACAAACACCAAAGGTGAAGGAGAGTTGTAGCTTATCGCACCCCAGACCATAAGGCCTGGGGTGGGGCCAGTGTGTCTTGGACGAATGCACTCTGCGAGACAGCGCTCACCAGATCTACATCGTACGCACAAACGACCATCAGTTGCATGCAGGCAGAATCTGCTTTCGTCACTGAAGACCACGGCCCACCATTACATCTTTTAAGCGATCCTCTGATGGCACCAGTCAAGCCATGCACAACATTCCTGTGGTGTGAGTGGAAGACGGGCTAGAGGTGTGCGTGCCTGTAGTCCCACTGCTAGTAGCTGGTTGGCAACAGTTCATATTTACACTTCTGGGCTCACAAAGCCTCTTATCTGTGCTGTGGTAGCTGTACGATCTGCCACTGCTGCCCTTACAGTATGATGATCTTGGTGGACGTCTGTGCTGCATGGACGTCTAGAACCTCGTCTACGTGTGTGAGAATGTTCACGTGACCATTGCAACCAGCATCATTGCACAACTGACGGAGCACATCCAACTTATGTGGCAATTCTCTGAAAGGACTCCCGCGCCAATTGGAAGGCCTCAATTTGACCCCTGTCAAACTCGCTCAGTTGGTTGTAGGAAGCATGAGTGCGTCTCTGTGGCATGGCACCTGTTTGCTTCACACGTTCACACCGCACTGTGCCTTATAGCTGTAAACATTCCCTATTAAAGGGTACATGCAGATGGTGCACTGGCAGCATGTCACTACGCTATCTGTTGGCGGACGACGGTGAAACCATTATCAGTACATCTACTGTCCCCCAGGTGGCATCTGCCATCATTGGATCAAAATCGATGTCGTCTTTCCAGGTGCACTGTTTTTTTTTTCCTGGCAGTGTATAACAGATGCTCAAACAGTCAAGCTGAGCAAGTTGCGGTACTGAAGGCCCTTGAGAAGTTACAAGACATAGACAGTTTACATGAAAACTTTGCTGTAAAACACACTAACAGTAAAATAATTTTGGATCTTTTATGAAACAAACTGCATGCACAATACATTGATAGAAGAAATACAAAGTATTTTACAATATCTTCAGCAAGAAAACTGAATTATACATTTTACATGGATCAAGGCTCATGTTGGCAATGAAGAAAACGAGCTTGCAGACCATCTGGCCAAAACAAGCTGCAAACAACTTGGACTTAGAAGGGGTTTACAATCGAACACTTATCTGTTCAATCATACAAGACCTGAGGGAGGAGACCATTTAATTGTGGGAGAGCGAGTGGGAAAATACTACAAACGGAAGCATAACAAAATCATCTATATATTTAAAAAAATTATGAAAAATAAAGTCAGTCAGTCCGGCCATTCTATCCGGTCGATTTCCTTCATTTAAAAAAAAATGAAAGGTATTCATGCACAGATTTGTCATCAGGTACTATAAATCACTTAACTTCCGCCTTCCTCAAATAATTTGATTTTTCAATTTTTTGTCTCTTTGAAGCAGTCGTATCTTTGGTTCTAATTGAGGTATGGAGTTCATTTCAGCCTAAGAATACTCAGCTCTTAACTATTCAAATTGTATGATTATGAGGAAAGTTATGAGTGCACATGCAATTTGACGTCTCATTTCTTCAACATTTTTTCTCATTGAAGCAATCATATATTTTGTTCTAATTGAGATACGCAGTTCGTTTTGGTGTAAAACACTCAGTGGATCAAGCGCTTTCTTTTGAGGTAATAACTACTTAAAGTGGTAGATTCTGAGAAAAGTTATGAGTACATTTGTCTCCATGACGAAGATCATTGAAGGACTTTTTAACAGTTCGGCACGTAGTGTTGTTCCAAGGAACGTTTAATTCAATTTCTTTGTGTGATGTATTTTCAAGTGTTTTGTTGACACAATATTACATTCTATTACCATAGCAGATCATGTGCTTTACTTTGTTAACTCGAAACTTTGCAAATACATCTGTGAGGATAGTAATGAACAACACCATACTTTGTACATTGTGGGCGGAGCCAGCGGGAAACTGCTGGTTAGAAGAAAATTAAACTAAACCTAAGTCATAATATGACAGCTATGACAACAGGCCACTTCTTTAGGTTCAAAATAACAGAAGACCCTGCATGTGTGTTTGTGGTGAAACAAATCAAATCATCAGACAGTCGACCATATTCTTTGGGAGTGTTACTCAGCTCTGAGAGAGGTGAACTTCATAGAAGTGTTATAAATGTAATTCAAGAAAGATGTTGGTTTGAAATCTGCTTCAAGGGACAAGCATACAACAGCAGTTGAAGAAAAACAGACATCACAATGATGTGGGCCACTGGTCGGTAGAGAGATACGAACTCATGGACAAACACCTACAGGATTTTTATAGATTTGTAAACAAAATAAATTTTGATATCTTACAAGAACATATAGCAGTTGAGTGTAATATTAACAAAAGTCATATGAAAATAATTCTATGTAGGGTATTAATTAGTACTGTCATTATGTATATACAAGCATGTAATAATACTTTTTGTAATGGAGCATGCTTTTAATAAATGATTTTAAAAAAAGAATACCTACATACATATATGCATACATACTGTACATCTTCATTATAGACTGTTATGCCCTTGACATTCAGTCTGCAAACCTCTGTGAATTGGGTAAGTGCCTTCACAATCATCTATTTGTAACTAGCTCTGTAGCCTTGTTTGTTTCCACATCTCATATCATAAAAACATTAGAAACTGGAGAATTTTTAAAAAGTCATTAATTGAAGAGTTTGATATCAAGATAAAAACTGCAGAAATACACAGATTGCTGAATAGGTACACAGAGTAAAAAGAGGAATTGCTTCAAGAATACTTGCTTGTAATGAATGCTAGCTCATAGCTGCACACTCCTAACCGCATAGCAAAATGATTTTATATAGAGCTAAGTTTGTTTTATTGATTTTAAGGAAAAGCTATGAAACTATGAATGCATTGTTGACAGAAGAAGCATGAACGTTTTCAAGAAAGATGTTGGTTTGAAATCTGCTTCAAGGGACAAGCATGCAACAGCGGTTGAAGAAAAACAGAGATCACAATGATGTTTTAATTGTGGAGAAGTTGGCCATAAGTCAATAAACTGTAGGAACAAGAATTAGGGTTATGAAATGTTTCAGAGGCAATAAATTTGGATATAAGTCAGCAGACTGTAAATCTTTTCACATTCTGACCATTTCAAGTTTGTTTTTGAAAGGCTTAATAACGCACACATCAAGCAGTTGAAAACAGGCTTGGTAATGATAAGTTAGTACAGTTAACTCTATGGACAGTACAGCGCCTTCACTTTTGAGCACAAATATAAGAATTGCCAATACCATAATCAATGCCATGGTAGATACAGGCAGTAGCGTTACTTTGATTGAGAAGACATTTATAACAAATTTGGAGCTTCTCATCTCAGAAGAAATGATCTGGTCCTAAGAGGGTTCAGAAAGAACTATATTATTTTCCCTCTTGGTTATTTTCATGCAAACATCTTTGTTCAGAATGAAGGATAAAACTTGTTTGAGAATGCAGCAAGGTAGAAGAACTCAAAAGGAAACACAACTCCTTCAAGATGCATGTAAAGGGCAAGCAGCTGGCCTGTATAGTACCAGAGGTGGCAGCCTTTTCACAGATAACAATGGCAAAATCCTGTCGAGCATGAAGATAAATTAAGACAAGGGAAAGAGTATGAGGGCTGTCAATAAAGTAGAGGCAACGTAGTCCAGACATTCGCAGGAGATCGGACGTGCACAAACAGGATATGGGTGTGGGACAAATATTTCAGGTTCTGTATGGGAATCAACATAAATATCATTGGAATGAGAGTGCAGATTTGCACTGCATAGGTTGGCTATCCATTCCTCAAGATCAGTTTGACATCGTGAGTCATCTCATTTCCTTAGAACATCGATGGACTGTCTGGAAGTTATTGATAGAGGTTGTTCTCAGTCATCAAACAGTGTGGCACATACTGATGAAATGAAGAAAACTGCATCCTGTTGGGTTCCACATATACTCACCGACATACGGAAATGGCACTGGTATGCATTGGCTGGCATCCACTTGGGCAGATACCTCAATGAAGGAGATGAATTTCTGCAGTGTACGCATGTTGTCGCCATTGATGAGACATGGGCATGAGGCTATGAGGATGAATTAAAGCACTAATTGAATGAATGGCATCACCCTGGTTCCCCACGTCCACAGAAATTTCTGCAGGAACCCAGCTGGGTGATGCTAATGCTGATTGTGGCATACGACTACGAGGGTGTTTTTCTTACGCGTGCTGTACCTGACGGACAAACTGTCAACAGTGACTATTATTGCTGATTTCCGGAGCAATATCTCTGTCTGGCTATGTGGCACAAACATCCACATTTATTGCGGGACGATCATCCTACAATTTGCATGACAATGCACGTTGTCATGTCGCTAACAATGTCAAGCTCTTATTGGAACGGTGGCATTGGGAGGTCTTGAAACACCCTCTGTACTCACCAGACATGAGTCCTTGTGTCTTTGACCTGTTTCCAAAGTTGAAGGAACCCCTTCGAGGCTGCTGATTTCCTGACATGGCAACTGTACCCCATGCAGTAGAGCACTCCATCACTGTCATCAACAGAGAACGCCTTGTCAACTGTCCCCAATGGCTTTCTGACATTTGGAAAAAGTAATAGACTTTGCAGGTGACTACACTGATGGATTGTAATGCAGTTTTACTCATTAGTTCATTAAATATTGAGTTCTGTCAATATTACCACTACTTTATTTATGGCCCTCGTATATTGAGCATATTCCCGGCCATGTCGGGGATTTTAACCTTCATTGGTTAATTCCAATGGCTCGGGGGCTGGGTGTTTGTGCTGTCCTCAACATCCCTGCAACTCACACACCACACATAACACTATCCTCCACCACAATAACATGCAGTTACCTACACATGGCAGATGCCGCCCACCCTCATCGGAGGGTCTGCCTTACAAGGGCTGCACCCGGCTAGAAATAGCCACACGACATTATTATTATCTTAGGGGTGGCTATCAACAGCATTTGTATCTCAGGTTAGGGGCGGCTGAACAGAAACCAGAGAAGGCAATGGGAAACCACTCTGGTTATATTTTCCTCAGGATGTCAGTATAGACAGAGTTAATCAAGCAGAGGTCCTAGTCCTGGGCAGCCCTTAAATGGGCAGGGGGTGCTAAGAATCTCCCAGTTCAATGAAGTGACATTTAACATGAGATTAGCTACATGGAATGTGAGGAGTTTGCTCATGACTGGCAAACTGGACAATACAATTAAAGAAATGAGAAGGTTAATGATTGATGTTCTTGGGGTAAGTGAATTAAGATGGCCAGGCAGAGGTACATGCAAAAGAGATGATGGGAATTTATATTACTCTGGTAGTCCTGACACTGATAAGAATCACCATAATGGTGAAGAAGTCAGAAATTGTGAAACATGTCACCAGTTTCGTTCCAATACCAGATTGACTTGTGCTCTTACAACTACAGGGTCACCCATTTCAGATCAACATAATACAACTACATGCTCCCACAGTCAATAAAAAGAATATGATAATGGGGTGGAGAACTTTTAAAAAGACTTGAAAATCATCCTGAAAGCAACAAAAAGTGATAATGTAACAATATTAATGGGAGATTTCAATGGAAATATCGGAAAGGGACAGCGTGGAGATTTGGTGGGAAATTGGGGACTTGGCGAATCCAATGATCGTTGAGACAGGTTGTATTAGTTCTGTCAAGAAAATGAAATGGTCATCACTAATACATGGAACCAACTTCCGGACCGTAGACTGTACACTTAGATTTCACCAGCTGATAATAAGCATGACATCCCAAAAAACAATCAGATTGATTATATCCTCATCAATAAGAGATTCACGAACTTTATTAAAAGGGTTAGTACATATCCAAGGGCAAATGTAGGTTTCAATCATAACCCACTATGATAAAGATGTTGATTCCCATAGGGAACCCGAAATATTTGTTCCGAATAAGTAAATTTATATTACCAATATAGACATGATACTGTATAGGCTTTTGGGCTTATGCCGTGTAAAGAAAATAAGGTGAAGTTCTCTGCGAAACATACAGAATTTCACTTTATTTTCATGACACACCATAAGCCCAAAAGCCTATAGAGTATCATGTCTATGAGTACGGGCCGTGAAAGCATCAATGGCAATATTACCAATATAGTTGGTCCATTATTGGACATTATAATTTTCCAGCTAACTCATTCCTGGTTGCCAGTGTGCTAGGCTGGGCTCATCAGTTGGTACCTAGCACACCTACCAAGATGCTGGCTAGTGCATACCGTGGAGGCCACTGCGTAGGCTAATTGTAGCCACCAGCAGTGCCAACGCACTATGAGAGACTTTGTCTCATTTTCAAATGTTGATGCCTGCATGGCCATCAGATGATAAAGATGTTGATTCGCATAGAGAACCTGAAATATTTGTTCCGAATGAGTAAATTTATAATACCAATATAGTTGGTTCGTTGTTGGACATTATAAATTTTCCAGCTAACTCATTCCTGGTTGTCAGCATTTCATCCCAGTGTGCTAAGTTGGGCTCATCAGTTAGTAAATAGCACACCTACCAAGATGCCTGGCTAGTGCATACTGTGGAGGCCACTGCATAAGCTACTTGCAGCCACCAGCAGTGCCAATGCACTATGAGAGCCTTTGTCTCATTTTCAAAAATTGATGGCCATCAGATGATAAGGGTTATCATGAACATGCCTTCAACACACGGCAGCACACATTCCACTGGAGGAATAGGCAGGTGAACAAGACAATGGCACTCATCCCTTCCACATACTTTGTGAAAAACAGGCTATGGTGCACTCTGTGTTCCAGCGCACCCATTGGATGCTTAATCTGAAACTCTATAAATGTTCCTTCATCCTTTTTGTTACTTTCAGTTGAACTTAGGGGTTACTTTCTGAAATAGCTTTCTTCATGCTCATATTACTGTCACTTCCTCCTAACTGTTAGTCATATTAAATAGTGGTTTTATTTGAATGTATTTCTGCCCTCTTTCAAGAACATGGATACCACCACAACTGTCTTCATCATCCTCCTCCTCATCATTATCATCATCACTATGCACGACTAATCTTTACTACCTGCTCCATTGTCTGGAGTTATAATGAACAATGAAATTTGAATATGCTTTAGGTAATCATCATTTGCCCTGATAAAAGGCTGTTTGAGAGTCTAAAGGATTGTATTCAGCAACTGGAAGTTGTGCAGAAAGGCCTGGCTGCTTACTTAGAGACTAAGCGCACGAAATTTCCACGTTTCTACTTTCTCAGTGATGAAGAGCTTCTGGAAATATTGGCACAATCAAGAAATCCATTGGCTGTTCAACCTCATTTGAAGAAATGTTTTGAAAATATTAACAAGGTAAGCTGCGAATTAGTTTCTTGACAGTTTCTATTTTCTAGTGATAAATTTTGTGGCAGTTGTATTGATTTCTAGGTTACTATTTCCTAGTATTCAGGATATAGATATTGTTAAGGTCCTACTTTCTACAGTGTATCATAAATCCATTTATCATATGGTGTGTTAATACTCTGATGACTGATAAACAAACATACAAACATTCATAAATTATTTTAAACAATGTGAACAAAATTCATCATTATTTAAGATTTGTCCAACTCCTTGACTCAGTGATCAAGATTGCAGCCTTTGGCTCAGAGGACCTCAGGTTCAATTTCCAGCCAGGTCTGAAATTTTAACCATATCTGATTAATGCTTCTGGCTTACCAGCTAAGTGTTTATGTTTGTCATTTTTGCATTTGTACCTCTTCATTTACATACAACACACCTTACTATCAAGCAACATAGCAGCACACAAAAGTGAATACATCCTTCCTCAGAGGAAGGACATCTGGTACCGAGCTCGATAGCTGCAGTCGCTTAAGTGCGGCCGGTATCCAATATTTGGGAGATAGTGGGTTCGAACCCCACTGTCGGCAGCTCTGAAAATAGTTTTCCGTGGTTTCCCCATTTTCACACCAGGCAAATGCTGGGGCTGTACCTTAATTAAGACCATGGCCACTTCCTTCCTAGTCCTAGCCCTCTCCTGTCCCATCATCGCCATAAGACCTATCGGTGTCGGTGCAACGTATAGCCAATAGGCAAGGACATCTGGTCACTGCTGAATTCTTGGACAGGTTGGTGCTGGATAATTTCAGCCAACGACTTCAACATAGACTGTCACCAATTTGAACATAAAATACAAGCACAAACTACAGAATAATATTTTGAGACGATATTTTAAGTCACCAGTTTGTTCATACGTTGTTGGAGACAGTTCGTGTTTGGGATTGAGGGTTTGATTCCACATGAGGTCTTGAAAATTTCATCCATTAGGAAGATGCTTAGAAATTTTCATTTGCATTATGGGCTTTGTCTACTATATGTATGCACAATACCAATCCATACATACATTTAACAGCTGAAACACAAAATATTGATAAAAGTAGAGCAGAAATTGTCATGATCTTAACATCAACTCTGTCTTTATAAAACCTGTTTGTTTTGTCTACTACCTTTGCCAACACTTCTTCATTCACAAGTACCTCAAAATAATCAACTTCAGGGCATTCAGCGGTCAAATTATTATTTGACATAGCTAGGTTTGTTGGTACTTGAAATGCATGCGCCTTCAGCGCAAACTCGTTGACCGACCACGTGGGCAGGCCTAGGTCAGTGTAATTTCTTTCTCCCTCTGGCAGGCAAATCATCACCACTATCAACATTACTGTCACTTCCTATCATTTTACTAATATCGTCAATATCACTTCTGCCACTATTGAAACCTATCAGACTCAATGCCCTGTAAAATATAAGATTTCCTCCAGACACATCTTACGTTTGTACGCAGCAGCCATGATTCAAACATGATGTTTACAACTGTGTGACAAAAGTAAAACATTTTCCTGCAGAACTACACACAGAAATAATATAAACTAATTGGTTTAATGTGTGGCTAATAGATGTTAGAAGCATATAACACAGTTATAAGGCAGGTTGAGTATATTCGATCACAGCACCGGGGGTGGGGGCAAAGTCCTGTTCAAGTATATTCAATCGCAGCAGTGAAGTAGTTAATTAAGGAAAGGCCAGTAAAGAAAGAAATTAGAAAATATATAATCTTAATAATATTATTACCATCTACAGTTTACATCAAAATGACAGCAATATGGTGAGGCATCAACTCTACAAGGTGTTGGGAATAATTCTGGAGGAATCTGGAACCGTGCATCTTGCACTGTTACTCACAATTGGTCCTGTGTAGTTGGTGAGGGATTCATGGAGCATACATCAGCATCGACAGCATCCCATAAATGCTCTATTGGATTAAGATCAGGGGGTCTGGAGAGCCAGTCCATGGTCATAACTTCACTGGAGTACTCCTCCAACCACCTGCATGCAACCACAGAGCGGTGAAATGGCGCATTGTCCTATTGAAACATGGCATCTCCATCAGGGTACCCCCTACGGCCAGATAGGAATGCAGATGGTCTGAAAGAATGGTCACATAATGTGCACCTGTCAGGACTCCCTGCAGCTGGACAATGAGGCCTAATTGTGACCATGAGAACGCCACCCAGACCGGAACCAAGGCACCTCCCACCTGGACATAACCTTGTTGAAATGCAGCATCCATAGCTTCATGGGGCATATGCCACACTCTCATGTGCCCATCAGCTTGATACAGCTGGAACCAGGTTTCATTGGACCATACCACATGCCACCACTGTTGCATGGTCCATTGCCAATGTCCATTGCCAACACATCGTTGAGCTCTGTGTAGAGGTGTCAGCACAGGGACACGAGTTGGTCATCGGCTGGTGAAGCCTATGCAGTGCAGTTGCCTCATTACAGTTCTAGCAGAAATGGGTTCCTGACTCCCAACATTCAACTGGACAGTGATCTGACTCTCAGTAGCCCGTCGAACGCCCAATATTGTTCTTCAGAGGTGATGTGCTGTCCGTTCGTTAAACACCTGTTTACACGGGTGGTAACATTCTCTCAGCAATACTGATGATCCATCCTCAACACTGTTGACCTCGGAAACCCAAATTGTTGTGTAATCTCTGCAATGCTATGGCCCGTGCGCCGATGGTCATTCCACATTCAAAGTCTGTTAATTCGCAACATGTTGCCATCTTCACTACACTGGTGTCTGTGACAGACTGCTCAGCTATGCCGCAGCTAGCCACAACACTCAGGGGTCATACACACCACATTTTCTAATGGGACACCCCTTCCTGTGATTTGGCCACTCAGTGTACAGTAATGAATAGAAAGGGAGGAATATGAAAAGGAACACGCAATAGGATAAACAGTGGCATATCAGAATGGCAAGAGGGAGCTACAGGAAGAGGAGGCAAAGACAAACATAAAAATGTACTGGGATAGGGACAATTTTATCAGTAAATGTTGAAACCTTTTCTCCTGATGGAGCTGAGAAGTAGAAACAAGCTTGTCAGTGGGGGCTAAGATGGAATGGTTGTAGAAGAATTGGAATTGATGAAAGAGATGTCCTCCCTACTGCAAGATGACAGACTCTATATTTTCTCATGTAACACCCCCCTGTACGTTGTTTTCCCCTTGAGATTTCTAGAAAATATTTTCTGAATCTTATTATTCTTGCATTTCTTGTGTGCCATGTAATTTCTATAGGATCTTTCATAAGAAATTGGTCACACCTTGCACCTAACAAGTCTGTGTTCTGGATTCCAAGCATCTATTAATACCTTTGAAAATGGAAAATCCAAGGCTCTACAAGAGACTGAATGCAGCTGTGGTCTATCTTCGCAGACCAAGTCCATGTTTCCACATTAAATGAATAGCCCAGTCCATGCTTGCCTTATAATGTGCACTTGTAATGCCACGTTTTCTTGCTAAGTCTTTTGCTTTCATTTGCATCAAGTGCGTGAGAAGAGAGCTTCATGTAGAACCAAAAATTAATTTGCTATTGGTGGTCTCAGAAAGAAGAATTAAAGAAAGCTAAATTCACGTATCAATCGTTTCATGGCCCAAAGTGGAGAAAATTTCCTAGAGTCAAGAAAGAAGTGCTTGATTATGTTGTGGAACTGTGAAATGATAACATTGCTGTATTATATGAAATTATGCAGATGAAAGCAAAAGACATAGCAAAAAAATGGCATTACAAGTGCACATTTTAAGGCGAGCATGTTTGTTTTATGTGTAAACATGGACTTAGTCTGCGAAGATGAACCACGCTGGCTCAGCATCTGCTGTGTGAATTCATGGACAAGGTGATCGAATTTCATAAGTTTGTCATCAAAATTACATGAGAAAATGATTTCCTTCTTTCTCAAATTAGAAACATGGACCAAACTCCCATTTATTTTGATATTCCATCATGTTGACAGTTACAGCAAACTGTAGAAAGCTACCACCCTTTGTCATTTCCAAAAGAAAAACTCTGCCATAGCGTAATCTTCCAGCTGTCATTTTCATTTGAGTGCAGGAACGATGGATGTCAGTTGATGCAATGAAAGACTGGCTGAAAGTTGTGTGAGAATGACACATGGAGAGCTTTACTTCATAAAAAAATCCATGCTTGTTCTGGACCGTTTCCATGCCCATTTAGTAGACCTCATTAAAAATGAGATGTTGTATCTCAACACCATCCCTGTCGTAATACCAGGTGAGCTAACATCAATTTTACAGCCGCTAGACATCTTGATGAATAAACCATTCAAAGAGCATCTTGGCTGGTTTTATGGGGAATCTATGGCATCTGGTTCCTTTGAACTGACAAAAAAGGGGCAGCATTAAGAGACCTGGCATTGAACATTTGTGCTCTTGGATTCTTCGAGCTTTGAATCTGATCTTGGAAGACATTGTTGTGAAGAACTTCAAGAAGACCGGGATATCTAACTTGAAGGATGGCTCAGAGGATGATGTCATGTGAGATGACACGATGGATATGAACAACTCCGCTGATGAAGATCATCTACCTACTGATATGTCTTCTGAAGAAAGCTGTAGAGAGTAAAGGACAAGTACGTTGATATTATTCATTATGCATGTAATGAGCTGATTTTGATTCGTGCACTTTCTATGTGTGATATTTATTATGTAATGTTTGTGTTGCTAGAGTTAACCACAAGATCAAGTTCACCTGTATTGCAGCCACTTTTGAACTTGAACACGGCATGGTGTTTGAAGAAAAGTCTCACAACTGTTAAAATTCTGTGTTATTTCAGTTATTTGCTTTTAAATATTAATTGGATAAATTAAGTTTTTGAAGTTGTGTATCTCAATTTTATGTTTGATTATTTTGTAGTCGTAATCTATGATCTATATCATACACAACGTCAGGAAAATCAACAGCAATAATAAATACAACCACTCAGGTGTATACCATATTAAATGCGATAACTGTGAGACAAGCTATGTCAGACGCACCGGTAGGAACTTTCTAACCTGCTATAATGAACACATAAATGCTGTAAAACACAATAATTTTTCCTCAATAGGCCAACATTTCAAAGACTATAAACACAGTTTCACAAACATCGAGAACGATATGCAAATTCTGAACATAAACCCCAAGGGCCCCCTCCTCAACATAACAGAAGAATTTTACATTTCGCTGAATCAGTATACCAATCCAAATTTCAACGTAAATGAAATTAAACTAACATCATCTTCAGTACAGTCATCCCCACCCTAAAAATGCTTACCTTAAGACACTCAGTAAACAATAACACGCGACAGAGAAACATCAAACACACACCTAGCTCCACCCCTACTCCCACAGTAGCAACTCTTCCTTCCCTTCCTTCCCTTCCCCTCACAGCAGCTGGTATGAGCCCAAGATGAACACGAAGCAGTACACAGCAAGCTCATATATCAAATGCAACTCAACCACACCAATAACAGTAAGTACATATTCAAATTAGCACACACAATCCTTAGACATTCCTCCAATATAAAATATCCCTCACAGCTCAATCTTATCTTCCACAGATAGTTCATCACTGTACAGCTACAGATGGGAAAGGAGCCACCACTTTGAGTCTAACGCCACTCAAATTTTACAAATGTCACAGGACAACATGATTCAATTTTAACATCAAACAACAAGATTCAACACACAGCAGAGCTAAACATACACATTTTATCATAATTGTATCTACACACCTGGTACCCTTTTTTAAAATTTAGAAAGTGTTTTATTCTGTGTACATATATGAAGACAAAATCTTTTATACAAATAATAGGATAATTTTACAAGTAAATCATATTATTCAAGCTCCAAACCATCAACCAAGTGCACAACTATGAAAAAAGATTTGCACACAGAAGTTAACCAATTAACTGTATAATACGCAAGACATGAACGTTCATATGAATGAAGTGTTCCTACATATATTGTTTTTGTTACAGATACTTATAAGTTAGTTTTAAGTGGAGATAGTAAACTAATTTTAAGATCTAAAGCATATTATGATAGACATATAAAGCATTGTCACACTTAGTGACATACATGCCAATTTCCATTTTGACATGCCCCATTTGGACGTAACCAAACATTTGTTCTCATATGGCATTCCCCAGACAAAGTAATTTCAATCATTGCTTCATGATCGATATGTGAATGTATTGTTCAGCTGAAGATGACCCAAAAAAGGGGTTGAAACTGGTACTGCAGTATAATAATTACAATAAACAAGTATTGATAAGGTGGAAGTCCTTTCCTATTTATAATTATTTTGTAGTCATCATGTAATATCCACATATCCCCCCCCCCCCCCTCCCTTCCAGTTTTGCCCTCTAAATTTTAAGAGAAAAAGGGGAGGAGGAATTATGCATTTAAATATGGTAAATGAAAATGTGCAAGTTGTCATGTACCCTCACTCCATATGAACACTGCAGGGAGGTTTGGAATTGGAGCCAGAATTCAATCTAGTGATTCAAAATTGTATACCCATGTCTTCTCCTACCCTACCAGCCAACATCCTAATCTGATGGTGAAAAGTTTTGCACCAACAGGACTTGACACCATCACAATCATGGCCTAATAAAGAATACTGGCTGAAAGCATTTGCCTATTTAGCCTAATATATCATATCATGTCTCTTAATCACTTTTTTTAATAACTTTATGATTGTTTGTGTTCATCCTTTACAGTTTAAATTCACATAATTGCTGGAGCAGCTGTTTTTTTGTTCAGCTAATATTGAGCTTTTATCATTATGTTTCTGAGGAAAGATAGTGTGTGTGATGGCTCACAGCATACATATGATAGATGAATATTTCAGTACTTTACACATTTTTTAGAATGCTGAACCAGATCATTACTTATATACCGTATTTACGCGAATAATCCCTGCCCCCAAATAATCCCCGCACCCTAACTTTAGGTACTGGTAGGCTTATTTTGAAAAAAGAAATGCCAACTTTGACGCAAAAAACTGCATCCCAATTTCGTGGCTCAAATTTTTAAAAAAATGTGTGGGTATTATTCGCATAAATACCATATTTATGCAAATAATACCTGCCACCGAATAAATAATGCCAACATTGACGCGAATAAAACCCGCACCCCAATTTCATGCCCCAATTTTTTTTTTAAATGTGCGGGTATTATTCGCGTAAATACAGTATTTCTTGTCCTACCAATTAGTGTGGCTTCTTTTGAGAGAAGTTCTAGTAAACTATCCCTCATAAAGAACCATTTAGGATCCACTTCACGAGATGTGAAACTGAACTATCTACCTGTTTTGTCGATAGAATTTATACTGGTGTCAGGCTTAATACTGAGCTCCCGATTGTACTATTATTATCACACTTTGCATGCCTTTGTGCCACTATTAGTAATATTACTACTATAAACTTTCAAACTTGTCTGTATGAATTACATTATCAAGTTGATTGTCGTCTTTGAGAGTTGATGGTTTTCTTTTCATCGATAGATTTACTTATCTTTAGTTAGTATTGATGATGCTTCCTAGGGACAATGGTTTGTAAGTACATGTGCTTGGCTGGTTCTGGAATGCCTTTTGACCAGTTTCATTTGAGAGACTGTTTTCTTGTAGAATATGTGCCCATATAATTTTATAATTATATTGCAAAATCTGACAGAACTATGATAATTTTCCTGAGAGTCTAGATCATGCTGACACTATTTAAAATGATCTGGGTTCATATTGCTAAACTTCTCATACATTATGGATGATTTTGTGACTTTCAGAGTGAGAAAGTTTAGGACACCACCAATATTGAATATACAATACACATCAATACACCATTAGATATGAATCCTTTCTTCAAAATCTGCAATGGGACAGTAGAAAATATTCAGGTTAATCAGACCTGTAAAGTTAGTATTAAACATTAATTATAGTTTTCACTGTCATCATCATGTGTAGTTATATATTAAATTGCATTTCTAGAGGGGGGGGAGAACAACATAAACATCCTTATTATGCCTGTAGGCCTACCCATTATTGTACAAATTTTATTTGGTACTTTGTGATGAAGTTGAGGAAAAGGAGTTTCACCACTTTGATTTGTACCTAGAATTTATATGGGCAGCTCCAATAATGGATTTTCTGTATTTATAAAGTATTTGTTACTTTTCTCATTTCAGCTTGATTTTCAAGAAAAGGATCTTCACATCATTGCCATGTTTTCGGCTGAAGGAGAGCGTGTTGTTATGATTCCAGACATGTATCCTCTTGGAAATGTTGAGGATTGGTTGTTGGAAGTAAGTAGTATGGAATATGAACAAAAATTATGTAATAAAGAATGGTGCAGACTGAAAAAAGATTCCTCTTTCCCTTATTCTTCGAGTGGTCGTTCTTTCATATTTTTCTTCTCCTTTCGATAGTTATCTTCCTGATAATTAATGGCAAGCAAATAACCCTGTCATTAAGGGAGAAGTATGAAGTGTGTAACTGGATCAAGGTGAGAAATAGAATGATTTAGTGAATCAATGAAGTGTTGGACATGCAACAATCTACGATATAAAAGGAACCAGGTGAAAATGATGACAGACTATGAAGGCGTGGATAACTCAGAAGTTGATGAAGCATTCTATGCATTGTTTTTTTTAGAAATACAAGAGGAATCGAAAAAAGCAATTTGTAAGTGACGTTCCTTTTCCAGAATACAGTGTTCAATGTTACCGGTATGTTTATACCAATGCTTTATAAATGATATTAATTGAATTGTGTATTTTTGTGTTAGTAAACTAAATGTTGCCAGTATGTGCATAACATACAGTTCATAAAATATTAACCTTTTAAAAAGGCGCACAAAGAAAATTTCTGGGTTCAAGAAAGAGTTGTGTTTTCATCTTATATTATTTAGCAGAAAATGTTACAGAGTCCCTTTGCATTTTTGGCATCCAATTTTAAAGCAAAGGCACAATATCTTATGTGATTTATTCAAATTATAAAATAACAGTATGCTAATAAGGGACAAGAATCAATCATTAGGATGTTATAGCCATGGGGTTTAACTTATTAAAAAGAAATGCACCATAAAAGTCAAAATAAGAATGTTGAAAGTGAGTAAGTTTAGAATAGGAAACTAAGAGGTCATCTGCACCAAAAATGGCAACAAAAATTAAACTATAAAACAATCTGTATAATTAAAAATAGTGAGAAAACATTCTGGAAGTTTTGTTCTAAATTAACTGAAAATTATGTACACTTGCTGAACTTTGTGTCCAAAATTGAACAATACAATTTCTGCACTTAAGAAAAACACAAGAATGTCCACAATATATTCACTGATTCAGTCATGTTTATAATTACTCCCTTTTCTCTATATGGAACCTAAGTTCATGCCATGTATGAAAGTATTTCATTTCATTCGTTGAAATTCTCATCTTCTTGAGAATCCCCATTGTATGGACAATCTGCACAGTATGTCACTCAATGTTCTGTGCACAGGAACCTTTGGCACGTCATTCATGACACTCTTGAAGATCTGTTCTGTTTGCAGATACAATAAGTGCAGTGCTCACTTCCATGGTTTGCATTTCCAGGGTACTGTGGTTCATCTTCAATTCCAGCAAGTTGCTTTATTTTTGTCTTCAGATGTCATGGCATGCAGGGTAACTAGTGTCACATTTTCCGCTAATACATAGAGAGTTTATGAGACAAATTTTTCAGAAGTTCTCTTCCTGTTCATGTCATCTTTTCCTTTCCTTCTCTGCTCATGGAAGCACTCTGTTGAAACAAATTTTGTAGGTGAACAGAAGCAGTGTGTGGTATGGAAAAGTCCAGGTCTGTGGAACTTGAGCCAGGATTTAAGTTGAGATCAGTTTTAAATCGATATCGTTGTGTATATCAGAATAATATTAAAACTAGGTCATCATCTTTATAAAGCTAGCAGTGGTAGGGCCAGCAGTGGTGCCAACAAAATCAAACAGGTGGTGAGAAAGGCACTGGATGAGGCCTTGCTCTCCGAACGCTTTGTGGACAGTATTGTAAGTGCAGTGGCAGGACAGGTGATGGAAATTATGGTGAAAAAACTTGAGCGTAGTCTCCAGTTCAATGCTGAATTGGTGAATGAACTAAACAAAGGACTCGAATGCCGCGAAAGAGAAATAAAACATCTCAAAGAAGAAGTTGAGGTGAAACGCAACTCCCTGGAACAGTAACAAAGGAGGTGCTGTTTGGTATTGCTGAAAGTGACGGTGAGAACACAGACAACATTGTTGTGAGCCTCTGCAATAACCTGGTGGCCAAGCTAACCAAAACTGATATTGACAGGAGCCACAGAGTAGGACCAAAGGTGCCTGGGAAATCTTAGCACATCGTTGTGAAGTTCACGTCCTTCCGCTCCAGGCAAGAGGTTTTCACATGGAAACGCCAACTAAAAGGAACACTTACCATGATACGGGAAGACTTGACTGCAACACGTCTAGCAATTCTGAAGGCAGCCATCACTGTTCATGGACTGAGGAACACTTGGACTGATCACAGGGATGTCATAATTTAGTAGATGGTACAAAGTGTCGTATCGACTGCATGTGTGATATTCCTAGATTGTAATCTGCAAACATCACTACATCAATACCGAACTACATTCAGTTTTAATGTGAGTACTGAAATATTGTCTTCCTTGCTTTCATAGCAGGAATACCTTACAGTTAATTTTCACTTTTTTTTTTTACTGACCGGGCGAGTTGGCCGTGCAATTACGGGTGCGCAGGTGCGCAGCTGTGAACCTGCATCCAGGAGATAGTGGGTTCGAACCCCACTGTTGGCAGCCCTGAAGATGGTTTTCTGTGGTTTCCCATTTTCACACCAGGCAAATGCTGGGGCTTCCTTCCCACTCCTTGGCCTTTCCTATCCCATCGTCACTATAAGACTATCTGTGTTGGTGCGACATAAAACAAATAGCAAAAAAAAAAAAAAGTTAACTTTTTCTTTCTTCTCTCTTTCTCTCTCCCCCTCCCTTTCATTCATTCTAACTCCTATAACACACTTCCTATCACATCTTTTACTATATCAGGTACCTGTTTTCCAAGTATAACATCGCTAGTTAGAACCCTCTAATTTGAAATTACTCATTTGTGTGATTTACCTTGTATAATTTGTCTGTAATGTATTTCTGTCATTGTTATTAGCTTTGCATTGTCTTTTATTTCTACAGTAATCACAATTGCTTGAACTGTATTTAACTGTAGTCCTCTCATTCATTCTGTTTTAGTTTTACGTTTTGTTTTGAAGTTGGCATACCTTTTAACACAAGGACAGGCTTCTGACGACTGCAGGGCTAAGCTAATTCCTTTAATTCCATCCCCTTACCCCCCTGTTCCATTAACCACTCCCTCCACACACATAACTGCTAGAGCAAACCCAGGTCCTCTTTCAGCCGCTACTATCTTGAAGAAAACTGTGAAACAATTTCCAAGAACTCTTAACGTTTGTCACTGTAATGTGCAGTCTTTGCTTTCCCAAACGCACATGGATGAAATGTTTTCTTCACACCAATTCCATGCAGTTCTTATGTCTGAAATGTGGTTGAGCAGCAAATGTCCCAGCTCAGCTGTTGACATGGATGGGTACGTCCTTCTACGAAATGACTGCGAGGGTAAAGAAGGCATTGGAGGGGTGGGGGCTGCTGCTTATGTTGCCAGAGACCTCAACCCTCAAGTAATTAGACATTCACCTTCATGTAAACTGGAGTTTTTATTTGTAGAGATAACACTTTTTAGAGTGAAATGCTTGCTAGGAGTGGTTTACAAGCCTCCGAAAGTAGGGTATTTGACTGATCTTGAGACTGAAATACTAAACCTTCTGCCAGACTATGAATACATTATAGTGGGAGACTTCAACACAAATTTGTTAGACAGTACCACAGCTTGAACTCAACAGTTCCATAATATTTTTGAAGCATGTAACATGTCCATTTTACCCCTCGGACCAACCCACCAGTCACACTCTTCTCGATCTAATAATAACAAACAATTCAGTGAAAGTTCTGCAACATGGACAAACATCAGCCCCAGGACTATCTGGACATGACATAATCTACCTGCTCTACCAATTACAAAGCAAAAAACCAAGGACAAAAATATTATCATTCAGAGACCTCAGACTAATTGACGCAGACAAATTAGAAGATGCTCTTCCTGTGCCGTGGTTAGAGATAAATCTCACCAATAATGTAGAGGAAATGGTTTCAACATTTAATAACCTACTAACGCAACTCTACGATCGGCACGTCCCAGTGTGTATGGGAAAAGGTTCCAGAGCTCCTAAACCATGGAGAGATGACAAAACTCGCCACTGAATGGCTAAACGGCCAGCCCCGTGGTGTAGGGGTAGCATGCCTGCCTCTTACCCAGAGGCCCCAGGTTTGATTCCCGGCCAGGTTAGGGATTTTTACCTGGACCTGAGGGCTGGTTCGACGTCCAGTCAGCCTACATGATTAGAATTGAGGAGCTATCTGACGGTGAGATGGCGGCCCCGGTCTACAAAGCCAAGAATAACGGCCGAGAGGATTTGTCGTGCTGACCACATGACACCTTGTAATCTGCAGGCCTTTGGGCTGAGCAGCGGTCGCTTCGTAGGCCAAGGCCCTTCAAGGGCTGTAGTGCCACAGGGTTTGGTGTTTTTGGAATGACTATACGAGACACTGTTCATAGATGATACAAACACTACCCAACGGAAGTGAACCACCAGACTTATAAAACACTGCCTAATAAAACGACCTCTCAAATTCAAAGCTCTAGACTATGTTACACCCATAACTTGATTAGACCTGACGTATG
This sequence comes from Anabrus simplex, assembly GCF_040414725.1. Lineage (NCBI taxonomy): Eukaryota > Metazoa > Arthropoda > Insecta > Orthoptera > Tettigoniidae > Anabrus > Anabrus simplex. Next base: position 452,529,565 of record NC_090267.1, on the reverse strand, counting down.
CCCTGCGATGATGTGGAAATCTATGAAATATTTTAGCAGCGATAACCAGATATCTAATAAAGAAATAAATGTTGATGTAGATGAATTAAATGACCATTTAATCTCACCAATGGGAATTAATCCGGTCGTGAAAGAGAAAACAATTAATACATATGTTAATACACCATCTCTACACAGAGATAAATTTTACTTCAGTCACGTCACAATTAAAATTAAAAATTAAAAGTACAATAGTTCCACTGTTTCAATAAAAATTTAAGTAATGTGGGTTACTTTATAGAAGAAACATTTATTAGGTAGTTTCAACCCATTATCAGGGTCATCATCAGCCAAAAGCACAAGTTGCACAATGTATCAAATAGTCCATAGAAATTAATAGATTGCGCAACTTGTGCTTTTGGCTGATGATGACCCTGATAATGGGTCGAAACTAGTACCTAAAAAATGTTTCACCAGGCGAGTTGGACATGCGGTTAAGGGCGCGTGGCTGTGAGCTTGCATCCGGGAGATAGTGGGTTCGAACCCCACTGTCAGCAGCCCTGAAGATGATTTTCCGTGGTTTCCCATTTTCACACCAGGAAAGTGCTGGGGCTGTACCTTAATTAAGGCCACGGCCGCTTCCTTCCCATTCCTTGGCCTATCTCATCACCACCATAAGACCTATCTGTGTTGGTGTGACAAAAAGTAAATAGCAAAGAAAAAGGTGGAACTATTGTACTTTTAATTTTTAATTTTAATTGTAATCACAGTTCAATATGGACCATTCACAATGAAATTTCTATCTCTTAGTCACATCACACTGCAAGAAGTGAGTGACTCAATAAAATGCATCAAAGCCAAGGCTAGGGGCATAGATAATATAGGCCATGGAATGTTCATGAAAATTCTCCATCACCTCATTTATCCATTGGTGAGTATCTTTAATTATTCGCTGCAACAGGGGACTTATCCGAAAATATGGAAAATGGCCATAGCTTACCCGCTTCCAAAAATAAGACTAGCAAAGGACGCCAGTAACTATTGGCCGATTAGCATCTTATGCATATTGTCAAAAGCTTTAGAATTCATAGTTCACAAGCAGATAGCTTACTCAACACAATCTCTTTGATATCCACCAGTCCAGCTTTAGACCGAGACACAGCACTTGCAGTGTATTAACACATGTGACTGATGATATAAGGCAAGCTATGGACAACAAACAACTGACAGTTCTAGGTTTATTGGACTTTAGTAAAGCTTTCAACACTGTTGACAGAGACATACTTATCATCATCATCATCATCATCATCATCATCGTCCCACTCCAGTCGCCCAGGTGTGTTTAGACTTACTTATATCCAAATTAAATAGTTTAAATTTCTCTGCGAGTGCACTCCAGTGAATCAGTTCCTATCTCACTGGTCACCGGCATTGTGTACTTGATAACAACAATGAATATTCATATTGGTGTATGGTTGACGTAGGAATACAAGGATCTGTACTTGGCCCCCTATTTTTCTCATTGTATATAAATGGCATAGCTGCCAGATTAAAACACTGTAAATACCACTTATACGCAGATGACTTACAGATATATATATATACAGCAAAGCCAAAAACCTACACTCAGAAACACTTCACCAGAATGAAGACATGATGACCATAGGTATATAGGCCAAAAACCATGGGTTAAAATTAAATCCATCAAAATTCCAGGCAATAATTATTGGTTACCCTAAATTACTTTTGCAAACTCAATCGAACAGCATTGCCACAGTTGTCCATAAGTGGTACTCCCATACAGTATAGCCAAAATGTAAGAAATCTTGGTGTAATATTTGACAGACATCTGTCCTGGTCTGCCCAAACTATATCTGTATGTAGAAAAATATATGGAACGCTACACTGTCTCAGTAAATTTAAATTCACTTTCCCTTTTAAACTAAAGAAAATTCTTGTTGAATCACTTGCATTACCTCATGTTGATTATTGCAATATAGTTTACAACAACCTAGGAGTAGACTGGGGAAGAAAATTACAGTGTGCTCCGAATGCTTGTGTAAGATTTATCTGTGGACTTCGTTACACTGACCATGTCATACTGTCTTACACATGGCTCGTTTTGCTTCGCCTGCAAGAATGACACACACTTCATACCCTTTGCTTTTCACATAATATTCTTAAAACTTCTCAACTTGGCTATCTCCGTGATCGCATCAAGCTCCTCTCCACAGACCATAACAAAAATACCCGATCCTGCAGCACCATGTGTTTATCACTTCCTATACACAGAACAGCAATCTACACAAAATCATTCACCGTTACTGCAGCCCGACAATGGAATCTCTTACCAGTGGACGTCAGAAGCTTGTCCAGCAGCTCAGCTTTTAAACATGCCTGTGTCGAAATACTAGGTAAAGATGCATGAATCATCAAGTTATGACCTGAAAACACCTCCCCCGACCACCTCTTCATCATTATTTCCCTCTTCCTTTCACAGATCTTCTTCTTCATCTTTTTATTCTTATTCTTCTTCCTAATCCTTCTATTCACATCTCAGTTGAAGGCGATACCTTGGTTTACTGTAGAAATCTATATTTCTAAACTTTTTTTAAGTAGTAGTTACAGTACTCATTATTCATTCATTATTCATTTGTCCCCCCCCCCGCATGGCTTCAGAGTAATCGAGAAAGTTCTCGCTCTGAAGCGCCGCCCTTGGATCGAGGTCCCCCTCTCTGTGCCTTACGGCTCTTCCCCTCTCTCCTCGCCCCTTGAGGAGTTGCGTCAGACTTGACCTTGGCGGCGACTTGTGGTGTAGCCTCTGCCTCGTGCAATTGCTTGCTGGACTTGAGGTGTGAGCTCCCTTGACGGGCTCTTTCCTCTTTCGTCCCCGGTCACGTAGCGTGAAGGTAAGAGAGTGGGACTTCGTTTCCTTCCTTGTAATGTTTACATATGGAATAGGCCTGGGGTATTAGAAAACGCCTTTTATTAACATGTATCTATTGTAAACTGGTAACGTTTTTAGCTATTCTTTTAGTGCTCAAAGGGGGTAAATTCATTGGTGTTTAGGAACAACTGGTATTTTTAAGGTTTTCCCCTTCAGAGAAGTCTCTGTGCTATGGGCAATCTGTAACCTCCGTATGTAGAGGAGTAACCCTCTGCTAGGTCGTGTAACTTTGAAGGTTCCTTTTAGTGTAGAATGTTATTTACTATAAACTTATACCTTGGATAATTGAAGTTCAAAAAACGGAGGCTATTAACTAGTTCAGTGGAAACCCTGCTTCCACTTTGGTATGCAATTTGTGTAGTGTTCTCCGCTTAGTTTGGAGCGCCTTGTAAGTTCTGTTGTAATGTGGTCAGATAGCCAGAGTATGCCCTAATTGTTTGCAGAAAGAAATTTTTCCCTCGTTTATTGGTACCTGTTCATGAGGGCTGGTTCCCTCGTGGTTTTAAGGTGGTTATTATGTATTATCCTGTTTTAGCATTACTTAAATGTGAGTGGTTTAATGATGTTAAATAACGTCAATTCTGTGAAAACGGAGGAAGGCAATTTATTTGTTTGTAAAATAAAACTTTGAGCATATTTTATTCATGGCTCCTTAATATCCAGCCCCTTGGCCTACCGCTTCTTATAACACTGCTATTGGAAGAATATTTACGGAACAAATACTATTACTGTAATTATTGTTAATATTGTTATCATATTATTGTCATCAGTAGTTATTATTAGCAGTGTTCAAGGTTAAGACTGGTTAAGTGTAAGAAAGGGAGTACATCCCTAACTTTGCCAGAATAAATAAAAATCATCATCATCGTCGTCGTCATCATCATCGTCATCGTCATCATCATCTTTTCCATTTGCCAGGAAAATTATATAGGTATTTATTGCTGCAATATTTATGAGGGCAAAGCAGAGTAATAGAGGCCATCTCTTATCGAGCATAAATCCCCTTCTACCCCTATTTACATTGAAAATAGGAATAATGACAAGTTCACTACCAGATTATTTGCTTTCTGAAGGGGGGTCACTTGATTCTGAAACATCATCCTTATACTTATCCGACAAATCAAACATTTGATTCACCTGGATTTTTTGAGTAAGTTTTTTATCCATTCTTTCTCTTGTGAATCCACCTTGCTACAAAAAATATAACAAAAATTCTGTTATGGCATGACTTACGAGAGAAGGACTTTGAATAATGTTAATACACACTCAGGTCAGTTATGCATAAGATTCAAAGAAATATTCAGTAAAGAAAAACAAATCCTTATTAGCTGTTTATTAGCTGCTTTGGCAGAAAAAATAGAACACGCTTATTAGTCACACACTGAGGAAATGTTTGGCTCAGACAATGGTCTCAGAAGTGCCCCTTCCCTGCCACAGCTAAATAATCTGCAACTATGAATTCCACACAAGGTGATTCCAAATGAATGAGAAGGAAGGTATAGGGATGGACAGCTTCGCCAGTTGAAGGTTAATGAATTCTATCATACAAAGTATAACAGGCTCAGAGGAAATCTGCATGCATGACTAATTGAGGGTCAATGAAGTATGTGTGCACGACTAATTGAGAGTCAATGAAGTATGTATAAATCAACCTCTTTGATTGTGTACAGTATAGATTTTTCCTGTAAAACAAGTTATCTGGCACCATTCTAGTCTTGAGATTACTGAGATTGCACTTTAGTTGAATATGAATTCTAAACTTGAAAAAGATTTTGTAATTCATAAATCCATTTTTTCTTTATTTTTGTCTTCAGGTTGAAGCCAGTATGCGCAACACCATACGAGTGACATTGTTAGATTCTCTTGAGGATATTATCATAAAGGAACGAAATGTATGGGTTTTAACATGGCCTGGGCAGATCGTAATTGCTGGCTCACAAACCTTTTGGACTGCTGGAGTTGAGAAAGGGATCCGTGAAAATGCTCTAGCAGACTTCTTCCAAATTATGTTGGACATGGTAAGTATGATTTTAACTAATATAATACTAGTCAAACCTTCCAAGAACTAAAATTAAAGTGATTAAGAAAATTTGATTATTTTAGTGTGTTATTCACATTAAGAAAATATGATTATTTTAGTGTGTTCTTCATATTATAGGCTTTTTGTGAGGAAAAAATCAAGAATACAGATGGTTTAAATTCAGGTTCATCTTTTATCTTGAGAGCTACACCTCTTTGTGCAAGTTTAGTGATGTATTTTATTTATATTAAGTACTTTTAAAACTTTTAAGACCCTTCTGACATTATCAGAATGTGGCTATCAGACTATTCTTTTAAGATATCCTGGCAAATTTCACGCAGATTCCACATATTTCAACTACTATTTCCAATAGTTCTTTCCAGAACCCCTTGACAAAAATTAGAAAATGGCATCAAAATTTGCTAACTGAATATTGAATGATTCAGTCACTCCAAATGCTATCTATAATGCTCCATGTTAATAATGCTGATTTGGCACTATTTTGGGAAATACATATGACACAACAAGTGAGGAGTAGAGCTCAAGAAGAAAGGAGTGAAAATACAGTATCTGGAGGAAACTGGGAGTTGAGAAACCTCTTGGAGGAAAGATTGAGACCAGCATGACTGGTTTGGGTATGTGCAAAGAATGCAAAAGTACCATATGCACCCATTGAAAGGACTGTAACAAAAAAGAGACCTGTGGGAAAACGCCGAAAGAGATGGCTGGACCAACTGAGAGACGATGTCAAGCAAAGAGGAATGAGTAGGAGCATCCCAGTGGAGACTGGAGTTTAGGTAGATAGGTAATTCTAGAGATGGCTTATTCAACACCACCCTACCCAGCAAGGTAGAATGAATCCTGAATATCTCTCTCTTGGTCAATCTCTCACTTTTCATGTAAGTCCTCCATAGTGATCTGTTTTGTACTTTCCTGAAAGTGGAATTGGCTATGTGTCCAGGGACTCTCTCAATCACATCACTCCATCATAACAGAGCTCTTCTGTGAGGTCTTCTTTCAGAAATATGGTCAAATTAATTTTTTCACATGCCCTCCTCTGTGGATAATGTGATCAGTGAACTGCAGGTTGTATTGAAGATATATGTTGGGGTGGAGTCTTCTCAGTGCTGGCCCCGTGATGTAGGGGTAGCATGCCTACCTCTCGCCCGGAGGCCCCGGGTTCGATTCCCGGCCAGGTCAGGGATTTTTCTCTCGACCTGAGGGCTGGTTTGAGGTCCACTCAGCCTAAGTGATTCAAATTGAGGAGCTATCTGATGGTGAGATGGCGGCCCCTGTCTCTAAAGCCCATAATAACAGCCGAGAGGATGCATCATGCTGACCACATGACCCCTTGTAATCTGCAGGCCAAGGCCTTTTCAAGGGTGTTAAGTGCCGTGGAGTTTGGTTTGGTTTGGAGTCTTCTCAACTTGGAGTTGCATAGTGTTCTGTGTATGAAATTCATAGCATTTGTCTCCAATACTGCATTTTGAAAGGTCTATTTTTTACTTTTTATTTTTTGGTCACAAATGTTGATAGACATGTTTTTTTTTGTTTTTTTTTGCTATGGGCTTTACGTTGCACCGACACAGATAGGTCTTATGGCGATGATGGGATAGGAAAAGCCTAGGAGTTGGAAGGAAGCGGCCATGGCCTTAATTAAGGTACAGCCCCAGCATTTGCCTGGTGTGAAAATGGGAAACCACGGAAAACCATCTTCAGGGCTGCCGATAGTGGGATTCGAACCTACTATCTCCCGGATGCAAGCTCACAGCCGCGCGCCTCTACGCGCACGGCCAACTCGCCCGGTGATAGACCATGTTACATCTTCATCAAGGAAGATGGAAAATATGAGTGTTTGAATTACATATATCTTCAGTGAGATGGATAGGGAGCAGTCTTTCCAGATGGAAGCAAGTTGCGACATTGTCTTCTTTGCTATCGTAATTGATTGTTGCAATATGGTGAAATACTTTGTATCATTATCCTTTTTTTTTTTTCAGTTGGATGGCCTTCGCACACTTGTGAAGGGTCAGTTAAAGAGAGTTGAACGTCAGGTGCTGTCTGCATTGATTGTGATAGAAGTTCATGCCCGAGATGTTACACAGAAATTGCTGGACGAGGGAGTGGACACCATCAATGATTTTGACTGGATCAGTCAACTTAGGTGAGAAATTATTACAACATCTAAACAAGGTAAATCAACTGTCCTTATTCATTTCCAAACATATGCAACTTTTTTGATTTAGATGTATCTTAGGTCTATCTTCTTCATGGAGCCTACTAAGAGTGCATTTACATACAAAGCGGCTGTTGAAGACCCCACTTTCTGGTACAAAATTATGACAAAAATCAGAGGGTTTGAACGAACTTATGCTCATTTCAAAATCAGTATATTATATATTTATCTAGAGAGAATAGAAGCTTCCCCCATAAGGAGGTTGCCCATAAGGGCAAAGTATACGATAAGCATTTATGACTATGTAAATGATTTCTCTGTTTGGATAATGAACCTTTCAAGGCTTTAACCCTAGAAAGCTAACGTGGTATACAAGGAACGTTAAAGCTAACGCGTAGTCATTTTGATGAACAAATTTATTGCTATGTAAAAATGACTTATTGGTACATATTTATATATTTTACATGATACATTTCTTTGATAGAGTCTTTTCAGCTTACACAAACATTCAGATTACATTCATCGTCCATTGTTGTATTCCATACAGCATGTTGATGGATGTTCCCCGCATACATCTCTGGAGGAATGACAACAATACACTTTTGTCATCCTCCGTTTCTTGCTTGGGCAAAAGGCACATACCTTGCATTTTCTTGATTCAGGACATTCTGCTTCATCTATAGGCATATTCACGTGAAGTATTTCTGCCATAGATGTGCGTAGCATGCGCAGCAAGTTGCGCAGTCCAAGGCGATGTGTCACCCATGGTTTCATAAGTTCATACTGCAGCTCTTTTGCAAATTGCCTCCTAGTCAAAGGCTTTTCTTTATTGTTGAACTTATTGTGAACATAAATCACATAAGAGTTCACTAGAAAAATATTCAGCATACCAAGGAAGACACAAAGTGGCCATCTTCTTGTCTTTCTACTACAATTCATTTGATTACAGGAAATTCAGATGAAAATATCCAAAAGGTGTGTGATTCAATACCTAGACAGAGAGCAGGAAGGATTCTTGTTAACTAGGTTCAAATAAAACAGCAAACATAATTCAGCAACTTCAGTCGAATAGCGAATTATACTTATGACAAAGCTAAGGCTTCGTCAGAAAGACTACGCAGAGCACATAACACACTGACGAGACAGGTCTCCGATGTGACCGATGTTTGTTGGTCGGTCAGTTGTGATCTGTCTGCAGGAATCTCGTTTGAGACCTGGACATCCCCCTGTGGGTGGGGGCGGTAGAATAACACCCACAGTGTCCCGTGCCTGTTGTAAGAGGCGACTGAAAGCGGTCCCAGGGGCTCTGAACTTTGGAGTGTGGGTTGGCGACCATGGAGCCCTTAGCTGAGTCCTGGCATTGCTTCCACTTACTTGTGACAGGCTGCTCACCTTCATCTATCCTATCCGAACTCCCTTGGTCAACTCTTGTTCTTTTCCGACCCCAACGCTATGAGGTTTGCGAGGGCTAGGGAGTCTTTCACCGGGCGAGTTGGCCGTGCGTGTAGAGGCGCGCGGCTGTGAGCTTGCATCCGGGAGATAGTAGGTTCGAATCCCACTATCGGCAGCCCTGAAAATGGTTTTCCGTGGTTTCCCATTTTTACACCAGGCAAATGCTGAGGCTGTACCTTAATTAAGGCCACGGCCGCTTCCTTCCAACTCCTAGGCCTTTCCTATCCCATCGTCGCCATAAGACCTATCTGTGTCGGTGCGACGTAAAGCCCCTAGCAAAAAAAAAGGGAGTCTTTCATGTTCACGCCCTTCGTGGCCCTTGTCTTCCTTTGGCCGATACCTTCAATTTTTGAGGCTTCGGACACCTTCCATTCTTTCTCTCTGATTAGTGTTATACAGAGAATGGTTGCCCAGTGAACACAGGAACAAATTACTGAAGAGGAGTGGTGAAAAGAGAGACAGCAGTGGACATATACCATGAACACACTAAACTGGCTCTGTTTCAAACTCCCTCCTCCACTGACGTACTTCACCGGCATTATCAAACCTGATAAACCACTTCAGAATGTACTTTCATTGCTTGAACGTCAAGTGTGCTCCAGCCATTTTGTTTTCCCACTATCGTGATGCAAGTAGCGACATCTGTTGAGCAATAGACCATACTACAACATTTAAAAACAATGATAACAGTTGACAATGTCCATATCCCGATATTGTTTAACAAAGAGTGTATACATTTTTCTGGCAGGCTCTGTATAAGAAAACATAAAGGTCCAATAATACTGCCTTGAGGAATTCCCCTCTTAATTATTACAGGGTCAGATAAAACTTTGCCTACTCTAATTCTCTGAGATCTATTTTCTAGACATATAGCAACACATTGTCACTCTTTTGTCTAGTCCAATTGCACTCATTTTTGCCAGTAGTCTCCCATGATCCACCCTATCAATGCTTTAGACAGGTCAATTGTGATACAGTCCATTTGACCTCCTGAATCCAAGATATCTGCTATATCTTGCTGGAATCCTACAAGTTGAGCTTCAGTGGAATAACCTTTCCTAAAACTGAACTGCCTTTCTATCGAACCAGTTATTAATTTCACAAACATGTCTAATATAATCAGAAAGAATGCCTTTCCAATGCTTACATGCAATGCGTGTCAAACTTACTGGCCTGTAATTTTCAGCTTTATGTCTATCACCCTTTCCTTTATACACAGGGGCTACTATAGCAACTCTCCATTCATTTTGTATAGCTCCTTCAACGAAACAATAATCAAATAAGTACTTCAGATATGGTACTATATCCCAACCCATTGTCTTTAGTATATCCCCAGAAATCTTATCAATTCCAGTTGCTTCTCTAGTTTTCAACTTTTGTATCTTATTGTAAATATCATAGTTATCATATGTAAATTTTAATACTTCTTTGGCATTAGTCACCTCCTCTATCTGGACATTATCCTTGTAACCAACAATCTATACATACTGCTGACTGAATACTTCTGCTTTTTGAAGATCTTCACATACACACTTTCTTTTTTCATTAATTATTCCTGGAATGTCCTTCTTGGAACCTGTTTCTGCCTTAAAATACCTATGCATACCCTTCTATTTTTCACTAAAATTTGTATGACTGCCAGTTATGCTTGCCATCATGTTATCCTTAGCTGCCTTCTTTGCTAGATTAAATTTCCTAGTAAGTTCCTTCAATTTCTCCTTACTTCCACAGCCATTTCTACCTCTATTTCTTTCCAGTCTGCACCTCTTCTTAGTCTCTTTATTTCTCTATTATAATAAGGTGGGTCTTTACCATTCCTTACCACCTTTAAAGGTACAAACCTGTTTTGACATTCCTCAACAATTCCTTAAATGCCATCCCAGAGTCTGTTTACATCCTTATTTACTGTTTTCCACCGATCGTAATTACTTTTTAAAACGGCTTCATGCCTGCTTTATCAGTCATATGGTACTGCCTAATAGTCCTACTTTAAAAACCTTCCTTTCTATTAAATTTATTTATAACTACGACAAAATCAGCTTTGTTATCACTAATACCATCTATTACTTCGGTTTCTCTATGGAGCTCATCTGGTTTTATCAGCACCACGTCCAGGATATTTTTCCCTCCATCACTTTCTGAATCAGCTGTCCTTCCTATATTAGCTTATTTGCCACTTGTTGGTCATGCTTCCTGTCGTTCGCATTTCATTCTCAATTGACATTTGGTAAATTCAGATCCCCCCTCTACAATCACATTCCTTTCCATGTCGTTTCCCACATAGCTGATTATCTTATCAAATAATTCTGAATCCGTGTCATTGGTACCCTTTCCCAGTCTGTACACTCCAAAGACATCAAGTTGCCTATTATCTTTAGAAATGAGCCTTACACCTATAACTTCATGTTTCTCATCTTTAACTTTTTCGTAGCTTACAAGTTCTTCTTTCACCAGAATGAATACTCCCCCTCCCACCATTCCTATCCTATCTCTACAATACACACTCCAGTTCCGTGAGAAAATTTCTGCATCCATTATATCATTTCTCAGCCATGATTCAACTCCTATTACAATATCTATTAAATTACTTAATTCTATTCCTTTTTTTACAATACTTCTACAGTTCAACACTAACATATTTATGTCATCCCTACCTGACTTCCAGATCTCTTTTACCCTTATCACCACTCCCTAGACAACCCCGTTTCCCTGAATGTACTTCCCTCTTACCCTTCCAAACAAATTTCCTAATATACGCACCACTGTGGTTTAAGTGAAGGCCATCTAAGCGCAGATCCCTATCTCCTACCCGCCCATTAGAATCTAGCAATTTCACTCCCAGTTTCCCACATACCCACTCCATAGTCTCATTTAAATCCCCTATCACCCTTCAGTCAGTATCCCTCCTACACAGTATTCCACTGATAACAATCTCCGCTTCCTCAAACTACACCCGTGCTGCATTTACCAGATCTCACACTTTCCCAACTATGTTGGTACTTATACCAGCTTGCCTTATGTTGTTGATACCAATGTGAAACACTACCACCTTCTCATTCCCCTCCTCCTTCTCTACTACTATTCTCAGCATCTGCCTCAACCTAATTCCTGCATAACACTCTACCCTAGTTCCCTTTCTTCCATACACTTTCCCCACGTGTCTAACAATGGAATCCCCCATGACCAGAGCCTCAACCCCACCCACCTTCTTTGATCCCTTACACTCCCGGTCAGCCCTATCTTTTCTGATAGCTGCAGAAGCAACTTCCTCCTCCCTTTTCTTCCTCCCACGACCCTGTTCCACCTGTCTTTTCCTATCCTCTACTCTGCATTTCTCTTTCCTATCTTTTCCCTTCCTCCTACTTCCACAAATCTCAGAGACAGTTCCCTGTTCCTTACATTCCCTCTGTTGCTCTACCTGGAGTGGCTCGTACTGATTTCTCACAGACACCTGTCCTGAATTCTGATCCTGAATGGAGGCCTTAGCCTGCACTCTCCTTCCCTTTAGAACATTAGACCACCTGTCTACTACAATTTCCCCTTTTCCTTTCCATCCCTCTTTTACACCTACTGTAACCTGTACATTGTTTCAGGGAGGCCTACCTTTCTTACTGTCTTCTGTGAGAATCCTAATTATCTCCCTCAAACTCTTCAACTCCTCCCTCATACCCCTCAATGCCTCGCCACACCCACAGTTCCTACACTTGCATTCCTTAGTCATTCTTTACGGAGAAAATCCAAATAAAAATAAAAATAAAATAACTTGTTTTGTGCACACACACACACAAAAAAAAAAGAATGGAAAGAAATATTGTCTAAGGTAGTACTTAAAGATCAAAGACAATAATTTAATTAATATACTGCTACAGTACAATACTACTTAGTCGTACTCTATTTTTATCCTACAGCACCCTAACAGATAAAAATGCTGTTAATTACTGAATACCAAAAGGAATACACAAGAATTACACAATTCAATACTGCAGTTAAGCCTATCCTAATTACAACAACAGAATTTTAGTAAGAGAATTTCTACAGATACCTCTACTATACTACACTAATATTTTTCAATAATAAAATAAGCACGCTAATTTCTAATAAGGTATTACTCGTATACTACTGTACAGTACACTACAATATTTTAAACTATGTTCAAGACGAATCATCCTAATTGCAATACCGGTACCGTATGTCACTACTAAGCACAAACAAAAATTGAAATTGCAAGTTTGAAATTTGCACGAACTACTGTACTCAAAGATTACCAACAAAGCTAAATGCTTAGACAGATTATTATTAGTACTATGCTCTAATAGATACACACGAAAGATACTCACACAAAGATACACATGAATATAGCAGGTAAGACACTGTACTGTCTAAATATAACGTATTTACACTACAATTCTAAACTGAAATGTGGTTATATGATTTTTACCGCTGGTGGATTTACTATTATTTTCCCTACTATGCGTGATGGAGAATATAAGTGTCCTTAAATGCCAAAAAATAAGAGGTTGTCTACAATAATTTGTGTCAAAACTATGCCTGGGGCTTGAACTGCAATATTATTACGATAGGCCCTATAGGAATTTGATTGGTAACTTTTAATCGATGTATGAACGAATGTGCAAAGTACAGTACAAAGTATACCGGGACTTTAGACTACAAATTATCGGAATAAAGTGTAATATTTTGTGAATACTAATAAATATCTGCCTCTGTGGATCCGTGGTAGAGTGTCGGCCTCCGAATCCCAAGATAGCGGGTTCAAACCCGGCAGAGGTAGTCGGATTTTTGAAGGGCGGAAAAAAGTCCATTCGACACTCCATGTCGTACGATGTCAGCATGTAAAAGATCTCTGGTGATACATTTGGTATTTACCCGACAAAATTAATTAAATCTCAGCCATAGATGGCCAAGAGAGATCCGGTTTACTCTGTCTGCCATCTAGCGGACCTAGAGTAAAACGGAACGTCGAAACTGATGAGCAGACAGCCAGATGGCGTCAAATCAAAATGTCTGCACATGGTAGCTGAGGCCATACGATTATTATTATTATTATTATTATTATTATTATTATTATTATTATTATTATTATTATTATTATTATTATTATTATTATTATTATTAATAAATAATAAAATATCATAAATAAAAATATATAAATAATAATAATAATAATAATAATAATAATAATAATAATAATAATAATGACTGAATAATTAAATTGCTCAAAACTTAATGAAATAATTGAAATAAATTAAATTAATAAAAATAATTAATCGAAATGTCCGTAGTATGGGCGCCGGAGTTCACCAGAATGGATCCCTCGAATTTAGATAGAGCATGATAATTCTTTATCTCCCAGGGCATGTACATAAAAGCTGCGTACTGGTACATTTACTTCAGGCCTTACCTAACCTTCTGAAAATGAGTAAATAGGTAGGAACTGCACCTAGGCTCATCAATAACTCCACTGATTCTAAATTACTAACTATATTCTCAATAAAATCTGTGCCTGAGCACCTCATCAACACTCCAAAATATACATATAATGCAGAAACAAAATATTAATGGGAGACTCCATATTTACAACAACAACAACAACAACAACAACAACAACAACAACAAAGAAAACAGTGGGAAAACAAAAGCAAGAACTAAGCCACCATTTTTAGTTAGTTTGTTTGTTGAACAATGTACATATGTGTATTAACACGACTCATAATATCACACCTCGTAAAGATATATTCACTTGAGCAACACGCTTGTCGTTCCTGAACATAAATTATGGAAAGTCTGATATATAGCACCTCCCAGCTTTCACCAACATGTAATACCAGGCTGCCACAAGTGATACAATACCCAGCGCGTAAACACTCCACAGTTTGTAGATCAGTCATGTTCCACAATCATAATAAGACTATGTTCCACAAACGTTTGAAGTCCAGTCCAGTATAGTGCAACAGTGTTACTCCAGTACTGTATATCCAGTTTCACTCCCGTGTCGTGTGTCTGCACTACTTCATTCCCGTAGAGTGTGTGCTTCCTGCCGTTTGATCACATGCTAAATAGACATCAGCATTCCCCTTCCTCTCACATGATCCATCTGGATTCATCCTGGCCATCCAACCGTGAGTGGATCCACATGTCAAGACCACGCCCTGAATCTCTTCCATTGTCACAAGGCAATCACAAGATCAACAAACTTTAGGCTGTTTTACATGACTCATCGGAGATTTCCGACCACAACAAGTCCATCTCATCAAACACTGGGATATACACATGACTTATCCAAATTTTCCAAGTTCAATATAGCAATGTTTTCCCAGCCATTGTACAAAACAAATTACTGATTCCACGTATGGAGACCTTCCAGCTTACTAATATTAATGACAAAATATACAACTGAAATACTGATGATGACGACAACAACAGCAACAACAACAACAACTCCTCCTCTCACTTCTACATATAGTGCGAGGGTGTGATATATGTACTATCACAAAAGTAATCAACTAATTTTGTATTTGTTTACACAACTACCATGTGCATGTAGCCTGTACTCTTTGATCTCGTCGGAATGTAGCAACAATCATCAACAATCCAAAAACTGTTAAGTGCCGTAATTACCCACTGAAATTACCGTGTATCTCATTAACTTCTTTTTACATCGAAGTTTACAAGCATATCGTGTTTTTTAATTTAATAAATTATTACCTTTGTGATAGTTTGAACGGATATCTATAGCCTACAAAATACTGAAAAAGTTGTGGGGAAGTTACGGTACTATTCCTTATGATAATCTGCCTTTGTATTATACCAACGAACCTGCAGATATTTACAAATATTTTTTAAAGTTAATATTATTACCTAAAGTATTTCATAAACCTAAATTCGAAACAAGGTACACCTAGTTAGCCTACTTAACCTAGAAAACGTAATTGACTGAACACCAACTGAATTACTTGTTATAAAATTCAAATAAATATCACTACTCTCAATTTCTACCAACAAGCACTAAACACCAATACAGTAGAATCCCGTTAATCCGAACCCTGTTAGTCCGAAACTCCGGTTAATCCAAACTGAAATATTCAATTTTTAAAAAAATCTGCTTATTGAAATGAAAGAACATTCAGTATTATTATTGAATAAAGATTTATTTGCATTTTATTAGTCATATTTGACTAGAATAACTTAATGTAAACATAATTACACATCATAAACCATCAATCACTGGTCGTTTATCTTTACAAAGTCTGTTAGTTTCTTTTGCCGTAGTGATTAGCACCTACTTGAAGATGCAGTGTTAAACCAGCGTCTCATAAACATCACATCAGTGGGCATAGCAGCGAAGTGTTGCTCGACGTAGCGTACGGCAAGTTCTAAGGCGACCGCGGCACCTGAATGTGACACTGGTTGTTCATTGTGGTCTTCGTCATCATCACTCTGTTCCTCATCAACTCCAGATTCTTTCTCCACCATAGCTACAATTTCTTGGTTTGTTTGTAATTGATGACAGTCAGCTTCCATCCACTCGCTAATGTGATTTTCATTGTCGTTTTCTCCTCTACGGGTTCTTAACTATCCTACTGTAATTTTATACAGTATTTTATTAATGTAACTGCTAAAGAATGGACATTTCAAACTACAGTACATACTGTACTGTATTGTAGAAACTATTTTCCCCAGACAGTTGAGGCGCTGGCCTTCTGACCCCAACTTGGCAGGTTCGATCCTGGCTCAGTCCAGTGGTATTTGAAGATGCTAAAATACGACAGCCTCATGTAAATAGATTTACTGGCACATAAAAGAACTACTGCGGGAGAAAATTCTGGCACATAGGCATCTCCGGAATTGTAAAAGTAGTTAGAGGGACGTAAAAACAATAACATTATTATTATTAGACAATATTTTCCGGTTAATCCAAAAATTTCATAATCCGAACAGACTCTGGTCCCAATTAGTGCAGCACTAAATGAATCACACACACACAAAATTAAGTAATTTCAATAGGTTTTAACTACTTTATCACTACAATAATGCAAGAGCTCTCTCAACAGCCATCCTCCTGTGGGTGGGGGCGGTAGAATAACACCCATGGTATCCCCTGCCTGTCGTAAGAGGCGACTAAAAGGGGCCTCGGGGGCTCTGAACTTTGGAGCGTGGGTTGGTGACCATGGGGCCCTTAGCCAAATCCTGGTATTGCTTCCACTTACTTGTGCCAGGCTCCTCACTTTCATCTATCCTATCCGACCTTCCTTGGTCAACTCTTGTTCTTTTCCGACCCTGACGCTATTAGGTTTGCGAGGGCTAGGGAGTCTTTCATTTTCATGCCCTTCGTGGCCCTTGTCTTTCTTTGACCGGTATCTTCAGTTTTCGAAGTGTCAGATTCCTTCCATTTTTCCCTCTGATTAGTGTTATATAGAGGATGGTTGCCTAGTTGTACTTCCTCTTAAAACAATAATCACCACCACCACCATCTCAACAGCCAACTGTTCACAAGTGCATCCAACAATGATGATGATGATGATGATGATGATAATGATGATCTACCTGAACACTAATCCTATAAATTCTGTTTTCTTTCCTGATTTACCTTACTTGAACTTTCCATTTAATACTGCCTTTTTTATAGTGAGAATTTGTTTCTTCTGTTTTCTCTGTTATGAACAGTTTTACAGTTTTGTTATCCTTTTGGTGTGGTGAGACATTATATGGCAGTCAGTTAGTGCAGCACTTCTGTGCCTTGTCCAAAAGACTGTAAAAGGCGCTGTACATTTATTTTTCCTTAGGATATCTTTCCATAAACTTATAGTCACTTGTAAGGATGTCATGTTTTGACTTTAAAGGTACTACTCTATTGAGGAGCAGTTAAAAATCAGAGCTGTGAATGCAGAGTTCCCATATGGTTATGAATACCTTGGCAATAGCGGACGTTTAGTGATCACGCCTCTTACTGACCGTTGCTATCTAACTTTGACAGGGGCACTCCATCTCAAGTTTGGAGGTGCTCCTGCAGGTCCTGCTGGTACTGGAAAGACAGAAACAACTAAGGTGAGTTCAAATTACTATCATGGTCTGTGTAAGTCAAGGTAAAATTATTGTATTTATTCGCATATTAGACCCCCTTTTCCCCATTTTTATAGCCAAAAAAGTAAAGGTGTGTCCAATATGCGATAACCTCAAATTTTGTGCAGTGAACACTTGACTTTTAGGCTATGAAAAGCTATAAATTGTCCATATAAACATTCTACTCGGCTCTTTAACAAACCTATGAATGTATTTGAGTTATACTAGCTATTTCTTTGGAAGGCAGTATTTCCAAATGTAAAAAGTCAATAAATGGTGAACACAACTTTTAGGCCTACATATACAGTAAATATAATCCATTTTAGTTACTCATATCACGTGATTCGTTTCATCTCATTAATTCCTCTGATGAGGTCAATATCAGGAAAGGCATATGGTCGTAAAAACTTGCAACGAAGATTCATCTCACTTCATACTCTACCCTGTAGAGAAAAGGGATAAGGGTATCGTATTATTATATTATGCAAGTCAAAGCAAGGCAGAGATGTGAACCAGCTATAGGGAGTTTCACCAACTTTGATGGTATGCTTTCACATCATGCATTTGTGACAGAAACTCATTTCTTAAATTTCCGAGGGTCTTAAAGCCATTAATCATATATCTCTTTCTTTCCAGACCTTGCCTTTTGAAGGGAATATTCATAAGAATTAAGCTATCATTATGGTGGTCATGCAGTGCAGAACTTTGCCATATGACAGGCTATCTCAGAAGCATTAGATTCCTTCTACCAGAAATAGCTTATTTTTTGAAAGGAATTTTCATAAGAATTAAAGTTTTTAAGTATTCTGATGTGGATATGATTCCATTTTCATATTCTGAGACCAGAATTCAAATCTCCCTCAGTCAGTACACTGAAGCTACCAGCTACCAGCACTGCATGCCATTTTTATGAAATATCATTCAAATTTTAACATTGAAGATATTTTTTTTTATAAGAAGTGATGGACAATTCTATGTAAATACACTGACTGACAGAGCAAATGCAACACCAAGAAGGAGTGGTCAGAACTTTATGCCAATTGCAGGGTAGACTGACGTCACTGAGGTATGCTCATGATGTGAAATGCACCGCTGTACTGCGCACGTAGCGAACGATAAATGGGACACGGCGTTGGCGAATGGCCCACTTCGTACCATGATTTCTCAGCTGACAGTTATTGTAGAACGTGTTGTCGTGTGCCACAGGACACGTGTATAGCTAAGAATGCCAGGCCGCCATCAACGGAGGCATTTCCAGCAGAGAGACGACTTTACGAGGGGTATGGTGATCGGGCTGAGAAGGGCAGGTTGGTCGCTTCGTCAAATCGCAGCCGATACCCATAGGGATGTGTCCACGGTGCAGCGCCTGTGGCGAAGATGGTTGGCGTAGGGACATGTGGCACGTGCGAGGGGTCCAGGCGCAGCCCGAGTGACGTCAGCACGCAAGGATCGGCGCATCCGCCGCCAAGCGGTGGCAGCCCCGCACGCCACGTCAACCGCCATTCTTCAGCATGTGCAAGACACCCTGGCTGTTCCAATATCGACCAGAACAATTTCCCGTCGATTGGTTGAAGGAGGCCTGCACTCCCGGCCGGCGTCCGCTCAGAAGACTACCATTGACTCCAGAGCATAGACGTGCACGCCTGGCATGGTGCCAGGCTAGAGCGACTTGGATGAGGGAATGGCGGAACGTCGTGTTCTCCGATGAGTCATGCTTCTGTTCTGTCAGTGATAGTCACCGCAGACGAGTGTGGCGTCAGCGTGGAGAAAGGTGAAATCCGGCAGTAACTGTGGAGCGCCCTACCGCTAGACAACGCGGCATCATGGTTTGGGGCGCTATTGCATATGATTCCACATCACCTCTAGTGCATATTCAAGGCACGTTAAATGCCCACCGCTACGTGCAGCATGTGCTGCGGCCGGTGGCACTCCCGTACCTTCAGGGGCTGCCCAATGCTCTGTTTCAGCAGGATAATGCCCGCCCACACACTGCTCGCATCTCCCAACAGGCTCTACGAGGTGTACAGATGCTTCCGTGGCCAGCGTACTCTCCGGATCTCTCACCAATCGAACACGTGTGGGATCTCATTGGACGCCGTTTGCAAACTCTGCCCCAGCCTCGTACGGACGACCAACTGTGGCAAATGGTTGACAGAGAATGGAAAACCATCCCTCAGGACACCATCCGCACTCTTATTGACTCTGTACCTCGACGTGTTTCTGCGTGCATCGCCGCTCGCGGTGGTCCTACATCCTACTGAGTCGATGCCGTGCGCATTGTGTAACCTGCATATCGGTTTAAAATAAACATCAATTATTCGTCCGTGCCGTCTCTGTTTTGTCCCCAACTTTCATCCCTTTCCAACCACTCCTTCTTGGTGTTGCATTTGCTCTGTCAGTCAGTGTATTATTTATTGTCTTTAGTGTATTCTCAAACAGTTCTTAAAGGACATGGGTTCCTCCATTTTTAAAATTATCAGACAACAACAATGAGTATCGTTATCTATTATGAGACGTTATGGCTGAAGAAGTCTTAAAATAAGATGAAATGTTCCAAAGTATGTTTCATATATTTTAATATTAAATAGTTTTCACTTGTAAAGTTGATTGGGTGGACCATTAAACCTAACACTAGTTCTTAACATTCTGCTTAATCAAGCAGCTCATCTCCTTACTCCGAAGTCTTCCCAGCCCAAAGCTTGTAAAATTTTCACAACATTACTCTTTCACCGAAAAACACCGAGAATAAATCATGACGCTTTATCTTTTACAGTTCCTGACTAATAATCCTGACTGCCATAAGACCTATCAGTGTCAGTGCGACGTAAAGCCACTAGCAAAAAAAAAAAAAAAAAAACCCATCCTGACTAGGAGTCCCATACACTGGAACCATGCTGTAATTGATAAATTTCTGCAACTTATATTCCCTCTCCTTTACATCCTTACAACAACTTCTAAATACCCTGATAACTTTCTTCTTCTTCTTCTTCTTCTTCTTCTTCTTCTGTTCATACACCCTGCTGGTGCTGGGCCCTCTTGATGGATCAAAGAACGCCATTTATTGCAATTGAAAACATTATTACACTGCACATGGAATGCTCTTGTGTTGGCGTTAATGGCATCCTGCTATCGTTGCTTTGGCCTTCCAATTGGTAGAGTTCTGCTGACTTTGAGGTGGTAGGCAGTATTGGCAATGGTGTGAGTTGCTGTGCACATGATGTGGCCATACTAATGGAAACATCTCCAACATATTTTCTCATTTATTTGGGCAATGCCAATCTTTCTCTGAATAGCATCATTTTTAATGTGCTCAAGGCAAGAGATTCCCATCAACCAATGTAACTGCTAAAGAATGGACATTTCAAATTACAGTACGTACTGTACTGTATTGTAGAAACTATTTTCCCCAGACAGTTGAGGCGCTGGCTTTCTGACCCCAACTTGGCAGGTTCGATCCTGGCTCAATCCGGTGTTCTACTCATCTTATAACAGGCCAGCATTCAACTCCACAGAATGCGAATGGACAGACAACTGTATGGTATATTTTCAACTTTAGGCATATCGGCATTCTCTTGTCACAGAGTACTTCCGTTACCTCCGTCTGTCACACTCATCCAGCATTTATCCTTGCTCGCACTTTAGCATTATTGTTGATGTTACTACATAAATGAGATCCTAAGTAATGGAAAATATCGGTCTTCGGTAGGTTTTCACCATTGACTTCAATATCACAGTCACTCTTGATATTAAGATAAAGACCAAATCTGCTGAGTGCATCATTCCAGTCTTGGACCTGGTGTTGCAGATCATGTTTGGTGGTACTGGCAAGCATGGCATCATCTGCATAGATTAAGTTCCGAGGTAGGTCTCGAGTGATTCATTACACAGATAGAGAGTAGAGGTGACAAGGCTGAAACCAGCTTTGATTGAAAAGCTGTCTGATATACTCCACTGGCACATGGTGCAACATAGAGAATGTGAACCCACTTCAGGAGTTGTTACATACAAAGAGATCTATTTAGGATGATCCAGAACTAGGGGATGGGAGTATTCTATTCTGTTATATTCATCTCATTCCACATTCTGATTTCTGTATCTCTTGGCTTGTTAGGCTTACTTGATGGTAAAGTAGTAGTTTTTTTTTTTTTTACATGTTGGTGACTAGAAATCTTTGAGACATACTTATACTGTGTACAGTATGGGATAACTTCTTCTGATACACTACATGGGTCAGTTAACAGAATTTTTTTGGTGACAAATTAATGCAGTTAATGTTTGCTTCATGTTTAAATATTGGCTGTAAATTTTTTTTTTTTTTAATTATAAAAATATCCAAATTAAATGAACAGATGAGAAGGAAGAGAAATATAATTACAAAAGTGTTGGTGCAGTACTGTATTTGGTAAACTGGCTTTGGGCCCTGTCTGAATACATTGGGTAACTTTATACTTGTAAATAGTGTTATCTTAAAGTCTTCATATATTGACAACTTTCTATATTTTAATGAATCATTTTAAAAAATATTTCAAAATATTTACATTTTTGGCATATATTGTTAATGCTTATTTTCAAATTGCATTTCAAACTAAGAATATTCAGGAAAACAATGGGAAACTCGATTTGTCTTACCTAGTATGCCTCATTATAGCCCTCCCATTGTTTTCCGTGTAATTACATAACCTTTGGTTATGTTGTGAATCCAGTCAGGCTCTATAAAAAGCTATGGTTTGATTGATGATTGATTTATTTTTGCATCAAATTTTGGTTTTGGTTTTCAGGACTTGGGAAAAGCTTTTGCTGTTCAGTGTGTGGTTTTTAATTGTTCAGACCAGTTGGACTTCATGGCCATGGGAAAATTCTTTAAAGGATTAGCCAGGTAATTAATGACATGCTCTTTAAATATATCCTTACGGAGAGTTTATTATTGCCCTTTTACATTTCTTTAGCTGTAGTAGTTTGAAGTTGATTAAATCTTTAACTCTTAAAAGGTGTGAGGATGAGTTTTTATTTTTATGTTATGACAAGCGTTTGTCCAACCCTTGTTCCGTTTCTCTACGGGGTCGTGTATGAGGTGAGATGAATCTGTCGTGGTGGGTTTTTATGACCGGATGCCCTTCGTGACGTCAACCTCATCAGAGGAGTTAATGAGACGAAATGTATGACGTGATATATGATAGTAGGGAGAGGGTGAAACCCAGTGCCGGCACATAGCCCACTCCTGTTGAATAGCACCAAGGGGTCTGCTCAAGGCTTAACGTCCCCATCTGATGGACGGATCACCATCAACAGCGTCATATGCCCTCACTCCATGTGAGTACTGTGGAGAGGTTTGGAATTTAATCCAGGCTTTTGGCATGCAATCTAGTGATTAGAAATTGTATACCACCACCTCCCCTACCCTGCCGGCCAACATTCTGATGGTGAAAATTTTTTCAACCAACGGGACTCGAACCGGCTCACCTCAGTGTCAGACCATTTAGACTTCAGCGCCTTTAACGATCATGGCCACCCGGCGAGCATTTTTATGTTATGACAATGTAGGAGGTAAATTTTGGTTCAAGATATACTTAGTGGCTTCTACCTTCCCTGGCTCATGACTGTCCCAGTGCTCTCTGTCTACCCGCCTTTTATAGCCTGAGATGGCATGCGTGTAAACGGAAAAGCACTAGGCGCAGCCTGCAAGCCAGAGAAGGTAAAAAGGCAACAGAGCAAGTGATGCTTACTCTGCCCGTGCTTTATTATTATATTAAAACATACATAAATTATACAGAACGTGGCCGAAAGGCAAAAATTAGCATAATAAAAGAAATAACAACAGATAATAAAAAGAAAATAAGAAAACATCCAAAGGTCACAGACGAAATGGTGTTCTGGTCCCTGGCCCCCGGGTAATAGGGGGTCGCTGAATGTCAATGTTGCGAATCGGCTGGTTCTGCTTGGGAAGAAGGTCGGCCGCTAAAGGTGGCAATCCAGTTAGTGACTGGTGGAGAGGCCCGGCCGGTGATGGGGACGGGGTCCTGTTGTCCCGTCGGGCACATCTCCTCCTCCCTCGCCGAGTTATGTTGCTGCGGTAGTTGCCTTCGCTCCCCGTGTGCCGCGGCCCCGTCCTCTGGCTCGACCGCGGCTAACCGGTGTTGAGCGAGGCACCTGCTGAAAGGAAAATTCGTCTGGTACCCATGCCAGAGTCTCGGACGTGGCCTGGTCGAGCTGGATCGCTTGTGACCACCCGCGACTTACTGCAACGTACAGTAAATTGGCGTGAGTGGCGAAGTAAGCTCGCTGCGCGTTGTCCAGCGTGTCCCAGGCCGATAGGCCTCACAACACTGATTCGATGTCGTGGCGATCCCACCCTGATGGCATCAACTGGAGCTGTTGCTGAAGAAAGCCTGCCAACTGAAGGACCCGGTTCGGGTCGGGATCGGTCCATCCCGTAGCTAGTTCGGCTGGGCGAAGCTGGCGCCAGACTGAAGGAGAAGCTGGCTGCTGCGGGTTCTGAGGTGGGTGCTCCGACTGCTGATGTTCCATGACTGTCGTCTTGTGGGAGTGATCGGTATCCTCATAGCTTTCCAATTGTTGCAACCGTTCGTTGAAAGCTGTCTGCTGCAAAGTCAGGTCCTTCAATGCAGAATGAATCTCGTTGAGGGCTCGGAGAATTGATATATCTGCGGATCCAGTGGTCATGCGGAGTGTGTGACCAACCTCTTCGTTGGCAGGACATTCTAAAGAGGTTTCTCGACTACGTATCGCTGTCTTCCGGGGCGTGCCTCCTGGACTTGCTGCTACAGAGAATTCAAAAAGCAAGACTGAAGTGGTTTGGCCATGTAAGAAGGGTGAGTGCAAGCGGGACTGCAAGAAGAGAATATGAAAAAGAAGTAAAAGGAAAAAGACCAGTGGGCAGACCTAGAGGAAAATGGACAGATCTGGTGAAGAAAGATGTCGAGGAGACGGGACAGATTGGGAGAAGTTCATGAGAGAACAGTGGTTCATGGACAGACAAACAACAGTTTTTACACTTATGCCCTTACAATGTACCTTTTCTCAGAAACCAGTAAGTGACTATGGTTAACTTTTTTATATGAATATACCTAAGACATAAACAAATTTTTAAAAAATAATCTTTTTTTTTTTACAAATTTGGATGACTATTATGTTAAAAATAAAAAGTAAATCAATTTTCAGTTTTCAACATTCTAAACAATTCAGACTGTTTTATATGCACAGAAGCATACAGAAAAAAGTAAGTTCAATTGGTTGGTCGGTCGGTCGGTTGGTTTCAGAGGAAAGGGACAATGTATAATCGAAATAAGAAATTATGGGAAACTGAATAACCAGAACACTGCATTTTATATCTTTTTACTTACTTTTACCAGCTTCAGTGTTCTCAAGCACCATAATATTCATCTTCCTCCTTTCATTTGTCCTCCTCCTCCTCCTCCTACTACTACTACATGACCTCTCTGAAATATAATGTAATGTCACACTTAATTCAGAGTAAGCTAGTTGATGGCCATTTTATAGTTCATTAATTAACTTCTGTGTTTCCAGTTCTGGAGCTTGGGCCTGCTTTGATGAATTCAATCGTATTGATATAGAAGTACTATCAGTAGTGGCTCAGCAAATTACAACCATTCAGAAAGCACAGATGGC
This sequence comes from Anabrus simplex, assembly GCF_040414725.1. NCBI lineage: Eukaryota > Metazoa > Arthropoda > Insecta > Orthoptera > Tettigoniidae > Anabrus > Anabrus simplex. Next base: position 452,504,266 of record NC_090267.1, on the reverse strand, counting down.
ACGATTAGACAGGTAACTAATTTTTATTGGTATTCTTTAATTAAGGAAAGTATCCATTTTCATATTTACACCTGCCATGGTCTAGGGGAGGGATCCTAAAACTCATGAAGTCTGAATGCCAAGATATATATATATAAAATCCTAATGTGTTTGATTCACAAAACTCAAGCTCTTAAACCAGATGGGGTTTCGCAAAACTCAAGCTCTTAAATCAGGGGGGTTAAAAGTTGTGGTTTGTACCAAAATCTTCCAAATCATCTCAGTAGTACAGGAAAAATCTTGCATTTCTTGAAAAGTCACAGAAATAATATATATATTTTTTTGCTAGTGGCTTTACGTTGCACCGACACATGGCAACGATGGGATAGGAAAGGCCTAGGAGTTGGAAGGAAGCAGCCACAGCCTTAATTAAGGTACAGCCCCAGCATTTGCCTGGTGTGAAAATGGGAAACCACGGAAAACCGTCTTCAGGGCTGCCAACAGTGGGGCTCAAACCCACTATCTCCCGACTGCAAGCTCATTGCTGCATGACCCTAACTGCATGCCCAACTCGCTCAGTAGATTGTTTCTACAATTCATAAGTAGAGTAATTCCCAGGTAGTTGTATTTTGCTGCAGTTATTGTGTTGAGTATAGCAGAGCCATTTTTCTTATGGAGAGTGGCACGCTCTCTCAAAATTACTGCGCCAAGTTATTTTATGATAAACCAATGAAAATTGGTACCAAAATATCATATTTTCAACCTAATTATACTTGTTAACTGTTTCTTCTGCAAAGCGATCATTTTCCAAACTTTCCAAAATTAAACTTAATAAAGGCTACGTATGAAATTTTATGATCCAAGACAGACTCAGGTAACTCAGCCTCCTCGGCAATGAATGCAACATTCACTGATGTCATAGTCATCAGTGCCATTGCATCCTAGAAAGCATGCTACATGGTCGAGTTTATCTAGATTCTAATGTGAGTACAGTCATGTTTAAAAATATAAAATTGTTGTATTTCAATCCCTACAAAATACTTAATTATAAAAATAAAATGTAGAAATAAATGAATTACTTTTATAGTTTTAATTATACAGTAAGGCCTTTGTATTATATATATATATATATATATATATATATATTAAAATGATGTAGATTGCATTAAAGTTAGGGTTGTATCTGCTGTAATTAAATTGATGTGTGTTATTGACAAGTTTTATACAGTTTCTTTGAGGAGGCCCAGTTCTGTTTCCTGCAGGTGACCCGTATCATATTCATTATGGTGCTGATCAGTGTCTATCAAATGTTGTTGTAACCTATGGCTTTATTGGGAAGTAACTCCAGTACAAAATTGATATCTCTAAACAACAGTAATATACAAATAACATTAATAATGTACAGATGTTTTATGGAACAGAGTCTTGTTTCATCTTGGTCCTGGCTGTCCAGTATAGGGCTGGTAAATTTCCTTGTTTTTGTTGGGTTGGGTTGAGTCCTATGCACGGAAGCAGGTATTTTGAATCTATCACTTATCCCATAATTTTGTAGATGGTACACTTTTTCGTCGGGTATATTTTGATTCTAGCTAGAAGTGCAGTTAAGCAGTCATGTCCTGATTTCAATCTGAAGATTGCCATTACTTCTTTTCTTGGCTTGCTTTTATTTTTGTCCCATAGGTCATTTCTTTTTTCCATTTCTTCATTGTAGTAAGTTGGATAGTTTCTTTCTTCCAATTTTCAAGGTTTTTATTTGTGATTGTCTTCTCGATTGAGTTACCTGCCAGAGGTTTGGTTCTCATGTAGGTATATAATAATTTCGTGTGGCTATTTCTAGCCGAGTGCAGCCCTTGTAAGGCAGACCCTCCGATGAGGGTGGGCGGCATCTGTCATGTGTAGGTAACTGCGTGTTATTGTGGTGGAGGATAGTGTTATGTGTGGTGTGTGAGTTGCAGGGATGTTGGGGACAGAACAAATACCCAGCCCCCAGGCCATTGGAATTAACCAATGAAGGTTAAAATCTCCGACCCGCCCGGGAATCGAACCCGGGACCCTCTGAACCGAAGGCCAGTACGCTGACCGTTCAGCCAACGAGTCAGACTCTCATGTAGGTACTAGTATCTTTTCTTTTTTCTTTTTGCTAGTTTATCTGCCAGTTCATTGCCTTCTACTCTTACATGTGCAGGGATCCATTATAAAGTAATGTTTCTCTTTAAAGTTGTTAATTTTTTTAGTAGATTGTAATGTTATGAATTCTTTATGAGCGGGGTTTGGTACTTGAGGATACTGCTTGTATGGCAGCTAGTGAATCTATGAGTAGGACTGTTTTTTGAAATGAATTGATTCTATAAATCAGATTTTGTAAGGCAAGATAGATGGATTCTATTTCTCCATCAATGTTGTTATGATATCTGTTACTGGAGCATATTGTGAGAATAATTGGCAGAAAACTCCAGCGCCTGCTCCTGTGTCATCTGCTTGTGAGCCATCTGTGAAAACTCTTTACGAAATCTTTCAAACTGGTTTATGGGAGAGGAAATGAGAGCATGCCACTTCATGCAGCACTGTTGAGGAGAAAACTAGGTTTAAGTTCTCTGTCAGTGATCCTAGCAGTGTGTTTCTACGTCTCTCTCTCTTCAACTCCAGACTGTGATAAAACACCATGGCTTGCTTCCTTCTTGCAATAAGACATCACAAAACCATTTATTGATGTAGATATTACAGGTTATCATAAGATCTTTAGACTATTCATTGTGTATTGAGGGCTATTGACTTAAATGTCATCAACTCATTTCATAACTCAGTACTTTTGTGCACTTATGGTAATATTGAAAAATTACTCATTTTTCTTATCAACAGGTTTATCTTTGAGGGTGCTGACATAGTATTAAAGGAATCCTGTGCTGTTTTCATAACAATGAATCCTGGCTATGCTGGACGAACAGAACTACCAGACAACTTGAAGGCTTTATTTCGGCCAGTTGCAATGATGGTTCCCAATTATGCCCTCATTGCTGAAATATCACTGTTCTCATTTGGGTTCTCAGATGCCAAAGATCTGGCTGGTAAAATAACCACAACATTCAAACTTAGCTCAGAGCAGCTCAGTTCCCAGGTAAATTTTATGTTGACATGGCTGTGGTGAATAATACCCAATATATTTTAGTATTTGTTACAAAAATCTAGTTATACACCATGACTGCTGGGGCAGTTGTCAACATGGGCGCCCGTAGGATCTTTTCCGGCTATAAAGAAGATATGTTATTTCATTTCATTACCTACCTAGATGATGATGATACGCAACCACCCCCCCTATTTTCGTTGCATTTCTTACTTGCTTCATTAAATGCAGCACTTTGCTGCTCTGAAACTGTTGGCTACTTTATGGCCAGAATGGATGGATTTGTTTTAGCCTTTAATTCAGAGATTTTGACCACAAAAGTTTGTTTTTCCTCTTCTGTAATTCTATTTTTTTTCTAGTTGCTTTACGTCGCACCGACACAGATAGGTCTTATGGCGACGATGGGATAGGGAAGGGCTAGGAGAGGGAAGGAAGCGGCTGTGGCCTTAATTAAGGTACAGCCCCAGCATTTGCCTTGTGTGAAAACGGGAAACCACGGAAAACCATTTTCAGGGCTGCCGACAGTGGGGTTCGAACCTACTGTCTCCCGAATACTGGATACTGGCCGCACTTAAGCGACTGCAGCTATCGAGCTCGGTCTTCTGTAATTCACTATCAAAGATTCTGTTCTTAAAATGGTTACAAATAATATAATGATCATGTCATATTTCCAAAAATTAGAAATCAAGCAGTTCATTAAAGTGTTAATGTTAACCCAGTTAACACAGCTAACACAGGATTTTCTAAACAACTGGATATATTTTGAGATAACCTCAAGTCACTATGTTAAATTAAACTGTAGAAATATCCCTAAAACTCAACCTGGCTAATTATTCGAATAGCACACATAATGGAATAATTTGTCAGTTACTTAAAACTAATGTTTCCAAATGTTTTTAAAAAAATCTAGTTTTGTACTCACTGTTACGGTGAATCACCAAGTTTTTCCTCTTCTTCACAATCAGTTACGAATATCTTGCAGTGCTCTAGTTAGAATAATGAAACACTTGTATGAGGTGACAAACTTTGTAATGTCTATTTTATTTCCTCACCCACTTAGTTTCACGGCAGTAAAAAGCACTGGCTAGGCAAATGTTTTGTTTAATTTAAATGAGAAGAAAAAGTACGAATAAAAAAACTGGACTGATACAGCAGCATTACAAATATGAAGGCTTAGGTTTGTAATACAATTTGTAGCACTTGTTGTGCTTACACATAATAATAATAATAATAATAATAATAATAATAATAATAATAATAATAATAATAATAATAATAATAATAATAATAATAATAATAATAATAATAATAATAATAATAATAATAATAATAATAATAATAATAATAATAATAATAATAATAATAATAATAATAATAATAATAATAATAATAATAATAATAATAATAATAATAATAATAATAATAATAATAATATCTCATAAATATCTGTCAAGTCTATTTGTCAACAATGTTAAGTATATACCGATATGTATGAATCATATGTGCGTATGTACCAAATAGTACTTCTTCCATGTACATTGTACCGAAGAAGCTCATAAACCCAATTGTAAAGTTGTGAATTATATATAATAATAATAATAATAATAATAATAATAATAATAATAATAATAATAATAATAATAATAATAATAATAATAACAAATAAAAAAGGGGAATAATATGAAATCAAAACCAAATTAATGCCATGTTTGAGATGTGAAGACTTTAACTTACAGGTCTACCAAACGGCAACTACGGAAGGAAGTGGAAACATGGAAGGAACCCTAACGAGGCCATGGGAACGTATGGTGTTGTGGGAAAGAGAGGCACACATCAATTACCCTTGAAACAATATATTAACAAAGGAAGAGAATACAAAATCAAACGAACAAAATAAAATAAAAATGAAATCTAGGAGAAAAATGAAGGACACTGAAGTTAAACAACACATAGAGTTAAGAAAAAACAATGACATATTCAAGCTCCTTGAGTGGTAGGAGATTAAAACTTTACATAGAAATTGAAACAGACGTATGGGAAGCAATCTCAAAAAAACAAATCTTTACATGTGTTTGGTAACATCGTTAGTCAAGAAAAGGAAGTTAAATTTACATTTGTTACAAATACTGAACAAGTAGAGAATTGCCTCCAAAACAAAGATGCTATGACTCTGTCGAGGCACAGTCATTCAGAAAACCCCAAATTGGTGAATAGGGAAGTCAAGGGAGAAACTGATATGCACATTTTGTTGCATTACCACGGAAGTTACTTAAATCAATCAAAGGCCAAAACAAAAGAAAGAATTTAAATTAAATCAAACATAAGATGATAGAGCTTATCTAGAGGGCTAGAGTTCCGAGACAGGCTGGACGCAGAGTGCAAGCTTTCTGAAGAGGATAAAAACATGCTTGCATAATACAATGGACAATGAAAGACTCAGCAGTCTTAGTTCCATTTCTGTAGAGAAAATTCTTGTGAAGGAATTGATGAGTAATCAACTATTGAAGGACCATGTGATTGACCATTTTGCAACCAAGAAAACTAAACGTTTTGAACTACTCTATAAGAAATTTTAAGGTAAGATTTCCTGCCTACCTGTTCATTAACTAATAGCTTCGCCACAGCAGTCAAGGCAGTCATTCTATTATCGGACAGAGTTACTTATTGATCAAGTTTAATCAAAAACTTTTGATACATACAAGTATATGCTTTGACATGTGATGGGACTGATGCTGATATTGAAAATTTTATGGAGACATTGATGAAGCCCCAAAAATAACCAAAAATTCAGAAATAACCATATTAAATGGAAGATTTCAATGCAAAAGTGGGAAAAGGTGTGTGTGGGGACATAATTGGTTATTATGGCTTGGATGAGAGAAATTATTGCAGGGATAGGTTTGTTCAATTTTGTCAACAGGAGATCTTTGTTGTGACAAATACCTTCATTATAAGTTACCAGCATGGAGACTGTATACCTGGAAATCAAATGCTGAAACTGAATCAATGATTGTGAGGAATCAGACTGATAACATTAAAAAAAAAAAAAAAATTCAGAAACTGCATTAAGTCAGTGAGGACTTATCCTGGTGCTGATGTTTCATTGCATCATAATCCATTGGTCGCTAAAATTAAGCTGAAATTAAAGATTAAAAAATAAAAACATTTGTCAGTTCTAAATTTTATACTGCTAAACTCCAAGACGCAAACATTAGGAGAACAGTGCTGAAAGACCTAAGTGAACAGCTATCCAATCAGACTGAAATGCCGTAAGACACTGAGATCATTTGTAGTCAATTCAAAACAACTGTACTGGATACAGGAAGTCATTATCTAATGCAAGACAAATGAGTTAGAAAAAGCACATGGATGAGTGACAAAATCCTTGATTTGATGGACCAATAGAGGATCGTAAAGAACAAGAACTAGGATAAGTACAGTCGAACCTCTCTTCTGTAGACACTGTCAGTTCCGTAAAAAAATGTCTGTTACAAGAGGTGTCCGCTGAAACAAGGTTGTAAAAATCAATAAAAAATTTTAACGGCATTAACATCCACCTTAAATTTTAGCATACATCTTTATTTTGATTATTTTAAATAATTTCTAACTAAATATTTGCCTGGGAGATATTAAAAGTGATTTTACATCCTTCACATTCATTACAACTCTGCAAAGTAATCATTTAGCTGGGTGTACAATTTAAGCACATTTTTATGTACTGTGATCTTCTTGAAAAGGGAATAATGACCCAGAGAGAGAGAGAGAGAGAGAGAGAGTGTGTGTGCCCTCTCTCTCTCTATTCAATTAACCTCAACTTTCAGGTTATTTACGATTTCTTACTTCGGTGTTACATATTTTCTGCTTTACCTTACGGTGCTGAGACTTGGACCCTAACAGAGAACACCACCAAAATACTTCGATCCTTTGCGATGTGGTGCTACTGATGCCTGTTGAGAATATCATGGGTTGACAGAATGTGTAATGCTGAAGTGCTCCAATGCCTGAACAAAGAGCTAGAGGGTCATGCACAACATCAAAAAGAAGAAACTTGGGTAGTTTGGCCATATAATTTGAAATGATAAATTTATACTCCAACAGCTGACATCCAATGAGAATATAGTACAGGAGGAAGAAGAAGAAGAAGAAGAAGAAGAAGAAGAAGAAGAAGAAGAAGAAGGAGAAGAAGAAGAAGAATGTGCTAACAGTCTAAAATGAAAATGGCACTTTTAAATCAACCTCAGAAAATTTGCATAACTTATTGAATTCTTATTGTTATATAAAATTTATACCACACTATTATTTTATAAACTCACGTCCTCATCCCAAGGTGGTGCAGCTCCTTTTTCAAGCAGACCCCCAATGGAGGTGAGCTATATATACCATTTCAACCACTTACCAGCCCTCCTGCCATTCTTAAATTTATGGCAGTACCGTGAATCGAACCCAGGTCCCACGGATGGCATCTAATAACACTAACCATTATGCTACGGAGATGCACACTCTGTTATAATGAACTGCAGTTTACTAATATTTGCATGTTTTCCTGTTACTAGGAATGTAGCCTAAATTGCTGGCTGTAGTATTATTAGTGGTACATCTTCTTAAAACAATAATCACCACCACTACCACCTGTAATATTTATTGTAATAATAATTATTTTCATGCCATGAAAAGGGCTATCAACAGAGGTAATTTCCTAACAGCAATTTACGGCCAGATTCCATACCCTTTTATTTTGGTTCCTCCCATGTACCAGCATGTTATTTAATTTTAACCACCCACAGTTTTTTGATCATTATATTACTTTGTTCATGCTCAGGTACCCTAAATTATGTCTACTGGCTCAAAAAAATATTATGATAATTTTGTAATATAGTCTGGTTTTAATTCCATTACAGCTGTTCACAGTTTATGCAACCCAAGTTCTTAATAGATGGAAAAATATATATCCTATTATTATATCACAATTCGCAGGTTATAGGAAAGCTATTAATTACATGTAGTTCGAGGCAAACAAAAGTAATTTTAACAGCTCTTGTGTTCTTAAATACATTTTTTAAAACCAAAACTCGCCTATATGCAACTTGGAAATGCTGTAGGGATCACCCACATTGGGTCCTTAAATGGTGGCTCCATAAGTAACATTCATGTTCTGACCTGTGTATATAGACCTCGGTAGGGGGCATCAACATTCATTGCTAGGTTGTCTTAAATAGCAGATGAAACTGAGCAGTTACTCACCAACACAGGGTAATAGTTGAGACAAAGGCTCCTTAACCAACAGATAACTTATGTAAGATATATTTTACATGCTTCCATTTGACAGCACTTGCTAATATCAGCAGTACAAAATAGCAACTAAGTTATAATAATCTTACATCGAAAAACCAATTAAAAATAAATAAATAAATAAATAAATAAATAAATAAATAAATAAATAAATAAATAAATAAATAAATAAATAAATAAATAAATAAATAAATAAATAAATAAATCAATCAATCAATCAATCAATCAATCAATCCTGATCTGCATTTAGGGCAGTTGCCCAGGTGGCAGATTCCCTATCTGTTGTTTTCCTAGCCTTTTCTTAAATGATTTCAAAGAAATTGGAAATTTATTGAACATGTCCCTTGGTAAGTAATTCCAGTCCCTAATTCCCCTTCCTGTAAATGAATATGGGCCCCAATTTGTCCTCTTGAATTCCAATTTTATCTTCAAATTGTGATGTTTTCTACTTTTAAAGTTACCACTCAAACTTATTTATCTACTAATGTCATTCCAAGTCATCTCTCCACTGACAGATCGGAACATACTGCTTAGTTGAGCAGCTTATCTCCTTTCTACCAATTCTTCCCAGCCCAAACTTTGCAACGTTTTTGTAACGCTACTTTTTTGTCGGAAATCACCCAGAACAAATCGAGCTGCTTTTCTTTGGATTTTTTCCAGCTCTTGAGTGAAGTAATCCTGGTGAGGGGCCCATACGCTGGAATCATACTCTAGTTGGGGTCTTACTAGAGACATATATGCCCTCTCCTTTACATTTTGACTACAACCCCTAAACACCCTCATAACCACGTACAGAGATCTGTACCCTTTACTTACAATCCCATTTATGTGATTCCCTCCCCCCTCCCCCCTATGAAGATCTTTCCTTATATTAACACATAGGTACTTACAATGATTCCCTTAAGTAACTTTTACTCCATTAACATGGTAATCAACACTAAGAGAACTTTTCCTATTTGTGAAACTCACAACCTGACTTTTAACACCATCATACCATTGCGTACTGTCTATCTCAGAACATTAACGAGGGCATTTTGCAGTTGTTCACAAACTTGTAACTTATTTATTACTCTTTACAGAATAACATCATCTGCAAAAAGCCTTAAACTGATTCCACTTCTATACTCATATCATTTATATATATAAGAGGACATAAAGGTCCACTAATACTGCCTTGAGGAATTCCTCTCTTAATTATTACAGGGTCAGATAAAGCTTCGCCTACTCTAATTCTCTGAGAACTATTTTCTAGAAATATAGCCACCTATTCAGTCATTGTCTAGTCCAATTTCACTCATTTTTTGCCAGTAGTCTCCCATGGTCCACCCTATCAAATGCCTTAGACCGGTCAATCACAATACAATCCATTTGACCTGAATCCAAGGTATCTGCTATATCTTGCTGGAATCCTACAAGGTGAGCTTCAGTGGAATAACCTTTCCTAAACCTGATGTGCCTTCTATTGAATGAGTTATTACTTTTGCAAGCATGTCTAATATAATCAGAAAGAATACTTTCCCCAAGCTCATATGGAATGCATGTCAAACCGACTGGCCTGTAATTTTCAGCTTTATGCCTATCACTCTCTCCTTTATACACAGGGGCTACTATAGCAACTCTCCATTCATTTGGTACAGCTCCTTCATGCAAACAATAACCAAATAAGTACTTCAGATTTGGAACTATATCCCAACCCATTGTCTTCAGTATATCTCCCGACCGACCTCGATAGCTGCAGTCGCTTAAGTGCGGCCAGTATCCAGTATTCAGGAGATAGTAGGTTCGAACCCCACTGTCGGCAGCCCTAAGATGGTTTTACGTGGTTTCCCATTTTCACCCCTGGAAAATGCTGGGGCTGTACCTTAATTAAGGCCACGGCCGCTTCCTTCCCACTCCTAGCCTTCATACTTACCAAAAATATGGACCTTATATCTATTGATCTAATATATAACTCATGTCCCTTCGTCGCCATAAGACCTATCTGTGCCGGAGTTAAAATTGAAATAATAAATAAAGAGGTTCAACCTATTCAATACAAAAGAATAAGAAATAATTTAATAATAAGTAGAAGTGGTACCGGTTTCAACCCTAGTCCAGGTCATCATCAGCCAATTAAAACATGAAAAACAATGCATAGGAAAAAGAAAATAAAAGATCAAGTTCACTCCGGATCAGTAGAAGAGGCGATATAAAAATGACGAGGGTAGACACTGTAAAATTCAGAAGAAGTAAAATGTAAGTCACTTAAAAGAAACAGTGCATAATTTTCTGAACAGCAGTATGGCACACACAGTGTTAGGCAAAGTCTTATAATGTTTATGAAAAGCGGAGAACGGTTAAATGAGCACGTAAAGCAACTTGCAGTGTATATCTCCTGCAATTCCAGCCACTTTTCTAGCTTTCAACTTTTGTATCTTATTGTAAATGTCGTTATCATATGTAAATATTTCTTTAGTATTAGTCACCTCCTCTCACTGGACATTATCGCTGTAACCAACAATGTTTACATAGTGCTGACTGAATACTTTTGTCTTTTGAAGATCCTTGCATAAACACTCCCCTTGTTCATTAATGATTCCTGGAATGTCCTCCTTGGAACCTGTTTCTGCCTTAAAGTACCTATACATACCCTCCCATTTTTCACTGAAATTTGTATGACTGCTAATTATGCTTGCCGTCATGCTATCCTTAGCTGACTTCTTTGCTAGATTCAATTTCCTAGTAAGTTCCTTAAATTTCTCCTTATTTCCTCAGCTATTTCTAACTCTATTTCTTTCCAACCTGCACCTGCTTCTTAGTTTCTTTAATTCTCTGCTATAATGTAGTGGGTCTTTACCATTCTTTACCACCTTTATTGGTACAAACCTGTTTTCACATTCCTCAACAATTACTTTAAACCCATCTCATAGTCTGTTTACGTTTTTATTTACCATTTCCCACCCTGTTTTGAAATGTAACATACATTTTAATTTAAATATACACTGAAGATGACTCATATGAGTCGAAACATGTATGGATAATTTAGAAACATCATCTTAATAGATGGAACATATTGTATGGAACAGAAGGATTTAGTAACCACTTACTTTGTGAAAGTGAGAACATCATAATGGAATGAAATTTGTACCATGTTATAATAAATACCATTATGTATATAACCTGTTTTCGCTTACTTTTTGTCATATTTGATCATATGGTATGCCATATGATGGATCTACCTGGGCCAGTAAGAACAAATGGTGAATCATTTCATCAGTACCGCATAGAAAACCTCTTCTGTGGGACTGAGTCTCTTATTAAGGCGAACAAGTATTAACAAACAAGTAACATTTGCAGTTTAGAAATACCTGATCTATGATTTATTGGCAGAGTTACAAGAATTAGGAACTGTACATTGTCTGTATATGTATGTGTGATATTATTTAGACAATAAAATGAAATTTTAAAAAAAGTATTAATCAAAATCATTTTTGTTATTACTACCCCACCCCTTCGATTTTGAACTTTTTCTCAGAGTCCCATGACAATTGGTACGTATTTGGTATTACTGTTCCTATTATATTCTCTCAGTTTTATCCAGACTTATTAGATAATGCTTAATTTCTTTCATTTCAAAATGTATTTACCTCATTAATTGCTCCTTTTAAATTTATTGAAGAATTCTAGTTGAATTTTCTTATGTTCTGTCAATTAGTTCAGTGAAGTAACCTCGATTCTATCCTACAGGAGCCTACTACTGAAGTTCATCATAATCATCATTATCATTGTCATTGTCATCATCATCAACATGATCATCATCATTTTTCAGCTCCCGTTTCCCGGGTGTGATGTAGAAGCGCTCACCACTTCTTCCTGTCAAAGTATAGAATCTGTTTCTCTATATTCTCCCACTTGACATTCCTCTTGCTGACCTCCGATTTCATTGTGTCTGTCCATCAATTCCTTGGCCTCCCTACTGGCCTCTCCCCTTTCACAACTCTGTCAAAGTAATTCCTTGCTGTTCTTGTTCTGTCCATCCCCATAACGTGTCCAAACCATTGAAGCCTGCATCTTCCTAAAAGCTCTGTAACAAGTATTTTGATGCCAGCCTCCTTCCTGTTTGCTTCATTTCTAATCTTGTCTTTCCTAATCTTTTCGTTCATTGTTCTGATGAATTTAATTTCTGTTGACTGGATTTTACTATTAACCTTGTTATTTAGGGTACATTTTTTGAGTTCATAGGTGAGAGTAACTACTGTGGCTATATTCTTTGTTCTTTCTAGTTTGTTGTTGTTGTATTGTATTTCCAATATTCAGTTAAGTTAGATGAGTCAGATATCCTGGATATTGTGGACCAGTCACAATTTTTATTGATCATCCTGGAATTACAGATGACCACAAGGATGCAGAAAACTACAATAAACTTATAAATTAATAAATAGCCTGCTACAGTTATAAACAGTGGATATGAAATATAAATACCAGTAGCAAGAATTTTTTTTTGTGATTTGCAGCACATTGAGTGCTTTTACATGAAAATGAATGTAAATGGTCTCAGTATTAGGATGATCAGAATTTCAGACACATTAAGCACGGTATATTCTTCAAAGTGGTCCAGTGAAATGAGGACTTAGGTTTTCTGCCATTTGCGTTATCTGTATGCATCATAATACATAAATTATGTACAGACCATAAAGCCTATAGCTTATTAACTCCAGGCACATTTACAGATTCAGTATGTAACAAAGGAAATAAGGCCTAACTGTTAATAAGAAATAACCTGATCTTGTTTTCAAGGAGTGTAAATTCATGCATATTTCTTATTCATGTTCGTAATTTTCATTTGGCGACATTACAAAAACCCAACATACCCTGGTTATTTTTCGACAATCAGTGAATCAATTATTATTCATATTTCTGTCTTGAATGTATCGCTTTCAAGTTTTAACACTCTCTCTGTCAAAGAAGGAAGTCATAGAATTCAGGACAGTTGTAATTCAGATTACACTTTATGATGAACGTATCAGAATTGAAAACACATTTGCCTTTAATTTTTGACAGTCACACTTGCTCTCATATCATACCATATACAAAGAACATCATTTCAAAAAGCAGTTTGTCCACAAATACTAACTTTTCTTCAGAAAACCACCAAGCAAGCTGGCTGTGTGGTTAGGGTTGTTTAGCTGTTAGCTTACATTTGGGAGGTGGTGGGTTTGAATCCCGTCAGCAGCTTTCAATGTGGTTTTCTATGGTTTCCCATCTCCACATCAGGCATAATGCTGGGGCCGTACCTTAATTAAAGCCATGGCTGCTACCTTCCCAATTCTTGCCCTTTCCCATGCCCGTGTTGCTGAAAATTTTCAATGTGTTACTGCGATGTTAAATTACTAGGGAAGAACCAACAACAGCAAACTGAAAAAGCCAATACTAGCAAACATAAAAAGGAAAAAAATGGACAATGTAGCTTTCAAGAGTGCATCCTAGCATTGCTCTGACAATGGAGACATAAATCATCTGTCATAATGTGTAGTCAGTATACCAGAAAAACTTATGGACAAGATGCTTTTTTGCACCAAACTGATGGATTTAAACTGCATTTTGATCAAGACATCTGTTTAAATATTTATTTAATGAGCATACAGAATTAAATGTATTAGTAATTAAAGATGATATGTTAATGATTAAAATTCCAATCAAATGAAAAAAGTCCATCTAGGTACATGATTACCTACTTTTTTAAATTACAGAAGTTTTAAACTTAACATTAACAACACAACTTAATATTTTTTCCTACAATAAAATTGAAATCCACGTTCTTCATTGAGGCAGTCACATATGTCAAAGTCAGCATCAGCATTATCATCATTGTTTGCATCCACCTGTTCAATGATACTTGAACAGAATTGCAGTGAATCACTGCTTCTCCATTTGTTACCAAATCTCTGCTTTAGTACATTCCTTACGTCATTATTTTTGACAGGTTGTATTCTCTGCACAAGTTTTAAAATGTCTGTATCATGAATGTTTTTGGTTGAATGTCCCCTTTTGAGCAGCAATGTGAATGTTTTACCTGGGTCATTAAATTTATGCACTGGCTTTAACATCACCTGTTTCATAGACTGGTACCAAATTCCATCCAGCTTCTTTAGCGAGTTATACAGAGATTTAAAATCCTTAATAATTTGTTTATTGCCCAAAACATGAACCATGCCCACATTCCTGTACCCCTATTGGTATTCATCGAGTGTCATCATTAAGACCTGGATTCACATGCACTAAAAACTCCAAAAATATGCATGCACATATGCATTAAAAATGTTGAAAATATGCACTAAAAATAAAACAAAATACACTTACCAAATGCATTATTTCATTTCAATTCAGTGTTAAATTGATTAACATGTTTCATTTCTTGCAAAATTATGCATGGCAGTAGGTTGTCTACAGTTTTTTCAATGTTTTCAGGGATCAGCGACTTTCTGTTGTCGGACAGAAATAATTTATACGCTGAAAATGATTGTTCTACATCGATGGACATAACTGGGCAATACTTGTACACTGGCACTGACTGCTCGGAACATTCTTCTGGAAAAGACTGCCTGATTCCATTTATGTAGTTGCTTATAGATTGAATCTTCTTCAGTCCTGGGTTTGAGTCCAACACAACACTGAGTTTCCTTTTACCTTTTTCTCCAGGTTCACCACGGACACCATTTAGAGAAGTAATGGGTGTTTTGAATTAATTGAAGGGATTCATGTAGGGGTGCACTGCAAGTTTCTAGGCCCTTAATCGCCTTTGAAAGTGACGAATAATGCACATGGACGAAACTGATATATTTATATGCAGTTTCAGATAAAAATGCGCACATTGCTTCACAAACACACACAGTATGATTATCTTCAATACTTTTAACTACACCTTTCACTTGGTTAAAGTTCTCCTGGAAGAACAATATTGCGGATAACCAAGTTCCCCATCTTGTGAGAACAGGTTCCGGAAGAAGAGAAAGCTGAGGCAGATGAGTTTTGTTCAACTGTACATGAGCCGGTGCTTTTAGGAACAGATTTTTCCCACTTGAAATTACTTTGTTGACAGATGGAAAGAGGGTATGTACCTTTTCTGCAATAGATGCCATCAGTGGGCCAAACATAGGACATGGATGTGATTTGGAAAAAAATACTTGAAGGGACTGACCAGCTTTCATCATATACGAAGTTGCATCTGTGACTAAAAGCCGCACTTTTTAACAATCACTCTCTGATTCACTAGGCTAGAGAAGTCGCAGGGAATCACTTACAAATCTTGCAACTGTAGCGTGGTTGGATTTTTCTAGCACTTTGCATGAAAGTAAATGAGGTTTGCCAGGATCTTCTGGACATAATTTACCCACTATGAAGTTCGCAATGTACCGACCACACGAACTGGTTGTTTCATCTACTGATATCCAGACACAGTTCTCTCCTATGTCAGATCGTGTCAAATCCATGACAGAAACATTCACTGAAAGTAAATAGTTCTTCCTAAGGGTAGATTCATCTGGTATCCTTTGATTAGCACAATACTTTTCAAGAAACAAGCATATATGTGGATTATTCAACCTTCATACAAAAGGTTTGCAAATACCAGCGGAAAATTTACTAACATCACGCCATGTTTCCATGTCGGTTAAGAGTAGTGTTGTGTATTCTTACTCTGTTCTTTTGATCTGAGATGTGATGTTGTTTTAGAATGCTGTTCATTTTAAAATATTTTTTCACATTTTACACTCTTGTTGCACACTTGACAGTACACTACATCACCACCACTTGTATAGTCACTATTGCCTGATATCCACAGTTTAATTAAAAAGACCAAGAGCTCTTATCTTTAGGCATTTTTACATTTTAATTGGGTAAAAACTCTGCAATAGACAAAGAGCAAGTTAACAGATGAATGCACTTGTTTGAGCAAACCTTGGGATGCTACTGTAAGGGGGAAGGAATGTCAGAAAGAAGGAAACAGCTGTTGTGAAAAGGATCATTATCTGTATACCAGCTTGTATTGTGACACTAAAAGTATTTTCCTTGATCAGGGAAGGCTTCTCGTGTTGCCAAGGGATGTGCAACATATAGAGTTCAGTATATTTTCATTTTGTTCACAAATCTTAGATCAGGGCCTCTCAAACGCCAAAAATCTCACGCATGCAGACAGCGGCGCAGAGTTCCTGTGCACAGTACATCGGTCCTGCTTGGCTCGGACCAACGCTTCGTCTCTGGGCTACTCGGCTAAGATTGGCTCGACTCGACTCGGATTTGGAGCGCTGCGGAGCAAGTGAGGAAGAGGGAGACAGGGGGAGCGAGCGAGACAGGCGTGGGGAAAGAGAGAGACAGCGCTATTGCTCCAAATCAAGGAGTGGGGGTCTGCACTCTGGTCAATCAAGCGAAGTCGTCTTTTGCACCGTGCACAGTGCATGCACCGGGCGCATGCACCTTGAGAGGCCCTATCTTAGATAATCGATCACACATAAGAAAAATATATCTGTACATGCACTAACATTCAAAATATGCATTTGCATGTGCACATACACATTTTTATATAATCCGGGCCCTAGTCATCATTTCTGATATATTTTGAAATTCCTTTTCTGTCACCCCAAACATTATATTTGCTGGAAGGTATGAATACCCACACCATGCTGGATACACAAAATTGTGGAAATGTCATTGAAATTCTCTTGGGGTTAGTGGGAGAATGTTTCAGAAGCCAAGGGCATGGATGACATAAGTTCTGGTTTTAATTCGTCACAGAAAAGATTTATACCCATTTTGGAAGGGCCAATTTGGAGTTTTCCAAGGAAATCAGTTAGACAGAAGCCACTTCTACTGCACTATGGTTAGCCTGGTTTTCAATCCAGCAGTAGAAGTGAGGAGTCATATTCTCTATATCAGTTATGCACAGAGAATAATAGGAAATCTATCATGAATAATAAGTCTCATTGATTGACAGTTTAGGGAGAGGCTGAACTTGCTAAAGATCAAAATAAAATTTAAAGTTGCAGACTGATTTTTCCTTCATTTTTGTAGAAGGCTTTTGCCCTCAGTTTATGAGCAGTTACAGCTTTTACAAGTTCTGCTTTCTTGCTGTCATCACTGATGGATTTGAGCAAGTAGGACATTCACACACAATAACTACGTAAGTCTGTTGCTGGCAGTGGTGGTGCATGAACATTATCAATTTGTTAGCACACTAGTTTGTAGAAACATGGATAAAAACAATGTATAGGCGTCAAAGCTCAAAGAGAATCATGCATTTTTAAACTTACACAAATCAATCCTCTCCGTACAGCTACATATATTACATGTTGTAACACAACTTTATCTGGTGATTTTTGCTGGCAAAAATGTCTATAACTGAATCACGGAACCCTGGATTCTTCCTAGAGTTTTTCAGGAGGTTCTTCTCAGTTGAAATTAATGACAATTTTAATTACCTTTCTTGTGCTTGAGTACTTCATAAATAAGTTTTTATCCAATTCACTGTTGAGAAATATTATTCGACAGAGGCGCTAGTATCAGAAACAGTCAAAATTAAAGAACTTAGTTTGGTTACTTCAGGTAATGCCACATTTAATCCTGAACATGTTAAATAGGTATTTATGAAGTTCTAGTATGCAGGACTTTAAATTCTGTTGATGGATAGATGGCCAACAACTCGGTTTTGAGTACCAGGATGTTGAAGTAGCTGCCACATGATTTAACCAGGGACTTGGATGGCCGAGCAGGAAAATAGTCTATGTATGTTTCAAACAAGTCGAAATCCAGAAGAGAAAGAAATTCCAAATTATTTAGTTTGAAAAAAATGGTATGTTATATGTCAAACCATTGTATCAAGTACTTCACAATGCAGTCTGCAGTTTATCAATTTTTTACTGGGTGAGTTGGCCATGCAGTTAGGGGTGCACAGCTGTGAGCTTGCATCTGGGAGATAGTGGGTTTGAATCCCACTGTCGGCAGCCCTGAAGATAGTTTTCCGTGGTTTCCCATTTTCACACCAGGCAAATGCTGGGGCTGTACCTTAATTAAGGCCATGGCCGCTTCCTTCCAACTCATAGGCCTTTCCTATCCCGTTGTCGCCATAAGACCTATTTGTGTCGGTGTGACGTAAAGCCACTAGCAGAAAAAAGAAGAAGAAGAAAAGTTTGCCAATTTCCACTTCACCAGTTTGCTGCCTTTTAACTCTAACTTCATTTTTATTTGATAAAGCTGATTAATTTTCATTTGTGCACTGCTACCAAAACAAAATTTATCACATGTTTGTCATTCAGAAATCTTTTGAATTCATCGATCTTGGCAGCAGAATATCTTATATCATGAATTTTGGTTTGTAAAATGTTGAACAAGATTTTTGCTTGTGATAATACAGATGAGAATAAATTTAAAAGAAAAATACAGTACATTCAAAATCTTGTAGAGTGGCAAAGAAACCTCTCGAACAGGTTCTTGTTTCACCGTCCCATTCTTCGGTGTTGCTTATGACTGACTTGAAGAATGTCTACCGATCCTTTTTTTATTTCTGATATTACTTCACCCAAATGATCTGTATGTATCTAGCGGGTTGGGGCAATTGATGGCAGATGTTTAGTAGTAAACGCCTGAAATCTCTTTATCTCAAGAAAAACTTTGTGGACCCTGATAGAGCTTCAAAGAATACTTTGTATTCCTTAATGCCTTTAATAGATTGTTTTAGTACTAGGTTTAGCTTTTGTGCTAAGGCTGACTGATATTTGGCAAGAATAATCTGTTGTAGACCATTATGTACTCCAGCCATAACAGAACACCCATCATACTTCTGAGCGACTGATTTGTTACTAAACTGAATTCATTGATTAAACTGAAATCATGCCCAGCCAGAGAAACAGCAGAGCGATCGGTACTTACATCAACGAACCTAATAAATCTCCTAAATATCATCATTTGTAACGTAATAAAGCACAGAAGAAAGCTGAGATGTTTGTGTTAAGTCTGTGGCCTCATCTTCTATCACAGCTACAAATGATGCTTCTTTGATCTCTTTTTTTATAAAAAAGAAAGCACCTGAGACTAAATCGATTAACTTGTTCTGGCTATCATGGGAAGAACCAAGGAAAGCAAGAGAGGTTCCAAGTGGTTCCGTAATTTTTCATCATAAATGTCTCTATAATGGAGCAATTCAACTAAATTTCCTCCATTGAGTTGTGGTTTTCAAGTATGGATCCTAAATGGCACCTGTTGCTCTGCCACGAAACAAACAGCATCTACTAGACAAATAATGATATACCCATTTTTTCATTAGGTTCGTCCTAATTAATTTTGAAGATAAGGCTTAGGGATTCCTCTGTTCTAGTGCTACCAAACTTCAGTAAAGCTATTTCGGAATTTAAAAAGTCTACAGACTGTTCATGTCGTTTCTTTAGTACATAATAAGTGTTAACATCACAAACTCCCTTTGTGGTCCAAACATTCATCTCTGTTAAAAATAAAAGGCAACACAACTTCTTACAGACACATAGTCATGTATCATTTGTGTACCAGGAAACATTAAAACAGTGCATTTTGCCTCTTCTTTCTGTTAACATATCTGGTATACTAAGGGTGGGTCTCCCATTGTCTATGATTTGTATCTAAGCTGCAAGAGTTTGGCTAGAGAATGAATGTGTTAATAAGTCCTCAGTAACACAGCCACATTTGTCCTCTATCATAACTGAATCTCCCTTTAACAACAAGAAAGCCACAGCAAGCACAAGACACGCTCCTAACGATCACCACTGATTACTGTTAAGTTAGGCTCTCATTGAGGTGAACACACAAGCCTAGTTGCCAGCATGGTCAGCTCTGTGCATTGTTTCCGAGTACAACGAATGCGCAAGTGTTCCGCAACTGAATTCAAGCTCCTCATGTTTTTAGTGTATTTTCAACATGTGAAGAAATTTTACAAGAAAGTGATGGACAGGTTTTATGGTTGTTATAAGGTAGTATACGGTATTAAATAAACAATTTATTTGCCATATAGTCATATTCATTGATCTTTTGTTTTAGATGGTGTTAGCCAGGCTAACACGGCAAACACAGACCCTCCATGCCTGGTTGCTGGACTACCAAATCAAAATTGAATTAATTTGAAAATTTGTTCTGAAAAAACACTTCTTTACAGTAAGGTGATCTGGGGCTCATGTATTGTACACCTTGAACAGCTTACTGATATTGAGCTCTGAGGGAAGATAGAATCTCTTAGTTTCTCTAGCTTTTAACAGTGATGGGAACCTCACAATTGACTACTTCTTTCCTTTAAACAGCTTTGTTTTACAATCACCGCTTCTTCTTTCAGCAAGGGGAACTCCTTTTATTCTTGCTGCAATATTGTTAAGTATATGCTATTGAGACAACATACGTAGTGCAGAAAAATTTTGCGCAGACAGGAACTTACCATTTGTTCTCAACTAAAAGAGATAAAAACACAATCGAATTAATTATTCATCAAAATACTATGGTGCAAGGATTAATTCAGCACTTCAATTTCTAAATTAGCAGACATTAATAACAGCAATAATAAAATATATTGTTTTTCTACCTGATACTTAATAGAAGATTTCCTTTTCTTTTACCGGGCGAGTTGGCGAGGTGCGCGGCTGTAAGCTTGCACCCGGGAGATAGCTGGTTCAAATCCCACTGTCAGCAGCCCTGAAGATGGTTTTCCATGGTTTCCTATTTTCACACCAGGCAAATGCTGGGGCTGTACCTTAATTAAGGCCACGGCCGCTTCCTTCCACCTCCTAGGCCTTTCCTATCCCATCGTCGCCATAAGACATATCTGTGTCAGTGTGACGTAAAGCCACTAGCAAAAAAAAAAAAATCCTTTTTTGCTGTCATCACCTTGTTGTGGATTACATCTCTTGTGTGTTGATACATCCATTAAGCATGAAAGAATTCCATCTTGTGTAACTTTGTTCGGATGTGCATAGAATTTTCTCCTTGCATGTGCAAGGTCATAGAATGGGATACTGCAGCACTTAAATAGTCCATCCTTGTATTGACAAGCCACATGTAGATTTAGCAAGACCATTTTGCAAAGCCTGTTTGAATTTCCCCCCAAAACAATCTGATTGACTAACTTCATCAACTAATCAAATGACAATGACCTGAGATATCAAATAATTATTTTCAAATTATTTATCAGTATGACCAACCCTTTAATGCTCATACACCCAGTTCATGTTGTTTCCAACCACCCCGTGTTATTTTAATGTCAAAAGAATGCACTACAAAATTACCTGGATTCATGCTGTACCATGCGCTTATTCAATCTACTTCATCTATACTTATGGGATCCTACAGATTTCTTCTCAATAACAACACCATCTTCCATTTTGCCACAAAATTTAACCTGTAGTTCGGCAGATACCTAAAGACACAACAATGGTTACAGTATTGACTTGTCTATTTCGTACCTTGCAGAAGAAGTTTTATCCCACATAATTACTTCTTCTTCTCATGATGTAGCCAAACCACCTTAGTCTTGACTCCTGGATCTTGTCTTTAAAGCTAGTCACATTTAACCAATCCTGTATAGTTTCATTTATGATTCTATCATTCCTTGACATGCCGCATGCTCATCACAGCATTTTCATTTCTGCTACCTCCAGCTTCCTTTCAAAGGCTCTTGTCATTGGCACTGTTTCCAAACCATACGTCAAAGCAAGACAAATCATACCAGCACTCATATAAATAAAACCCTTTTAGGTCTTGCGGTATTCTCGTATCACAGAGGACTTCCGTAACTGTTCTCCGATTATAAAAGCCAGACTGGACTCTTCAGCTGAACTCAACTCCTGTTTCACCATCATTCTGATCCACTCAACCCAGATATCTAACGGTTTCTGTCAATAGCACAGGTTTGCCTTGGAGGTGTACCAGTCCAGTTCCTTCACATGGTATGTATTCAGTTTTTGTCCTACTCTGTCTTATACCTCTCCTCTCCAGTACAGAGCTCTATTTTTTCAATGAAATATATCCGGTTCTCCAGTTGATTCAGCACACAATACAATGTTGTCCACATACATCATGGTCTAGGGAGCTTTTGATCGAATCCCTTCAGGCATGGATTCAATAACGATGGTAAAAGGTAGTGGACTAAGTACTGAACTCTGATGATGTCCGACTTCAACTCTGAAACCTTTCGTTTCTCTAATACCACACCTTATATATGTACTGCTGTTAGAGTACGTATTTTATACTCTACCCTGTTGTACTTCTCTGGCACCCCTTTTTCTCACAAACAGTTCCATATCTCCTGTTGTGGAACCCTGCCATATGCTTTCTCCAAGTTAATGAAGACACAGTGCAACTCTTTCTGTCCTTCATGGTAATGTTCCACCAGCTATAATAATAATTAGGGCCCGGATGTTTATGACCTAAAATTGTTAGAAATATGCAAGCATTTGTGACCCAAAAATGTATTAAAATATGACAATAAATATGACTTAAAAATTTTTTGGTCACATTTTCGAAATCTTCAAAATTTTGCTGCCATTTAAATAAACATTATATTAAAAATATACTTTTAAAATATAGAACATTCAATAATAATAAATAAGTAATAACATTAATTTATTATTTACATATTTTACGCCCACATTGGAGCACTTAAATCAATACATTTGATTTTAATTTCTTCTTCTTCTTCTCCCAGAACTTTCTCATCCTCTCCGACCTGGAAACCCTTTGTGTGTCCAATATAGTACATTGTTTCCGTTCAACTGTTTTTAGTTTGAGACTTATGCTTTTGTTCTTCAAAATCCTCTTCTCTTCTCTGTCTTTGATTTGTTGCTGAGTTATACCCAATTCTTCCAAATCATCCTGAACTTCTTTGAACCAATTGTTATTGATTTTATTTTTCAAAAAGTAATCAAATAGTTGTTTCAATATCTTGGTGTCTGGTAATCTTGATATGCGACAGAAAAAGGAAATTCTTCTTTTACGCATTGTAGATATTATTGATTCACATTCACGATAGACAATGTTGTCAGGCAATAATCTCCACTGTCCATCAACTTGATGTTTTTTAATAATAATTGTTCTAAGAATTCTTCTATCAGTTTTCTGTAATTTGTCTCTTGTAGATTTTACATTTAATTTGAATAAAGTTTCACTAGCATACGTTGCCTCTGGTTTAACTATGGAATTATAGTGTTTCAGCTTAGCGTTTATCGAAAGAGATTTTTTTTAATAGGTTGACCAGGTAAGTCTTCGTGCTTGTTTAAATTTAGTTGTTCTGTGTTCTATTGCTTCTTTTTCATTTGTGTTCTATGTTATTATTTCCCCAAGATATTTGAATTTCTGAACAATTTTAATCTCTTTATTACTGTTCAGTTGAATAACTGGTAAATCAACTTTAAAAGTTGGCATCATTTTTGTTTTTTCAAATGAAATTTGTAATCCCATTTTTTTTTTTTGGGCTATAATTTCTAGTTGTTCAATTTGAAATTTAGTCTCTTCTATTGCATTTGCAAATAATGCTAAATCGTCCGCAAAAGCAAGGCAGTTGAGTTTAATATTTCTACCGATCTTGATAGTTTGTTGGCTTTTCTTGTTCCATTCACACATAACCTTTTCTAATGCACAATTAAATAACAATGGTGAAAGTCCATCTCCTTGTCGAAGTCCAGTTCTTATAGTGCATGATTCTGATAATTCACCTCTAAATTTAACTTTTGCCTTTGTATTTTTAAAAGTCATACTAATGAGGTTAATAAGTTTTTGGTGTAAGCCAAATTCTTTAAGGCTTTTTAATAATGATTCACGATGAATACTGTCATATGCTTTTTTTTAATCTACAAGCGTGATGACTAGACCCTTACTTCGAACTCTTTGGTGCTTCATTATCCATTTTAAACTAATGATTTGATCTGGACAGCTTCTACCTGGTCGAAATCCTCCCTGATATTCTCCAAGTTCTTCGTCGAGTTGTTCTTGGATTCTTGTGTATATAATCTTGGATAAAATCTTGTATGTAATGTCAAGCAAGGATATCCCCCGATAATTATTTGGATTGGAGCGATCACCTTTCTTATGCAGTGGATGGATTATCGCTGTGTTCCATTCCTCGGGAAGCTTCTCCGTGTTCCAAATATCAATGATGTATTTATGTAGGTTTTGAATAGTCTGATCATTAACATTCTTCCATATTTCTGCTACTATTTGATTCTCTCCTGCTGCTTTGTAGCTTTTAAGTGCATTAATTGCTGTTTTCACTTCATTGTAAACTGGTGGTATAATCTTTTGTAATGGTGTT
This sequence comes from Anabrus simplex, assembly GCF_040414725.1. Lineage (NCBI taxonomy): Eukaryota > Metazoa > Arthropoda > Insecta > Orthoptera > Tettigoniidae > Anabrus > Anabrus simplex. Next base: position 452,479,589 of record NC_090267.1, on the reverse strand, counting down.
TTATTTTTTTGGGTTAGGGTCAAATTCTAAATGTTCCACAGGATCCTCACAATTAAGTAACTCTTTAAAGTATTCTGCAAGGATGTTAGCATTATCTTGATTATTGTGTGCCATTTTTCCATTTTTATTTCTTAACATAAGTGTGGGAGGGGTAAACTTAGATTGATATTGCTTGAATGTTTTGTAATAGTCTCTTGTTTTATGCTGATTGAATGTTTCCTCTATAGTGCTACGCATTTCCTTTCGATAATTTCTTTTAATTGTCCTAATTTCTCTAGCTGTTTGTCTTCTGGCATTAATTAGTTCTTCTCGAGATTTTTCTGTTTTCCTCTGTTGATCATTTAACCATGCCTTGCTTGAATTGCTTTGTCACATTCCCCATTCCACCACGCATGTTTCTTTCTCCTTTCAATTGGAGCGATTTCTTCAGCTATGGTTTTAAGTTTGTTGATCATCGTCTCTAATTTGTCATTTAAAGGCATTTTGGATCTCTCTAAATATATTTTATTATTTATTAAGTAACTGAGATCATAATTTCTCCTTTCTTTGAGATGATTATGTTTGTGTTTCCTTTTTGGTGTTAACTTGATTTTTATTTTTGAGATATAATGATCCGAGTCAATGTCTACCCCATGGAGGACTCTGACATTATAAATTTCTTTATGATAATCTTTATCCATAGCAACATGATCAATCTGAAACTCTCCCAATTTTATGTTGGGGCATTTCCATGTCATAAGTTTATGTGGTCACCTCATGAATCTGGTGGTTTCCAAAATGAGTCCATGATCTGCACAAAGTTCAATTAATCTTTGGCCATTTTTGTTTGTTAATTTATGAGCTGGCCATTTTTCTACAACTGTGTGATACTTCTTTTCTCTGCCTATTTTAGCACTGAAATCTGCAAGTAAGATTTTTAAATGCTCATCAGGGATCTTTGATAATATGTAATCAAGTTCTTCCCAAAAGTTTTCAACTCCTTCTCTATCTTTATTGTTTTTGTCATTTGTTGGTGCATGGACATTTATTAAAGTAAGTTATAAGTTTTATTCCCTACTTTAACTGTTAGAAGTGCCATCCTCGAAGAGTTTGAAGAAAACTCTTTAATTGAGTCTATTATGCTACTATGAACAAGAAAACCTACACCATATTGGGGGACATTCTTCATTACTCTTTGTCCTGGAGGTCCTTCGTAGAGACGATAACCTCCTGATTCAATTGGGTCCTGGTCTGTGTTCCTAAGTTCTTGTAAAGCCATTATTAAAATCCTATGTTGGTTCATCGCATCAGTTAAATGTTTCAACTTGCCCACCTTACTTATTGAATTAATGTTTAATATTGCCAAATATGAAAATTTTCCTGATTTGTTGAACTTAAGTCTCTTTTTACATTGTTGGGTTTGTCCACTGTCTGTCAGCTGTCTGTCGATTGTCTATTGGGGTTCCAGGCGCTCTGACTCACCTAGGTCTTCTACTTGACACCCCACCGATTCCGAGTGGTGTCTTTGTGCAGATCCTTGTTGTTGTTTGTCCACACCGGTAGATTTATTCATTAGAAGACTCATCATCATTGATTGTCTGATCTTTCGATCGAAACATTTCTGAGCGAGGTCAGGCTTTACAATTCCAGATGTGATATGGAAAGGTGATTAATGAAGTATGAATTTGTGATAAATGAACCCACAAATTCATCCTAGTTGTTCAGGACTGGGAGTAGGCATGTACCACTCTTGTTAATATTATTGTCTGGATGTGGTCCAATATAATATTCACGTCCACCTAGACCTTTTATTACTTTAAATGTTTACACTGACACTATTAACAACTCATCATTAAACAAGATTAATACGCTTGTTGCTATGTACATATGTTACCAACTTCAACAAAACAAAAAAACCTTACATAGTAAAGAAAAGTAGTTCAAGACTCCGTGTCCTTACACTACTCCCCCTCCAGTAACTGTGTTACGAACAAATTATAGTTCATGATAGTGAGGAGTGTGTCTGTAAGAAACACAAAAATAAATACACATAACACAATGTTTAAAAAAAAAAAAAAAATTCTTGATGATACTAGTCACTAATTCTTAAAATGAACAACTTGCTCTAAGAAGCGAGCAGGAAATTTTATTGTTCTGCCTGACTTTGACACTCTGGTGGTTGATGCTGACTTATCAACAGTGTGTTGAGGTTGGGTGTCCTTTGGAAGATGTATAGGGTTGCTCTCAGATGAACCATCTTGTTCCTGCAACAGGTAAGCTGGTTTCAGTCTGTCCACTGATAGATTAGCAAGTTTTCCCTTGATCTTAATGGTGAAATATTTGTCGTGCCGTGTTATAACAGGGAAAGGGCCCTCATAAGTGGGTTCTAAGGGTTTTCTGACCCTGTCACATCTTAGAAATACATGAGTACAGGTCTGTAGATCTTTTGGAACAAACACTGATCTTGACGTGGTGCATGTATGTGTACTGGGTTTTAGCTTTAGCATTTGCTCTTGTAAATCAGATGCAAACGTATCAGGATCAATTTTGGCTGTTGGTTCCTCAAAAAATTCACCTGGAAGTTTGATAGTTTTCCCATATACCATCTGTGCAATTGAGTGGCTTGACGTTTCTCGAAGCGCAGTCCGCAATCCTAGTAAGACAGTAGGTAAGATTTCTGTCCATTTAGTGGTGTTATGGGCCTTGATAGCTGACTTCAGAGTCCTATGCAGTCTCTCAACTTTGCCATTACACTGGGGATGATATGGTGTAGTATGCTGAAGTTTTATCCCACAAATTATAGCCAAGTTTTGAAACAATTGAGATCTGAACTGTGCTCCTCGATCAGTGATTACACGTAACGGAACGCCGAATCTTGCAATCCAGTGATGGTAGAAAGCTTTTGACACTTTTTCCGCTGTTGCATCTTCAAGGGGGATAACTTCCATCCAGGAAGTGAAGCGGTCAATACAGGTTAAACAGTAGGTCATGCCATTGGAGGGTGGCAGCGGTCCGATGAGGTCAATGTGTACAACACAGAAGCGATCATCAGGCTCCTCATATTCTTCAAGTTGCGATTTAGTATGTCGAGTGGTCTTTGTTTTCTGGCAGCTGATACAGGATCTAGCCCATTGTCGTGCATCACTTCTTATGCTAGGCCAAATAAATCGAGTAGTTAGCATCTTCACTGTAGTCTTTATTCCAGGATGAGCGAAACCATGTAAATGCAGAAATATTTGGCGACGAAATGGCTTCGGAATGTAAGGTCTGATATTTGCAGTGGAAGTGTCGCACCAAAGCTTTGCTCCTGATGGAAGCTGATATTGCTTAAAATGTAGGGATTTATTGTCGTTCCGAAGTTGCTGCAATTCTTCATCTTGAAGCTGGCTTTTAGCAATGTTGTCATAGTCCACTATTGATACTTCATCAACTCTAGATAATGCATCAGCAACAATGTTGTCTTGACCACTGACATGACGAATATCGGTTGAAAACTGCGATATGTACTGCAGTTGTCTCATCTGCCTAGGAGATGCCTTTTCGTTTCTTTGCTTGAAAGCAAACGTGAGCGGCTTGTGGTCAGTGAAGATAATAAAGTTTCTACCCTCCAGTAGATGTTTGAACTTCTTTACAGAAAGATAAATTCCCAACAATTCTCGGTCGTAGGTACTATAAACCTTCTGTGACTGACCCAGCTTCTGTGAAAAGAATGAAATCGGTCTCCAACTTCCATTTTCCAATTGCTGGAGTACAGAACCAACCGCAAAATCTGATGCATCAGTGAACAGTGCTAGCGGCAGGTCAGGGTTAGGAAAAGCTAATAATGCTGCATTTGCGATATCATATTTACACTTTTCAAACATTTTCTTCGCTTCCTCAGTCCACTGAATAGGCCTATTGTCCTTCTTTCTTGCTCCCTTAAGGTAGTCGTGCAGAACGGCTTGAGTTTGTGCAGCGTCTTTCAGGTAACGTCTGTAGTAGTTGACGACACCAAGAAACGTACGGAGCTCATGGATTTTGTCAGGTAACTTGTAATCCAGAATTGCTTGCACTTTCTGAGGTAGGGGACGAGAGCCCTCTGGCGTTATCCAATATCCAAGGAAGCCTAATTCATTTACTCCAAATACTGACTTTGAGATATTGATACGAAGTCCATACCTAGAAAGTCGTTCCAGGACTAGTTGTAGATGTGACTTATGCTCTTCTATACTGGCTGATGCAATTAAAATATCATCCAAGTACGGGAACACGAAATCCAGTCCATACAGAACTTCATTTATAAATCGCTGAAATGTTGAAGGTGCATTTCGAAGGCCAAAACTCATAACGTTAAATTCATATAGTCCAAACGGTGTGATGATAGCAGTCTTAGGCTTATCTTCTTCCGCTATAGGTATCTGAAAGTATGCTTTGAATAGATCAATTTTGGAAAATATTTTCTTGCCTTGCAGGATACAGTGGAAATCTTCTATCCTGGGAACAGGGTAACGGTCTGGAACTGTTCTTTCATTTAATCGCCTATAATCACCACATGGGCGTACTGTGCCGTCCTTTTTGGGAACCATGTGAAGAGGACTAGCCCATGAGGATTTAGATGGCCTAATAATTCCATTGTCTATCATGAATTTGAATTCTTGTTTTGCCTCTTCCATACGTTTTGGATCTAGCTGTCTAGCCCTAGAAAACACGGGTGGACCTTCAGTGGTAATATGATGTTTGATATCATGCTTAATTTCACCAGGAATTAAATTCGGCTTAGCTATATCTGGGTACTGCAACAATAGGTCTGAAAATTTAATGTTTTGACTCATAGAACTGACAGCATTTTCTTCTGAGATTGGCATAACTTCACCCTCAGTGCAGAGCTTGGTTACACCATCTATCAATCTCTTGTTACGCACGTCCACTAATAACTGGAATTTACTCAGAAAATCAGCTCCCAATATGGCCTTATTGACCTTTGCTACAATAAATGGCCACTGGAAATTGCGTCGAAGTCCTAAATCAATAGTACGTATTTCAATTCCGAATGTAGGAATTTCGGTCCCGTTAGCAGCATATAATTTATAAGTTAAATCAATTTTAGATTTCGGTGTAGCTGGTACCAGTGAGACATCAGCCCCACTGTCCACTAAAAATTGCAATCCCGATTTTTTGTCTGTGACAAATAGGCGAGTTTTGCGACTATTGACTTGAGCAGCGGAATTCGCCGCTAATTCAGCTGCGATTTCCCGTTTCCCTGACCTGACCAACTACATGGAGGAGTACATTTTTCTGGTTTACAGTGGCGTCCAAATCGAAAATGGTAGTAGCAATATTTGCCTCCGGGGTTAAACCTCTTCCTGGATTTACTACGGCTATTGCTACGACGGCGATGTTCACCCCTATGCTGAGATCTACTCTGATGACCGATGGATAATGAAGATATTTGTTCCTCCAGTCCCGAAATTCGAGCCATGATGTCGTCCATCGTAACAGGGAAGGCAGGATGTTGTTCCCGGTCACCATGTTTAACTGAATATGATTCATGACGGGGATTCATTTCCATTATTTTATCGGCCATGATAGCCACTTTATCAAGTCCTTCATCACTAACAATCAAAATGTTCTTAATGGAATCAGGGAGTTTCTCTAACCACAGAGTTTTTAAGACCTTATCTGACACATCTACTCCGGCTAAAGCTTGCATTTTGCGCAATAACTGACTAGGCTTCTGGTCCCCTAACTCAATTCCAGTAACTAGTCTCTTAATGCGTTTATCCTCACTTTCCTTAAATATATTTAATAGTCGTTCCTTAGCCAACGAGTATCTGTTCACATCACTACCCTTAATAATGTCCCATATATTTTCTATATATTTAGGATCTAGTTGAGACACTAAATGGTTAAATTTAGTTTCTTCTGCCTTAATTTTACAAATACTAAACTGAGCCTCCACTTGATAAAACCAAATTTCCGGTCTCTCTGTCCAAAAAGGTGGAATTTTTACGCTAACCTTATTTGCTTCTGGTCGATCTTCGGGCGCGCTTTCGTTATTCGCCATATCTTCTCTAGATCACGTCGGGGTCACCAATATGTACCACTCTTGTTAATATTATTGTCTGGATGTGGTCCAATATAATATTCACGTCCACCTAGACCTTTTATTACTTTAAATGTTTACACTGACACTATTAACAACTCATCATTAAACAAGATTAATACGCTTGTTGCTATGTACATATGTTACCAACTTCAACAAAACAAAAAAACCTTACATAGTAAAGAAAAGTAGTTCAAGACTCCGTGTCCTTACAGGCATTTCCTCCATACCCCGCAAACGTTATGGTTTTCCCGCCAATACTCGGGTAGCTGATTGCAGTGGTTTCATTACATAATAATAATAATAATAATAATAATAATAATAATAATAATAATAATAATAATAATAATAATAATAATAATAATAATAATAATAACAATAATAATAATAATAATAATAATAATAATAATAATAATTTTTTATTTATTTATTTATTTATTTATTTACTTTTTTTTGCGAGGGAGTGTGGAAAATCTTTCATAAGATGCTTGTGAGGGTCCACACTCAACAAGTGTGTGGAGATTCTTACCCACTAAAAACCACACTCCCTTTTCCCATGACGTTTATCTCCGCCCCGGAAACCGATCTCGCATTACTTCAGGGCGGATGTCGTGCTTAATGCATCTTGTGCTTCATCTTCCTTCTTCTGCTTTACTGTCTGTCGTAATCGTCCAGGTCCTTCTTCTTCTGACGCAGAATATTTTCTACGTAGGCTGCCACCTGGTCCCAAGATTCCGACTTCGTAGCAATACTGACACGATCTCTTCTGGCGTCAGTTCTCCGTGCATAACTTCTAAGCATCTTCTTTGTGGCAGCCAATGAATACACACAAAGAAAGTATGTGATACGTCATCGATATCACCGCAGTATATGCACACCGGACTAGTTGCTAGCCCAACCCATAGAAGAAATTTTTGGAAGTATCCATGACCTGTCAAGAACTGTGTGAGATAGTAGTTCACTTCACCATGATTTCGGGCAACCCATATGCCCAGAGAAGGTATCAGTCTTTTCGTCCATTTCCCTGTAGAATCATCTTCCCATCTTGTTTGCCATCGTTGCATTCTGCGATTAAGAGCCAAAGCCTTTGCCCTTTTCCTTCCTAGCTCTTCTTGTGTGAGCCAATAATAATAATAATAATAATAATAATAATAATAATAATAATAATAATAATAATAATAATAATGAGGTCACCACATCCCTACACCATAACATTAACTTTATTATTATATTTTGTCTGACTCGTTGGCTGAATGGTCAGCGTACTGGCCTTCAGTTCAGGGGGTCCCGGGTTCGATTCCCGGCCGGGTCTGGGATTTTAACCTTCATGGGTTAATTCCAATGGCTCGGGGCTGGGTGTTTGTGCTGTCTCCAACATCCCTGCAACTCACACACCACACATAACACCATCCTCCACCACAATAACATGCAGTTACCTACACATGGCAGATGCCGCCCATCCCCATCGGAGGGTCTGCCTTACAAGGGCTGCACCCGGTTAGAAATAGCCACATGAAATTATTAGTATTATTATTATATTTTGAATTTATTTACTAACTCATTCCAGAGGTAACTCTCAACTCTGCATAGAATAAAATAAATGTCACATTTTGATGGGCGATCAGGAAGAATTACAACAGCAAATTACACATATTTTAAAGTTTTCAAATAGGAATGATCTTCTATTTTCACGCAGCATTGACTTGTAACAGGAAAAAGACCACTCAACATCGCAGGATGTTACTGGGTCATATTTGAAATACCTCAAATCATTAGAGTTGAATTGAGGTTCATCTTTCTGCTGTTTTCTACACATCTATCTCTTTCAGCACAATCATTTATTCATATAATATACTGATAATATACGTATGATTATATTTCTATGATGAAGAGACTAGCAGGCACTAAATGGGGATGTACAGAAAACACACTCAACATCACCTATAACACATACGTGAAACCTGTAGTTAAATATGGAAATGAGGTAATAGTCACAGAAAATAAAACGTCTAAAACAACTGGAAGGAATACAATCAATTGCCTTAAGATTAATATCAGGAGCAGTAAAAATAACATCAACCACAGCACTACAACTATATACAAATAACCCACCAATACAAAGAGAAATACAAAAACAAGCTGCAAAAAAATTAGCTAAAATGGAAGCATCAAAAAAAGCAAACTGGATGCCCAGAATAAGACACAATGAATGATTAAAAACCCAAAAAACACCTATAACTGCTAGTAGAAATATTTTAAAAGCACTAAGTATACCATCCGAATTGAAATCACCCCTGAACCCAGAAGCCACTGGACTACACCTCAGTACAAACCAACCTAACGCTCCCAGATAATCTATAAAAAAAAATGTATATATAAAAAAAGAGAGATGGTATCCCAGTAATGCTGAGAAGCTCAGCACTTAGTATGCTAAACGAAGAATATCCTGAAGATCAGTGGTTAAAAATCTTCACAGATGTCTCTCAAATACTGTAGATGACAGAGGAGCAGGTGCTGGAGTTTTTTGCCAATTATTCTCACAATATGCTCCAGTGGCTGATATCATAACAACTTCGATGGAGAAATAGAAGCCATCTATCTTGCCCTACAAAATCTTATTTATAGAGTCAGTTCGTTTGAAAAAATAGTCCTACTCACAGATTCGCTACCTGTCATACAAGCAGTATCCTCAAATACCGAACCCCACATCAAGAATTCATGACATTAAACATCTACTAACAAAATTGAAAACTTTAAAGAGAAACATCCCTTTACAATGGATCCCTGCACATGTAGAAATAGAAGGCAATGAACTGGCATATAAACTACCAAAAATGAAAGCACTAGTACCTACATGAGAACCAAACCTCTGGCAGCCAACTCATTCAAGAAGATAATAACAAATAAAAACCTTGAAAAATCGAAGAAAGAAACTATCCAACTTACCACAAAGTGGAAATGGAAGAAAATAAATGACCTATGGACCAAAAATAAAAGCAAGCTGAGGAAAGAAGCAGTGGCGATCTTCAGATTGGAAACAGGACATGACTGCTTAGCTGCATATCTAGCTAGAATCAAAATATACCTGACGGAAAAGTGTACCATCTACAAAATTACTGGATCACTGATGGACCTGAAACACCTACTTCAGAGCACAGGACTCAGCCCAACCCAACAAAAACAAGGAAATTTACCAGCCATATACTGGACAGCAAGGAACAAGGTGAAACAAAACTCTGTTTCCTAATACATCTTTACATTATTAATGTTGACATGATATAGGCTTTCTGGGCTTATGCCATGTCAAGAGCATTCGAAGTAGAAGTTGACGGCACCATCAGAATCAGTCTGAGAGGGGGTCACATAACAGTTGTACACACATTATGAAAGTATGACACTGACACAAGCCTGGACATCTGGTGATGAGGAACGTACCAATTTGGAAAACACCGAAATGAGATAACAATAGTGAAGGGATTGGGAAGGGTACTACCTACATAAAACCTTAATGGCTGGCAACCATGTATTACTTAATTGATAGCCAGTGTCCCTGTTGAAATTGTTGGGATTTCTACGTATTTCCACAGCTTCCCATATAATCCTGGACCTGTAGCGTTTAGTGTGGCTAAGAGCTCGATCATCTTGGAACATGACATCAGCTATTGCTGATTTGTCTGGCTGGTTGAGACAAATATTTTGTTCATGTTCCTTGATACGAGTACCAATGGACCAGCATGTTCGGCCAATGTACACCTTGCCACAAGTACAGGGTATTTTGTGTACCCCAGGATGTAAAAGTGGGGACAATTTGTCCTTGGTTTTACCTAGACTGTGAGCAGTTTTAATGATGGTGCCAAACACAGTTTTTATGTTGTGTTTGCAGAGGACCATGGCAATTCGATCTATGGTGTTATAAATGTAAGGTAGATAGGCAGTTTCTTTCACGTCTTCATTTTGTGAGCTTTGCTTGGTCGTATCTCTGAGATGTAGGGCTGTATGAATCTGCAGATCTCTGTAACCATTACCCTTGAAAGTGACTTCGAGTATGTCTGTATCCTCCTGGGTATTTGAAGGCTTACAAATTGGTATCACCCTCTTGATGAGTGTCATGAGAATGCCTTATTTTTATGCTGGATGATTTTCTTGACACGGCATAAGCCCAAAAAGCCTGTATCATGTCTATAAGTATGGGCCGTGAAAGCATCAATGGTAACATTAATAATGTTATTTGTATGTTACTGTTGTTTAGAGATATCAATTTTGTATTGCAGTTACTTCCCAACAAAGCCATAGGTTATAACAACAACAATATTTCTATGATACATTAACATTTTATTATATTGACATATGTGTAATATGTAAAGAAAATATGAAATTTTAGTAGTTCACCGTGGTCAATACACAAATTGTTGATAAAAAACACAATTATTGATTTATGGACTACTAAAATTACATATTTTCTTTACTGTAAAATCAATATGGAACAATTATGAGATTCTTAAATTGCAATGTGTAACTTAATATGCAGTACCGGTACTTTGATCTATTCATGTAACCAAAAATTATTGTTGAACTGATTTGATGTTACAAACTACGTATTACTGGAGTGTATTAATTTATTTTGTAAATACTCTGTAGCCATTGCACCACAATGAGCTTTAGCTCAGGTGCCTTGACAAAAATAAAACGTTTTTCTAAAGAAAGTGTTGATTACTGCCATATCAAAAGCCATAGAAAAGTCCAAAATATCCTCATCAGCTACATTTCTGTGCCCCACAGCATGTCATCATAGGACTCTTTCCATTCATTTATTAACATTCTCGGCAGGGCCATTAAGGTCACCGCCAATAATAAGTCATTCCTCGTCAGGGTCAATCTCACAGTTTTGTCCAGGGATGACCATTCCCCTTTTTTGTGTTGATACCATAGTAGAGGAGCTTATAAATTCTGCCATTTTATTTGGACTTTTCCCCTTTCCATTTTGTCTCTTGGACACACACGAGTCTGGAGCTGGCTTTCTCCCGTTAAGTCCACCACTTCCCAATTTTGACTTGTCATGCTTCCAACAGCATATCATAAGTGCTTCCAACATTCGATGCCAACTTTCATGTTCAAGGTATGTCTCTGATTGGTGTTCTTATGTTGAGCTAGCCTCTTCAGCTGCATGCGCTCAATATGTGGTAGCCCCTCCTTGGGTCGGTTGCATCATAAGCTCTAATCTTTTTCCAGAATATATTCATCCACGTATCCATGTTTTCTAGCTCAGTTTTATGTTGGATACCCTTCCTTAATAAAATCAGGATACTTCTGAGAAATTCTGTACTTTATGTGGACTACAGGATAGAGAGTAAAAAAAAAAAGAAAAAGAAAGAAAATCAAAGAGGAGTATCCTGTGAAAAGCAGGATATCTGGTCACTCTACTCATAATCCTGATGGATACATTCGGTGCTGTGAGTTCAATGACATGGAAGATGATATTGCAGATTCAGATTCTGAGGATTAAAAACAATATCAGTTACAATGTTTCTACACTATAATTAGGTATTATTTTAGTTAAATCAGGTTATTCAAACACATTCATATGCACCTATTTATTTTCCTCTGTCAAATGATTTGTCATGCTTTTTCACAAATGTTATGATTTTTAACATATAATTTATGTCTTGGTTTGTGATGACCTCAAGCTCAGCTCATCTTGCTGTGTTGTACTAGTAGTTACAAGGGTATACAGTACTTTGTGATATGAAAAACCATTAATATCAGTAATATAACTAGAATATTGAAATTCAGGATGTGCGCAGGATATCAAACTTATTGCTTAGGAGGTGACTTAAAAGGCTCCTTACATTTTCTACTCTTGAATCCCTATTTTTTACTCTAGTTTCTGTTCTGATAAAAATGACCTTATTAGTATTCATCCCAACATCTATATATGAATAACAAAAGAGAGTTATTTTGCATGCAGGATCATTATGATTTTGGAATGAGAGCAGTAAAAACAGTAATAGCAGTGGCTGGAAATCTGAAGCGTGAACGGCCCACCATGAATGAAAAACAGATTGTTCTTAGAGCTCTGAGAGATGTGAATGTGCCCAAATTTCTGAGAGATGATCTAAAGCTTTTTAATGGTAAGTAGCATTTTTCAGTCATACTTCATATACTAGGTTATTGTCAAAGGCATGCGAGATAAAGGTGATACTTTCTCATAAAAATGTGTTCCAGGAAACTGAAAGTTAGGTCTCAGTTATTACCTGCTGACTAAGGAAAGATGTGGAGGTTTGAAATTTTGTGATTATCATAACTAAATGAAAAACATAAGTTACATTCAAGTGGTACCAAACAATGGGAGCTGCAACTATCTCATCTTTAGGGCTCTTGACCTTCCCTTACACAAAAATATTCTTCGAGTTAAAATCAGATGGCTATATGTAGTAGCGGCGGTTGTATTGAAAAGGTGAACCCTTTTAAGTTTCCTATCTTCCATTTCCATTAATAGTTGTTAATAATTAAAGAAAATAATTATCTGATCAGACAACAGGGCTTGAACAAATTGCTTGTTTTAATAATTCCTATAATTCCTAGTTTCCGCTGGCTAAAATAAAAGAAAAATTCTTCACAAAGTGAAAAGGGGGGGGAGGGGAGAGGGGGCCGCTACTGGGTATATGTAATGACTAAATCACAATCCGGGTGATACTTAAATTATTTATGGAATAAGGCTTCAGTGCAAAATAAAGTGACGAAAGAAATGTGTGAGGTGAAGAGGTAATTGATATTAACACAATAGCAGATTTGTTCAGGCAATTTAATGATTTAAATGATTTAATGATGACAAACCTTGCTCAGGATGACCTTCAGAAATGGAGGCGCTCACTGTATTTTAAGAAATAATCTGCCAGCACCTGGGAATTATCAACAACCATTAGTCTCTTTGAAGGTGGTGGTGGTGGTGATTATTGTTTTAAGAGGAAGCACAACTAGGTAACCATCCTCTATTAATACTGATCAGAGAGAAAAAATTGAAGGAGTCCAACATTTCAAAAAATGAAGGTATCGGCCAAAGGAAGACAAAGGGCGTGAAAATGAAATACTCTATAGGTTTCGTAGCCTAATACCATTAGGGTCGGTAAAGAACAAGAGTTGACCAGAGGCGGTTGGATAGGATAGATGAAAGTAAGGAGTGTGGTACAAGTAAATGGAAGTAATACCAGGACTCACCTAAAGGTCCTGTGGTTGACAAACCACGCTCCCAATTTAAGAGTCTTCTGGGCCCCTTTTAGTTGCCTCTTATGGTATACTGTGGATGTTATTCTACTACCCCCACCCACGGGGGGTCATCAAAGCCACAGTTACTACTGTTACGAGCTCTTTTCTCTTACCTTATGTGATTTCACCGCTTCGATTTGGTGCACGTTATACTGCACGACTCTACGAACTGTCTGCTTGCTTGTCTGTCTTACTACTGCTTGGGCCGTTGCCCCTCTCTACGCATCCACCCTGACGTCATCTGCCCCAGTAATTTCTAGATTCCGCTCCCAGCCGTGTATATATACTCGCCGCTTTCCTTCGTTCGGCGATCAGCTGTGATCTCGGACACTGTAATAGGCAGTGGGAGTTGTAGTAGTGTACACGGCTGGATTGTGTGGATTTTAACTTTACTTCATTCTTCTCTACTGACTGGGTGAGCAGATACTTATTATTACTATCATGTTTTCATAACTGCCCTTTTTTCCCCTGCATGGGCTTTGCTACTGCTGAAACTTTGAACTCTAGTCCCTTCAGGACTCGACGTAGCTGTGATGCACTAATATCTTGCATTTGGACTTTATTATTTGGAATGTGGAGGCAAAGGAGTGCTGGACTTGCAACAAAATAGTAACTTGTGAACTTCTCGGGTGGTGTAATGAACATAGCTTTCTGTCATCTTGAGCTGGGGACTCGGCAGCCTGATCTTTCCAGGACTTCCCATCCCATCGTTCTTGCTTACTTATCTTTCTTTCTTGCTCCTTCCTTTTTTTTTTTTTTACTTCCTTTCCTCCCTCCTTTCCCGATTTCTTATCAGTTAGATTTAATCATAGTGAGGAAGTGATTGTGGAAATGTTGTGGTCTGCCTATTCGATTGTAATTTTAATGTTTACCTTTTGAACATTCTAGCATATTGCCCCTTTCAAGTGAGCGTGTTAGAGCTTTGGGGGATCAGATGTCATTTATACGTGCTCGTTCACTAGCCTTGGGAATGTTCGTTTCAAAACTTGTTGTTTGTGAGGGTCACGATTCTTGTGCAAGTCTCCGTTTTGAATCTCAAATGTAATAATAATAATAAGAAGAAGAAGAAGAACTCGCATGGTTCTCCTTTTGTACCTGTGCTTACCAAAGATGAGCGTAATAATGAGTGTAATTTCTCTTTCATTGTGCCCTTGTATATAGACTACTCAAAGCAATTGTAACTTATATTTTTTCCCTTGTTTTCGTGTTCCTATTTGGCAATGATAGATATCTGTAAATTTTAGCTATTCATACCAAAGATAACTGTAAAAAGTAGTGTATTCTCCCTTTTTCCAGCATCTGTATGCACCTGCGATAATAATAATAACTTGTGTGATTTGCACATAACTCATACTTGTATGTACCCGAAGATGATACATTTTATCTGTTCCTGTGGAAATATCTGTCATTACCTTTGATATTGTTCAATATATTTGTTATTTTCAAAACCTGTTGTTTGGGGAGTTCTTTCTTATATGATCCCTTCCTCTTTATTATCTTACATGTACCTACTGCGGATTTCCTCTAGGGTTATGGCCCAAAATACTCCTTACACGTTGCTTTGTTAATGTATTGGGATCTGTGGTGACTTAAACACGGCCTTCGAACTGTGTAAATATTCGAGTACTTTACGCTTCCCTGGGCTCTGCTTACTCCTGGGCACATTTGACCTTGGATTGATTTTTGAGATTCGCTTCCACATTAGTTGAAGTGTTGTTTTGAATTGGCCTGCTTAACTACAACTACTAGGGACTATACCGTAATTTACATATTGTTTATTACAAGACTCATAGTAAAGGGGACCGTGACACTACACATGTTCACCAAATTGACATAGCATACAAAAGTTGATGAGTAGGACCATATGAGCTGATGGCAACTCAGGTCCAGTGATGTTGATATCTGCAACCAAATTCTTGAAAACCCACTAAATGACCAATTTGGAAATGTATTGCAGTGAAAAATGTCACTTTTTGCATAATCCTGAGAAGTGAATGTAGTGGTTACTTCATGGGAAAGAACTTTAATCAGTATTTTGTCAAAGACAATTGGTTATGCTCTGTGTTAGGCAGAGTTTCATGTAAGTTTCTCATTCTTAATTTGTATCAATGTGCAGAGCAGTTCTACTGTGAGCAATTGGGTTGGGTTTACAAAGTTTAAGATACCAGTAATCAATATCTTTCAGAATCCTTATCTCAGTGCATCAGTTCACTCTGTAATTGCTTTCTCCCAATCAATGAAACATATATACATTTCCCTATTCATTTCTAATGTCCTTTATGCAATCATCCTTAGGCAGCCAATTGCATCTCTGGTTCCTTTTTCATTTCAAAAACCAAACTGGTCATCTCCCACATTCTCCTGTATTTTCTTTTCTGTTCTTCTCAGCACTATCTGCCTTAGTAACAGGACATATAAAACTAAGTGTCCTATAGTCTTTACATTGTTTGGCATTACATTTATTTGTTAAGAGAACGATAATGCTCCTAAGAAGATCTGGCCAAATGCCTGTATCATATATTGCGTTCACCAGATTGGTCAGTCTAACTATTCCTCCATTCCCTAAAGCCTTTAATGCTTCAGATGGTGTCTGGTCACAGCCCATCACTTTCCTTTCCTTTAGGTCCTGAATTGCCTTCTCCACTTCCCATTTTTCTATCCTTGGTTCTCTGGATTCTTCGTCATAATCCTGCTCATTCTCCAGTATCATTGTTCCATGATCAGCTTGATGATCGTGTAGATCTTTTATTCCGTCCACTTCTCCTTACTTTCTTCTTAACTTGATGTCATCTTTCCGTGTTTGTTCATTATTCCTTGCTTGCTTATCTTCCTTGGATTTCTCCTCATCAAGCTTCCTGCTGTTCAATACATCTCTTCTGTTTTCCCTCCTTTTTCAACTTTTCTATTTCTTCACATTGGTTTTTCATCCATTCTTCCCTGGCCTCATCAGTTATCCAACTCAGCTCATTGTTTAGTTTTCTGTATTGTATTTTTCCTTCGTCTGAGGAGTCATTTTTCCATTTCCTGCATTCATTTTATTTAACACCTCCTCCGTTATCCATTCCTTTTTATTTCTCTTCCTTCTAACTTTACCTACTTCTTCCTCTAAGGTTTTTACTATTGCAGTCCTGATGGTAAAAAATTCCTGTGATACATCCATACTCATTCTCGAGTTTTCCAACTTTTCTTCAGTCCTTCTTATATAAGACCCAACATTTTCATTCTTCAGTTTTGTTATGTCCCACTTCCTTCCAGGGTGTTTATTTCTGACATGTTTCAGTCGTGTTCTTAAATCTGCCAGTAGCAAGTTGTGATCTGTATTTGCATCAGCCCCAGGGAGTGTTTTAGCAATTTTGATGCTGTTTTTGAACCTTTGATTGAGTATAATAAAAATCTATCTGATATATGACTGTATCACCACGTCTCCTCCATGTATACAGCCTCCGTTTACGATTCTTAAACCAGGTGTTAGCAATCCAACGATCAAGACTCTAGCAGAAATTAAATAGCTTTTATCCTCTTTTGTTTCTTCTCTCTAATCCATAATCTCCGACCACATTACTCTGTCTTCCACTTCCCACTACACTATTCCAATCTCCCATTCTTACTGAACCTTTTCCATTCTCCTCAAACACCTCCTCTATCTGCTCACAAATCTGGTTTACCTCTTCCTTGTCCGCATCCATTGTAGGCATATACACTTGAATGATCAGTGTATCAAAAGGATCACTCTGTATCTTGATTGCCAGTACCTTGTCACTTACAGGTATCACCTTAATTATACTTCTATCTAGAACTTCTCCATACAATAGTCCTACTCCTCCTTGCCTGTGTTCTCCTCTCTTATAAATCATCATATTATTATTCTCATATCAGAAACATACATGTTGTACACAGTTATAATTACTATATTACATTTGCCCAAAACTTGGCCACTTCCAATGCATTTTTTGATGCTTGATATAGTTCATCTTCTGTGCAGGAGGCTGGACATAGATGACACTAGAGCATATGTTGGATGGTCTGGTCTTCTCCGCAGTCACATTGGATTTTTTCTTGATCTATGTAGCCCCATCTTGCCAAATTAACCTTGGATCTGCCAACTCCAGATCTCAGTCTATTCAGGGACTTCCAGGTCATCCATTCTTCATCGTAGCCAGGAGGTAGAGTTTCAGAAAATCTTATCCAGCCAGGAGGAAGGTAGGATGTAGCCCTCCATAATTGCAACCTGGCTTTTTCAGTAGTAGTTCTAAGTTCCTTTGAAGTTCTGAGAAAACTCTTCCTTGACTTTAAACGTTGCAGATGAGGTTCATGCCCATATAGAGGATGGGTCCTTTCCTGTTCCACTGTCTTTCTTTCCTTGTTCGCAACTACTTCTCTTCGAACAGAAGGAGGTGCTATTCCTGCAAGGTGGTAGAGCCATTCAACTGGAGTGGATTTCAAACAACCTGTTATAATTCTGCAAGTTTCATCGAGAGCTATATCCACCTGTTTGGCATATGTTGAATTATACCAGACAGGACATGCAAAATAAATCATCTTGTAATCTCTAGATACAAGCTCTCTTTCTCCTTCCCATTGCACTTCACATAATCCTAAAATATTGATGTTATATTTCTCCATTTCCTTCTTCACATTCTCTAGTTTAGCTTTCTCATTTATCATTCTGACATTCCAAATACCAATCCTCAACAGTTCAGATGTCTTCTTCTTCCCATTCCACTCAATCTTCACATTGCATGGTTCTTCTGATACAGCGCCCACCTGGAGATTCAAATGTGGGCGTATTACTCTGGAATTGAATTTCTTCTCAGGAACAGCCATATACATGGATTTTATCCAGTGGGACTAGGGATACTACAAGAGTCTTTAATGCAGTGGTTTCCCCTTGCCTTCCGCATCCTATCTTGTTGACTTCCAATAAGTTCATCCGTCTTTAGGGGTGATTTCTCACCCCAAGGACAAGAGGGTGCCCTTTTCTCCAACTCTAATCCACCCTCCTAGGAGGCTGTTGGCCTTCATAGAGGGGGACCTCTTATACCAGTGGTCGCTGGGTCTCTAAATTGTACACATATTAATCCCTGAGTCCACGGTTGCCTCTTCCGCCATCTCCACCGTACCGAAGTCCACCTTCTCCACCGTAGATGCTGTTGAGTTCTTCACTCGTAACCCTGAGCTGGGACCCATACCAGATGTTACACATCGGATCAGTGTGCCCTGGGACTCACATAGGCAGGGTTGCCACTCCCTGGGTAGGGCTGTCTCTGAAGAGGGTCCCTACCTGCTACCTGTATGATGATGATGATGATGATGATGATGATGATGATGATTATTGTTATCATTCCATTTCATTTCCCAGACCAAGGTGAGGTCAAGGGTGTAAACTGTAGGGCATATGCAGAATTGGCACTATTTTTTGACTTTCTTTTTGGCTAGATGCCCTTCCTGATGCCAACCCCATGTTAAGAGATGTACCGGTATTCACTGGTGCGTGATTGTGGTAGTTGTTAGTGTGTCATGTGGCTATTATGAAGAGGTATGTATTGAGACAAATACAAAACCTCAGAGGAATTAACCAGACATGGCTAAAATTCTAATCAATCAATCAATACTGATCTGCATTTAGGGCATTCGCCCAAGTGGCAGATTCCCTATCTGTTGTTTTCCTAGCCTTTTCTTAAATGATTTCAATGACATTGGAAATTTATTGAACATCTCCCTTAGTAAGCATGACCAGAACTCAGTTACTCAAATTTGTCTGGTATGCTATATCCTTCCACAAGAGTAGGCCTAAACTGAAGTCCAGAGATTTCTGACTTAGTGACTCTTCACTGATTTATTTTCAAGGAACTGTTTAATAATATATTATTTATATTCGTCTTATTCCAAACTGACACAGAAATTCCTATTTGAATATAATGGCTTATCAATGAGGTGTTTGAGCCTAGCACTGAACTTCTTCCTTATCTTTCTCTCTCAGTAGCTTCACTCTATTGTTGTTGGCCATACTCACCTAACCGACTCCAATCCTCAGACCTTAATGCTACTCCCGATCGTTCCAAGATAGCGAATCGAGTAGCCGGGCATGTTGGAAATGTGGGTTCGTTGTTTTTGTATGAAGTCTGTATAATTTCATGAAAGTTGACGACAATATTAGTTTCTTTGTATAATATAAATGTGCGAGTGTATTTATATGAGTCAGTGGACACGTAGGATCTGTAATTGAAGGCTTGACATAGAAAAGGATGTGGTAAAAAATTAGATTTTTCATGGACAACAATCTATGTACCATCAAATACACTTGCGGTATAGAAAATACGTGCCACTTTGCGAGATATTGCAAGACATTGATTCCCAGCGAACCTAGCGGGACGGCCTTGAAACTGAGTGTAATAATGCACTGTACACTATGAATTGTGAATTATGCTGAAAGTGTCAGGTTCCAAGTCGTCTTTAATTAAAAATGGTGACAGGAGTTTCCCCATTTCACATCGGATGGTAAAATTATATTCTGTGACGTTTACAACAAAGTGGTGAATGAAACTTGTTTTATATTTCCCCCTAACGAGTTGGTATCTATTTAGCAAAATAAACACGGTTTGTGTTGTAACCAAGGTTGAAGTTTACAAAACACAACTTTTATTGCTTCACTTTATAATATTTACACAAATAACTGAAATTTATTTTGAAGCAAAAAGGAATATTGAATCTTGAGAAAAGTCTGTCTTTATACAATATGTACAGGTTTACAGTCTTTAGATACACTTCTATCTTGAAAAGATAGTCTTTGTGAATTGACACGTTGATAGTCGAGAACTATCTGGCACACTAACATGAATGTCTTTGAGAGTCCTTGTTTGTTGAAGTGCCTGAATTCCTAAAAAGCAAGTTCAATTGATTGAAGAAATTCCACCTAGCGAAACTAAGGGAGCTTGCATATATTAGGGAATGAAAATGGCTTGTAAAAGAATTACGGAACATGGGCAGCGGAAACAGGTAAGGGAGCGGTGACCAGAGGTGAAACCTCGTACTGCCAGAAATTCAGTCCACCTGGTCGAAGCACATTTTCAAGAGGAGTAGCCTCCGTGCTCGACGTAGGGTGTATTCTGGAGCTGGACACCGGGGCAAGTGGGCCATTGAGCAGGTAGGGAGCTCCTATTTGTAGTACACTCGATGGTCAGGCACGCGCACTGAGGGCTGCGCGTCGAAGCTAGCAGAATGATACACAGGCGCGCGTACAGCTGGCTGGCGGAGCGAGAAAGGGAGCGCCGGACATACAACAGTTTTAACTTGATGTCTGTTAAAATAGTAAAACTGAAGCTGCGTAAAAATATTCTAGAACCTATATGAGAGTCTATTTCAGGCAGCTAAAATAACATTTTAGCACCTAAAAATCCGAGGTCTAGTAATCGCTATTGCATGTTTCTGTGGTGGTTGGAAGTGTAGTGTGTTGTCTGAATATGAAGAGAAACGTGTTGGAACAAACACAAACACCCAGTCTCAGAGCCGGAAGAATTAATTAGACGCGATCCAGCCGGGAAACTAATCCGGGACTTTCTGAACCGAAGGCCTGAACGCTGTCCATTCAGCCAATAATTCGGACCAAACGAAATCATTATTGAGTTTCAATATTTCTGTCAATATTAACATTCAACGTTCGTAGTAGAACACGGCAAAAATAATTTAGTTTCATTATTTCTATCCATTATTTTAACATGCTTCTTTTGTAGTTTCATTCTCCCCCGCATGATGTTTAAGGTGTGGCCGCCAAGTGCGCCACTGCCAACATGTCTCAGTTTAGTACGGGCGTTGCCTACGAGATATTAAAGGCCGGGAAATAGAGCACACTAGACTCGGCCTTGAGATACTTCCGACTACCGCCACTAGAGTTCTCTTTACTGAGCTGTCTCGCCCGCTCATTCCAATACGGTTGAATATGAAAAACTATACAAATTCATTAAAACTAATAATTACAGAAGACAGCAAACACATATGAGATAAAAGATAAACCAAGAGCAATTGTTTGACTTATTTTCTACAACTTATTTCTTATACTATGATTAAACGAAATAAGTAATTCACGAAAGAAGCAGAGAAATTTGATAGCGAGTTTGTCACTTCTTATCGATTCCTTTAATTGTGCCTTAGAATATCCGATATACGGATCGAAATCGCGGTCATAAATAACTTCGGTTTTCTTTTTTGCTATTTGCTTTACGTCGCAGCGACACAGATAGGTCTTATGGCGACGATGGGATAGGAAAGGCCTAGGAATTGGAAGGAAGCGGCCGTGGCCTTAAGTAAGGTACAGCCCCAGCATTTACCTGGTGTGAAAATGGGAAACCATGGAGAACCATCTTCAAGGCTGCCAACACTGGGGTTCGAACCCAGTATCTCCCGATTACTGGATACTGGCCGCACTTAAGCAACTACAGCTATCGAGGTCGGTACTTTGGGTTTAATCGCCCTTTCAGCAATTATCAGCGATCCAATTTTTCCCTCCGTACATCTGATGTTTTGACATTCGTATTGAAGCCGCTGTTTGGTGAGCGATGTTATGCCTGTTTCGCCATTAGAAAATCCTATGTAAGTTTTTAGCGTCTTCTGATACGGTAGAGTTAGGCAGTGCAAGGATCACAGAAATCTGTAACTGGTAACTGCTTTCATATGCCAGCGGACGCAAATATTTAGCGTCGTTTCACCGTATTTCTCTTTTTTCTTCCCGTAAAATTAAATTTGTTCTAAGAGGAATAAAGCTCCTAAATAACCAATTTTAGCATTCTTTTCAATTTGGTTTGCGTTTTGGTCAAGTGCAGATACCTTAAAACATTTTTTTCCCGGTTTCATTACCCGTATCCTACTTCTCAATTTACAGATTGTTTTCTATAATTTGATATTTAATTTTCTCATTCGTATATTTTTAGATTTAACAGAGATACTCGTAGCCTTTCCTTGATATAGAAACGAGACTTGTACTACTTTCTCGTTTGTGGCTGACGTATGAAGATATGGAATGTTCATCGTTATCTGAATCGGAACTTTTACTAAATTTTGATGGTAATACATCATTTTTGGGAGCTGGACGCTTCCTGCGTTTGACATTTTCCTGTTTGTTTTCGCTACTTGATTTACGTTCCACCGACACAGATAGGTCTCAGGGCCCTTTCAATTTTCGAGAAAATAATGTACACTGAGTGTCCAAACGTCATGGGAAGACACTGAATGTGATGTTAATAACGCGTTGCTCCTGCGTGAGCCCTAAAAACGATAGCAGTACGGCGAGGCATCGACTCTACAAGGTATTGGAATCGTTCTGGAAGGATCTGGACCCACACATCTTGCACTGCTACCCGCAATTGGCCTTGTGTAGTTGGTGCGGGGTTCGTGGAGCATACACCAGCGTCGACAGCATCCCATAAATGCTCGATTGGATTAAGATCGAGGGATCTGGAGGGCCAATTCATAGTCGTAACTTCACTGGAGTGCTCTTCCAACCACCCGTGTGCCAGCACAGAGCGGTGACATGGCTCATTGTGTTGAAACACGGCATTTCCATCAGGGTACTCTAAGGCCAGAAAGGGATGCAGATTGTCTGAAAGAATGTCCACATAACTTGCACCTGTCAGCGCTCCCTGCAGCCGGACAACGCGGCCTAATTGCGACCATGAGAACGCCATCCAGACAAGAACTGAACCACCTCCCACCTGGACACAACTTTGTTGACACGCAGGATCCATAGCTTCATGGGGCATACGCCACACTCTCACGCGCCCATCAGCTCGATACAACTGGAACCGGGAATCATCGAACCATATCACACGCCGCCACTGTTCCATGGTCCATTGGCGATGTTCACGGGCCAATGCACGTCGTTGAGCTTTGTGTCAAGATGTCAGCAAAGGGACACGAGTTGGTCGTTGGCTGGTGACGCCTATGCAGCGCATTTGCCTTCTTACAGTCTTGGTAGAAATAGGTTTCTGACTCCCAACATTTAACTGGGCGGTGATCTGACCTACAGTAGCCCGTCGAGCGCCCAGTATGGTTCTGCGAAGACGACGTGATATCCGTTCGTTCGTTAATCACCTGTGGTCTTCCCGTGCAGCGGTTTACGCGGGTGGTAACATTCTCTCTGCGGTGTTGAAGATACACCCTCGACACTGTTGACCTCGGAAACTCGAATTCACGTGTAATCTCCGCAGTGCTCTGACCCATGCGCCGTGCGCCGATGATCATCCCACGTTCAAAGTCGGTTAACTCGCGATGTGTTGCCGTCTTCAAGACATTGGTATCTGTGCCAGACTGCTCAGCTACGCCGCAGCTAGCTGCAACGCTCAGGGGTAATACACGGCACGTTTTCTAATGGGACACCCCTTCCCGTGACTTTTGGCTACTCAGTGTAATTTATTGTATGCACGAGGTAAATAGTAGTATCAGTGAAAGAACACGTATTTCTATGATAAATATATATTTTACCCTTCGATTACACAGCGTGTCCGAGACAAGGAAAATAACAGTTCCGGAAACTACCACAATTACTTTTCTTGCTTCCATCTCTTGGATATGGGTGGAAGTAGAAACAAAATACATGAGATGTAAAGTGAAGTGTGGAGTCTTATCTTGCATGCATTCTTTAAGGTAATACGCACTGAATAGAACACATGTTAGGGACTACACACGAGTTTAGTGCGCACAAGAGGGTTAAAAAGAACTGCTGTCATACGTCATGCTTTTTCATCTACTAGTTTAACGACGCATTAACTCAGGTAGGTTTTCGGCGACAGTAGGAGAGGAACGGGTTAGGACTTAGAAAGAATCGGCCGCGATCTATATTAATCCTACTGTTTGCCTGGTGTGGAAATGGGAAAGCACAGAAAACCACCATTTAGGGGTGGGGACGGTGGGATTCGGATTCTCTATTTCCAGAATTCATGCTTACTGCTTCACGGCCCGTACCAGACAGCCAACTCACTTGGTAGATTGAAATCTGAGTACCTTCTTAAATCTGGAAATTAAATTTCAATGATATAATTTATCCTTTTTCTTTCTAGGTATTGTGTCTGATTTGTTCCCACGCATGGTAGAGGAGACCATTGATTATGGGATTTTAGAAAAATCCATAAGTAATGCATGCGTTAATCAGAGGCTTGAAGATGTTCCAGGTAAGTTCACTTGATAGCTAGTTATCCACATTCTGTTTCAGTTTTAGTAAATACATACATACAAGAATATTACTAGTGAAATACTATGTCAAAAATTAAAACGTTTCTATATTCATTATGCCACAAACTTGAGGAAATTAGCAGAGAAATACTAATGCATATCAATGAAATAAGTTAATTTATATCAGGTTGAATTTTTATCAATATTAGCCTTACGGAAATCAGCGTTACAAAATGTGTGAAGGAAGTGTAACCTAGAGACCGAGCAGTAGTGATGTGCGCGAGTGACGCTTGGACTCGCGAGAATCGAGTCTGGCGAGTCCAAGCCTCGCCGAGTAACCCGCGCGAAGTACTCGAGTCTCCACTGTGACGTCACGATCCATAACTGCGACTTGCCGAGCAGTCGGAAGAAATGCGCCAATCATTAAGTACTATTACAACAGCTACGTAAATGATGACCATAACATGAAACACGCGAGTGTATGTCCGTAACGTATTTGTTTCGAAATGCCATTCGTTTAGTTTGTCACACAATGACATTCTTCGTTTTCTCCTTCTTCTATATTTAGTTGGGCGCGTCCATTACAGCACTTCTGTAACGTAATGGGTAGTGTTACTAACTCCCATTCTTGGAAGCCTGGGTTCGATTCCCGGTACCGCCAGAAATTTTAGAATGTCCGGAAGGCTGATATGTGATTGAAATGTTACATGCAGCTCACCTGCAATGAGGGTTTTCCCGAAAGCAGCTGCACCATCTCGGGATGAGGATATAAGTTTGCATATTTGCATTATATCGCCCAGTAGGTTAGCCTTTGGTAACTTGAGATACGGAGTAAAGATTAGGAACATGATTTAGCTATTCATTGTAGGCTTCCTTCCCTCTTCCTTGTCCATCTCTCCCAATCTTCCCATCCCCCACCAAGGCCCTTGTTCAGCATAGCAGGTGAGGCCGCCTGGGCAAGGTAGGTACTGGTCATTCTCCACAGTTGTACCCTGGCTGAATCCGAGGGGAAAACCAACCCTGGAGGGTAAGCATATTCAGAAAGAAAGATACCAATCTAGCTGAATCCCTATTTCTTCTTCTTCGTCTTCTTAATCTGCTTACCCTCCAGGTTCGGTTTTTTCCTCGGACTCAGCGAGGGATCCCAGCTCTATCGCCTCAAGGGTAGTGTCCTGGAGCTTCAGACTCTGGGTCGGGGGATACAACTGGTGAGGATGACCAGTACCTCGGCCAGGCGGCCTCACCTGCTATGCTGAACAGGGGCTTTGGCGGGGGATGGGTGGGAAGATTGGAAGGGATAGGCAAGGAAGAGGGAAGGAATCGGCCGTGGCCTTAAGTTAGGTACCATCCAGGCATTTGCCTGGAGGAGAAGTGGGGAAACCGCGGAAAACCACTTCCAGGATGGCTGAGGTGGGAATCGAACCCACCTCTACTCAGTTGACCTCCCGAGGCTGAGTGGACCCCGTTCCAGCCCTCGTACCACTTTTCAAATTTCGTGGCAGAGCCGGGAATCGAACCCGGACTTCCGGGGGTGGCAGCTAATCATGCTAACAACTACACCACAGAGGCGGACCATCCCTATTTCACATTAAAAATATCTTAACACAGTCGCTAGTTACGTAGATTCATCTGAACACACTGCAGACAATAGGGAACATGCATGATCCGGGGTTTTAATTAAAAATATGCTAATCTGATTCAAAATTTCATGCAGAATTCAAAAATGTGATCAGAATGTACAAATAATAACTCCAAACATGATAAAAATCTACGAAAATGTCACGTCACGCAAGTACGCGATCTCATTGGTCTGACGTCATCGTACAGGTTGACTGAATTAGCAGACGAAATAACACATAGTGTGCTGTGAGAAGTAGGGATGGGCTGCGAACGGAGTCGCGAAGAGTCGAGACTGCTACCTCTGGAACCGACACTCTCGACTTCAGTGTCGACTCCATTTATGCACTAACGCCATCTAACAAGTATTATCGGAACTGCTTGGAATTATAGTTCCACGTTCGTCCCTTGGTAACTCGTAATACGATGAATACAAGATGATTATTTAGCCAGCAAACATTAAATATTGTTTCGAGATTTTATCATCGTTATTGTTAATGTTGTAGATCTATTTTGACGACGATGATGATAATGATGACGATAATAGTAGTGGTAATAATAATCCGACAGTATACGTTTACATATTCGCCAATATCAACTTCAATCAGTCCAACCCCGCGGTGTAGGGGGCAAAGCGTCCGCCTGTCACCCGGCGGCTTCCGGTTCGATTCTCGGCCAGGTTAGGTTTTTTAATTATAAATGATTAATATCCCTGACCTGAGGCATAAAACAGACAAAAAGAAGCGAGTGTTTAGAGTATAATTTTACAACAAATATTTTACCAAACATTACCACCGCAGTCTAGGGAGGTCCCGGGATCGATTCCGGTCTGGTCAGGGATTATTACTTGTATCTCAGGTTTCGTGATGATGGTGCGGTAGAGACCGGGTCTAGAAAGCCAAGAATAACGGTCGAGAGGATTCGTCGTGCTGAACACACGTCACCTCGTAATCTACTGGCCTTCGAGCTGGGCAGGGGTCACTTGGTAGGCCAAGGCCTACCAGGGCTGTCGCGAAAAGGGGCTTTTGTGTGTATAATAATAATAATAATAATAATAATAATAATAATAATAATAATAATAATGCAACAAGACTTCACGTGGTCCTTGAATTATAATGAAAACCTACAACCTGTTTTACAGTCAGTGACCGGGTCAGGAATGGAATGAATGAAGCCGCCATCCTGCGGCGAGGATAGAAATTGTACCGGCTGCCGAGGCCTGCTGCACTCCTCTGGGGCAATGAATGACTGACAGATGAAATGAAATGAAGTTGGAGAGTGTTGCTAGAATGAAAGATGACAGAGAAAACCGTAGTACCCGGAGAAAAACAAATTTCACGTGGAGTGACCGGGATTTGAACCACGGAATCCAGCGGCGAGAGGCCAACACGCTGCCGCCTGAGGCACGGCGGCTTTTGGTGGTTTGGTGTATTATTATTATTTAATCTCCAAAGTGCTGTGAACCCTATTTTACCATAAGGTATGTTAGGGTTGTAGTTTGTACAAAATATACAATTTCTCTGATAAAATTCAAAATACATAAACAGCAAAATAGACATGAACTGTTCGAATTATGTTAGTGGATTTACTCATATTAGATTTGTTTTCATCGTTCATGTGCAATTCATAATGATTTACCATCGATATCTGTTTATCAATTTCCTGATCACGACAAATAAAGACGTGAAATTAAATGTCCGTGGTCTACTATGCCGATACTTTCTGACTTGACGCGTTTAATTTTATTTCAACTACACCATTACGCTCGTCGTCTTCGTTAACGATACCGTACTTCACTCTACAATACTCTTAAAAAACCCAACGGGCAAATGAGCAGCAACATGTATGACATTTCATGCTATTTTCCGCGCCTCGACACGCAAGCGGCCCCGCAATGAGAGTCAAGTTCGCTTGGAGTCGTGAGGCTTCATGCGAAGCGACCGTGCGGCCCCGCAGTGCGCATCAGTTAACTTGGAGTCGAGAGGCTTCATGCGAACCGAGACCGGTGTTCGGAGTTGATGGAGTCGACGCTCTCGATTCCGGGCTTCAGTCGCGCCCATCCCTAGTGAGAAGCAGGATACACTTCGCGTATTTCTACTTTATGTTAGTGTCTGGTATGGTTAAATTCGAGGTCTATACATTGGATAATAATCTGAGTGGTATATTTTATAGACTTAAAATGAATCCTGCGCAGAAAGTGAGGCAGAAAACTTATAAATGGTGTAGAGTTCCGATGTGCAATAGCACATCGCATACCATACCAAACAAATTGTTTATAAATGTTCCAAAGACGCTAAAACTAGGGAGAAATGGATTTTGGCGAGCCGGAGAAATGCTGGTGATATATCGGAAAAGTCTACAGTTTATTTTTTTGACGATTTTAACGTAAGATGAATTTGTTTGAATTTCAAATCACTTGTCCATGTCAGCTTGTTCTAGTGGTAAAACTTTAAGTTTTAATGTATGATGCTTTATTTAAACGCTTCAATTACATCTTGGAATATGAAAGTAATAAACAGTGCATTAAATAATGCTGATTATTAAAGTATTCTCCAAACCTAACCTATGTTTCGGGTGATCCATGTCAAGATAATAAATCAAAGGGGTTATGAACCATTTTGGCAGCTCTAATTCTACCAAAATATCTTGGCATGGGACAGTTATGTATGTCTTTATTGAAGAGCTTAATTGGTAAAGAAATTTAGGCTATATCTAAATACTCTAATGTAACAAAGAATAGGCATGTACATCATGAAAGGAAACAACGTGAATTTAACAAATGTATAACTCTACACAAAACCAATGCTTGTCTGTTGGGGTCTTATAAGTTAACAGTGCTCAATTATAATAATTATC
Source organism: Anabrus simplex (assembly GCF_040414725.1). Taxonomy (NCBI): domain Eukaryota; kingdom Metazoa; phylum Arthropoda; class Insecta; order Orthoptera; family Tettigoniidae; genus Anabrus; species Anabrus simplex. The sequence continues at coordinate 452,450,632 of NC_090267.1, read as the reverse complement.
ATAATATTAATGAAATAAATAACATAATTGCACACAGGTGAAAATAGTGATGTAGGTGTTTAAAATATTATCCTACTTAGCCTAAGTTTTCGGTTATACAAGCCAAGTCAATAAACCGAAGGGTAAAAATACCGCGCGATTGGCCGTGCGGTTAGGAGCGCGCAGCTGTGAGCTCGCATCCGGGAGATAGTGGGTTTTGAACCCCACTGCCGGCAGTTTCCCATTTTCACACCAGGCAAATGCTGAGGCTGTACCTAAGGCCACGGCCGCTTTGTTCCCATTCCTAGGCCTTTCCTGTCCCATCGTCGCCATAAGACCTATATGTGACGGTGTGACGTAAAGCAAAAAAAAAAAAAAAAAAAAAAAAAAAGAAAAAAGAAAAAAAAAAAAAAAAGAAAAGTAAAAGTCACAGCACCCAAAGACATTCCTGTATTGAGCGACTAAAATGTCACCAGGACACTTTTCTTTCCTGATATGCTCAGCTTGTTAAAAGTCAAATGTAATTAATGTTATTGGCTTCACGCCCCGCTAACTACTACTACGATTTTTGGGAGACGCCGATGTGCAGGAATTTAGTCCTGCAGGAGTTCTTTTACGTGCCAGTAAATCTACCGACACGAGGCTGACGTATTTGAGCACCTTTAACTTCCACCGGACTGAACCAGGATCGAACCTGCCAAGTTGGGGTCAGAAGGCCAGCACCTCAACCGTCTGAACCACTCAGCCCGACTTGTGAAAACTAGATGAAGTCATATTTATCTTTATCATGTTTAATTTTTTCCCTCCACAAAGATATTTAATTCTCTTTCAAGGGCCCCGGAAGTGGGTAGGCCAGTTGTCCCAACCATAAATATTTTTTTTTTGGGGGGGGGAATGATAGATTATAGCCCTATAGTACTATGATCTTTCTTTCTTTCCTTCTTTCTTTCTTTCTTTCTTAATCAGTTTATCCTTCAGGGTTGGTTTTATCTCGGACTCTGCGAGGGATTTCACCTCTACCACTTCAAGGGCAGTGTCCAGGAACGTGAGACTTTGAGTATGGTGATGAAACTGATGAGGAGGGCCATTACCTCGCCCAGGCGGCCTCACCTGTTATGCTCAACAGGGGCCTTGTTGGAGGATGGGAGGATCGGAAGGGATAGACAAGGAAGAGGGAAGGAAACGGCCGTGGCCTTAGGTGCCTGGAGGAGAAGTAGGAAAATACGAAAAACCACTTCGCGGATGGCTGAGGTGGGATTCGAAACCGTTCTACTCAGTTGACCTCTCGAGGCTGAGTAGAGCGCGTTCCAGCCCTCGTACTATTTGTTTTCAACTTTCATGGCAGAGCCGGGAATCGAAACCGGGCCTCCGGGAGTGGCACACATTAACCACTACACCACAGAAGCGGACTAGTACTATAATGCTACCTATATGTTTATGTTGGTGCTGAAATCCGATTTCTTACTTTACTAATGCTGAAAGCCCGAAAATGTAATGTTATTCTTTAATAGGGGAATCAGTCTAGAAGGAAATGTTGAAAGTGATGTGATATCTATCCAGGTTAGTTATTATCCTAATACTATGGGTTACAGTACATTGCACGTATATAAAAGACGCCACTTACAAACTTGCTTGTTATCCGCGAATTTCTGCGACCACAAAAGTCACATTTTTCAAGAATGATGACATCTACACATGGTAGATTGTCTGACTGTGCTGTTTTGAACGTTTCTTCTGTCATTTCGAAGTTATTCGCGATCATGAATAATAAACAATCGGCTTTTAGCAACGGCTGATGCACAACGGCTGGTAGAGCTCCATGCGGTACTGGATCGTGACGTCACAGCGCGCCGCTTACGTCAGAGGCCGTTTCACTCGCCTTGCGGAAAGGCACTATTAAATATTTTTTTAATGGTAGAAAACAAGGCAACATACCACAATGTAATACGTTTACGTACTATTTCATTGGTGTAATTTTCAAAAAATATATTTTTGAAAATGATGCATGTTCCCAATTGACAGTGCGAGACGCAAGGTTCGGTAAGGGGCGCAATGTTCACACAATTGTAGAGATCAGATATACCACACACAGCTTTAAAAGCTTTGCGCTCAGGTAATCTTTGTATAGTCACGGGCGTACAATAATGCCCTTTATAATATAAATAGAGCCGCCTCTGTGGTGTAGTGGTTAGCGTGATTAGCTGCCACCCCGGAGGTCCGGGTTCGATTCCCGTCTCTGCCACGAAATTTGAAAAGTGATACGAGGGCTGGAACGGGGTCCACTCAGCCTCGGGAGGTCAACTGAGTAGAGTTGGGTTCGATTCCCACCTCAGCCATCCTGGAAGTGGTTTTCCGTGGTTTCCCACTTCTCCTCCAGGCAAATGCCGGGATGGTACCTAACTTAAGGCCACGGCCGCTTCCTTCCCTCTTCCTTGTCTATCCCTTCCAATCTTCCCCATCCCCCGCAAGGCCCCTGTTCAGCATAGCAGGTGAGGCCGCCTGGGCGAGGTACTGGCCATTCTCCCCAGTTGTATCCACCGACCACGAGTCTGAAGCTCCAGGACACTGCTCTTGAGGCGGTAGGGGTGGGATCCCTCGCTGAGTCCGAGGGAAAAACCGAACCTGGAGGGTAAACAGATGATGATGATGATGATGATAATATTATAAATAGATTAGTCGAAAATGTACGTTTGTCCTGCCTGATCTCTACAATGTCACATTGTGCGCCGGTAAAATTAAATGGCGTATGGCTTTTAGTGCCAGGAGTGTCCGATGACATATTCGGCTCGCCAGATTCAGGTCTTTCGATTTGACACCGGTAGGCGCCCTGCTCGTCATAATGAGGATGAAATGATGGTGAAGACAACACACACACCCACCCCCCGTGTCGGCAAAATTAACCAATGATGGTTAAAATTCGTGACCCTGCCGCGTATCGAACCCGCGACCCCTGTGACCAAAGTCCAGCACGCTAACCATTTAGCCATAGAGCCGGACTGTAGCTCATAAGCACCTGTGTCCACACATTCCTTAGTTTACGTTACAATATGGTTTTGTTGTGTAGGCCTATACATTCATGTAAATACGGCATAATGTACATCAGTTTGTACATTATATCACTGTGCATTATTTGGAAATGGACCCAATACTTGTCCTTGGCCTACCTAAAATATTTTTTTTTTTTTTTTTTGCTAGGGGCTTTACGTCGCACCGACAGGTCTTATGGCGACGATGGGATGGGAAAGGCCTAGGAGTTGGAAGGAAGCGGCCGTGGCCTTAATTAAGGTACAGCCCCAGCATTTGCCTGGTGTGAAAATGGGAAACCACGGAAAACCATTTTCAGGGCTGCCGATAGTGGGATTCGAACCTACTATCTCCCGGATGCAAGCTCACAGCCACGCGCCTCTACGCGCACGGCCAACTCGCCCGGTACCTAAAATATTAAGCATCGTGTTGTTTCCATACACGGCTCGCAGATAACGCTGCCAGCGTCCTCGGCCTCGAGTCCGGACTCGAGTATCTCGAGTTTTACGATCCCAGACTCGAGTCTTCGCGAGTCCATTCGCAGCCCATCACTACCGAGCAGGCTGTGATGAAAGGTATGAATAGATGGCCAGACAATATTACCTAGCAACCGTGCAAGCTATCTTTTATGTTTGGTGGGCATCTAAAATTAGCAGCCGTTGATGGATGGCCATGACCGAGAGACATGAGAGAAATGATCATTTAATTTTCGCAAAGAAAAAAGTAGCTTTTTCTGTGCATGTGTTTGCCTTTGATGAACAAAAATCTTCAAAATCCTCGCTGACATAAATATATTCGATCGGCCTCTTGGTGAGCTCATGCTATTTTTGGTACTTGTCTTTGATTAACAAAATCTTGAAATTTCTTGCTGACATAAATATATTTAATCGCCCTCCCTGTGAGCTCACGTTAATCCGTCGTAGTTTAATCCAAAGATCACAAACACTGAAATTTCGAAACGGAATCGCACACCACTAAACTTCTTGTCGATACCTGTCAATCCAAAATTTCCGGTCCGTGTCTGTAGTTCCTGTTCCTCACTGTTCAGCATAAATGTTGATAGTGTGTTAGTCGGGAAGCCCTTGCTTGCTTTGTCCCCTGCAGTTATCATAACGTAACATAAAATGGATATACTTTATCAGGTTCTCACAAGAGGAAGCGTAAGAATGAGCTGAAGAGACACCATAGCAGGAAGGTGCGTTAAACAAATTTGTACAGTGCAGAGAAAGCACGACGATAATGCGGCTGTGGAGCCTGCGAACGAACAATGCGATACGATTACAAGGGGTGCAGCGAACAGGTATAGAGTAACAAAACCCACAACAACTGAGTGTAGCCCAAAATCCATCAGTTTTCGTTTGAAATAGAAACAGTGTATTATTAGAACTACTACTACTACTTAACGTTTTCATTCCTTCCCTGAAGGGGGAGGCGGGCCTCTTAGACGGTGACGCCGTCTCTCAGGCCGGGAGATTTGTTACGGTGAAGGAGATGTGCGGAGAAGGTGAGGGGGTGGGCGGCCGTGGCCTATACTACGAACTATTCCGGCATTCGCCTTAGTGCAGGAGAATGGAAAACCACGGAAAAACATTCTGAGGACAGCCGACGAGTGGGGCCAGGCATGAAGTCCGGCACTGTGCCCCAGGCCCGTCTCCCGAATGCAGAGGCGTAGAGCTCCGGTAGAGCCGTGGCCAACTTTCCTCTGCTCGGTTGGCCGGTCAGAGTACAGAGCTGTTGGACCACGGACAAGCCGTGGCCTCTTAAGGGACGAAACCCAAGGGCCGAAACCCACTCTCCATCCACCGACCTACTGTTAGAAGGTAGTGCGGGAAATTTAACACGAGTTGTTGCGGTAAACCGTTTACTGGTATTAAACATGAACGCGAATGTTTCTGAAAGTAAATAATAATAATAATAATAATAATAATAATAATAATAATTGTACCGGGCGGTACACCTCTACTCTGTTTATTTAAAAGTTGCGCCAGTTGAAACTCCTCTTCTGGAGGAAGGTTGAACTTTATCTATTCTATTAATTCTCTACTTTCTCAGAAGATGTCACCACGTGGAAAATTTTGAGTTTTTGAACTGTGTCACTTTTGATGTGTTTTTGTTTCGCTTGAAGTAAGAAGTGTGAACTTTCTCTTCTAGAGGACACTACTGAAGAATTACAATAGTGCAACCTAGTGCGAAATCAAAGAACTATTTTGTTGGAGAAATTTTTATTTCAAAAGTTTGTTTCTTGTTAAATTTCTTTCTGTTATTGTTTAAGTTGGCTGTATACCCCTCTTTTTCCCCTTAGTTTGGATCTAGCCAATCCCGAATTTCTTTAATTAATTTTCCACCAATAATGTGTTTCTTTTTCCTCTATGTAGGGGTTTCTTTTCCCGAACCAATAAAGATTTTGTGGGAGGGTGTTTTATTTCCCCTAACGCCTAGAATCTTCCGCGAGAGGATATAAACTGCTGATTTTGGGGTCTCCGGGCCACTTCTGTTCCATCTTTCAGTGTATTAAGTACATTGCAGGAGGCGGGAAGCGCCTCTTTCCTCGGCAGCGATCTACTACCAGGTAATGGCCTATTAATATCTTCTTTTCTTGCTAGGTCGGCAGTTTAACTCTCGCGGCGGGTTCGAAGCGTTTTCCATCATGTAACCTTTTCCTAAAATGTAACTACTCTTTTCTTCTTTTCTTGTAAAGTTACATATTGGGATAGAGAGTGCTAACCCTCTCGAGATCCCACTAACATTTGTTTTGAGGTGAACTTATTTTCTCAAACTTTTCTTCGTTTATGTAATGTAAAGTGTTCTTCTCTAAGTCACCTCTGTAGTATGGGATTAGCCCTTGCGTTAGTGGCCCAGAGCCAGATTAGGTTTTAAAAGCAAAGTGTATTAGGAGTGCAAGTTCGCCTCCTCTCAAGTTGTATTTTAGAGGTCATGTATTAATCTTTTCTCACCTAATAGACCTCAGTAGGTTGGGTATTTTACCCCTGTGTATATGTCCTTTGAGGACGACTTGAAAGTTGAGTTTGGTGTGGCCTGGGAGAGGCTTAACTTTAAGAGCGAGTGGCTCTTTTCTAAAACTGAGAGTTGTATGCCTCGAGGAGGCTTTGCTGTGTAATTTGGAGCAAGGGCTCCAGGGTTTGAGTGGGGTCTTCTGCCCCTTTTGTTGAAATTGGTATATCGTAAAGTTGAGCTAGTTGCTCAAGAATTGTGTTTTCAGGGCTCGAAGCCCAAATTCTTTAATCCCTGTAATTGTACATTTCAAGTTGTATTTCGGCTACTAAGTACCTGTTCTATTTGTTGTTACCTAATTTTGAAAAGAAAATATAACCTTGTTAAATTTTAAAATTTAATTTCTCTTTAGTAGCTTGAGACCTATTCACCACCCAGCACCTTCTTTCATGCTTAACTACCACAAAAACTCGGTAACAAGTGGTAGCAGAGCGTGGTTGAATGGGTCTCAATTTAGCCCCTTTTGACGGCTAAACATTGCTTTGATTCGAACTCTAACAATTTTCTCAGTTGCTGGAATTTTTTGAGTTTTTCAAAATTGTTCTGTCATCATGCCCGGCCCTCGCGATGTTCTCCTCCTTAACTACTTGCGCAAAGAGGAGTTGATATATGAGTTAACTATCAGAAACGTTCAATCTGGAGGCACGGTTGCAATAGACACTAACAAGCTTAGAGAGTCCCTTGATTTGCCCATTTCCATCCCCAATTTGGGAGAGAAAGAAATTGACGACTCTCTTTCCACGATTGTCGAGAATATTACTGGGCTAGCATCGGTAGTCAGCTTTTTTGATGAAAACGATCCATCTCCTAATCAAATTAAGCGTGTGCAAGGCAGGCTGTATCACTTTGCAAATAGAGTTAATGATCTATTGTCTCTAAAGGTGAATGACGTTCAGAGGAAGCAAGCTAATACGCTCCTTGAAACTATTTCTGAATTGTCTAATAAGGTCACTCTATTGCTAACCGGCGAAGCTCCTCCCAAAACTGATCAACCCGCCACGGTGAATGTAGGTAACGAGGAAGAGCCTCCTCAGGGAGAAGTCAATAGGATAACCGTTGCTGCTCAAACTATCTCTGCCCCATCGAACAACGAATCTGAACGCCGGGCGTCATTGAGTAACATCCGCTCTGAATTAACTTCCTTGCCCTTGAAACCTTTAACGACTATGACACCTGGGTTCAGCAGCTTGCCTCATCCATTGGCAATGTTGCTTAGAGGTATCTCTAAGTTTTCCGTCAACACCACCAGTGACGTAATTTCATTTTTAAGATTTCTAGTGGAATTTCAGGATCATGCCCTTGTGTTTTCTCTTTCCCCATGTCAAATTTTGCAAATTATCTATCCTTATGCTATTGGTGTTCTATCTGACAAAATAGTTAGAGCCATTGCCGAGCAATCTTCTATTGAGGATTTCCACGCCCATTTGCTAGCTAACTTCATCCCGGCTAGGGCCAGGTCCTCCCTTATTCAGAAATACTATTATCGGGTACAGCGCTTGGATGAAAACCTGGCAGACTTCATCCAAGATATTAAGTTTTATACTAGGGTGTTTGCTCTCCACTTCCCTGAGGATCAGATCGTGCAAGCTATTGTTGAAGGGATTTCACCACCCTACAGGTCATATTTGTGTTTCGCGGCGTGCCCGCAAACCTTCTCTGAACTGGAAGCATTAGCCGTCTCTGCGGAAGGAGTTAGGTATGCCGATTCCTTGCGTGTGGCGAAAGAACCCCCGCCTTCCTTTAGTAACACTCGGCCTCCACCTCGCCGACCAGTCAATCCCCGTAAATGTTATGCTTGTGGGTCGCCTGACCATCTGCGGAATAAGTGTCCTCTGATCAAGTCAAGTGGGACAAGGAATGGAGTAGGGCCATCACAAGGCTGTTTTAAGTGTGGGGCCTTCTCACATATCGCCAAGAATTGCCCAAACTCAAATAGCACCCCCTCCTGCTCAACTTCTGGGGCAAATTCCAGCTATTCCAATAATAAAAAGTGACTAGTGGCGTCGGCTGAGCCGACTAATCCATCTTCCCGAGACTTAGCCCCTAGTAAACAGGTTGTAAATGCAGAGAACGACCAGCCTTCAAATTCATCTTTTGAATGCCCTAAAGAGTGTCTTAGGATTGCGGCGGATACCCCCGCACCTGTTCCTTTTCTTAAGATTGAGTTAAATAACGAACCTATAACAGCTCTCTTAGATTCAGGCAGTGTTTGTTCCATTATTTCGGCTGATTGGTATTCTAAATTGAAATCTGTTTGTAAACTCCCTGACTATGTCTCTTCTCCTGTTCAATATGTTTCGGCTAATTCATCTCCATTAGAAATTCTAGGTTCCATACATGTCAAAATTCGGGTTTTTAAGTTTACTTGGAAGATCAAATTGTTTGTGGCCAAGCGTTTGTCTTGCCCCATCATATTGGGAGCGGACTTCATTTCTCACACTGGTCTTGTGCTCGATCTCCAGTGTAGGTCGTGCATATTCAAATTTGCGTCCAATTGTAGAATTCCCTTGTTAAAGTGTAATTCTGTATCATGTTCATCTATTTCGCCTACCCAGGATGAGATGTTGTTAGACCTTAGACATCTACCTGAGGAGCAGGCTGATAGTATTCGGAAACTGTGTCAGTCGTTTCCCGAGGTGTTCTCTGATACTCTTGGTGTTACTGACCTTATTGAATACAAAATTGAGGTCACGGATTCAATTCCTGTCCGTTTTCCACCGTATAGGCTATCTCCACCTAAAATGAAGGCTCTGAAAGAAATCATCGATCAGATGTTGAAGGATGGTATTATTAGGCCCTCTAAGTCAGCGTATTCTTCGCCTATTTTTCTAGTCCCGAAACCCCAAGGAGGCTTCAGGCCTGTCATTGATTACAGGGCTCTCAATCGGAAGGTGGTGTTGCAATCTGTGCCCCTTCCCGACCTTCATTCTTGCTTTTCATGGTTTCGTAAGGCCAAGTTCTTCACCATCTTGGACTTGAATCAGGCCTATAATCAAATTCCCCTTGCCGAAGAGTCTAAACATTTTACAGCGTTTGCCACGGACTGGAATTTATATGAATACAACCGCGTGCCTTTCGGGCTCCCCACGGGGGCAGCTGTGCTCACTAGGCTACTAGATAGGGTCTTTTCCGACATCAAATTTGAGTACTTATATCACTACTTGGATGATGTCGTCGTATTTTCCGAAACCTTTGAAGAACATCTAGATCATTTGCGAGAAGTTCTCAATCGCCTTCGTAAGGCTGGGTTAACTGTTAAGTTGTCCAAGGTTGCCTTTGCTAAGCCCTCTATGTCATTCCTAGGGCATATTGTGTCACCTGATGGTGTAGCAGTCGATCATTCTAGAACACAGGCCATCCGTGATTTTAAACCTCCTAAGGACATCAAAGGTATCGCTAGATTCATTGGTATGGTGAATTTCTTCAGGAAGTTTATTCCTAACTTCGCTAATAGAGCGGCGCCCTTAAACCTTCTTCGTAGGAAAGGCATCAAATTCGAGTGGGGACCTTCTCAACAAGCCGCTTTCGAAGATCTTAAATTAGCTCTCTGTAATGCCCCTGTACTTGCTATGCCTGATTTCTCGAAGAAATTCATCGTCCAAACGGACGCGTCGTCGTCAGCTGTAGCTGCAGTCCTTCTTCAAGAGACTGAACTAGGGAGGCGTCCCATCGCCTATGCATCTAGGACTCTATCGGTTCAAGAAGCCAAGTATTCCATCTATGAGCTCGAAGGGTTGGCAGTCTTATTCGCCTTAGAAAAGTTCCGTCTCTATCTGGAACATGTCAAATTCGACCTGGAGACAGATAATCAAGCCTTAAGCTGGGTCTTAGGTAGGCCGCGTCGTACTGGTCGTATAGCCCGTTGGGCCATCCGTATTTCTGCCTTCCAATTTGATGTACGACATATCAGAGGTACCGAAAATGTTGTTGCTGATGGACTCAGCCGTATGTTTCATAACGACGTCGAGACCCACGAACCGGTCGATAGTTCATCACCTTCCGAGTCCATACTATCTGGTGTTAATGCCATCTTAACAGGTGCTCCCATGCTTTTTAGGGATATTGAGAAATACCAACGTGAAGATCCGACGCTGGCTCCTATAATGGAAACCCTTTCTTCTGGGGAACATGTTGTCCCTTATGTTCTGAGGAATGGTGTTCTATGTTGCCCTTCGAGGCATGATAAGTTGATGAAAGTTGTTGTTCCAGCGGTTCTTGTACCTATGATCTTCAAATACTATCATGAGACCCCATTGGGGGGGCATCTTGGAATCTTTAAAACTCGTGAAAAGATTCGTGAAATGTTCATATGGAAAGGTATGGACGGTGAAATTCGAGAACTTGTAAAAGCTTGTAAATCTTGTTTGATCAGTAAACCCACCATGTCCACTAAAGTAGGCCTTTTGTCTTCTCATCAAGCGTCGCGCCCCATGGAACGCCTGTATATCGATTATGTGGGACCCTTCCCCCAGTCAAAGGGTAATGCCAACAAGTTCATCTTTGTGTGTGTAGATGGTTTTACAAGATTTTCCTGGTTATTTCCGACTAAGCTGGCTACCGCTCAGTCCACCATTACTTGCCTAAATTCTATTTTTGCTTCTTTTGGTCCGTGCCAATACATTGTATCTGATAATGCTAAAGCTTTTACATCAAATCTGTTTCGTAAATTCTGTTTTGACTTGTCCATCTCTCATGTAACTACATCTGCTTATTACCCTCAACCATCTCTGGCTGAACGGGTTAACCGCAATCTCAGGTCCGCACTTATTGCCTACCATCATGAAGATCATTCTAGGTGGGACACGTCCCTGCATTGGTTAGCTTTTGCTTTGAATTCGGCGGTTCATGAATCTCACAAATTTACTCCAGCTTCTTTGATGTTTAAGTTCGTTCCCAACACGCCGCTCTCTAACCTCTGGTCTCTGAATGACATTCTGCCCGAGACAATAGATCCGGACAACATTAAAGATCTTTGGAAGAAGGCTAAAGCTAATCTTAAAGTGTCTCATGAAAAGGTTAGGGAAAGGTATGATCGTGGACGGAGACCCACCACTTTGAAGGTAGGTGACCAGGTTATGGTCAAAAATTTTGTTCCCGCGGGCAAGCTTGCCCCCAGATTTCATGGGCCTTGTATCATTCTCGATTTTCTTACGCCGGTTACCTTATTGCTAAGTAATCCAGCCACCGAGAGGATATTTAGAGTTCACCTGTCCCAGGTGAAACCGGTGTAATTTCTGTGTTAACTTGCTCCATATTATTTTGAAAGGATATGAAGGTTATATTTTTTTTGAGTTTCACTTTTAAGGCATTCTGCCCCTTCTGTAATATTTTGGTTTTAGATGTAAGCCTTATGTAAAACCTGCCCCGACCCGTTAAACTGCCATCCTGTTCTTGCCACGGCCATTACCACGCTCCCGTCTCCTGCTCCACTCTACACAGTGGCTTAATGAATACCATGAATATCTGCACGCCGCTGGCCCCTCACTCTCTCTACAAGCCTGTACCCTCAAAGAAAATAATTGTCCAACACAATTCTGCCGCCTAGCTTTAATGTTTCAGCGCCCCCGCAGCCGCGCAGCGCCGTGCAGCGACTGGGGAGGGGGATGGGCCCCCTCCTCTCCAGCGAGGACGACATGTGCACGGCGAGCCGGAGCTCACCTCCCGGCCAAGGCTGATGTGCGGCGCACGACCTGCTACATGCCCGCAGCCTGTATCTGTTCACCGCGGGCGCGGCGTACTTCAACACCTCTGCTCCCCTCATAGTGCGGGCGAGCGGTATCTCAGGGTACTTGAGGGGTCCGAGCGGCCTCCGTTGGACGCAAGCTGCAACGGCCGGTCTGGCCATCCGACTCAATCTACATCAACTACATGGACAGTCACCATAAGCAATAATTACATTTGGGAATTTAACAACAATATTTGGTGGACATTGCAAAACTTTTCTTCACCTTTTAAGCATTAAAGGTTTATCTTCAGAAATTCAACTTCTACAAACATAAAAACTTTACTGCACCGGCAACAACAAAATTTTGAAATTGCAACCAACCAAATTACTAAAATCTTATAAATGCTTCCGCAATTAATCTTAATATCAACATCAAAACTTGGACCTTATTTTGGAAACAAAGCTTATGTTCTTCTGTGTTACCCCTTGGAGGAACTTTTGGGGGGGGAGGTCTGTACCGGGCGGTACACCTCTACTCTGTTTATTTAAAAGTTGCGCCAGTTGAAACTCCTCTTCTGGAGGAAGGTTGAACTTTATCTATTCTATTAATTCTCTACTTTCTCAGAAGATGTCACCACGTGGAAAATTTTGAGTTTTTGAACTGTGTCACTTTTGATGTGTTTTTGTTTCGCTTGAAGTAAGAAGTGTGAACTTTCTCTTCTAGAGGACACTACTGAAGAATTACAATAGTGCAACCTAGTGCGAAATCAAAGAACTATTTTGTTGGAGAAATTTTTATTTCAAAAGTTTGTTTCTTGTTAAATTTCTTTCTGTTATTGTTTAAGTTGGCTGTATACCCCTCTTTTTCCCCTTAGTTTGGATCTAGCCAATCCCGAATTTCTTTAATTAATTTTCCACCAATAATGTGTTTCTTTTTCCTCTATGTAGGGGTTTCTTTTCCCGAACCAATAAAGATTTTGTGGGAGGGTGTTTTATTTCCCCTAACGCCTAGAATCTTCCGCGAGAGGATATAAACTGCTGATTTTGGGGTCTCCGGGCCACTTCTGTTCCATCTTTCAGTGTATTAAGTACATTGCAGGAGGCGGGAAGCGCCTCTTTCCTCGGCAGCGATCTACTACCAGGTAATGGCCTATTAATATCTTCTTTTCTTGCTAGGTCGGCAGTTTAACTCTCGCGGCGGGTTCGAAGCGTTTTCCATCATGTAACCTTTTCCTAAAATGTAACTACTCTTTTCTTCTTTTCTTGTAAAGTTACATATTGGGATAGAGAGTGCTAACCCTCTCGAGATCCCACTAACATTTGTTTTGAGGTGAACTTATTTTCTCAAACTTTTCTTCGTTTATGTAATGTAAAGTGTTCTTCTCTAAGTCACCTCTGTAGTATGGGATTAGCCCTTGCGTTAGTGGCCCAGAGCCAGATTAGGTTTTAAAAGCAAAGTGTATTAGGAGTGCAAGTTCGCCTCCTCTCAAGTTGTATTTTAGAGGTCATGTATTAATCTTTTCTCACCTAATAGACCTCAGTAGGTTGGGTATTTTACCCCTGTGTATATGTCCTTTGAGGACGACTTGAAAGTTGAGTTTGGTGTGGCCTGGGAGAGGCTTAACTTTAAGAGCGAGTGGCTCTTTTCTAAAACTGAGAGTTGTATGCCTCGAGGAGGCTTTGCTGTGTAATTTGGAGCAAGGGCTCCAGGGTTTGAGTGGGGTCTTCTGCCCCTTTTGTTGAAATTGGTATATCGTAAAGTTGAGCTAGTTGCTCAAGAATTGTGTTTTCAGGGCTCGAAGCCCAAATTCTTTAATCCCTGTAATTGTACATTTCAAGTTGTATTTCGGCTACTAAGTACCTGTTCTATTTGTTGTTACCTAATTTTGAAAAGAAAATATAACCTTGTTAAATTTTAAAATTTAATTTCTCTTTAGTAGCTTGAGACCTATTCACCACCCAGCACCTTCTTTCATGCTTAACTACCACAAAAACTCGGTAACAATAATAATAATAATAGACTCAACTTCACTCTCAGTGCTCTCTAAAGAAAATGATACTTCAACTAACTTTCAGCTCCACGGAAAGGAAGAAAGACCATCAGAGGTACAGGACCTTCAGTGTGTATTCTACAAAAGTTCCAGGAAATTGGCCAGAAGTAGGCCTAGTAGACAAAAAAATATAGAATAAAATTTGTTAATGAAGGCCCTATAGATATCTGTGCTACGAACGTGATATTTCTCACGAAGAAACTGATGATGATGATGATGATGATGATGCTTGTTGTTTAAAGGGGCCTAACTTCGAGGTCATGGGCCCCTAACGAAGAAACTAGATGTTGTTTTCGTGTATACCACTGCTTTCGCCGGCGTCTAATTTATGAAAAAAGAAAGCGTAATTGGCTTAAACAGTTGCCAGGAAAGGATGTAGTTTTTGAAACAATGTTAATGGTAGCAAATTATCTAACAATTTGAACGTTGAGTACTGTGAATAGCTTTCAAGCCTAGTACCTTACAACATTATGGAGAACGCTATAAAGTTTTCATTTGTTTCTTCTTTGTATTTCTGGTTATTAGCCTGTCAGACTATATTTTCGTAAGGCTGACACTGCATTGTGAGCTATTATAATGCTCCTTATGATTTCTGTTTCACAACTATTCCGACTAGAAACTAATAATCCGAGGTAAACGAATTACTTGATCACGCCAGTATGTGGTGGTAGGTCCTGAAGTTGGAAAGCGTGATCTTCATCGACAGTCATTCATTTTGTTTTTCCCCAAATTGATCTCCAATCCCAGTGATATTCTGGATCATGTCTAGAAGTTCACGGACGTCCTTGTCCAGTGTAGTGGTATAATCAGGAACAATAATTATATTGACGCATAAATACTGTTATTTTGACACCAAGTGGACTTCTCCCCAGTGTTAGGCAACACTTTGAACATCTAAATATGGTGAAGTCTTGTGGAGAAAGCCGAATTTTAAGGACACTACGTAATTCCGAAGCCTGGTAACAATGTTCCTATTTTGCTGCTTGAACTTTCTGGTTACTGCCTTCTTTCAGGAGAAATGTAATGGTCTGAGGTTGATAGACCTTGCTGTAATTCTTCAGTTCTTAATTTGCCCTTACTGAATTTTAATATTTAAAACAACCAATCATAGCTCAGACCGCCACGATAAACAAGGCAATCCTGGGCTTCCCACAGGAGACTACCTAGACTAGTGAATCGACACGTGAGGATCTTCCTCACTTAAGACAGCGAGCGAGCTGGGGCAGCATCTATGGTTGGCGGCTTCTTCATCCCAGCATGGAAACTTACTTTCATGTGGTGACGAGAAGATACCAGTGTTCCCTTCTAACATGTAACGCTTAGGGTTGTGCAGCGTCTGCTTAGTTTTAAAGAAGGGCTTCGAAGATTTAAAGACACGGATTTAACCATCCGAGTAGGTGTCATGTCATAAGGAAGCACGGGTGTGGACCCTCGTTTCCCTCATTCATTTTGATTTCTACTGATTTAAAAAAATATGTATCTTCTTGCATATTTTCGGTCGTCAAGTTTTCTTTTCTTAGTCTTAACGTAGTATGGCTTTTCCACTGTGTCACCGGGCTCTCTACTCCATTAGGTGTTATTGTGATCATGTCTTGGGATTGCTTGAATGGGTTCAGCATCCCCTTCGTTTGTGGTTGGCCTATTTCCTATCGAAAATTTATTAAATTATTCTAGGCCCTATAGTATGAGTTTCTGCTCCTGTTTGTTCTGGATCCTTTTGATCCAAGTTTAGTTTTGTTGCTTTCCTGTCGAATAAGGGCTACAAGCGTCAAGTCTGTAAAGGCTTTTAAGCTTTGAAGGTTTCTTTTCCCTTCTGGGAATTAATTATGGAGGTGATTTGAATTTGATACTAGGCCCTTTGGGTCTTGAAGGTTGGGATTTCGTTCTCCCTGTGGAGTATGAATTAAACTAAGTCTATCAAATCAGGTGATCACTGTCCCTGGTTGTGGAATTTTATCGAAAAAATTATATTTAATTAGCAAAAGCTACTAAACATTGGGAACTGGGAGTATATTATCCCCAGCTAACTTTGAAGCTCAGTGAGCTCTCGTTATATTTCTATAAATGTTTATCCCTGTTACTTGTTAAAACCTTTCCATTGTTATTTGTTGTTTGCCATAACTGATTTGAGGGAAAGGAAGGGAAAAAAGGAAAAAAAAAAGATTTAGTAAATACAAACAAAATTTAAAATTTCTCTTATGGTCATTATTTGTCCAGGACCCTAGGCTCTGCCGTTTCTTTCTATCTTCTTGTTTTTCTTTTTTGCTATTGGCTTTACGTCGCACCGACACAGATAGGTCTTATGGCGACGATTTCTATCTTCTACCCTTGTGGAAACAGTTTTCATTACATTTACACAATGCCGATCTTTTTCTGTATCACTCAGTAGGCTACTTAATGGCACATCCTTAGCTTTTCCTTTATCTTGTTTAGATCATCTGAATTTCAGCTCTCCAAATGTTATCATAAGTATATAACAAATTCATCATTAATTAAAAGGAGATGTTAAACTCAGTATCAATAAGAATTATATGAAAGAAAGCGTCGAACTGAAATACTTCCCTGTATTACAAGAACGAGACGTCGGAGTAAACCTGTCGTGTTTTATTAGACCTTATTAAACAGAGTCACTGCTGTAAATCACATAGATGGTATAATTGCGAAGAAAGAGGCGATGGCCTCTCCTCTTGGGAGCACTGAATGCCCCATTACTTCCAACTACCCGTACGCCGAATGTAATACGGTCTATTTCACTTCTCCTTCGGTCAAGTGGAAAGTAACTCAAACCGGATAATAGCAGTTGGTTAATGGAACAACGTCTAGACAGCTCCATTGAAACTTATAATATGCTGGTAAGTCAGAAATTAAGATCAAAAGTTCGGAACAAAAATTCACTTTTCACAGCAACTACACGTATGGTACCAGAAAGTACAGTGGAAGCTCGATAAAACGCAATTGTCAGGGAACACATTTCCACATCGTGTTATACTGTAGATAATGATTATGATAATGATGGTAATTGCTGTTTCAAGGGACTTAACATCGAGGTCATCGGCCTCAGCACCGTGTTATGGCTTAAGGGGCTTTATACACCAACAAACTTCATTTTTTCTGTTGTAGCCTTATCTGATCATAACACTGTTCTACCCCGCATAACGTTTTTGTTTGAGTTGAATTATTTACTCTTTTGGTCGATGAATAAGCAAAGAATCAACTATTTGCACTCATATTTCACAATTTAACATTTTTCAGAATTCCTGAGATGTAGCTATCCACGAGGATGAACCAAAATTGTTACATATAAACCACCAAGGATTCTAATAAATGTATAATTATGTATACTTAAATTAAAATGTAATTTTACTAAAACCTATATCACAATCAGTGACTACAATACTCTGCAACAAGATGCCATAAGCAGAATTTCGGTGGCAAACTCACCTCACTTTTCATTGAATCCACTCTTCAAATACAAACTCCTTTCCATAAAAAAAGATAATCCTTTATCAGACGATCGCGTGCACTACTCCCTGTAACAGAATTGAGACGTGGACATTCATGAAAGCGGACTGACACTACTTTTTAACAGTGTGTCGGATCTTTGGTCCCGTCCAAATTAATGGTGAGTTGAGGATTCGAAAGAAAGTTGAGATCAGGGACTGTACGGGAAACAAAGTGTATCGCAAGGGATTCGTGGACGAAGAGTGCAGTGGATTGGAGATATGATAAGAATGGGCAACGATCATGCAGTGATGAGGGTCTGGGAAGGAACCATGCCAACACCCGTCCGCTTGGAAGACCTCGAAATGATGGAGGGATCAGCAAGGCCACAACTGGTCAACGTGACATGGCGATGTTTTTTCTGATCGACCGAAAGTCTTATAGACTGATAGCACCATCTATGATGTTGAAAATATACTGTATACAAATTTCGGGTAAAGGGAGATACTATGTTCGTGATAAAGATAAGTTTGTGATAAATCTTTGAATACGTATCGTGTCCACTAGAGCGCGACGAAGACCAATCAAGGTCTATAAAGTAATATAGACCTTGAGACCTTTGCAAGTAGCTGGAGACATCTCTTGAGAACCGGGTGAGTTGGCCGTGCGGTTAGAGTCGCACAGCTGTGAGCTTGCATCCGGAAGATAGTGGGTTCGTGTCCCACTGTCGGCAGCCTTGAAGATGGTTTTCCGTGGTTTTCTATTTTCACACCAGGCACAGGTGGGGCTGTACATTAATTAAGGCTACGGCTGCTTCCTTTCCACTCCTAGGCCTTCCCTATCCCATCGTCGCAATAAGACCTACCTGTGTCGGTGCGACGTAAAGCAAAATAGCAATAACAACTTCTCTTGGGAACTCAAGGAACTAGTACTAAAGTTGAAATTCTTAGTCTTCAGTAGGGAAATTCATGATACTTATTCAAATATTTATTACGAACTTACCTGTATCATGAATATACCTCCCTTTACCCTTCGGTGGTCCATTCTAGAGAATAAAACCTCTGCTTTCTAGGAGAGTGAAGAAATTCCCGGTTTTGTTCTACTGTAGTGGACATTGTACTATGCCTTGAAAACGTTGGGAACAAAAAGCTGTTAATAACCAAGCACATCATAAAGTCATTTTTTTTCACACGTAACGCTCAATAATACCGTACACGTGTGTTTAAAAAGACACCTCTCAAATGACGGTAGAAGTACTAAATATTTTCTTTACACTTTCTCTAGTGTATGAAACTCCTTAACCGCTTTGCTCTGGAGGCTGTAAAATCGATGCTTGTATCGAGGTCGATTCCTGAACGAAAGCTGCCAGTTTCGTATACGTTTCGGAGGGTTTAAAGACAGCTGTCTGAAATGAAGACCTTTGGATGGGACCTATTTTGGATACGCCAGAGACGTCGGATCAATCAATCAGTCAACCAATCATTGATCTGCCCAGATGGCAGATGCCCTATCAATTGCTTACCTAGCTTTCTCTTTAACATTCTCAAAAAACTTGCAGGTGTATCGAACATTCCCACTGATAACTTATTCCAATCCCTATAAATGAATATTTGTCCCAGATTATCCTATTGAATTCGAAACTTTATCTTCCTACTTTTAAAAGCTCCGCTCAAGCTTAACAAAGAAGCAGTTGAGAACAACCTGCACACCATCTCTTGAGCCATAGCCCGTGATCAGAACATCTGCAAGGCGTCTCTATTGCGCATATTGCAACCCAACAAATTGTATACTTTAAATATGATATGTAATAGTCTAATAAATACCTTTGGTGTTAATTATTGTGGCTCTCATACGATTGAAATAAATGTATACACGTATTTTACTATTCTGGGTTCGAACCTCTGAACACACGGTACAGCAATGGCCGATAACAACCACGTATAAGTCGGTAGCACCTGCTCTTAGACCGTACCATTTCAGTCCCAACGCAGCTTCTGTTCAGCACGGAGGCCTTTTATGGTTTCACGAGTTCATTCAATATTGCTTCGTTATTGGTTGTTTGTCAACAACAAATACACGAATTGTAAGCCATGCACTTACACAAGTAGTTATTTATTATCGGACGACAGAGGAGGTATTTTCACGTTCTACTGTAAATTATGGGTTGCATAAATCCGAAGAAATAGGGACGGCTAAATCACCCAGTATAATTTGCTTCCGTACCTCGTCATCCTCTCCTATGTAGATCACAGATGATTTCGGCGTATTGTTCGTCCTATGCTTCACATATGCATCTTCTCTCTTAACTGAGTGTTGAACACATGACACCCAAGCTTTGAGATTGACTGTTGAAGCCTCATCATGTCGACATTTAATATTGGGGAAACATTATTTCTGCTATAGTATGATTTCACCTGGGACCATACAAATTCAATGGCGCTCGGTATGCAGTAATAAGGAGGGAACCGTAACACTTCGTGTCCGTGTGAGGCTGCCAGCTGCTCTGACGCATCCCTGTTATTGATACTGACAGATCTCATTGCTTCTAGCACAACTGCCGTAATGGGCATGAAGTTAGTCACGGCAATCTTATTGAACTCCATAAAGTGCACAATGTCTTTAACGGTGCTGTTCATTGTAGCTGTTCGAACAATTTTACACGATGTTCGGCTGCCTTATCGATCACAATTACGCATTTCCGGTCTCTTGGTAGGTTTTCTACTAGGGAAATCTGTGGCAGTCTCTTCATTATGGCTGTCATTTTTGTGGTTAACGATACTTCAAGCCGACCCACCTCTCATTTCTCCCCGTGTGCAACACGGTTGCGAACTGGAGTAATTCAATTTGTTTTAAACTTCCCCTTCTTATTACCCAGCTTTTGTCGGTGTCACTTAACGTCTTTGTACGGATCCCAAAATAGCGGGTTCCAACCCAGCAGATGTGGTCGGATTTTTGAAAGACGGAGAAAAGTCTATTAGACACTTCATGTCGTACGGTGTCGGAAATGAAAACGATCTCTTCTTACACACTTGGTGTTCACCCATAAACGCCCAAGAGAGATTCGGTTTATTTTGCCATCTAGGCCTAGAGTAAAACGAAACGTCGAAGTTGTCGAGCAGGCACTCAGATGGCGCCAAATTGAACGTCTAATAATAATAATAATTAATAATTAATAATAATAATAATAATAATAATAATAATAATAATAAATAATCATCATGATAATCATAATAATAATAACCGTCTAAGCCCGGCGTAGGTTATTCGTCTTCATGAAAACAGTTCTTTCTCCGGCACTTCGGCGGCTTTGAAAACCGTAAAAGTACTTATTGGATGTAAAACCAATAACATTATTATATTATGTGCTAGTGGAACGAGGAGGGAAATAGTTCCCCATTGCTTTTCTTGCTGAGCCAGAATGTATTAGTGCATAGCAGCCTACCAAGTCCAGTGAAATCAGCTGACCCGACGAGTGGCACATACACACGCGCGCGCGCTCGAGATCGCTGCTCCAGTTTTATGACCGATGCCCTTCCTGACACAAACCTTATGTATTCACTATCGTGCGTGTCAGACCTGTCGTATCACCCCCCACCCCTCCACCTCCAGCCCCCAACACTAGGCTATCAGTTGGGAGATTAAACCGACACCTTTGGGGCCCCTAGCTGAGTCTGACACCATGCCCATTTGTACAAGGTTATTCACTTTCATCTTTTCTATCTGACGTCTCTTGGTGAACGCTTATTGGGATTCCGAAGGTATTACGGGTACATTTGAGAGGCCAATGAAGTAATTTAAAACGTCCATGGTCCTCCATTTCAGTTTTCGATAACTTCATTCTTTGAAGGGTTGGTTGTTTTCTCTTCCTCCGATGATTATTTCGCATCATTGTCTAATAATAATAATAATGTTATTTGCTTTACGTCCCACTAACAACTTTTTACGGTCTTCGGAGACGCCGAGGTGCCGGAATTTAGTCCCGCAGGAGTTCTTTTACGTGCCAGTAAATCTACCGACACGAGGCTGTCGTATTTGAGCACCTTCAAATACCACCGGACTCATCAATGTCTAATCCTTGCCCTGTATGTTCAATTGTACCTATACACTCCCACTCTACTCTTTCATCGTATTGCAAATTTCAGTTTGATTAATGCATTGCAATAGTAAATTATTGTTAATTCGGAATAATTAGCTTCAAGAGGAGAACTAATCAGGACATCAAAAGGCACTGAAGCTTGCATTCTACATTACACTACCCACATTATCCAAATGACTATACTGCGCGATACTTTAGAAGCTAATCAGAAGATGCCTAGCCGAGGCGGTAAAAGGGTGCTCGGTTCATCTGCGTCAGGAGGAGGCCAGGCGAGTTGGCCGTGCGGTTAGGAGTGCGCAGCTGTGAGCTTGCATCCGTGAGATAGTGGGTTCGAGCCCACTGTCGGCTGTCCTGAAGAGGGTTTTCCGTGGTTTCCCATTTTAATACCAGGCAAATGTTGGGCCTGTACCTTAATGAAGGCCACTGCCGATTCTTTCCCACTCCTAGGCCTTTCCTATCCTATCGTCACCATAAGTCCTATCTGTGTCGGTGTGACGTAAAGCAAGTTGTAAAAAAATGAGTAGAACAATTTAAGAAGCGAGATTTCCGCTTCTGAAGATGCACGTGGCCCTGAGGTTCACTGAGCCTACACCAAAAGAGAGTGCCAGGTTAATTCCTACGGGCGAAGGAGACCAGGCATAGGGCTAAGCACTCTGTTTCACTTAGTGCCGAGGTTACGGATAGTGGGAGCCTTTAGTTTCCACTCCTTCAAAGACCTTCGTAATTTGTGTGGAGATGGCTTAGCTTTGCTTCGACACTAATATAGCTGCAGCTGAAATTAAGTTGAAGGTTCAGTCATACGGAGAAGTGTCTCATTTAACAGCGAACTTAATATCTCACTCAGGTTTCTTTAGATGGGCGAAAGCTTTCAAACCCGAAATTACATTCTATTTCTCATCAAAGGCAACATGTAATCTACAATATTTATTTATTTTTATTGAATTTAGAAATATATCTTCTTCTTATTCTTCTCCTTCTACCGCTTTTCCCACGCCTGTGGGGTCGCGGGTACGAACTGTGTCAAACGTGTGAGTTTGGCACTGTTTTACGGCCGGATGCCCTTCCTGACGCCAACCCTATATGGAGGGATTTAATCACTATTGAGTGGTCCGACTGCATGGCTAAATGGTTAGCGTGCTGGCCTTTGGTCACAGGGGCCCCGGGTTCGATTCCCGGCAGGGTTGGGAATTTGAACCATTATTGGTAAATTTCGCAGGCACGGGGGCTGGGTGTATGCGTCGTCTTCATCATCATTTCATACTCAACATGACGCGCAGGTCGCCTAAGGGATTCAAATCAAAAGACCTGCAC
Organism: Anabrus simplex; assembly: GCF_040414725.1. Lineage (NCBI taxonomy): Eukaryota > Metazoa > Arthropoda > Insecta > Orthoptera > Tettigoniidae > Anabrus > Anabrus simplex. The sequence goes on along the minus strand of NC_090267.1, from coordinate 452,428,053 downwards.
GTGGCGAACCGAACATGTCCTCGGACACTCCCGGCACTAAAATCCATACGCCATTTCATTTTTTACTATTGAGTGTTTCTGTGGTGGTTGGTTGTGTAGGGTGTGTTGTCTGAATATGAAGAGGAAAGTGTTGGAACAAACACAAACCCCCAGTCCTTGAGCCAGAAGAATTAATCAAACGCGATTAAAATCTCCCGACCCGGCCGGGAATCGAACTCGGTACCCACTGAACCGAAGGCCTCAGCGCTGACCATTCAGAACTCTATTTGAGATCCTAAAATGAAAAAGGTGCTGATCGGTTTGGCTCCTTGCCCAAATGTTCAGTATAGCGGATCCGGGTTAGCGGTATCTAGTTAATTTCTCTTATTTGGGAACTGGGCCCCGTGGTGTAGGGGTAGCATGCCTGCCTCTTACCCGGAGGCCCCGGGTTCGATTCCCGGCCAGGTCAGGGATTTTTACCTGGACCTGAGGGCTGGTTCGAGGTCCACTCAGCCTACGTGATTAGAATTGAGGAGCTATCTGACGGTGAGATAGCGGCCCCGGTCTAGGAAGCCAAGAATAACGGCCGAGAGGATTCGTCGTGCTGACCACACGACACCTCGTAATCTGCAGGCCTTCGGGCTGAGCAGCGGTCGTTTGGCAGGCCAAGGCCCTTCAAGGGCTGTAGTGCCATGGGGGGGGGGGGATTTGGGAACTGAGTGTTCGTATTCGTTTTATTACACCCCTCTTTATTTACACACAACACTACCAGCCAGCAAAAGAAACAAGCAATACATACACATAATGTCAGCGTCGGCCGTAAAACTGAGCTTAATCCATATGTAGTGCCGACCCAAAGTAATTGAGAAAAAGTGGGGAAAGTAGAACAAGTAAGGAGGAGGACAAGTATCGGCTTGGGAGCTGCTTTAAAACATGAGAGTTCAGCAGTTCTGTGTTCCCATATTGCACAGAGGGGAACAAGATAAGGGAAATTAAAACTGTGTTTACAGGATGAAATTACTGTACAATCTTTTTAGGTATACTGTATTAAAGACCCGCTGTACTTGTGGTTCGCTAACGGATAAAACAAGAGATAAGACAAGAAAGAGCCATGGACCAACGAGATCCGAGTAAAAATGAATAAAATAATTTTCAACAGTGTTTGAAGAGTGTGAATTACGCGCGTAAAGAATAAACCAATGGAAGAAAGAAAGGAAAAGAACGTCAGGACGAAAAAGTAAGTTAATCAATGAGAAAAAAGAAAGAAAGAAGACAATTAAGACCGATGTTTTAGACGTGTTGCCAGGAAAGCGGCGAGCGGGGTAAAAGTACCAACTCCTGATTCCAAGATGTTTTATGCTTGATAAACTGTAAAATACGTAAACCAAACCCCATAACGCTACAGTCCTAAAGGGCATAGGCCTACCAAACGATCGCTACTGACCGCTGCTCCGCCCAAAGGCCTGCACATTACGAGGCGACGCGTGGTCAGCGCGACGGATCCCTCTCGACCGTTATTCTTAGCTTCCTGGACCGAGCCCGCTATATCACGACCAGAAAGCTCCTCAATTGTTCTCCTGTAGGCTGAGTGGATATCGAACCAGCCCTCAATAAGGAGAACATTCGTAATCTGGACGAGAATCGAACCCGGGGCCACCGGGAAAAATTAGTGCAATTGTACTAGACAAAAGAGCGATTTAATTTCGTGTGGCTATTTCTAGCCGAATGCAGCCCTTGTAAGGCAGACCCTGCGATGAGGGTGGGCGGCATCTGCCATGTGTAGGTAACTGCGTGTTATTGTGGTGGATAACAGTGTTATGTGTGGTGTGTGAGTTGCAGGGATGTTGGGACAGCACAAACACCCAGTCCCCGGGCCATTGGAATTAACCAAGGATGGTTAAAATCCCCGACCCGGCCGGGAATCGAACCCTGGACCCTCTGAACCGAAGGCCAGTACTCTGATCATTCAGCCAACGAGTCGGACAAAAGAGTGATTGAATGGGTGGTTATATTTCTTGAAAGTAGAACTCAGAGAATTCTAGGCGAAGCTTTATCTGACCCTGTAATAATTAGGAGGGGAATTCCTAAAAACAGTTTTTATGTTTCTAGACTGCGGGCTGGCGTAAAATAAGTAGGGTATAAATAATAACGGACAAAACTGGGGAATAAACCACAGGCAAATATTCTGACCGCGACTCTCGATCTGATAAATTAACCTTACATTAGATCAGTAGAGGACAAAAGGGATGCAGTACCTCAGGAGCTTTCATCTTGAGAGAGTAGGTGGGTGTCTACGGGGCTCCTATCTGAATCTCACGGCTTATATTTACTTACGTCAGGATTTCATCTTCCTTATCCGACCTCTCCTTACAACTCTTTTTCTTACTACCTTGACAGTGTTAGGTTTTGTGAGGCCTAAACTTCTTCCTTTTTCACGCCCTTCGTGCCCCTTTCCTTTCTTTTTCCGGTACCCTCATTTGTTGAAGGGTCGAGCCTCTTACATTTTTCCTTTGATAAGTGTTGAGAGAGGATGGTTGCCCAGATTTACTTCCTCTTAAAGCAATAAGGATAAATTAAAGGAACTTAATAGGAAATTAATCTAGCAAAGAAGTCAGCAAAGAATAACAAGATGGCAAGGATAATTGGCATTCATACAAATTTTAGTGAAAAATGGAAAGGTATCTTTAGGTACTTTAGGGCAGAAACAGGTTGCAAGAAGGACTTTCCAGGAATCATTAATGAACTAGGGGAGTGTGTATGCGAGGATCTTCAAAAGGCTGAAGTATTCAGTCAGCAGTATGTAAAGATTTTTGGTTACAAGGATAATGTCCAGATTCAGGAGGTGACTGATACCAAAGAAGTATTAAAATTTATCTATTATAACAACGACATTTACAATAAAATACAAAATACAAAAGTTGAAATCTAGGAGAGCAGCTGGAATTGATAAGATTTCGGGGGATATTCTATAGACAATGGTTTGGGATATAGTACCATATCTGAAGTACTTATTTGATTATTGTTGTATGAAGGAGCTATACCTAATGAATGGAGGGTTTGGGAAAGCATTCTTTCTGATTATATTAGATATGTTTGCGAAATTAATAACTGGCTGGATAGAAGGCAGTTCTGGTTTGGGAGAGGTTATTCCACTGAAGCTCAGCTTGTAGGATTCCAGCAAGCTGTAGCAGATATCTTGGATTCAGGTCAAATGGACTGTATTGCGATTGACCTATCTAAGGCATTTGATAGGGTGGATCATGGGAGACTACTGGCAAAAATGAGTGCAATTGTACTAGACAAAAGAGTGATTGAATGGGTGGTTATATTTCTTGAAAACAGAACTGAGAGAATTAGAGTAGGCGAAGCTTTATCTGACGCTGTAATAATTAAGAGGGGAATTCTCCAAGGCAGTATTATTGAACTTTTAAATTTTCTTACATATACTGGAAGAGTACCAAATATGCAATATGCTTGTAATATGATATACCCAAATATCTGTTAAGTTAAAATTGGCATCACTGCATGGAAAACGTAGAAGAAGCATGTACAAGAAAGGGCTCAGTGGTGGCAAGTTGAGGGAAGTCACTCGAGCTGCGTTCTTTGTCTCTGACAGTCGACCAAGTAATTTTCAACCTCCAAGAAGTTTTGGGAATGTAAGAATTGCAGTCCTTTACAAACCAAGGTATTTTTAAAACGCTTATTAGCTGTGCGTATAGGGTGAACTATCCATATAAACTATGTAGTGGACAAATAAATTCGATGAAATGACACGTGTAATTTGTAAGATAGAAATTAAATGCGGCTGGGTACCTAATATGGGATACTGTGGGATTCCAATTATGGAATAGTATTCCATATTAGGAGCCATACTTTTGCAATATGCATAGGTAGTTTTTCTCTCCTTCAGAACCATAGCCGGTATCTTTCACTGTTCTTTTCTCTTGCCTTGGCCTATTCTGTTCCCGAAACCTAATCCGTTATGCTCCTCATTTGATCTGACATACAGTATATTGCAAATTTTAATTCTGGTGTTCGTATTAATTGCTTCCACTGCTCTGCTCTTAATTCGAGTCACCTTTGGAATGCATATTACTATTATTATTTCCACGGCCTCCAACCACCCTTCATAGTAGTATGGTAACAGAACAGTTCTACAAACAAACTGAGCATATGTTATAACTCACGACAAAATGAGTGAACGGTTTGTTGACAATAAAATTCTATTTACAGAGAACAAAACCAAGATTTACAATTTTCTTTTGAGCAATCTACTGAACTATACAAATGTTGTTCTTTCCCAACCATCGCACTTATTTTAATCGAAAAGCAAACAAGAAAGAAAGAAAGAAAGAAAGAAAGAAAGAAAGAAAGAAAGAAAGAAGGAAAGAGGGAAAACGGGAATAGAATGGGAGGGGAGGAAACGGAAAGAGATACCTGCCTAATGATAAGTTAATGAACCACCCAATAGATACAACATATTGCAGAATTACAAACATCAAGCAAAAGGAGAAATAGATAAACACACGTTACACTAAAAAGAGATCTTCAAAGATGAAGTCCGTTGATTAAACACACGAAAAATGACATTAATGGAAAACTGCATCTACAGATAGTCAGCCGATATGTAGGACAATATTAGAAACGTTTACTAGCCTAGCGAGAGTTGCGATTATCCGACAGGGCTGTTCAGTGACGGTCTCATTCAACCTCGAATAGTGCAACATACTGTAGATCAGAACCACAGTTCATGCATAACCTTGAAGAGGACTTGGAAGGCAATAGGAATCGAACACGCACATCTCAGAAAACATGAAACCATGTTCATAGTTTGCTATCATCCGTAGACCGATGAAAAAAGATAAAAGTCTTGATTGGAAATGGCATGCTCGCCTATAGTATTTAGAGAAGTAAAACTGCTCAAGTTCCAAATTTAGAAAGGTAAATAAAAATGTGTCCGCCTCTGTGGTGTAGTGGTTAGCGTGATTAGCTGCAACCCCCGGAGGCCCGTGTTCGATTCCCGGCTCTGCCACGAAATTTGAAAAGTGGTACGAGGGCTGGAACGGGGTCCACTCAGCCTCGGGAGGTCAACTGAGTAGAGGTGGGTTCGATTCCCACCTCAGCCATTCTGGAAGTGGTTTTCCGTGGTTTCCCACTTCTCCTCCAGGCGAATGCCGGGATGGTACCTAACTTAAGGCCACGGCCGCTTCCTTCCCTCTTCCTTGCCTATCCCTTCCAATCTTCCCATCCCTCCACAAGGCCCCTGTTCAGCATAGCAGGTGAGGCCGCCTGGGCGAGGTACTGGTCATACTCCCCAGTTGTATCCCCCGACCCAGAGTCTGAAGCTCCAGGACACTGCCCTTGAGGCGGCAGAGGTGGGATCCCTCGCTAAGTCCGAGGGAAAAACCGAACCTGGAGGGTAAACAGATGATGATGATGAAATAAAAAGGAAGGAAAGCTATATGCACAGCTCCATAACAACGAATGTAACACTCCACGTCCACCTTCAACATAGGCTGAAGTCCATCTCACAAGGGGACATTCCCTACTCGTCAGCACCGATTTCGCTCATATTAATCGAACATGCGGGGCTTAGCTAGAAATGAAAGTACCCAAAGTGGGAACTCTAGATGGCCAAGCGTATAGAAAATAAAAATAAAAATGTTGATGCGGCTCTCCCACCGTATAACCCGCTTACGTTAGCGGGTACGCCGAGCGGTTGTTGGCGTAGCGGTAAGAGCTCGGACTGGTATTTCGGTGGTCGTGGGTTCGACTCCCCGTGTGGAGAATATTTTTCTCAATTTTTATATTATTCATTTATTTTCTTTCTTTCTTTGTTACTCTCCAAGGTCGGTTTTTACTTCGTACTCAGCGAGGGATCCCACCTCTACCGCCTCAAGGGCAGTGTCCTGGAGCTACAGACTCTGGGTCGGGGTATACAACTGGGGAGGATGATCGGTACCTCGCTCAGCCGGCCTCAACTGCTATGCTGAACAGGGGCCTTGTGGGGGGATGGGAAGTTTGGAAGGGATAAACAAGGAAGAGGGAAGGAAGCGGCCGTGGCCTTAAGTTAGGTACCATCCCGGCATTTGCCTGGAGGAGAAGTGGGAAACCACGGAAAACCACTTCCAGAATGGCGGACTGAATTTATTTTACTTATTTATAAGCGCACAACTGTAGAAAATTTGGAGTTGCGAACTTTCCCGACGTGTTCAAACAGAAATTCTTCTTTTTTCTCCTTTATTGGCTATCTCCCCTACTCGGGGATTGTGCCATAAATGTGAATAGTCATTTCGCTGTAAGATTCGTTTTCACCTGACAAGTGTCCGACTCGTTGGCTGAACGGTCAGCGTACTGCCCTTCGCTTCAGAGGGTCCTGGGTTCGATTCCCGGCCAGGTCGGGAATTTTAACCTTAATTGGTTAATTCCAATGGCACGGGGGCTGGGTGTATGTGTTGTCTTCATCATCATTTTATTCTCATCACGACGCGCAGGTCGCCTACGGGAGTCAAATAGAAAGACCTGTACTTGGCGAGCCGAACCCGCCTGGGATATCCCGGCACTAAAAGCCATACGACATTTCACATTTCATAGCTGACAAGTGAAGGTTGCTCCTGGCGGCTGTTCACAAACAATATATTCTTGGCGCAGGTAGACAATGAAATCCCAATTTTTTTACCTTTTCTATGCCTTTTGCGTATTTTTTTGCTAGGGGCTTTACGTCGCACCGACACAGATAGGTCTTATGGCGACGATGGGATGGGAAAGGCCTAGGAGTTGGAAGGAAGCGTCCGTGGCCTTAATTAAGGTACAGCCCCAGCATTTGCCTGGTGTGAAAATGGGAAACCACGGAAAACCATCTTCAGGGCTGCCGATAGTGGGATTTGAACCTATCTCCCGGATGCAAGCTCACAGCCGCACGCCTCTACGCGCACGGCCAACTCGCCCGGTCTTTTGCGTATTCATCATCATCATCATCATCTGTTTACCCTCCAGGTTCGGCTTTTCCCTCGGACTGAGCGAGGGATCCCACCTCTACCGCCTCAAGGGCAGTGTCCTGGAGCTTCAGACTCTTGGTCGGGGGACACAACTGGGGAGTATGACCAGTACCTCGCCCAGGCGGCCTCACCTGCTATAGTGAACAGGGGCCTAGTAGGGGGATGGGAAGATTGGAAGGGATAGGCAAGGATGAGGGAAGGAAGCGGCCGTGGCCTTAAGATAGGTACCATCCCGGCGTTTGCCTGGAGGTGAAGTGGGAAACCACGGAAAACCACTTCGAGGATGGCTGAGGTGGGAATCGAACCCGCCTCTACTCAGTTGACCTCCCGAGGCTGAGTGGACCCCGTTCCAGCCCTCGTACCACTTTTCAAATTTCGTGGCAGAGCCGGGAATCGAACCCGGACCTCCGGGGGTGGCAGCTAATCACGCTAACCACTACACCACAGAGGCGGCTTCTTTTGCGTATTTATTTATTTATTTATTTATTTATTTATTCCCGACTTACATTTGTGGCGAAGTTAGGGCTCACGGCCCTCTCAAATAAGTAAATAAAATTAATTATTCATTTATTTGCGTAATTGAAAAATGAATAACATAAAAGTTGACAGAGAAAACAGTCTCCCCACGGGGAGTAGTACCCACGACCATCGAATTACCAGTCCGAGCTCTTACCGCTATGCCAACAACTGCTCGGCGAGCGCGCTAACGTGAGTGGCTTATACGGTGCGAGAGCCGCGTCAACATTTTTATTTTTATTTTCTATTCACTTGGCCATCTGGAGTTCCCACTTCGGGTACTTTCATTTCTAGCCAAGCCCTGCATGTTCTATAAATTTGAGTGAAATCGGTGGTGACGAGTAGGGAATGCCCCCGTGTCAGTTGGATATGAGGGAAGCCGCGCCAGTAGGCACAACAGTACAGCGTGACGTCATCAGGAGTATCAGCTGACTAGAAGGCAGTTAGTTGACAAGACATAGCGGACCAGAATAGCAGAGATGATGGACGTTGTGCCTCCGTGGCTCAGACGGCAGCGCGTCGGCCTCTCACCGCTGGATACCGTGGTTCAAATCCCGGTCACTCCATGTGAGATTTGTGCTGGACAAAGCGGAGGCGGGACAGGTTTTTCTCCGGGTACTCCGGTTTTCCCTGTCATCTTTCATTCCAGCAACACTCTCCATTCAGTCATTAATAAATCACTTTGGGAGTGGCGACCCCATCGTACTAATAGCCTATATAAGATTCATTCATTACATCCCTGACCCGGTCAATGACTGGAAAACAGGTTGTAGGTTTTCATTTTCGATGGAGGTTGTATACGTGCGGGGTATATCCATTTCCAGTAGATATCGGCGATGAGATGACTCGCTGAGAGAAATGCGGCGTATTTCCAATTACCGTAAACGACGGCGATGAGGTGAGTCCATTGCAGTAGCTGAGAGGATGGAGGTTATGTGCGTGCTGCATATTTCCAATTGCCGTAAATGTCGGTGATGAGGTGAGTCCATTATATAATTTAGACAAATATCAAGTGTTAAACAAACTGAAAGAAGTAGCTGTAAAATTAGACAGATTGTAGCAACATGACAAGCGTTTAAATTTAAAAATGTCAAAAAGGAGTTAGTCATTTTTATGAAAATAAAAAGGAATTCCATATTTAGTATTCTTCCTTTATAAATTACATGAGTAAAGAAGTGGAATCAGAGATAAGGCTTTTTGCGGATGATGTTATTCTATATAGAGTAATAAATAAGTTACAAGAGTGCGAGCAACTGAAAAATGTTCGACAATGTTGTGAAATGAACAGTAGGCAATGGTATGATGATAAACGGGGTTAAAAGTCAGGTTGTGCGTTTCACAAATAGGAAAAGTCCTCTCAGTTTTAATTACTGCGTTGATGGGGTGAAAGTTCCTGTTGGGGATCGATGTAAGTACCTAGGTGGTAATCACATAAATGGGATTGTAAATAAAGGGTACAGATCTCTGCACATGGTTATGAGGATATTTGGGGGCTGTAGTAAGGAAGTAAAGGAGAGAGCATATATGTCTCTGGTAAGACCGCAACTAGAGTATAGTTCCAGGTATGGGACCCTCACCAGGGTTACTTGATTCAGGGACTGGAAAAAATCCAAAGAAAAGCAGCTCGATTTGTTCTGAGTGATTTCCGACAAAAGAATAGCATTACAAAAATGTTGCAAAGTTTTGGGCTGGGAAGACTTGGGAGAAAGGAGACGAGCTGCTCGAGGAAATGGTATGCTCCGAGCTGTCAGTGGAGAGATGGCGTGGAATGACATCAGTAGACGAATAAGTTTGAGTGGTCTCTTTAAAAGTAGGAAACATCACAATATGAAGATAAAGTTGGAATTCAAGAGGACAAATTTGGGCAAATATTCGTTTATAGGAAGGGGAGTGAGGGATTGGAGTAACTTACCAAGGGAGATGTTCAATAAATTTCCAATTTCTTTGCGATCATTTAAGAAAAGACTAGGAAAACAACAGATAGGGTATCTCCCACCTGGGTGACTGCCTAAGTGCAGATCAGTAGTGACTAACCGCCATCACCAGCAAATATGCAGCGATCACAGCGTTCGATGTGAGTATGGAATTCCTTTAAGTTAATTTTGTGTGACTTCTTTTGTTATCTTTCGGAAACCATCGCTCTTCTTTAAGGACTGTTCTCTTCCACTCCTGACAGTGTTACGGTATCTGAAGTTTACAGTGATTACTATAACTAAAACCGCTATCACTAGCAGAATACAACGGACTTATTGAATTATGTCACACAACGTACTACAGCAGTACCTTCGCGAAAATTTATATAAAGTAATCTTTAGAGTACGACCGTAACCTGTTCGATTATTCTACATGCCCGGCTCCATGGCTAAATAGTTAGCGTGCTGGCCTTTGGTCAAAGGGGTTTCGGGTTCGATTCCCGAAAGGGTAGGGAATATTAACCATAATTGGTTAATTTCGCTGGCACGGGGGCTGGGTGTATGTGTTGTTTTCATCGTCATTTCATCCTCATCACGACGCGCAGGTCGCCTACGAGCGTCAAATCAAAAGACCTGCATCCGGTGAATCGAACTTGTCCTTGGGCACTCCCGGCACTGAAAGCCATACGCCATTTTTTTATTCTACCTGATGTACTTGTTACGTGCTCCCTAATCACAGCTACTATGTTCATCTTTCATCTTACCTTCTGCCTACTTCGCCGCCGTGCTGCCGTAAACATTCCAACTGGACTTACTGTGCTCTGTCTGCTCACTCGCCTCACCAGCAACTGCTTGCTGTTTCGCCTCTCTCGCCTGCACTCGATTACGTCACCTGTTTCTCTTATGTTCTCGACTACGCTTCGCTCCGGTATAAAAGTCGCCACTATCATCGGTCAGGCATTCTCTGTGTATGTAAGCGGTGGGAGCAGGAACTCTTTCGCACGGCTGGCCCGTAGCGATTTTAAATAATTTTCGTTCTACGTGACATCATTTCATCTCAGTGCAGAGTGAGCAGACTTGTAATTGATATTCTGATACTTTGGATTTTCTTCACTTCTTGGCCCCTCAGGCCTTAACTCACATATTTTTCGAGATTTGCCCCATTCTGGGCACGTCATGTTTGTTTAAACAACAATCCTTCAGATTTGGTCATAATCTTGTGCAAAGGACTTGAGCTTGGGCGAACTTTTCTCATTGATACGGAACTTTGTGTACATCCTATGTGCGTGTGATATCAAAATCATTGAAATAGATATAGCAGCCTGATTTTTACCCTCTCTCACCCTCGCCATTCCCTTCAACACTGCTTCCCATTCCCTGTCCTTACCTATATTTTCTGTTCCTCTGGCCTCCTTCCTATTTCACAAATTTTACGTGGTTCTTAATTGTAATAGTGGCCTTTACGCATTGTTAACTGTTTCGCATATTGTGTGTAATTATGGTGCTTTTTCTCTTTTAACGTGTAAACATTGCTGTTAGATCCCTTCTCTATTGTCGATAAGATATTCTATTTCCAGTCGAACCTACTTATTATTCCATAATGTTTCGCCAGGTGTACGTGTTATTTCTAGTTATAGGGATATACCTAGGTCTAGTCACGGTCTCATGATCGTCCCTGTTGAATTTTTCTTTGTATTGTCATAGTATCTTGAAAATTCGAGTCACGATCTCAAATCAACTTTTCCCTTAATGAGTCCCATTGTAACCTTTTGAATTTTAGCTTATGCTTGAAAATAGAGCAATTACTGTAATTTGATCTCAATAATTATCAGAATTTCTTGATTGTTAAAATTGTATCCTTTTGGTGGTTTTGTTAATACACTGACTGACAGAGCAAATGCAACACCAAGAAGGAGTGGTCAGAACTTTATGCCAATTGCAGGGTAGACTGACGTCACTGAGGTATGCTCATGATGTGAAATGCGCCGCTGTGAAATGCGCCGCTGTGCTGCGCACGTAGCGAACGATAAATGGGACACGGCGTTGGCGAATGGCCCACTTCGTACCGTGATTTCTCAGCCGACAGTCATTGTAGAACGTGTTGTCGTGTGCCACAGGACACGTGTATAGCTAAGAATGCCAGGCCGCCGTCAACGGAGGCATTTCCAGCAGACAGACGACTGTACGAGGGGTATGGTGATCGGGCTGAGAAGGGCAGGTTGGTCGCTTCGTCAAATCGCAGCCGATACCCATAGGGATGTGTCCACGGTGCAGCGCCTGTGGCGAAGATGGTTGGCGCAGGGACATGTGGCACGTGCGAGGGGTCCAGGCGCAGCCCGAGTGACGTCAGCACGCGAGGATCGGCGCATCCGCCGCCAAGCGGTGGCAGCCCCGCACGCCACGTCAACCGCCATTCTTCAGCATGTGCAAGACACCCTGGCTGTTCCAATATCGACCAGAGCAATTTTCCGTCGATTGGTTGAAGGAGGCCTGCACTCCCGGCGTCCGCTCAGAAGACTACCATTGACTCCACAGCATAGACGTGCACGCCTGGCATGGTGCCGGGTTAGAGCGACTTGGATGAGGGAATGGCGGAACGTCGTGTTCTCCGATGAGTCACGCTTCTGTTCTGTCAGTGATAGTCACCGCAGACGAGTGTGGCGTCGGCGTGGAGAAAGGTCAAATCCGGCAGTAACTGTGGAGCGCCCTACCGCTAGACAACGCGGCATCATGGTTTGGGGCGCTATTGCGTATGATTCCACGTCACCTCTAGTGCGTATTCAAGGCACGTTAAATGCCCACCGCAACGTGCAGCATGTGCTGCGGCCGGTGGCACTCCCGTACCTTCAGGGGCTGCCCAATGCTCTGTTTCAGCAGGATAATGCCCGCCCACACACTGCTCGCATCTCCCAACAAGCTCTACGAGGTGTACAGATGCTTCCGTGGCCAGCGTACTCTCCGGATCTCTCACCAATCGAACACGTGTGGGATCTCATTGGACGCCGTCTGCAAACTCTGCCCCAGCCTCGTACGGACGACCAACTGTGGCAAATGGTTGACAGAGAATGGAGAACCATCCCTCTGTACCTCGACGTGTTTCTGCGTGCATCGCCGCTCGCGGTGGTCCTACATCCTACTGAGTCGATGCCGTGCGCATTGTGTAACCTGCATATCGGTTTGAAATAAACATCAATTATTCGTCCGTGCCGTCTCTGTTTTTTCCCCAACTTTCATCCCTTTCGAACCACTCCTTCTTGGTGTTGCATTTGCTCTGTCAGTCAGTGTACATCTTGTGATTTGAACCTTGTTGTTTGAGCTGTTTTGCTATCCCTACTTCGCCTCCTTTTTTTTTCTTATGTACTTACCACGGTATACTTTCTGGGTAAAGGTCCAGAAAAAAATCCCTGCGCTAATTCTGCTGATGTCTTGGAATTTATTCTGATTATATGCTTCGCCTTATTTCCCTATGTCGTCTGGTAGTCGAGCTTGCGAATACTATATGTGCACTACGAAAGACTTGGCTGGTGTATTCTATTGCGCGTGACTTTGGGCTCAGTGGTTTGGTTTCTAGGCACACACTGATTTATAACTTGGCTTTGCATTCGCATTTTCTCATCGTTAAGCTTTGACTCTGTAACCTTGATGCACTCAATGTACCCCCCATTATCAGCAGATATTATCAATTTACGCAACGTAATGCAAATTATACCTAACAACTCCTGACAAGATCTGGACGATACAAGTCGTACTGCATATTATTGCCTAGAGAGCAAGAAGTCTGATTGTTAATAGATCTTCTGATTGGCATTCCTATACTCCGAAAAGTCGAAATGTGTTTCTTTCAAGGAACTCTAATATTGTAGTTTACTTATAAATTATTTATAATGAAATTATCAGTAAATGTTTGAATCGACGTTTTTTTCTTTCTAGAGTTCGTGAGGAAAGTAATCCAGCTGTACGAGACGACTGTTGTACGCCATGGGCTAATGCTGGTGGGACCAACAGGTTCGGGCAAGACCAAGGTAAGTTTATAACCAATGTATAATGGCAATCTTGTTTTGTGTCGTGTAGGGTGAACAGAAACTCCAGTCGTTCCGTACATGCCAGTTATATCGGTGGTTTGTAAGAGCAAATCTTTGAAACAGTGACAGTTCTTTGTTTATCCCCTCACCTCAATAGAAACACTCCGCGTGACATTGTCCTGAAGATGAGCCAACACTCGTTAACAGACGCTTCATATTCCGAATTGCGAGTCAAATTACTGGAAGAACGATGTATTCCTCAATGTAAGGTATTTGTTTTGCACAGAAAAAGGACATTATTGTTCTCAAAGCAGGGTAATTATATAACAAAAAGACGCTCCCGTTTACCAAGTGAAAATGTTTCGAAAATTATGTTTCTAAATTTCAATTTTAAGTAAATTTTCAAACTGGATTAGGTCAAGTCTGTTACTGTATATATACTATCGAACTTGGACTCTTCTTAGATGTAATTACTCATTTTATAATCATTAAAATTAGTTCATTTAGTCTGTTGACTATTTTACTATACTTTCCTAACTAGTTTAGGTTGCTTATTAATGTACAGTACAGTTCCGATTTCGGACTCTTCTTAGATTTCATGACTATTTTATAATATTCAAGTTAGTTCACTTACTTAGACTACTATTTTACTAGACATGCTTTTGTAACTGGATTACGTGAAGTTTGTTATTGTACACCAGGGCCTCTCAGGGTGCATGTGCCTGGTGCATGCACTGTGCACGGTGCAAAATACGACTTCGCTTGGTTGACCAGAGTGCAGTCCCCCACTCCTCGATTTAGAACAATAGCGCTGTCTCTGTCTTTCCGCACGCCTGTCTCGCTTGCTCCCCCTGTCTCCCTCTTTCTCACTTGCTCCGTAGTCCTCCAAATCCGAGCCGAGCTTAGCCGAGTAGCCCAGAGAGAAGCGTTGGTCCTAGCCGAGCGGGACCGATGCACTGTGCACAGGAACTCTGCGGCGCTGTTTGCACGCGTGAGATTTTGGGCGTTTGAGAGGCCCTGTTGTACACAGAATACCTATTTTGAGCTCTTCTTAAATCCCACTAATCATTTTATAATTATTCAAATTAGTTAGTATTTTAGTGTACTTTTAACGGTAAAACTGATTCCTTTTAGTACTACTACTAAAAATGTTTTCATTCCTTCCCTGAAGTGGGAGGTGGGCCTCTTAGACGGTGACGTCGACTCTCAGGCCGGGAGATTTGTTACGGTGAAGGGGAGATGCTCGGAGAGGGTGAGGGGGTTGGCGGCCGTGGTCTATACTAGGAACTGTCCCGCCATTCGCCTTAGTGCAGGAGAATGGAAAACCACGAAAAACCATTCTCAGGACAGCCCTGTCCCGTCTCCCGAATGCAGAGGCGTAGAGCCACGGTAGAGCTGTGGCCACTCCCTCCTCTGCCCGGTTGGCCGGTCAGAGTGCAGAGCTGTTGGACCACGGACCAACCGTGATCACTTATTGGCCGAGACGCACTCTGCATTTACTGACTCCTTTTAGTATCATTATACGCGCTTAGTGCAGAAGCAAACGCAGTTTATTGCTGTATACTAGTACCATTATACTGTACATCATCTATTTATCATGCTGTATTTTGTACATTTGCTCATTAAATATTTTATGGACCTCATATTTTATTGTTATCAGAACGACGAACAGTTTACCCAGTGAAGGGAAGTTAGCCATGATTGATGTTTCACCACGCCATCGCGAAACACTGCTGCTTTTCCCGTCCGAGACGGTAGTGCGCCGTGTTTCAACACACTGCTTCACCACGCCATCAAGAAACCATGTCCAGGTACTGCGTATAGGTAGAGCCCTAGACGGATGCGGATATCCACAGAATTATTCCGCGGATATACGCTAAGTTAGCGTCTTGGCGTCCGACTCGTTGGCTGAATGGTCAGCGTACTGGCCTTCGGTTCAGAGGGTCCCGGGTTCGATTCCCGGCCGGGTCGGGGATTTTAACCTTAATTGGTTAATTCCAATGGGCCGGGGGCTGGGTGTTTGTGCTGTTCCCAACATCCCTGCAACTCACACACCACACATAACACTATCCTCTACCACAATAACACGCAGTTACCTACAAATGGCAGATGCCGCCCACCCTCATCGGAGGGTCTGCCTTAAAGGGCTGCACTCGGCTAGAAATAGCCACACGAAATTATATAGTGTCTTGGCGAATGGAGACTGTATGGCAGTGCGGATAATTTCTAAATAATGAAGTTTATTGATTTTTCACTCAGATATGCTCTTTATTTTTACTTGTGGTTAGGCGATCCTTGACATTGGCATGGGTGCATGGCGATATATAAAGAGCCTTGACACCATAAAGCCATGAATCTGACCTAAGCCTAACTGGCTCCTACCCGCAGTTAATGGAAAGAAGGAACAAAGGTCAATACGTCGGTAGTTGTCGCTTGAGGAAAATCCCTCGTAAACCTGTGACTGCAGAGGTTCTGGTGCCAGGTATCGGGCCTATTGTATTATGTTAACAGATCTATCCGTTTCAATATCTTGGGTGTAATATACTGCAGTTAAATATTTACAATATCAACGGATAGCCATTCGCGGATGCGGATAACCACTCGCTGATGCGGGTGCGGGTGAATGAAGTGTGGATGCGGAGCGGATACGGATAATATTATGTATATTCGCGAAGGGCTGTACATATAGGAACACTGTTTTCCTTGCAGTCTGAGACGGAAGTGCGCCTTGTGCCGACACACTGCTTTGAAGCAATTCGCTGTGCCGTATCGAATGTTTCTAAACTGTCAACAGTGTCACTTTGACCATCTCTACTATAAAGGTTCGTTTGGCAGACATTGGTTAAGCAACACACAAATACGAATTACTGGCGGAAAGATGAAATTTGATAAGGATGCAGCGATGGTGAAACAACGCAGTCGACTCCAACCACCATTGCATATTCCTCTCATAAGGTGGTGGTGATTATTGTTTTAAGAGGAAGTACAACTGGGTAACCATCATCATCAGAGAGAAAAATGGAAGGGGTTCGACACTTCGAAGAATGAAGGTATTGGCCAAAGATAGACAAGGGCCACTAAGCGCGTGAAAATGAAAGACTCCCTAGGCCTCCATACGTAATGCCGTAAAGAGTAAGAGTTGACCAAGGGAGGTCGGACAGGATAGATAAAAGTGAGGAACCTGGCACAAGTAAGTGAAAGCAATGCCAGGACTCAGCTGAGGGCCCCGTGGTCGCCGACCCACACTCCCAAGTTTAGAGCCCCTGAATCCCCTTGTAGTCACCTCTTCCGACAGGCAGGGAATACAGTGGGTGTTATTCTACTGCCCCACCCACAAGGGGTTTCCTCACATAAGACTGAGTTTGTGATGTGAGAGCATTATTATCATGCTGTTATGAACGGATGTTTTCTGTTATGTATTGCAACCGTTAGGGCTTTAATCGTCGCACCAAATTAAGTATGAACCAGCTCTGAACACAACAGGCGACAAAATGAAACTGGCCCCGTTAGTTGGGCAACAAATGAGGCTTACTCTGGGTATAATTAGGGCAATATCATTTAACTTGGTTTCACAAACAGATGTACAAATGGAACATTTGGATGAGAACCGCCAGAAGTCACTTACCAGGCTTGAAGTCTCATCCTCCCTACTTTCATAAGATCACCGGCTGAATTCGTAGAGCAATATGGGTAATGGAATGTTCGATAAAGAAATAAAATAGGTACTATCTAAAATAATGAAAGTAGGATTCTATAATATGAGAGGAATATGCTAATATTTGTTAAATGAGAAGAATCTCTGTTCAAGTAGATATTCTAAACATTTTATTTATACTGATGTGAACCACACAAATAATATTCTATCTCAACATGTGAGAAAGAAACAATTAAACTGACACAATTAAATACATTATATGCCTTCTTTTCTTGAAATTGTCTTGGCATATTAATTCTTGGCGTACATCAATTAACTCGATCAACATACACTGATAAATGAGTTTATTTATTTTTATAAAAATGGATATTGAATGGTATCCTTTATTTATTAAACTCTCGTCACAAATGGATATTAAATATGGTTCCGGTACCGGGGATCGAACTCGAGCCTCCTGGTTAAGAACTAGGTATCCTTTATTTGTTAGTCATGATTTGGATAGAGAGAAAAAAAAATTTAACACAATATAAGCACATCTGTTATACACACGAGATTGCATTGCCGAGTATCGAACACGTGATCCATTTGACCACGACAAATGTATATTTACATTGAACACTTACGATGAACATACACGCTGAACATATATGTGCGTATCCTGGGTTTACCTAACATATTATATATTTAAAGAAAATCAGTCAAAGCTGGAATCAAACCCATCACCATATCACTTTGGAAAATAATAAAACACACAGAAACATATATATAAACACATCAAATATATTTACACAACACATCTTGAAGATATGGCTTAACCAAGCCATAATATCTGGTTAAATCTTCGCTCCAGCATCATTCGAACCAACAGACTTCGGCTTCCAAGGTGAACATTTTTGGACTCCAATCAGAGGCTAAATTAATGCTTAGCATGAGAAGGGATTTATCCTTCACAAAAATCCGGAAATTATCCGTGTTACTCGCAACGTATAATTAGAATAGTATTGAGACTACTTTGGTGAATGAAAAGAGCTTGGCCCACTAACATCGTTTTGCTGGAGACTGCAAAGTTTGCTCGGCCTACGGTCGACCAGCATATACCTGTCAATCACAATAACAGCTGTGACTAATCCTGGGTTGTGGATACCATAAATCGTCCGTCACCCCTTCCTTTCATTTTCCTTACATATCATCTCGGCTTATTGTCAAGTATGCATTCACTTGAAAGCCATTATTTCTTATTACTCGTCATCTGGCTATATATTCAGCCCAATTTAATATCTCACAACAGCTATAATTATTTATTCTTTCTTATCACTCCAATAACAAAACATGTTACAGCTTCGCCCTCCCATGTCTTGGCATCATATCTCAATCCGTTCATTTAATTCACAGAGAAAACCCCATTATTTCAGGTTATTTTATTCTCACAATTTCATATATAATTATAAGTTAATTACACCTCGGTTTGATTCAACTCCAATGATTATCTAATATTATCCGGGATTACAAATACCCGAATCTCAAACGTATCATTTATATCCAAACTACTCTGAAGATCTTTACCAGACGAAGAAATATAAATCTAGCTAACTTGCCGTTCTTCCCAAAGATAGTTCATATAAGCTAAGAACTTTGAAGTCTATATAATAATTTATGCAAATGAATTTTTGTTAAATATCGATGATTATCTTAAAAATCACTTGATGATCCTAACTAATAGTAATAAATCTTTCCCAGTCATACGCGCATAATGTTCCCTACATATTTAATATTTAATTATGACATTATAATATTTACAAATATTATTATTACTAGCATGCATCTGTCGTGTTTAGGGTATATAAAAGTATGTACTTAACACTTGGTGAGTAAGGCTTGCTGTCATCTAGGGTACATCTTAGATCTTTACACGAACATGATGAATATTCTTGTTCCTAGTAGTCCTTGGTTCTTCTTCATACGACGATCCATGACTCGAACTGCTGTTTTCTCAGTTGAATTTCGGGACGATCCTTGTAAAGCTGACTGCAGGCACTCAGGCGCGACTCTTGTAGGCTCCGAGTCTTGGGTTCGACGACCACTCACGACATACATAAAAATGGAGAATGAGTTATCAAATACTGTTTTATGCACTTTCAAAGGGGGGCCTACTTGTAACAAGATCCACTCTTAAGTTCAAACAGATTAATGCAAGTAGTGATAAGTTGTAAAATCACTGTTCATTCCCTGACCGTCACACAGACTATCACAACGAATGTCCCTGGAGGATGCGAATATTAATTTTGTCAAGAACAGTTATTTAATTTTTGCTAAATGTCACTCGTTCTTAAATGCTCAGGAGCGGTGATAATTAGCCCCTGCATATATTAATTAACTGTCTCACCACGCTAAATAACCTGAAGCGTTTGCCCTCCGTTGGTGATTGCACCATAAGTCATAATTAACTATCTTCGACGATTGTGATGTTAAAATGCCAAATTAAGGCTTCTATTCGGCAATTATGTACATTAACTCGTACACACGACTTATTCTGTAAATATATTTACATCACATTGATGTGTTTCTTCAATGGCACAACACTTTGTACACTGATATCCAAATCACTGATATCCAAGTTCCACTTCTAATATGTTGGGTTGCCACTACACAGACGATAATGAGGTAACGTGTTACCACTGCCGGTACATGGATGAGAATGAGATACAGTGTCTGGGTCTTGGATATATTTATAGCCTACGGGCAAAATGGTCAGGGGGGAGGTGAATTATGTCCCTGTTGGAAATGACAGTCCGGTAATCGAAGTCTTTTTTTTTTTTTTTTTTTGCTAGGGGCCTTACGTCGCACCGACACAGATAGGTCTTATGGCGACGATAATCGAAGTCTTCGAACGACGTGATAACAATCGAATTAAAACTTATAACCTCTACTTTCTACTGAACATATATGAAACCAAAGCGATCAGTAGGTTATTCATAATTTTAAAAGCGTCCTTTTGGAAGATTACGCGTCATGTTTCATCATGCAATATCTCCCACCTTTTTCCACATGTTGTCAGATTTCAGTAGTCGCCTTTGATCTGCGTACTACTGTATGATAGGCGTCATTATTGATCCATTAATAAAGTATTGTATTTATATGCATTGACAGTCAGCATAAAATACATTGGTTCGAATGGGACCCGTTTTATAAATTTAGAAAAATTATCTCATATAGAAGTATTCTTCTTCTTCCTCTTTTTCGTAAATTATGGTGAAGTGGTACTAATGAATGCGGTGTTGAATTTATAGTGGGCATTTATTTTTCAAAAGTTAACACACCTTAATTCGGCCCGGTCTCCAAAAACCTCCATCTCCGTGCGTAGCGTTATCTTCTCTTCTCGCTCGCTCGGAAAGAGAGCGCGATTTCAAGGTTAGCAATACTGCGTTGCCCTCTTCTCATTACAGCGTAGGAAAAATGCTCCTTCCGGACTGGCGCGTCGCGGATCATACCCCGGTTTGATATACAGAATGCTAACTACTGCATTACATGTCACAGGATGTTACAGAAAGCGGCATATATAATTACCCAGACCTCCTAACATCTCCATGGCATGATGGTGAACGGTCACAGTATAATGTCGTAGAAAAGCTGAACTTGTTGCTGATATACAGTAAATACGTATTAAAGATGCAGAGCCAACTGAAGGAGGATTTCGTTTTTTTGCTAGGGGCTTTACGTCGCACCGACACAAATAGGTCTTATGGCGACGATGGGATAGGAAAGGCCTAGGAGTTGGAAGGAAGCGGCCGTGGCCTTAAGTAAGGTACAGCCCCAGTATTTGCCTGGTGTGAAAATGGGAAACCATGGAAAACCATTTTCAGGGCTGCCGATAGCGGGATTCGAACCTACTATCTCCCGGATGCAAGCTCACAGCCGCGCGCCTCTACGCGCACGGCCAACTCTCCCGGTGAATGAGATTTTTCGTAGTTGCTTGCAGACGGGTCATTTGTCATACCATTCACTCCCACACATGCTTAATCACAAAAATGTCTGGAGATCGAGCAGGCCACAGTAGCTGTCATACATTCCCCAAACACATTGAGTTAGTTACACACACACACATCTTGAGGATAGGTGTTATTCTCCCGGAAGAGAAGTCTAAGTATCCATACTTAAAGAGGAGCAGGTAGGGTTCGGCGACTTCGTAATATACTAATAAATAATCACCATGTCCACCGTATGGTCTAGCTAAGATCGCCTTCATGATGACAAGACGTGATAGACTGTTAAACTTCCGAATCGCTAATTTGTTTCTAAGAAGGATAGATGGTACCAGAACCTCTCTTCAGGTCTACATCGGACCCAACTTCGCTTATTGCTCATGTCCAGACCAAAGACTTTAATATTATTTATGTCCAGACTAACGTGGCTTCTGCCATAATTTCGCCATAACTGTGCAGCCTACTACTTGTTGTCGACCCCACTGCAGGCATGCTCTTCACTGACCAAGAGAGAGTGTTAGTCTACCCAGTAGCGTAGCCAGGGTAGACCAATAGGGGGAAAGGGGGGGGGGGGATGTTTATACATACAAAATGATGACAGAACATAGTGAAAGTGTTTCTGCGAGTATGGTGCGCGCACGCTGATACAAGTAAGTAATGTTGATATTCAGATTGCAGTACCGGTACACTACAAAGTTTTACATTAACATACAGAACAAGGTGAATAGTTTTACGGCGAATGGTATGTTCAGATTACAATCTAAAATCCAACTTTCGAGGATTCTTAAAAAATAAATTTAAGAGATTTATTGGTTTTACAATTATGTATCTGAGAACGTTCAAAAGAAGTAATCCATTGACTTGACATTCACTTGTTTGTCGTCAGTTTCTGTTTATTTTCTTTTGTAAAATATCCATTGGGGAGGGGGTTCTAGCCCCTCAGCAGCCCCCGTTTTGCTACGCCCCTGAATCTACCTATAATAACGCATGACTGTAGTAAGCGATGTACCAAGCTCGATAGCAGCAGTCGCTTAACTGCGGCCAGTATCCAGTATTCGGGAGATAGTAGGTTCGAACCCCACTGTCGGCAGCCCTGAAAATGGTTTTCCGTGGTTTCCCATTTTCACACCAGGCAAATGCTGGGGCTGTACCTTAAGGCCACGGACGCTTCCTTCTCGCTCCTAGCCCTTCCTTGTCCCATCGTCGCCATAAGACCTATCTGTGTCGGTGCGACTTACAGCAAAAAAAAAAAAAAAGCGATGGATATTCATAGCCGTAGTGGTGCTATGCACAATTTGAAGGGAACTCGGAAGTGCAAAAGGATCAAGGAATACATTTTTATTTTTTATTAACATTAATTCTCTGAAGTTTTCTGAACGAAATGTCATATTTTTATTGTATTACCTGCTTATTATTATTTTTTTTGTTATTTGCTTTACGTCGCACCGACACAGGTATGTCTTATAGCGACGATGGGATTGGAAAGGCCTAGGAATGGGAAGGAATTGGCCGCGGCATTAATTAAGGCACAGCCCCAGCATTTGCCTGGTGGGGAAATGGGAAACCACGGAAAACCATCTTCAGGGCTGCCGACAGTGGGGTTCGTATCCACTATTTCCCGATTACTGGATACTGGCCGCACTTAAGCGACTGCAGCTATCGAGCTCGGTCCCTGCTTATTTAGTTCTTAAAATATATCAGTGACTACGCAGATTTAAGTAGTAACTTTTCCTCGGCACTATATTTTTCAGTAACTGTCAGACATAGAAAGCTGAAATTTTGACCATACATTTTAGAGGTAGATACTAGTGAGTGCTGATAAATATAATTTTATACTTAGGCTCAATAGATTTCAACATATTATTTTTAATTTTTAAAGAAGCCGAAATTTTGATGTATGTGATAATTTTCTCTACTTAAATATATCTCAGTTAAGGAGTTTATTTTACTTAACATATCAGGCTGAAGTAATAATATTAGAATAAATTGTAAGAATCTTAAGCCGCCTGAATTTTCAAACCCTTCCTCAGAATATGTAACCCAAAATTTGACTTTTTATACTTTAAGGATTTTTTTATTTTTCACTAATAATAGTGACTTGTGGCCTTCGGAGAGGCCTGGTGTGGGTCTTTCGAGTTGACGTCGTATAGGCGACCAGCGTATTTTTATTTAGAAGTATTTTGAGCTCCAAAAAAATAAAACTGCGGTGAAACGTTGATCCGGCGTTGGCAAGTTAATCAACAAAACTGAACAAAAGACATTATAAACGTTAAAACAAGTTACTTTAGAGGACGGAAATGAAATCACTTGGTAGACAGTGTCAAGAGAGAAAAGAGCTACCAAAAAACTAAGAGAACAGCTAAGAACAGAAATGCATGGAGAGATGATTTGTGAAGACCTGTCTAAGTGTAGATCACTTTGGATTATTAATACCAATATGTACACTTAAACGCACAAAATTTGGCCGCTAGCAAATTGAGGAAACTGTCACATTAGAGATCCACCAATCAGGGTAAACTTGTGCAGTGCCGGCCATGAAACGGAAGCATACATAGGTCTGACTTACAGACATCACTGAGATCCGATTTCTAGATCGATGCACAGCACATAAACAACAAATAGCGCAGGAAATTGTTTCTAAGAGGTAAAGGAGCTGCTGTCTTCCCAATAAACATTTAATAACATACATACAGTTCGTAATCACTAGACTGCCTACCAAAAGCCTGAATTAAATTCCAGATCTCTCTACATTGTTCATATGGACAGAAATCCGGTGCTGGCACGTAGCCTACTCGTGTCGAATAGCATCAAGGGGTCTACTCATGGCTTCACGGCCCCATCCGACGAATTAATCACCATCAGTATGTTAGTTCATCGCTACATTAGGCATTAAACAATAACATAATGCGTGAAATTAAACACAAGAAAGTCATAACAAAAATAGAAAGGAATAATATACCTTCTCTCTACGCTCACCATCCGCAGAAATATGGTAAATAGACTGGCAAAGAGCAGCTAAAACTGAAGCTGGAAGCTTGCTGCCGCCGCCATCTTGAGTTACTACACTGTTTCAATACACTCATATAAAATAATGGCTGAAATATGGCGGGAACTAATGAAAAATACGTCGAGATTAAAATATTACTGATCATTTAGGTCTATTATGGCTTGCATATTAATGTTTAGAAAATGTGATTGATACATCAGTGTACAAGTCCGTAAGAATAGCTGACATGTTGACCGATTTCTGGTGAAATCAGTTCCATCATTCTTACGGCATGTGAATTTTGATGTGTTTTTGTTCGTAATTGATCAAGAAGTGTGGACGTTCTCTACCAGATGTCTCTACTAAAAACTATGATTACGCACTCTGGTGCGAAGGAATGAACTTTCTTGAAGAAATTTTGTATTCAAAAGTTGTTGTCTTTACTAAATTTTGTTCTTTTATTTTTTGGGTTGGCAATATTAATCCTTCCTTCCGCCAGTTTTGAACTTAGCCAATCCCAAATTTCTTTAATTAATTTTCAGCCAATCATGTATGTCTTCTTCGATATGGATATGTAGCTCTAAGCTATCCAATAAAATTGGGGGGGGGGGTGTCTTCTCATTCCTGAAAGGTCTCGAATTTTCCACTAGGGTATAAAAACTGCTGATTTTCTTGTCTCGGGGCCACTTCAGTAACATCTAACTTAGTGTGTGGATATGTAGCAGGGGGCGGGAAGCGCCTCTTTCTTCAAGCAGCTGCTCTTCAACAAGGTAATGGCCTGTTAACATCTTCATTTCTTGCTAGCTCAGCAGTTTAACTCTCGGTGAGGGTTCGAAACCTTTAATATGTAACCTACCACCTTTAAATGTAAATTCTTCTTCTGTCTATGTAAAAACTACAAATCCCTTTTACTGTAAAGCGGGGATAGAGAGTGCTTTACCCTCTCGAACTCCCCCTTCATTTTGAAATTGAGGTGACCACGTTTTATAACCGTTTCTTCTCTTCCTTAATGTATAAATTTTTTCTCATACGGGTCACCTCCCTAGCTTGGGACTAGTCCCTGTGTATCGGCCTAGAGCCACTTAGGTTTTAAAAAGTGTATTTGGAGTGCAAGTTCACGCCTCCAGTCTTCTCTGTACTTTGGGCCAGTAACTTAACCTGTTGTTTTATTTTCATTTCGAAGGCCCTGTAGGTTGGGTATTTAATACCCCTGTTTCTTTGTGTGCCTTGAGGGCAGATAGAAGTGAAATTCGTTGTGGGCTTTGATAGGCTTGAACTTTGAGAGCGGGTCTGCTCTTTCCTAAATTTGATTTCTGTGTGCCTCTAGGAGGCTTAACATTGTAATTGGGAGCAAGTGCTTCTTGGCATGATGGGGTTTTCTGCCCCTTTGTTCGAATTTGGTACCTTGGTAAAGTTGGGCTAATAGCTCGAGGATTGTGATTGTGGGGCTCGAAGCCCAGACCTTGCAATAATCCCCTAACACTTGTAATTTCTTTGTATCTGATTTTGGCTTGTTGTTGACTTGTTAAGTTTTCAGATTCTATGTTACCATTGTTAAGTTTTGAAAATATAATCTTTGTTGAAATTTTATTCATCTTTCGAACTTGTAGTTAGACCCATTCCAGCCAGCACCTTCTTTCACCTCTGCTGTTCCACAGATACCTCGGAACATTTATAGTGCATTCCTAAAAGCGACTATGCTTACAAGTTGTTCTAGTTAATGATAAAAAACATGTTAGCGAGTACTGTGTGGATTCGAACAACTGCAGTATACTCTATCGCCCTCTACAACTTAGCCACTATATCCCATTATCGGAACAGGTCGCATAACCTCCACCTAACGATTAGCAAATAAATAAATAAATAAATAAATAAATAAATAAATAAATAAATAAATAAATAAATAAATAAATAAATAAATAAATAAATAAATAAATAAGTTTTTGGGAAGAAAAGAATTTGAAGCTAAATATCATCCAATGGAATTTCTATTAGGCTAGAAGTTGAGTGTAGTCTCGTGTAGACTGTTGGGTCGGTATTTGTCAATGTTCTGGGCGTCGGTTAAGCTCCGTTCTAACATTAAGTTCACATCATAAAGTGGATACAGAGAACAGAGTTATAAACGAAGGTATTCCACGGACAGCACAGTATCGGGATGTAGACACAATGATCTAATTTCACAAAGTGCTCTCTATGCCAAGCGTTGTTAGGTGATGTTAGACAATGGGAACTTGTGCGCTTCACACACAATGTCAAGAGAAGGCTTCCGGGAGTTTTGTGCTGTATTTTACTATACACTGCTCGCGGCATCGTTTGTGAACTTTTCCTAACGTGGTCTGCATACCCCCTCCCTATATAATAGCACCTTCAGCTTGAGGGTTGTACTGTTGTTACTTTATGTTGAGGACATCTCGCTCGAGCCTTTTCTCGTAATGCCAGTAGTCGAGGGTGAGCGCAATGCTCACTTTCACTAACGATAAGTTAAATTCAGTAAAACCCAATTTTTATAGTTTAGAAAATTATTTTCCTTTTCCTCCACAATTTCTTGGGGTTGACACTTTCTGAGCATTTGGTTCAGTGTTACGGCTGGATGCTCTCCCTGACGCAGATTCTATTTGAAGCGATGTACTCGCTATTGCGTGTTTCTGTAGTAGTAGTAGTAGTTAGTTATGTGGCGGGTTGTATGTAGATGAAGAAAGATAAGACGAACGCAAACACTCTGTCCACGAGCTAGCGGAATCAACATACGCAATTAAAATCACAGATTCGGCCGGGAAGCGAACCCACGGCTCTGAATCAAAGGGCTCGGCGCTGTCCATTCAGCCAAGGAGATAGCCTCAACAACTACTTATGCGAAATTTTGCTCACTTAGCAGACATTTATTACCATTCAAGAAATAACGTTCAGGTGTTTAAATAGCTTAATTTAAAGAAAACTTTCTTCAGCTTATCCCAATTAATTCTGTTGTCGCTGGAGCCACCCATTCTCATTTTGGTTTTGGCCGGGGGTTTATGACCGATGACCTTCCTGACACCAGGTAATTCTTGAGATGAAAATCTCGACCCAGGATCGACCGGGATTCGAGCTTCAGTCTTCCGCGCGGAAAGCCAACAGCTTAGCCACTGAGCTAACCTCACCCCCATCCCACCATTTGTCTGTTGCCATTGACACCAGAACACCAACGCCTGCGTTTGCCCGGGAGACATGGACAGAGGACGACTGGCGTCGCATCATTTTCAGTGATGAGTCCCGTTTCTCGGTCCCACTGGAGGGACAGCTGCAACAATTGTGGACGAACTTGCCTCAGGAGAGGATCCAAAGGCTGTTTGACACCATTCCGAACTGCATAAAGGCATGCATTGCGGCCAGACGGGGTGCGATACCCCACTGACCTGGCGCCAACATTCCACCCTCGAGGTGGTGTTTCTTGGTCGACCCGAACCTGCACGACACGATTGGGTGCCCTCATGTACCCACTGAGTCCAACATCGGGCCACTGTGATGTCTGAATGGTCCACATGCCTGGCGATTGCACAATTGACGCCAGCCACATGCAGGACCACAGTGCGGCCTCTGTCAAATGCTGTCAATTGGCGGATAGGCTGTCTAACTCTGCATGTTCTGCTTAACTGTCTGACTTACAGCAGTTGACTGGTAACAACTTATCAAGAACAGGACGGTGTCGCCGTGTTTTTGACCTGGAGAAAGCTTACGACCTTACGTGGCGATATGGGATTCTCTCCACACTACACCAGTGGAATTTCGGGGGAATTTACCAACGTTTATTGAGAACTTCATGTACCTCCGTTTCTTTCGAGTCCGAGTAGGGAATGCATTTTCTCAATATTACGTTCAGGAAAATATAGTACCTCAGGGATCTGTACTGAGTGTCACGCTGTTCGCAATCGCCATCAACGGCATAGTTGCCGCTGCTGGGCCCGCAGTCGTTCCATCGCTGTATGTAGACGACTTAGCTCTACATTATAGCTCCGGAAGGGTGGTGTTTGCTGAGAGACAGCTACAGCAAGCTATTACCCGAGTCGACAGATGGGTCCTGCAACATGGTTTTTGATTTTCAGCAGCGAAAACCTCTGTTGTACACTTCTGTAGACTTCGGCCTGTGCATCCCGAACCAGAGCTCTGCTTGCGAAACAGTGTCTTACCAGTGGTTGACACTTACAAATTCCTGGGTCTCCGTTTCTATAAGAGACTTAAGTGGCAGCCCCACATCCGTCAGTTGAAGGTTGCCTGCATGAAGAGACTTAAAATGCTAAAGTTTCTCAGCGGCACTTCGTGGGGGCTGACCGGGCGGTACTGCTACGATTTTACACGGCGACGGTCCTCTCCTGAATTGACTATGGAAGTGCGGCTTATGGCTCAGCATCAAAATCTACGCTGAGCCTTTTAGACAGCATTCACCATAGTGGAGTAAGGCTGGTAACGGGTGCTTTCCGTACTAGCCCCATTCCCAGCCTACTGGCGGAAGCGGGAGTTCCACCTTTACGGATAAGGAGGCAGCAGTTACTCATCACGTACGCTGCCAAAATTCGTGAAATGCCGCTGAATCCAAGCTATCAATGCATCTATCGTACCCAATACCACCAGCGGTGCCAAGACCGGCCGAATGTCACACGGTCGGTTGAGTTTCGGATTGATAGCTTGTGTCATGACTTGAATATTGATATCGGTGTTTGTCTTGAACAAACTCTTAGCGAGGTACCTCCGTGGTTGGTTCCGCGACCGGATATACGTCTAGATTTGCTCCGTGGATCCAAGGTGAACACCGATTCTTTCGTTTATCGGAGGTATTTCCAGGACTTCGTCCACCAATATCCGGCTCGAGACATATCTTCACGGATGATTCTAAAATCGGAGATAATGTTGGTTGCTCTTTCGTCATTGGTGATATGAGCACGAAGATCTCGCTTCCTAAAGTATGTAGCGTGTATACTGCAGAGCTTTACGCCATCTTAGAGGCTCTGCAGTTTGCACTGCGT
Organism: Anabrus simplex; assembly: GCF_040414725.1. Taxonomy (NCBI): domain Eukaryota; kingdom Metazoa; phylum Arthropoda; class Insecta; order Orthoptera; family Tettigoniidae; genus Anabrus; species Anabrus simplex. The sequence continues at coordinate 452,399,007 of NC_090267.1, read as the reverse complement.
GACGAAAGAAGCCACTTTCTTATGTGTACTGATTCGTTAAGCTCTCTGCAGTCTATTGAAACCTGTTTCTCGCAACACCCACTGGTACAACAGATACATGACCTTCTAGCCAGGTTAAGGGATGCTGGCACCAGAATCACTTTCGGGTGGCTTCCAAGCCACGTTGGGATTGCGGGAAACGAACTTGCGGATGAAGCTGCAAAGGAAGCTGTACTTTTACCTCCAAGACCAGTCAATGTACCTGCTAAGGATATTTGTTCTCAGCTACGTCGAACAATCTTGGCGTCCTGGGAATCAGAGTGGGTAGCTATCCGAACTCCCAACAAGCTTAGAGCAATTAAGAAGAGAACTACCGTGTGGCGGTCCTCTTTCCGACCTTCACGGAGAGAGGTCATAGTATTGTGCAGGCTGAGAAAAGGTCATTTACTATCCACGAACTCTTATCTCTTAAAGAGTGGGGGGGGGGGGAGAGCAGTGTGTTCTTGTGGTGCCGACTTCACCGTGGCCCACATCCTCACAGAGTGCGCCTATCTCTCTGGCCTAAGACGGAGCCTCGGCCTGCAGGAAACACTCGAACGCATACTAGCCGATGACGCGACTACTGCTGATCTCGTCATCCGCTTTATGTGCGACAGTGGACTTATCAAGGGTATATAAATTACAAGTGTACTGTTACTCAGGGAACGTACGTTCCCTTTTGATTCAATAGTAATTTTTTCGGCCTAATTCTGTAATTGTTTTTGTTTTATTTTGTACTGCGTTTCCAAATTCCTTTGTTGAATAAATAATTTTGTTTTATATTTTAAATTTCTTTTCCACTAATTTGTTCGGAGAGGACGATTACCTCGTTGTACTTCCTGTTAAAACGAAAATCACCACCACCACCACCAGGGTGGTTTGCGTAATTTCAGACAAGTTGTTGGTGGGTCTTGTAGGGCAAGTGTGCGATTAATAAATACTTGTGTGTATGTGTGTGTTAGAGTCGGAAGTCTTGCCAGATAACCTGTATTGACGAGGTGTCTGTAAAAATGTGTGTAATTGTAACAAATGAGGGTAAGGTTTCTACGGAAGGCAAAGGTGGCCTATATTTATGTCACACTCTAGATATTCGCCTGGAGCTATAGTAGAAGAGCACTATAACCACTCCTCTACGATAATCAACTATCAATTAACCCACTTCCCTGCGGTAATCAATTATGTTACCCAAGGCTGAGCACACTCCATGCCAGTACCTCACGAACAGCTTTTGTCTGTGGAAGAACTACGAATGCAACTAAGAACAATCAGCTGGGAAACGTCTATGGTAACCCCAGTGACCAGTAGGCGTGCCCAGTTCATCCAGTACGCCGTGGGTTTTATTCACTGTTAGGTAATAGAGGAAACTGGAAACGACACTTCATATTTTGGAGAGGTGTGAGATCCCTGGAGTTCACTTAGCAAGTGAGTAACAGGTGAACTTCTAAGACAGTAATATCCGAAAATAGGGCTACTTATCCCATCCCACTTAGGGCCGTGATTGTGAGTAGATGGACACCGTCTTAGGATTCTCACTAAGGCGGCCCAATTCTGAATTCTCGCCAAAGCGTGCAGGAGAGTCATATCCCCGTGGCTCTGATTCCACGTGGCTATGATCACGATATCTGCAGTCATGGGAAACTATACACTTGTCTGTTGATTACAAGTAACGGAAGACATTAATTTGACATACATGTTGTGGTGACAGCAAAAGGTTGTATGCCATGTAATGTAACGTTACAGCATGGATAAAAATTAGTTCTTAAAATATTGATAGTATTTCTAGTTGGTCAATTAAAATATTATAATTTTGTTTCATTTATATAATTATAGATAACCAGTACTGTTGACATATAATCCATTGCTATTTTACTACTCACTATGTACTGTTACATAGGCCAAAACGTAGTATACTGCACAAATAACTAATTCATTTTAATTTAAAAATCACATTTATTAGTAGATCAAAAAATGATAGAAATACTGATAGTAGTTCGGAAGCAGGTTTTTAAGTTCCTGTAATGTCGAAGCTACAATTGGGCAAAGTGTAAGCAAGGGCATCCAGTCATCTTGAAAATCAATTTTGAAATTAATTATGTCTTCTGAAGCAAGTGCTGGGCTACAAGGGTCTCAAACTTTATTTCCAGGTGGAATACTGTTGTTCAATAATGGTTAAAATGTTAAAAGACACTGTGTTAGACCGAGCGAATTGTCTGTATGTTTTGGGTCGCACAGCTGTGAACTTGCATTCAGGAGATCTGGCAAGACTTCAGACTCTAAAAAACACCCCACCCCCCCCACACACACGTATTTACTACTCGCACACTTGCCCTACAAGACCCACCAACAACTTGTCTGAAATCACGCAAACCACCCTGGTGGTGGTGGTGGCGACTTTTGTTTCAAGAGGAAGTACAACGAGGTAATTTTTAGGGCTGCCGACAGTGATGTTCGAACCTACTATCTCCCAAATACTGGATACCGGCCGCACTTAAGCGACTGCAGCTATCGAGCTCGGTTTTCATATTGTCAAAGTCAAGGATGAGACTAAGACAGGTCAATGAAAGTAACAAAGTTGATTTACTCCATACCAGAAGAAAATGCGCACTGTAAACACTAGATTTCACCAGCAAAGGCACCTCATTAATGAAAGGTGTTTTAAGTAAATCTGAAACAAGAAAGTTAACGAAAGGAAAGAACACTATTTTCATTAAAAGTGTTTATTGGTGTAAATTTATTTACATTCAACCTAATGTTCTATTGTAAGAGAAAGAAATCATTTTTGAGGACGTTGCAGTAGCAGGTGAACCCAATTTGTGTTTCTTGGTAAAAATCAAATGGCGTATGGCTTTTAGTGGCGGGAAATCCCAGGACGGGTTCGGCTCGCCAGGTGCAGGTTTTTGATTTGATTCCCCTAGGCGACCTGCGTGTCGTGATAAGGATGAAATGAGGATGAAGACAACACATACACCCAGCCCCGTGCCAGGGAAATTAACCAATGATGGTTAAAATTCCCGACCCTGTCGGGAATCGAACCCTGTGACCACAGGCCAGCACGCTAACCATTTAGCCATGGAGCCGAACAGTTTCTTGGTAGTTTGGCGCTGCAGTATATCGGAAGTGCCTCCAGGTGCGATGGAAAGTGTAGCACTGCAAATTGTGAAAATCTTCATGATCTATTTTTTTCATTCTTTCCAAGAAAGGACACTGCTCTTTTAATTAAATAATTAGTCCGTCCTTTAATGACCTTTCAGATCCGGAATACAGTCAGATTACAATTTCAGTACAGTTTAAAAACATCGAAAAGTGGACATTTAGTTGTTAATGCTGTTATTATCTTATTTTTTCTGGGAGGAGTGGGGGAGGAGTGTTAATCAAGTTCTTAGATAGGGCCTATAGATGGAAATGAATGATTTGTAGAGAGTCCCTCAGTATCTGTATTACTACTTTTTCTATTTCGCAGAATGGAAATTTCAAATTTTGTAGTAAGGTCGATGTCTGACTAGGGAGGGCGCCTCTTGCTCCACATAGCAGGCCTATGACAATCCACCGATCGATAGATGTTTTATATTTTGCTGACAGGTAAGGCAAGCAAGGAACATAGATAACTTGCTTTTCTAGGTCCACGTCCCCAGCCTGACATGAGTCTCTTTCAAAGCGAATGGTGGGATCTATGACCATTGCTTTAGTGTCCTTTCTTTTGATGGCTTGATGTCAGCCCTCCGATTAGAGTCATCGGGGATGCAGTGAACCTCTTCGTGCACCTCCCATCTATGCTCTCTCATGGATTGAGCAATCGACGTTCTTACACGGTGGTGGCGATGGCTGCATATTAGATCAGTGCTCCGGCAGAATCTCTGCACATGTCCAAGAGTTTCTGCCTCGTTGCAGCCATTTTGGCGGCAGCGGTTTGTGCTGAATGACCTACCGGGAACCGACCTGACTGCACTGAGGTTGCATGACATCTTCACTGCGTTTATTCATCCAGAAGAGGACAGAGGAGATTTATGAGTCACCCAGGAGTTTGCTTTCAGGCAGTCTGAATACAACACTACTCCCTTTCCTTTATGTGGCAATTGGCACCACGACTGAAAGGATATATTTATCATAATCTCACGTAGTTTTCTGCCGTCAATCTGCGGGGGAAGACTTTTTTTGTATATCAAGTCTGCGGAGTGCCACATCTTGTTCTTAAGTTAACTTTCTTATAATTTTTTCCATATCTTTAAGAAATGCGATTGATCGTTGTGTCAGAGGGCACATTGTAGTGGATAGATAAAACCCGGCCAAACAAACTCATTAATAATCTTGATATTTTGCTCTGGTTTTAGAAGTTTTGTTCTTACCAGATTATTTAAGTCAGACGTTACTGTGCTTATTAGTTTATGTCTGTCAAGAGAAATTTCGTTGTTGAAGTCAATTCCTAAATACTTGATTCTTTCATTGTTTGTTTTGGTCCTTCGAGTGTAATGACGTTTCCTTCAGTTAATTTTGCTTTCTTTAGGATTATAGATTTGCTTTTAAGAGGATGCATATGTAAATCAATTTCTGCAAAGCTGCTTTCGGCTAAATTTAACAAGATAGTAGCATCACTTTAAGGTTTTACTGAGTATGACTAGGTCATCTGCGAAATAAAATGAGGATAACGGCGGTAGATCATCAGATAAAACATTGCCGTAACGTTGACATATGTCATGGTCAGTGAGATTTTGTATTTTAATATTGATTGCTAAATTAAACAGCAATTGTCAGATAGGGGACCCTTGAGCTACACGAAACTTAATTTTGATGGGTTTTGATTTCTTACGATCAGCTTCCACTTGAACTGTGTTCTATGTAAGAAATGCTTCAATTAGTAGACTATACATAATTTTGGAGGAATTTCAGATTGTCGGAGAGATCGTGTGATATGTTCATGTTCGATAGAGTCAAATGCTTTCGTGACATCTAAAAAGTTGACCCAACATTCCTTTTTGCTACGTTTCGCATCCTGGAGGCAACCATTCACGAGGGAAGTGTTGGCATGAGTTCGAGGTAATGGCACGAAGCCACGCTGGTGAGGACTTACTGTTAGTGTGACATATGAACGCAGTCTCATATCTAGTATTCGTTCATCTATTCTCCTAATCACCGAATATATGGTTATAGGTCTCCGCTCCTTAATATAATTTATATCTCCACCCTTTTGTATTAAAATATCATTGTGGTCATTTTTAGTTTTGTGGGTACGTGGGGAAAATGTAGCATAGTATTGATGAGTGACGTCAGAAATTTATTAAACTTGAAATGCCGTAATACACAGACTGTAATATGATCAGGACCTGATGAACTGTCATCTTTAATGATGAATAATGTCTAATGGACATCATCTACTGAAAAATTAATATCAGCAGGTAAATCAGTGCTTTTTTCCGTAAGAGAGCGAGTTTGATACCAAGAGTCCTTTCAAAATGATCTGAAATCGTAGTTATTGGGATTTTACAAGAATGGGCCGTAATAGTTTTGTCCAAACTTTTGCGAGCAATTTTCCGCCTCTGATTACCGTATAGAAATGATATTGGGCTACCTCATAGGCATAACGCTTGTGATAGTACGTATATCACACCCTCGAATTGTATGTAGAAGTTAGAGATATTATTGTCTGTATTCGATTTATTATTATTATTATTATTATTATTATTATTATTATTATTATTATTATTACCGGTATTTCATTTGTATGTTTTGTCATTTATATTTATAAGTTGGGAGATCTCCACATATGTAGGTATGAGTAATTTGTTTTGTACGAGTGGGAAAACATTGCTATCTTGGACTCTGGTAATTCGGATGAGTCATGTGGCTCCCCCAGTGTTTGTTGATGTTGTTGTACTAGGGAAATTTGTATGACTCATGTGATATACCCGAGCGTTTGTTATTGTCTTGAGACCAAGTATGAGTTCAGGGCTTGGTCTTGTCTAGAGATCACTCATGATTGGCGGGCAAGGACCAATACAGACATATCATCTGAGAGGAAGGGGAATGCCGAAGTCTTTATATACTCCGACATCACAGCGGAAGTGAACTACTACAACTACAAGCAGTAATACTGTATGAAGGAACGACAACTGACACACTGTACGAGAAGGAAGTAGTGCTGGATATACGGTATTCGAGTGACATGGCTACAATGGACTGGACTTCAAACGTTTGTGGAGCGTAGTATACGTTCTGTTCGTAGAAAGTGGCTGATCAACAAATTGTGGAGGGCGTACGCATTAAGTGTTGTAGTACTTGTGGAGGTATGGCATATGTTGGTGAAAGCTGTCTCAGACTTTCTATGAGTTATGTTGAGGATCGACAGGCGTGTGTTGCTAAAAATGTATATATCTTTACAGCAAGTGTTAAAATATGTGAACACAGTATTACAAGGTACAGTATCTGTGTGATATAATAACTGCCGATTATGAGAATCAGCAAGTAGTATTGATACAGAGACAGTGAAGGGTATTTATCTACATATATGTACATTGTTCATCGGACTATCTACAAATGGTAGTTTAGTTCTCGCTTTCGTTTTCCCACTGTTTTCATTATTGTTGTTGTAAATACGGAGTCTTCCAGCAATCTTTTGTGTGTGTATTATATGTATAATTGTGTATGTTGATGAGGTGCTCATGCACGGATTTTGTTAAGAATATAGTTAGCTATTTTAGAATCAGTGAGTTATTGATGAACCTAGGTGCAGTTCCTACCTATTTAGTCGTTTTCAGGAGGTTAGGTAAGGCCTGCAGAAGATGTACCAGTACGCAGCATTATGCACACGCCCTGGGATATAAAGTTTATCACTCTCTATCAAAATTCGAGGGATCCATTCTGGTGAACTCTGGCGCCCATACTACGGACATTTCGATTAACTATTTTATTAATTTAATTATTTCAAGTATTTTATGTTTTTCAGTAATGTTACTTATTTACATATTTTTATTTATATATTATTCATGATTTTATTTATCAGTAATTATCGAAAGGTTACACGCTCTCTGTTTTTCTCTCGTTCCCTTTTAGACCTCCGCTGTGGGTTACTAGAGTCTTTATGATCATATTTACGATTATTTTGTAAATTTATACTTTTTTAATATATAACAGCATCATGTTGAGGGCCAGGTAATTGATTAGATTTGCAAAGAACTAGATAATCTCTGAAGTAAAAGATTCCAGCTGACCAGCATCACCGTTTTGCATAATGTTTGAAATCCTATCCTCCCAACTCTTCATCGGATTAATATTTTCAGCTTCATGATCAGCGACTATTGAGGTTTCTTCTGTCAACTGTAAACGTTTCCCAACATTCATGTTACTAGCATATTGTGTTACGATTTTGTTCCTCCTTTTCTCAGGGTGAGCTTTAACTATGTAAATATTTACCCCTTACGTCGACTTACAACATTTATTACAGATAGGTCATGGAATTTCGTCACCAGACTGTGAATCAACGCTGGGCATTTTCATTCATTATGTTCACTTTTAATGAACACTTGCGTTTAGACATGCTATTAATGAGTTAGGTCAACACACGAAGCGAATAACCACAGTGACGCTTAAAGTGTGGCTTCCTGCTTGTTTAGTGTCGAGAATTGATTGCTATGTTCTATCGATTGTGAGTGTGAGAATATAGTTATGATATGGCTTCATTACATTATAAATGTGCAAACATGTTTAGAAAGAAAAGCAATAATGTTATCGCCAGTTTATCCAATAAACCTCAGCTTTCACAGTATGGAATGCAGTTTTAAAATATACGGGACTTTTGCGCGTTTCGACAAACAACAGGGGCTCACAGAACACCTGGGCCAAAAACGGGGATATTCCCGTACTTTACGGGACGCATGGTAGGATTAATAATGAAGGAATAGTCCGTTACCACAATGTTAGATATTAGTTAGATATCATCCACACATTCGTTTTAAATTATGTGCGCAAACCACCTCAAAGGAGATCGAAAGTGGGATTCGACTCAATTTCTCTTCATAGTTATCCTCAACCTGATGACAGTATTTAAATTCTCCATAGCAACTGAACCAGACCGATTCAATAGCATACAGTAGTCGATTAGGTGCACGGTTTTATATGAACAAGATAGCGGTGTCGAATTCTGGCACAATCGGTTCTCATTTAAGAATGACGCAATGTAAAAAGCCCATGCCAGTAGACTTACCGGTACGTTAAAGAAATCCTTTCAGTGCAAAAGTCAGGTAGGCTACTCTAATTCGTTTCAAATCGTACCAGTGAAGACCTAAATATATTATTATTATTATTATTAGAACAGCCTGTAAAACCCATCAAAGGGAAAAATCCTCCTGTCAAACAGGGTTTACTCTGTAGTCAGTCGCCCATTGAGTCGTTGCATGGTTTGGGTCATATAGTTTTGATCTTCATTCGTGATATGGTAGGTTCGAATCCCACTGTCAGCGGCCCTTAAAAGAGTTTTCCGTGGTTTACCATTTTTATACAAGTAAAATGCTGGGGATATATCTTAACTGAAGACCATAAACCATTCCTTCTCAATCCTAGCACATTTCCATCGTTGCCGGAAACCTTTGATATGTTAGTATGACGTTAAACCAATAGAAAAAAAAACACTATTGTTAGGATAACTACCCATTTCGACCCTTTTATTATTTTGTTCATTGATTTCAGATTTATCTCATGCATCTAATCATTGTACAGATCTTCCTTCTGCATTTGGCACAGACTTCCATTAAAAAACTACGAAATTTCTAAACGCGAATATTATTTTATCCTAATTGATCCAGACATGTGCAATTTCTTATGTTTCAACGATTCAATTACTGTATATCGTTACGAGGACGCCACTAAAGTGACTGTAATTGGCAAAGCTCTTTGTGTAAAGGAGCTCTGAAGTGATTCTCTTTGTACCTGAGAGTAATTCAGCCAGTTATCTTAAAATCTACCCTTGCTTCCTTGACAATCGCAACGACAGTAACATGTTCTCACAGCTATATTTTATCATTGGACGCTTCTGTACTAAAATAATTTCCACACTGGGAACGTCTATATTAAATTCACCCAAGGAAGAAAGCACCTAGGGTACTGCAGTTTCAGTTGAATGATTTTAGATCATCTATTGAAGCTAATGCAAAGGCGAACAGTATCAAAAATTCATTCAATAGTGAACAACGGGTGGACAAAATCAAGAACCTGTGAAGTGAATAAAATAGTTTTTTAATATGCTAAGTTTGTCATGGAAGTTGAATAATAATTGGTAATAATTGTTGTTTTAAGGGGTCAGCAAGTAGGTTCATCGACCCTAATAAACTTTAACTTGAAAATGGAATCCTACTACATCTAGACATTGTTTATTGGAGTATTGGACCATGCTGCATTTAGGCGTTGTTGATGATCATTGAGATTCTTGAGGAGGCTGTTCGATTACACATACCGGTACTGTGGATGTTGTGATACAAAAATGTTCAAATGAAAATGGCTTTTTAAATTCCTGCGGGACAAAATTCTGGCACCTCGGCGTCTCCGAAAACCATCAAAAGTATTTAGTAGGACATAAAATAATACTATTTTTATTGAAAATTTCTTATTCCCCGAGTTTAAACATGAAGCACGTTACCATAAAGGTTTCTTAGTAAATAAACGGAGGTTTATCTGCACTTTGAAAATATAAGAGCACATTTCTATGCTATTAGGACAAGTTTAAATTATAATATTGTTAGGCCACTTTAAACAATAAGCGTCATAATCATCATCATCATCATCAAATTATAATATTAGAAAGTTGGCCTAAACGCTGTTTGTCAAGTTTACTGGAGATGTGTGTTTTTGTCAACTGTATACTTAATAAATATTTTATTACGAAAGATTGCAGCACGGGAAGGGATAAGTTATACAATGCTTGACACTGATTCTTCTACACAACTGTCCCCTCATTTTTTTGTGTTAGAGAGTACATATAAGTTATGCTTCTCTCTTGCACGTTTCGTCAGTAGCCTCCGAGTCTGAATAAGTACTGTATATCAATCTCAGAGGTCACTAAGACTAATTGTAAATGTAATCAAACCTGCATATATCTCGACCACTGGGAAGTGAAACAGTTAAAGATTATGTTGTGGTTTGTACGCACTACTAACCACTTTTACGAATTTTGGAGACGCCGAGATGTCAGAATTTTCTTCCATGGGAGTTTGGTCTTATTTTACCCAGTTACGCCACTTACGCTACCACAGATCGTTAAATTACCAACGAGTTCAGATAAGTGACGTGAAGGTGACAGATGCCTGGAAGAAAAAGTTATAATATTAAGGGGAGACTCTACTGAGATTTTGAAACAAAAAGGGCCAAACAACCGACAATGGGATTTTAGTAGTAATGGTCATCCAAACAATGGGGTACACTGTGGAACGATTTTCTTCTTCTATTACCTATGAGGCCATTTTCAAAAGTCCTGCGGAGACATTTAAGTATAACACGCGCACGTCTGTTTAACTACCCACGCCCACACCAGCTTTGATTTTTCTCAAAAGTAACTCCTTCGACAATGGAGAATGCTTAAAAATCCACTTGTAACTTTGCACTACCGTGCGTCTGCAATATACACTGCTGTGCAAAACTTAAGGACGAAAGTAACTTTCCCATGTTGTGTCACTGCCAAGTAACATAGCTCGATTAAACTTGAACCATCCATAGGAAGAACTGCTACTGTACGGTAGGCAACTGAAAGGAATATGCGATGAGACGAACAGAAATGACACTTTTATACGGATACAACAAATTACACGTACGTTACTGCGACTCATGATGCTCCCCTGGTTATCACAAAAGAAGGGACATGGTTCCTAAAAAGGCGTGTGATCACGACGGACAGCGATGCATACTCTGCCACGTGTTCCCATACTGGCCACAAGATTGGTAAGGAGTTCTTGTTGTAGGGCGTTTCATTCCTCCACTAGTGCGGTTGACAACTGCTGGATGGTCTTTGGTGCATGTGAACGTGCTGCAATACGTCTGCCCAACATGTCCAACACGTGCTCGAAGGGATTTAAGTCGATGGAACGGGCAGGCCAGTCCACCTGCGCTGTTCGATGCGGTCATGCATTGTCATCCATAAAAAGGAAGGCAGGGCCGAATGTATCCTTGAAAAGATGCACATGGTGAAGGAGTACACTGTCACAATAACTTTGACCGGTAAGTGTACCCCGTTCAAAGATTCGGATGTCAGTACACCCATGCAACATTATGCCTCCCCACACCATAACACTTGGACCACCAAAATGATCATTTTCGACAATGTTCTTGGGTGCATTTCGTGTTCCCACCACTCGCTAGATGAGGGCACGTCTAGAGTAACTACTCGGATTGAATCTGACTCATCTGAGAAGAGTACGCGACCCCACCCCTCGTCGGTCCATACCTGATGCTCCTGGCACCATCGCAAACGGTGCCGTCGATGTACGGGTGTCAACGGAACACAACCTAATTGTCTTCAGGCGAATAGACCACCCCATGCAGTTGCCGTGCCACTGTGGAACGTGAGATTGGGTGCCTTGCAGTCCTGTTAAATATGGTTGCAATTGCACTCGCTGTTTGACGCGAGTCTCTTCTTGCCTGATGCACAATGTAGCGGTTATCTGCTGCTGTAGTTGACCGTGGTAGACCCCGTCCATTCCTTTGGGCAGTAGTGCCTATGGTTCGGAATACTCTCCATGCAAGCGAAACAATGCTGTGAGCAATACCAAACTCCTGGGCTATACTCGTCACACTTCGTCCTTCTTCCTGTTTCCCGTTGATTCTTTCCCGTGTGAAGTCATCCAAATGTTGTCTCCGGGCCATGTTGTATTGAATAACACCACCACAGTGCACCGTAACAGCTCGCTGATTGACTCACACTGTCTTGTCCCGTTCCTTCAACTGCCTCGTTGTCCGACTCCTTGGCTGAACGGTCAGCGTACTGGCCTTCGGTTCAGAGGGTCCCGGGTTCGATTCCCGGCCGGGTCTGGGATTTTAACCTAAATTGGTTAATTCCAATGGCACGGGGGCTGGGTGTATGTGTTGTCTTCATCATCATTTCATCTCATCACGATGCGCAGGTCGCCCACGGGAGTCGAATAGAAAGACCTGCACCTGGCGAGCTGAACCCGTCCTGGGATACCGGCACTAAAAGCCATACGACATTTCATTTCAACTGCCTCGTTTTGTGAGGCCAGACCCATTTGGCGCTATAGTCGCACTGACCTCACGCCAGGTTTCTATGCACGTGTGGACCTCTGGCAACATGTTATTGCACTTTCATTCATTTCCACCGAGTTCATGACATGTTACGTTGCTTTATCTATCTCGTCCTTAAGTTTTGTACAGCAGTGTATTTTTCATAATTTGTAGTATCCATTTTAAGAATAGTTGAAAACTTTCAAGAATATCTTGAATGAATGCATGGAAAACCCCTCAGCTCTTCACAAGACGGGATGACACGTATTAACAAAATTGTTGCTAATAATATAAGCTTTTACTAATAACAATCATGAAAATCCACAGCCTGTTTCCAGTCATTTGAGCGGGTCAGGAAAGAAATGAATGAAGCCCTATCTAGCGGCGTGGATAGGAATTGTGAAGACTACCGAAGCCTGTCGCACTCCTCTGGGGCATTGATTAATAACTGACAGATAAAATAAAATGATATTAGAGAGTGTTGCTGGAATGAAAGATGACAGGGAAAACTGGAGTCCCTGGAGAAAAGCCTGTCCCGTCTCCGCTTTTTCCAGCACAAATCTCACACGGAGTGACCGGGATTTGAACCACGGAACCCAACGGTGAGAGGCCGGAGCGCTCCCGCCTGAGCCATAGAGACTCTTTGATGACAATCATAATACTCCAATTTATTTCCTTGACCTTCTAAGTTTAACAACCAATTTTCAAACCAGTAAACAGAAAATAGCATTTTGAAAAGAGAAAATATCCATTTCTTAATAAAGAGAAAAGGGAGCCACAATTCTGAAACGAATTGCTCAATTTAAACCAAAATATGAATTTTTCTTAGTTGTCGCTATGTTAAGTGATTCGCGAAATTGGGTGTAAATCACGCTAAAATTAACACACATACAGTAGAGAATTTGAATGATTGGTATACGCTGTAATTTTACATTGCGAGAGGAGTGATAAAATACAGTATGGTAATGGAACCGTTTCTTCAATAACTTACTACCTTTCCGGAATTCAAATAAAAAAATGTCGTTTTTACATACCGGTTTTCAGTTTATGTTGGGATGATACTCGTAATTCAAGTATCCGATTAAAATATATTTTGTGATGCAAATGACACTCCTTAAAATAATGTAATGGGTCTGTCCGTACGATAACTTATACTTCAGTTTACTTCAAAATTCAAATTAGCATTCATGGTGGGGTACGATTTACTCTCGTGAACTGTAGATATTTGAGCATAAATCTACACATTAGACTCTTTTAAATTTAGAAGTCTGCGAATATCTAAGTCTTTCAAGTGTTTCACAATTGCAGCAGCGCGAAGTGAAGCTTCGGGACTAATCAGAGGAATCGAAAGCATTTTGTTCTATGGATGGTTTCAGAAGAGCGTAATGTTTCTTCAATTGCTATAAAATCTCGCAGAAACACACTTAAATCAATCCACTAATAATAATACACGGAAATGGCAAGTGTTACACCATGAAGACCTTATCCGAATGCCACCAAAATGATACCCAAGTATTTCCATGCCTGTGAGATATGTTGATCAAAGTTTTATCCTCATACGACGTAATTGTGGTACAGGAAAACGCCATTCCTACAGATGGCGGCTGGTGTGTATACGTGATGGCTATTGGGTGTGTCTAACGTTACTGTCACTTTTCAAGTAGAGATCCCAACACCGCATGCCTAGAGAGCGTGCACAGGCTGCTTATCGCCATCTTTCGGACTTTGTGAAAGGTCGAATCATGGGCATGATGTATGTGGGAGTATCATACCGACAGATTGCGCAGACAGTTGGCTTTAGTGCAATAACTGCAGAACGAGTAGTACCCCGTGCGGGTGGGGACGCACGTGTATAATACACCCGTGGTATCTCCTGCCTGCCGTAAGAGGCGATTAAAAGGTGCGACCTAGGCGCGGACATGGATTGCAGTTTGGTATAATATGTTGGACCTCCTGTGGATGGGCGAGGCTGATTACATCCACAGGTAATCCCTGCCTGTCGTAGAAGGCGACTAAAACGGTCATGTGGCCATGGTCCCCTCTTTACTTTTTATTGTTTTTCCGAGGGTCAGTAGAAGAACATTTCAAAATTTTTGCTGTGCGTGCTGCTCGTAGATGGACCTCCTACGTGTGCGACTACGCTCGAAAGCCCGTGTCAGTAACCACCCAGGAAGCGGCGGGTGGGAGTGTCATGTACCCGGGCAGTAGTATCCGCCTGACAACACGTCCCCGCACAGCCGAATGCCAGAAGGACATATTCTTATTAATTATTTTTATTTATTTTTACCTATATTTAGTGCTCTGTACACGCTATGGGGCACATGCTATTGCGGGTGACTGGAGGAAGGGAGTCCTAGTACTCATTGCCTCAGTCTTCCCGTATAAGACATCGTCCAACTTCGGACCCCGGGAAGTACCGGCTATGACCAGGTGGGTATTGCCTTGGCTGCTTGGTTCGGCTACAGAGACCCCTGATCGGAGTGCGTGGTATTCCGGGAGGGTGATTTCGGGCATTGCGTCGAAACAACTTCTGCCTGCCTACTCGGGTAGTTCGCTACCCAAGTCTTTAACTTTTGATTCCCTAAGGAGTGCAACCCATTGGGAACAAGTGCAGCGTATTAGTCTGGGTTCCAGTTTCCCTAGGTTCCTGGTTGCTACCAGAAACGATGGGCACGATTCAAGCTGTTTAAATCGATTCTTTTTAGTCGTTACATCGAAGGTATATACGGTGAACTTGAGGATCTGAAGAAGATGCGCAATGGTGACTTGCTTCTGAAGACGAGCACTGAGCTCCAGGCATATCGGTTGCTTAAGTGTGACAACTTTGGCGACATCCCCGTCAAAGTGGAAGAGCATAAAACCTTGAATCTGGTTCGTGGAGTTGTTTTCCACCGTGATCTCTTACTGAGCACTGACGATGAATTAATGGAAGACATGAAGCACCGTGGCGTGACCCACGTCCGGCGTATCACACGCAAAGTCAACGGTAAAGACGTTGCCACGGGTGCGTTCATAGTCTTCTTCAAATTGTCAGTGTTGCCAGAGAAAGTCAAGATAATAACCTATCGTTGCGATGTGAGGCCGTACATCCCGCTTCCTATGCGATGCTGTCAATGCCACAGATTCGGACACATGGTATCTCGTTGTTCGAATTAGTCTGTGTGTGGTACGTGTGAAAAAGTAGCTCACGGCACGGAGGAGTGCACAACTCCATACAAGTGCACTAACTGCTCTGGTCTTCATTCCCCTCGAGATCGGAACTGTCCGACCTATCTGAGTGAGAAGAAGATCCAGGAGATCAAGACCCTGGATGGTCCTTCTTACCAGGAAGCGCGCCGTAAGTTTAACTCTCTGAATGCACCGGCCAAGACACTAGACTTCAGCATGATAGCTCAGTCACCTCCCAGGTTCATCATTTTCAACTCGAACACCTTTCCAGAAGATCGCTGCGCCCAAGGCGGCAGTTGCTCCTGTGAGCAACGCCGCAAAGAGAACGAGCTCGAAGGCGAGTCCATCCTAGCCTTCGACTACCAATAAGCCTGTACCGGCTAAAAAACCTATGCCAGCACAGAAGGAGAAGAAGACAACGGTCTCCTTTCCTCACGAGGTCGGCGAAAGCCGCGCCTAAGCCGGCGGAGGTGGCATCGTCGACCAGGGCTGGGAAATCGCCTCCCAGCCCGTCTAAACAGGAATGGACGGCGGGGAAGAAGAGCGCCTTTACCAGGCGTTCTTCAACATCTCCTACAAATGGGGCTTCATGCCCTCCACCCGGAGGGTCTGATTCTGCGCCAGCGGATTTTCCTCATGACGAGGTGATGCACATGGAGCATTTATCTCCATCTTCGGATGGGGATGTGAGTGTAGGTTAGGTAGCATTACGCTGCTTCTAACCTAAACCTCAGAAGTCCACACCCACACTATGGCACTGTTACAGTGGAATTATAACGGTGTTGACAGGCATCTTGCTGAGCTACGCCAGCTCATTAGTGAGTACGCGGCGAGTATAGTCTGTATTCAGTAGACAAACTTCAGACCAGGTCATCATACGGTCTTGAGGAATTTCAGACTACACTCGACAGAATGATATTATGCCCACCAGGCGTCTGGTGGCATGGGTATCTATGTTCGTTCTGATACCTATAGCGAAGAGGTTCCTCTAAGGACCTCACTGGAAGCAGTTGCGGTGCGGGTACCGCTGTCTGTCATAGCAACAGTGTGTAACGTTTATTTTCTACCAAGCCAGCGTCTTAACATAAATGATGTCACTGATCTTATAGATCAGCTTCCACCTCTCTTCCTCTTATTGGGAGATTTTAACGCCCATTATCCCATATGGGGCTCTAAGACGCCTTGCCCCCGGGGACGATAGCTGGAAAGGTTAGTAACAGAGCTGGATTTATGTATTTTGAACACAGGGGAATCAACTCACTTTAGTGTACGTTGCGTCACATATTCTCGCATAGACGTAAGTCTATGCAGCCGAACGTTGGTTCCGCTGTTTTGGTGGAATACACACGATGATCTCTGTGACAGTGACCATTTTCTCATCATCCTTAGTTTGTTGATACAAAAATCCGTCGAGGCTCCCCCTCGATGGACTCTTAAACATGCTGATTGGCCAAAGTACACATCACTAGCTATCTTTAACGACGACATCAGGCGGACCGTCGGCGAGGAAATAACTTACATCACACAAGTTATTCTTGCTGAGGCTGAGGAGTCCACTCCGTTCTTCTCAGGGACTCCTCGCCGAAAACTCGTTCCCTGGTGGAACGAAGAAATAGTAGCAGCTATCAAAGAACGCCGTCGCGCCCATAAACGTTATCGTAGACAGCCTACTGTGGCCAACTTGGTAACATTTAAACAACTCCGCGCTAAGGTGCGAGTTCTTATTCGCCAAAGTAAGAAAGGTTCGTGGGAGAGATATGTGTCGTCTATGACGTCACAAACTCCATCATCTCAAGTGTGGATTAAACTTCGGCGTATTTTGGGTATCCATGGATCATCTTCTGTACCGGGAATTTCTATTGCAGACAATATCGTCACTGAACCCCTCTCGATTGCTAACCATCTAGGCCATTTCGCGGATGTGTCCGGCTCCGGGAATTACCATCGTGATTTCCTCGCTCTGAAGCGGGAGGCAGAACGATATCACTTCAGTTTTGTAACTCAAGCTTCAGAGGACTATAACGTGCCCTTTACGGAGTGGGGACTCCGCAGCGCCTTAGCGCTTTGCAAGGAAACGTCTCCTGGACCAGACAATATCCATAACCAGATGTTGAAACACCTTAGTGAGGACAGTCTTCTATACCTCCTTCATGTGTTCAACCGAATCTGTATGGAGGGTGATATTCCGTCTCAGTGGCGAGAGGGCATAGTCATTCCTGTCCTCAAGCCTGACAAAGATCCTAAGTATGCAGGAAGTTACAGACCTATTTGCCTTAAAAATTGCCTGTGTAAGCTATTTGAGAGGATGGTAAATCGCCGACTTGTATGGTGAATGAAGAGACAAGGACTCTTGTCCGAGTACCAGTGTGGTTTTCGAGCCGCTCGATCGACCACTATCGGGTACGCCTGGAGATCTCTATCCAGGATGCGTCTCTCCGCAAACAGCATTTGGTAGCTGTTTTCTTTGACTTAGACAAGGCCTACGACGCCATATGGCGATATGGTATCCTTTCAGTCCTGCATCAATGGAGATTCCGAGGTCACTTGCCGGTATTTATTGCTAATGTTTTGTCCCTCGGTCTATTCCGTGTCCGAGTAGGGAGGACATATTCGCAATACCACGTTCAAGAAAAGGGAGTCCCACAGGGATCGGTTCTTGTGTCACTCTGTTCGCGATTGCTATAAACGGTATTGTTGCTGCTGCTGGTTCAGCATTAATACCATCGCTATATGTTGACGATTTTACTCTGTACTATAGCTCGCGTAATATGGCAGTCGCAGAGCGAAAATTACAGCAAGCTATTAGGAGAATGGAGCAGTGGACCTTAGAACACGGCTTTCGGTTTTCCACCGAAAAGACCTCTGTTGTCCACTTTCGTCGTCAACGTACTCTTCATCCCCCTCCTGAACTTTATCTAGGAAATGTCGCTCTTCTCGTAGTTGACACCGATTTCTTGGGCTGCTTTTCGATAGTAAATTATCGTGTGAGCCACACGTTGCGGCAGCTAAAAGTGCAATGCACCAGGAGGCTTAATCTCTTGAAGTTTCTTAGCAGTACTGATTGGGAAGCGGATCGCACGGTGCTCCTACGATCCTATCGGGCGCATATTTTATCCCGGTTAGACTACGGCAGTGCAGCATATGGCTCCGCAAGACCAACTGTCCTTCCAAAACTGAACAGCATCAATCACAGCGGGGTTAGGTTGGCGACGGGAGATTTTCGAACAAACCCCATAGCTAGCCTGCTCGCTGAATATGGTGTGCCACCCTTACACCTGAGACGCCAGCAGCTCCTTCTGGCGTATGCTGCTAATTTGCTACAGATGCCACTTCACCCAAGCTATCCTTGCGTATTCAACAACAGAAACCTGTGGTTTCACGCCTCTTATCCTCGAGCAACGCGGCCGGTTGGAATACGCTTGGATATCAGTCGCAGATTGTTTCACGTACCTTCGGTTCCTTGCCTTGTCAGACAACCAAGTGGGGTACCTCCGTGAGTAGTACAACGACCTGAAATAATCCTGGATCTGCACACTGGCCCGAAGGAAAACACGGACCCTTCGATTTATCGGAGGCTCTTTCTGTCCGTTGTTGGCCGATATCCAGGATCAGTCGTCGTTTACACGGATAGTTCAAGGACAGAAGCGAAGGTGGGCTGTACGTTCGTTGTCGACAATGATAGGTTTCTTTTTGCTCTCCCGGAAATCTGTAGTGTGTACACAGCAAAGCTCTATGCTATCTGTGAAGCTCTGCGGTACGTACTGTCCGATGAGCGCCGACACTTTCTTCTGTGTACTGACTCCTTGAGCTCGCTACAGTCTATTAATACCTGTTTCCCTCGGCACCCTCTGGTGCAGCGGGTCTAGGACCTGCTGGCCGTGTGTTCGGATGGCGGCACCAGAATCACGTTTCTGTGGCTCCCAAGCCACATGGGTGTAGAGGGAAACGAGTTAGCAGATAAGGCTGTCAAGGAGGCAGTAACATTGCGCCCGTTGCCTTACAAGGTTCCAGCAAGTGATATTCGCACTCAGCTGAGACATCTGGTTATGTCCCATTGGGTCCACTTCCAAATAAGCTGAGAGCGATAAAAGGAACAACGAAGGTGTGGAGGACTTCCCTTCGGGCTTCGCGAAGGGAAGCAGTGGTATTATGTCGTCTTCGGGTCGGCCATGGCATCCTGACGCACTCCCATCTATTGAAAGGAAAACCCCCTCCGGTGTGTACTTGCGGCGACCATCTTACTGTGTTACACATCCTTACGGAGTGTGTGGACCTGGTCGATCTGCGCCGTAAGCTTAACCTCCCAAGTATAATCTCCCTCATCCTGCGAGATGACGAGCAGTCAGCATACCTCGTCATCCGTTCTATGAGGGATAGTGGTCTTTTTATCGTGTGTAATGATGTCCTTTGTCCTAGTGTATTTGTGTTAACTGCGCTTTTAGCCCATTGACTTTATTTTAGTTTGTGTTGCGTATTTTAATGTGTTATTTCAACGTCTAACGTGAATTATATATATGTATATCTGTACTTCCAGGCAATGCCTTGTTCCTTTTGTTACGGAGATATCCGTGGTAGGTAGAGGTGAAAGAAGGTGCGGGTGTGAATGGGTTTCAAGCTACGAAATTAACGTGCAATGTAAAATTAATTTAAAATTTAACTAGGTTATATTTTCTTTTCAAAAACAAGAGATAACAATCATAACAGGTACAGAGTAGCAAAAATGTAGGTACAATATTTCTGGATTCGGGCTCAGTGCCCTTACTTCATAACTCTTGGGCAATCAGCCCCGCCTTACTCCAAAAAAAATTTTAGCCAAGGGGCAGAAAACCCCATTCATGCCCAGGAGCACTGGCTCCAAACATTACACATAAAGCCTGCACGAGGCATACAGAAACAAATTTCAAAGAGCGATCCGCTCTCAAAATTGTAAGCCTATCACAAGGCCACACCAAACTCTACCTTCAAGCTGTCCTTCTAAGGACGTATTCACAGGGGTAAAATACCCAACCTACGGAGGTCTATTACATGAAAAGAAGGTTGATTACATGACCTCTAAAATAACAATTTGAGAGGAGGCGATCTTGCACTCCTAATACACTTTGTTTTTAAAACCTAATCTGGCTCTGGGCCGCTAACGCAAGGGCTAATCCCATACTACAGAGGTGACTTAGAGAAGAACACTTTACATTACATAAACGAAGAATAGTTTGAGAAAATAAGTTCACCTCAAAACAAATGTGAGTGGGAGCTCGAGAGGGTTAGCACTCTCTATCCCAATATGTAGCTTTACAAGAAAAAGATGAAAAGAGTAATTACATTTTAGGAAAAGGTTACATGATGGAAATGCTTCGAACCCGCCGCGAGTGTTAAACTGCCGACCTAGCAAGAAAAGAAGTTATTAATAGGCCATTACCTGGTGTTGAACGGCTGAAGAAGAAAGAGGCGCTTCCCGCCTCCTGCTATGTACTTAATACACTGAAAGATGGAACAGAAGTGGCCCGGAGACCCCAAAATCAGCAGTTTATATACTCTCGCGGAAGTTTATAGGCGTTAGGGGAATGAAAACACCCGCCCACAAAGTTTTTATTGGATAGGACCCCGCAACAGATACAAGTTGGGGGAAGATACACCAGATTGGTCAGAAATTACTAAAAGAAATTCGGGATTGGATAAATCTAAAACAAGGGGAAAAAGAGGGGTATACAGCCAACTTAAACAATAACAGAAAGAAATTTAACAAGAAACAAACTTTTGAAATAAAAATTTCTCCAACAAAATAGTTCTTTGACTCCGCACTAGGGTGCGCTATTGTTGATCTTCAGTAGTGTCCTCTAGAAGAGAAAGTTCACACTTTTTACTTCAAGCGAAACAAAAACACATCAAAAGTGACACAGTTCAAAAACTCAAAATTTTCCACGTGGTGACATCTTCTGAGAAAGAAGAGAATTAATAGAATAGATAAAGTTCAACCTTCCTCCAGAAGAGGAGTTTCAACTGGCGCAACTTTTAAATAAACGGTGTAGAGGTGTACCGCCCGGTACAGACCTCCCCCCCCAAAAGTTCCTCCAGGGGTGACACATGAAATCAGTTTGAAACAAAGTCCAAGTAATGATGTTGATACGAAGATAGATAGCAGAAGCATTTACAAGATTTCTTAATTCAGTTTCAAAATGTTGTTGTTGCAGGTGAATGAAAGTCTTTATGTTTGTAGAATTTGAATTTCTGAAGATAAACTTTTAATACTTAAAGGTGAAGAAAAATTTTGCAATGTCCACCAAATATTGTCGTTGAATTCCCAAGTGTAGTTATTGCTTATGGTGACTGTCCATGTAGTTGATGTAGATTGAGTCGGATGGCCAGACTGGCCGTTGCAGCTTGCGTCCAACGGAGGCCGCTCGGACCCCTCAAGTACCCTGAGATACCGCTCGCCCGCACTATGAGGGGAGCAGAGGTGTTGAAGTACGCCGCGCCCGCGGTGAACAGATACAGGCTGCGGGCATGTAGCAGGTCGTGCGCCGCACATCAGCCTTGGCCGGGAGGAGAGCTCCGGCTCGCCGTTCACATGTCGTCCTCGCTGGAGAGGAGGGGGCCCATCCCCCTCCCCAGTCGCTGCACGGCGCTGCGCGGCTGCGGGGGCGCTGAAACATTAAAGCTAGGCGGCAGAATTGTGTTGGACAATCATCTTCTTTGAGGGTACAGGCTTGTGGAGAGGTTGAGGGGCCAGCGGCGTGTAGATATCCATGGCATTTACTATTATGAAGCCACAGTGTAAGGTGGAGCAGGAGACGGGAGCGTGTTAATGGCCGTGGCAAGAACAGGATGGCAGTTTAACGGGTCGGGGCAGGTTTTACACAAGGCTTACATCTAAAACCAAAATACACTGACTGACAGAGCAAATGCAACACCAAGAAGGAGTGGTTCGAAAGGGATGAAAGTTGGGGAAAAAACAGAGACGGCACGGACGAATAATTGATGTTTATTTCAAACCGATATGCTGGTTACACAATGCGCACGGCATCGACTCAGTAGGATGTAGGACCACCGCGAGCGGCGATGCACGCAGAAACACGTCGCGGTACAGAGTCAATAAGAGTGCGGATGGTGTCCTGAGGGATGGTTCTCCATTCTCTGTCAACTATTTGCCACAGTTGGTCGTCCGTACGAGGCTGGGGCAGAGTTTGCAAACGGCGTCCAATGAGATCCCACACGTGTTCGATTGGTGAGAGATCCGGAGAGTACGCTGGCCACGGAAGCATCTGTACACCTCGTAGAGCCTGTTGGGAGATGCGAACAGTGTGTGGGCGGGCATTATCCTGCTGAGACAGAGCATTGGGCAGCCCCTGAAGGTACGGGAGTGCCACCGGCCGCAGCACATGCTGCACGTAGCGGTGGGCATTTAACGTGCCTTGAATACGCACTAGAGGTGACGTGGAATCATACGTAATAGCGCCCTAAACCATGATGCCGCGTTGTCTAGCGGTAGGGCGCTCCACAGTTACTGCCGGATTTGACCTTTCTCCATGCCGACGCCAGACTCGTCTGCGGTGACTATCACTGACAGAACAGAAGCGTGACTCATCGGAGAACACGACGTTCCGCCATTCCCTCATCCAAGTCGCTCTAGCCCGGCACTATGCCAGGCGTGCACGTCTATGTTGTGGAGTCAATGGTAGTCTTCTGAGCGGACGCCGGGAGTGCAGGCCTCCTTCAACCAATCGACGGGAAATTGTTCTGGTCGATATTGGAACAGCCAGGGTGTCTTGCACATGCTGAAGAATGGCGGTTGACGTGGCGTGCGGGGCTGCCACCGCTTGGCGGCGGATGCGTCGATCCTCGCGTGCTGACGTCACTCGGGCTGCGCCTGGACCCCTCGCACGTGCCACATGTCCCTGCGCCAACCATCTTCGCCACAGGCGCTGCACCTTGGACACATCCCTATTTGTATCGGCTGCGATTTGACGAAGCGACCAACCTGCCCTTCTCAGCCCGATCACCATACCCCTCGTAAAGTCGTCTGTCTGCTGGAAATGCCTCCGTTGACGGCGGCCTGGCATTCTTAGCTATACACGTGTCCTGTGGCACACGACAACACGTTCTACAATAACTGTCGGCTGAGAAATAACGGTACGAAGTGGGCCATTCGCCAACGCCGTGTCCCATTTATCGTTCGCTACGTGCGCAGCACAGCGGCGCATTTCACATCATGAGCATACCTCAGTGACGTCAGTCTACCCTGCAATTGGCATAAAGTTCTGACCACTCTTCTTGGTGTTGCATTTGCTCTGTCAGTCAGTGTATTACAGAAGGGGCAGAATGCCTTAAAAGTGAAACTCAAAAAAAAAAAAAATATAACCTTCATATCCTTTCAAAATAATATGAAGCAAGTTAACACAGAAATTACACCGGTTTCACCTGGGACAGGTGAACTCTAAATATCCTCTCGGTGGCTGGATTACTTAGCAATAAGGTAACCGGCGTAAGAAAATCGAGAATGATACAAGGCCCATGAAATCTGGGGGCAAGCTTGCCCGCGGGAACAAAATTTTTGACCATAACCTGGTCACCTACCTTCAAAGTGGTGGGTCTCCGTCCACGATCATACCTTTCCCTAACCTTTTCATGAGACACTTTAAGATTGGCTTTAGCCTTCTTCCAAAGATCTTTAATGTTGTCCGGATCTATTGTCTCGGGTAGAATGTCATTCAAAGACCAGAGGTTAGAGAGCGGCGAGTTGGGAACAAACTTGAACATCAAAGAAGCTGGAGTAAATTTGTGTGATTCATGGACCGCCGAATTCAAAGCAAAAGCTAACCAATGCAGGGACGTGTCCCACCTAGAATGATCTTCATGATGATAGGCAATAAGTGCGGACCTGAGATTACGGTTAACCCGTTCAGCCAGAGATGGTTGAGGGTAATAAGCGGAAGTAGTTACATGAGAGATGGACAAGTCAAAACAGAATTTACGAAATAAATTAGATGTAAAAGCCTTAGCATTATCAGATACAATGTATTGGCACGGACCAAAAGAAGCGAAAATAGAATTTAAGCAAGTAATGGTTGACTGAGCGGTAGCCAGCTTAGTCGGAAATAACCAGGAAAATCTTGTAAAACCATCTACACACACAAAGATGAACTTGTTGGCATTACCCTTTGACTGGGGGAAGGGTCCCACATAATCAATATACAGGCGTTCCATGGGGCGCGACGCTTGATGAGAAGACAAAAGGCCTACTTTAGTGGACATGGTGGGTTTACTGATCAAACAAGATTTACAAGCTTTTACAAGTTCCCGAATTTCACCGTCCATACCTTTCCATATGAACATTTCACGAATCTTTTCACGAGTTTTAAAGATTCCAAGATGCCCTCCTAATGGGGTCTCATGATAATACTTGAAGATCATAGGCACAAGAACCGCTGGCACGACAACCTTCATCATCTTATCATGCCTCGATGGGCAACATAAAACACCATTCCTCAGAATATAAGGGACGACATGTTCCCCAGAAGAAAGGGTTTCCATTATCGGACCCAGCGTCGGATCTTCACGTTGGTATTTCTCGATATCCCTAAAGAGCATGGGAGCATCTGTTAGGATGGCATTAACCTCAGATAGTATGGACTCGGAAGGTGATGAACTGTCGACAGGTTCATGGGTCTCGACGTCGTTAGAAAACATACGGCTGAGTCCATCAGCAACAACATTTTCAGTACCTCTGATATGTCGTACATCGAATTGGAAGGCAGAAATACGGATGGCCCAACGGGCTATACGACCAGTACGACGCGGCCTACCTAAGACCCAGCTTAAGGCTTGATTATCTGTCTCCAAGTCGAATTTGACATGTTCCAGATAGAGACGGAACTTTTCTAAGGCAAATAAAACTGCCAAACCTTCAAGCTCATATATGGAGTACTTTGCTTCTTGAGCCGAGAGAGTCCTAGATGCATAGGCGATGGGGCGCCTCCCTAGTTCAGTCTCTTGAAGAAGGACTGCAGCTACCGCCGACGACGACGCGTCGGTTTGGACGATGAATTTCTTCGAGAAATCAGGCATAGCAAGTACAGGGGCATTACAGAGAGCTAATTTAAGGTCTTCAAAAGCGGCTTGTTGAGACGGTCCCCACTCGAATTTGATGCCTTTCCTACGGAGAAGGTTTAAGGGCGCCGCTCTATTAGCAAAATTAGGAATGAACTTCCTGAAGAAATTCACCATGCCAATGAACCTGGCGATACCTTTAATGTCCTTGGGAGGTTTAAAATCACGGATGGCCTGTGTTCTAGAATGATCGACTGCTACACCATCAGGTGACACAATATGCCCTAGGAATGACATAGAGGGCTTAGCAAAGGCAACCTTGGACAACTTAACAGTTAACCCAGCCTTACGAAGGCGATTGAGAACTTCTCGCAAATGATCTAGATGTTCTTCAAAGGTTTCGGAAAATACGACGACATCATCCAAGTAGTGATATAAGTACTCAAATTTGATGTCGGAAAAGACCCTATCTAGTAGCCTAGTGAGCACAGCTGCCCCCGTGGGGAGCCCGAAAGGCACGCGGTTGTATTCATATAAATTCCAGTCCGTGGCAAACGCTGTAAGATGTTTAGACTCTTCGGCAAGGGGAATTTGGTTGTAGGCCTGATTCAAATCCAAGATCGTGAAGAACTTGGCCTTACGAAACCATGAAAAACAAGAATGAAGGTCGGGAAGGGGCACAGATTGCAACACCACCTTCCGATTGAGAGCCCTGTAATCAATGACAGGCCTGAAGCCTCCTTGGGGTTTCGGGACTAGAAAAATAGGCGAAGAATACGCTGACTTAGAGGGCCTAATAATACCATCCTTCAACATCTGATCGATGATTTCTTTCAGAGCCTTCATTTTAGGTGGAGATAGCCTATACGATGGAAAACGGACAGGAATCGAATCCGTGACCTCAATTTTGTATTCAATAAGGTCAGTAACACCAAGAGTATCAGAGAACACCTCGGGAAACGACTGACACAGTTTCCGAATACTATCAGCCTGCTCCTCAGGTAGATGTCTAAGGTCTAACAACATCTCATCCTGGGTAGGCGAAATAGATGAACATGATACAGAATTACACTTTAACAAGGGAATTCTACAATTGGACGCAAATTTGAATGTGCACGACCTACTCTGGAGATCGAGCACCAGACCAGTGTGAGAAATGAAGTCCGCTCCCAATATGATGGGGCAAGACAAGTGCTTAGCCACAAACAGTTTGATTTTCCATGTAAATTTAAAAATACGAATTTTGACCAGTACGGAACCTAGAATTTCTAATGGCGATGAATTAGCCGAAACATATTGAATAAGAGCTGAGACATGGTCAGGTAGTTTACAAACAGATTTCAATTTAGAATACCATTCAGCCGAAATAATCGAACAAACACTGCCTGAATCTAAAAGAGCTGTTATAGGCTCGTTATTTAACTCAATCTTAAGAAAAGGAACAGGTGCGGGGGTATCCGCCGCAATCCTAAGACATTCTTTAGGGCATTCAAAAGATAAATTTGAAGGCTGATTGTTCTCTGCATTTACAACCTGTTTACTAGGGGCTAAGTCTCGGGAAGATGGATTAGTCGGCTCAGCCGACGCCACTAGTCACTTTTTATTATTGGCATAGCTGGAATTTGCACCAGAAGTTGAGCAGGAGGGGGTGCTATTTGAGTTTGGGCAATTCTTGGCGATATGTGAGAAGGCCCCACACTTAAAATAGCCTTGTGATGACCCTGCTCCATTCCTTGTCCCACTTGACTTGATCAGAGGACACTTATTCCGCAGATGGTCAGGCGACCCGCACGCATAACATTTACGGGGATTGACTGGTCGGCGAGGTGGAGGCCGAGTGTTACTAAAGGAAGGCGGGGGTTCTTTCGCGACACGCAAAGAATCGGCGTATCTAACTCCTTCCGCTGAGACGGCCAATGCTTCAAGTTCAGAGAAGGTTTGCGGACACGCCGCGAAACACAAATATGACCTGTAGGATGGCGAAATACCTTCTACAATAGCCTGCACAATCTGATCTTCAGGAAAGTGCAGAGCAAACACCCTAGTGTAGAATTTGATATCTTGAATGAAATCAGCCAAGTTTTCATCCAAGCGCTGTACACGGTAATAGTACTTCTGAATCAGGGAGGACCTGGCCCTAGCCGGGATGAAGTTAGCTAGCAAATGGGCATGGAAATCCTCAATAGATGATTGCTCGGCAATGGCTCTTACGATTTTATCAGAGAGAATACCAATAGCATACGGATAGATAATTTGCAAAATTTGACATGGCGAAAGAGAAAAAACAAGAGCATGATCCTGAAATTCCACTAGAAATCTTAAAAATGAAATTACATCACTGGTGGTGTTGACGGAAAACTTAGAGATACCTCTAAGCAACATTGCCAATGGATGAGGCAAGCTACTGAACCCAGGTGACATAGTCGTTAAAGGTTTCAATGGCAAAGAAGTTAATTCAGAGCGGATGTTACCCAATGACGCACGGCGTTCAGATTCGTTGTTCGATGGGGCAGAGATAGTTTGAGCAGCAACGGTTATCCTATTGACTTCTCCCTGAGGAGGCTCTTCCTCGTTACCTACATTCACCGTGGCGGTTTGATCAGTTTTGGGAGGAACTTCGCCGGTTAGCAATTGTGTGACCTTATTAGACAATTCAGAAATAGTTTCAAGGAGCGTATTAGCGTCCTTCCTCTGAACGTCATTCACCTTTAGAGACAACAGATCATTAACTCTATTTGCAAAGTGATACAGCCTGCCTTGCACACGCTTAATTTGATTAGGAGACGGATCGTTTTCATCAAAAAAGCTGACTACAGATGCTAGCCCAGTAATATTCTCGACGATCGTGGAAAGAGAGTCATCAATTTCTTTCTCTCCCAAATTGGGGATGGAAATGGGCAAATCAAGGGACTCTCTAAGCTTGTTGGTGTCGATTGCAACCGTGCCTCCAGATTGCACATTTCTGATAGTTAACTCGTATATCAACTCCTCTTTGCGCAAGTAGTTAAGGAGGAGAACATCGCGAGGGCCGGGCATGATGACAGAACAATTTTGAAAAACTCAAAAAATTCCAGCAACTGAGAAAATTGTTAGAGTTCGAATCAAAGCAATGTTTAGCCGTCAAAAGGGGCTAAATTGAGACCCATTCAACCACGCTCTGCTACCACTTGTTACGGAGATATCCGTGGTAGGTAGAGGTGAAAGAAGGTGCGGGTGTGAATGGGTTTCAAGCTACGAAATTAACGTGCAATGTAAAATTAATTTAAAATTTAACTAGGTTATATTTTCTTTTCAAAAACAAGAGATAACAATCATAACAGGTACAGAGTAGCAAAAATGTAGGTACAATATTTCTGGATTCGGGCTCAGTGCCCTTACTTCATAACTCTTGGGCAATCAGCCCCGCCTTACTCCAAAAAAATTTTTAGCCAAGGGGCAGAAAACCCCATTCATGCCCAGGAGCACTGGCTCCAAACATTACACATAAAGCCTGCACGAGGCATACAGAAACAAATTTCAAAGAGCGATCCGCTCTCAAAATTGTAAGCCTATCACAAGGCCACACCAAACTCTACCTTCAAGCTGTCCTTCTAAGGACGTATTCACAGGGGTAAAATACCCAACCTACGGAGGTCTATTACATGAAAAGAAGGTTGATTACATGACCTCTAAAATAACAATTTGAGAGGAGGCGATCTTGCACTCCTAATACACTTTGTTTTTAAAACCTAATCTGGCTCTGGGCCGCTAACGCAAGGGCTAATCCCATACTACAGAGGTGACTTAGAGAAGAACACTTTACATTACATAAACGAAGAATAGTTTGAGAAAATAAGTTCACCTCAAAACAAATGTGAGTGGGAGCTCGAGAGGGTTAGCACTCTCTATCCCAATATGTAGCTTTACAAGAAAAAGATGAAAAGAGTAATTACATTTTAGGAAAAGGTTACATGATGGAAATGCTTCGAACCCGCCGCGAGTGTTAAACTGCCGACCTAGCAAGAAAAGAAGTTATTAATAGGCCATTACCTGGTGTTGAACGGCTGAAGAAGAAAGAGGCGCTTCCCGCCTCCTGCTATGTACTTAATACACTGAAAGATGGAACAGAAGTGGCCCGGAGACCCCAAAATCAGCAGTTTATATACTCTCGCGGAAGTTTATAGGCGTTAGGGGAATGAAAACACCCGCCCACAAAGTTTTTATTGGATAGGACCCCGCAACAGATACAAGTTGGGGGAAGATACACCAGATTGGTCAGAAATTACTAAAAGAAATTCGGGATTGGATAAATCTAAAACAAGGGGAAAAAGAGGGGTATACAGCCAACTTAAACAATAACAGAAAGAAATTTAACAAGAAACAAACTTTTGAAATAAAAATTTCTCCAACAAAATAGTTCTTTGACTCCGCACTAGGGTGCGCTATTGTTGAGCTTCAGTAGTGTCCTCTAGAAGAGAAAGTTCACACTTTTTACTTCAAGCGAAACAAAAACACATCAAAAGTGACACAGTTCAAAAACTCAAAATTTTCCACGTGGTGACATCTTCTGAGAAAGAAGAGAATTAATAGAATAGATAAAGTTCAACCTTCCTCCAGAAGAGGAGTTTCAACTGGCGCAACTTTTAAATAAACGGTGTAGAGGTGTGCCGCCCGGTACACCTTTAATACCTGTATTTTGTATTGTTTTATTAGAAAAGAAGGCATTGCGAGTTAGATCCACTGATTGTTTTAATCTCATAATCATATTTCTTCATCACCATTTTTTAAAACTCTTGTCAGTGGATACATTTTAAAATTTTAATTATCATATATCACGTCGCCCATCTCGTTCCATTAGGGATCGATTGCCTTCGATGTAAGGCCCCTTTAAACAACAAGCATCATAATCATCATCATCAGAAAGAGTATGACGAGATGGACTCAGGACAACAGTGTGGCACGAAGAGCAGGCACGGGATCTTCCAGAAGGAATACGCGACGAGAAGGTCGTAAGATTCTTCTGCTGGCTCTGGCGGATGACATCAGCTGAAATCTGGGCAGTGGTTACAGGCAGAGTGTCACCCCGAACCGTCGAGAACAGATTACTGGAAGCTAGGTTCCCATGCGTTGTTTACTGCTGACACCAAAACACAGACATCCGAGACTTGCATGGTATAGAGCCAGAGTCAACTGGGACATCGAGTGGCACTCTCTGGTGTTCAGAGATGAGAATCGCTTCTGTTTGTTGAGGTCAGATCGACGTGAACATGTCCGAAGACGACCTGGTGAAAGGTCACAGGAAGAAGCGATTATCGAGGAACACACCTCTCCAACTCCTGGGATTGTGGTGTGGGGAGCAATTGCATATGACAACAGGACGGATTTGGTACGTGTTGACGGGAGACTAAATTCTCGCCAGTATGTGGCAAGAATCATAAACCCTGTTGTGATACCCTTCATGACGAGGGTACCAAATGGCATATTCCTGCAGGATAATGTAAGAGCACACACTGTAGATCAGACCAAAACGCCTTGAGGAATGTACGGATCATTGATGAACCTGCCCAGTCCCCTGATTTATCACCCATAGAGCATACCTTGGATGCGATTGGAAGACTTATACGGTCATACCAGCTTCCAGCCAGCAATCTTCATGAAGTGACACAAGTGTTTCAGGCATGGCAAGAAATCCCTCAAGGTGACATTCGGAGGCTGTTTGCTTCCATGCCACACCAAATACAAGAGTTTATTCATGCCCGTGGGGGTCACACCTCATACTGATGATGATAGTGATGCACAGTTCCAAATGGGCTGAAGGTTTAATCATTTACGCGTAATACCGGTTATGTGATGAACATCTCCACAAAGTTTGAGAAATATCGGAGTGGTAATTCATGTTGTAACAATTTCCATTTCCGCTAGTGTATCCTGCTCCTTGGCTAAATGGTTGCATTCTGGCCTGTGGTTCAAGGGGTCCCGGGTTCGATTCTCGGTCAGGCCAATTTTAACTTTCATTAATTAATTCCTATGACGCAGGGGCTGGGTGTTTGTGACGTGTTCAGCATTATAGTGCTATTAAAACAATGTGCGTGTTCTGACAGCTCTCAGCGTGGTAGTAGGAGGTGGCAGTTACTATGGCAACCAGTACACGCCTCCCGTTTCAGCCAATCCCAGCTCGGCATGCACTCTCCCTTTTCCTACCCCCGCTGTCAGAAAGCTTCCTGAGGCGGTCGGTCCGAGTTCCACGTTGCCAATACAGTATACCGTAGCACATGTGGCTGGGCTAACAATGTCTACTTTGAGAGATTTCATTGTCTGTGTAGTGTGTTTTTTAAATCAACTAAATATTATAGTGCTATTGTGTTCGTGTTAATAAGTGTATCATTATCGAGGCTGGCATTCTAGTGTAGTGTAAATTATAGTATTGTGTAGTATAGTGTAATTTTAACACCGTCTCATTTACTGAACTCAAAATGTTGCAACCCGTTCAGAGCGCCGCTAAACAACGAGGGCGACCTAGAATTCATTCGCCTAGAAAAAAGGCGAGCGTAATGGGGAGGCATGGCTTCGCTATTCGTGGTCAAGCTCGCGATATGGTATGTGCCTTACGGGAATATTTTGAGGCTGAAGGGAAAAATGGAGGCCCACTGATAGACGTTAACAAAGTTGTAGAAAGAACAGCAGCAGCTTTAAAATTTCTCAAGCTACAGTAATTAGAATAGGGAAAGAAAAAGAAAAGAAAGAAAAGGAGCCTTGGGAAGAAGGTGAAGGGGAAAGAGAGGGAGTGGATGTAATTGGACCATCACATGACAGGTTATCAACACCGGGCAAAACCCGACTGATTAAAGCCTATGAGGAAGGGGAATGAGGAGTTTGTCTTACGATATTTGAGCTGATAAAATTACTGCTGAGCCACCTTGGAATAATAGCAACGATATTTAACGTTTTTCTAACGTTTTCATGATCGCCGTTAATGGATATTATTTTCCGCAGAGCCTAGCGCAGAACGAGAGATGTTAACTGTGATGTAGTAACTCCTGCCGGATCATGTGGCAACACAGCGCTCCCACTCCTTTGTTCGGCGCCACGTGCTGCGAACTGTCAGAACACGCACATTGTTTTAATAGCACTATAGATTTCATTTTGGACAGGTCCCCATCCTCACAGACCCGCTGGTCGCCTATACGGTGTCAACTCGAAAGACCTGCACCAGTCCTCTCCGGAGGCCACTCGTAATAATAATAATAATAATAATAATAATAATAATAATAATAATAATAATAATAATAATAATAATAATAATAATAATTGGGCCGAGGGAATGGGGCGTAAAGGCACGTTAAGTTTGCCAGATAACAATTTATTACATAAATGGAAGCCATTGCATTACTTCGATACACAGTTTTTCAATCAGCACAGGGACATGTCCCATTTCAACCCAATTTACTAAAATATTATAAACACATGTGCCTAGCACAATTTACTCGTTAACATACTAGTCACTGGTGACGAGCCTAGCCCTAAAAACACTAGACATCGCTTTCCACAAACACCAAAAGTAGGGTCTCTTGGTATCCCAGATTTCCGGGGTAGTACCAGATCGTTCTGGGTCACGCCAGAATAAGTTTAGACTTAGCAATGCTACGCGAAAGCATGTGCCTCGAAAGTAAACTCATTACAATTAGAAATGTAAATACAGTAATATTCGCTCTATTTACCAAAACATTCTGGTACTTTCTCATACTCAGTAACTATAGTCATTTACACAGATCCTTTAGACTTCTCAAAGAACAGACTTTACGCAACTTTAAATTTACAAACAAACATACACATTCAAGAGGCAACATAGCTAAGCGAAACACAGGTCGTAAGACCATAATATAAATTTAACATCCATAACATGTTTAGGAGTAAAATATATACGGGCCGAGAAGCCTTTTAAAACTTTTTATTAACTGGGGCTTTAAACCTACTCAACATATACACAGCTTAATGATTGCGATCCGCTTCCTCAAACTCCTCATAACGAGCTACACAAGGGGGAAAATCTCTAAGTCTTACCTCCACGTCTGGTGAGTACTCGGTTCGAGGCTGCGGCAGGACCTGCCTGCAAGTGTCCAGCGAGCGAGCTAATAATAGTGATGTGCGCGAGTGACGCTTGGACTCGCGAGAATCGAGTCTGGCGAGTCCAAGCCTCGCCGAGTAACCCGTGCGTTACGTCATGATCTGTAACTGCGACCTGTTGCCGAGCAGTCGGAAGAAATGCTCCAATCATTAGGTACTATTACAACAGCTACGTAAATGATGACCATAACGTGAAACACACGAGTGTAAGACCGTAACATATTTGTTTCGAAATGTCATTCGTTTAGTTTGTCACACAATGGCATTCTTCGTTTTCTCCTTCGTCTATATTTAGTTGGGCTCGTTTATTACACCGCCTCTGTAGCATAACGGGTAGTGTTATGAACTCCCATCCTTGGAAGCCTGGGTTCGATTCCCGGTACCGCCAGAAATTTTAGAATGTCAGGAAGGCTGGTATGTGATTGAAATAGTACATGCAGCTCACCTGCAATGGGGGTTTTCCCGAAAGGAGCTGCACCACCTCGGCAAGAGGGTATGAGTTTGCATATTTGCATTATATCGCCCAGTAGGTTAGCCTTTGGTAACTTGAGATACGGAGTGAAGATCTTATCTTATCTTATCTTAATCTGTTTACCCTCCAAGTTCGGTTTTTCCCTCGGACTGAGCGAGGGATCCCACCTCTACCGCCTCCAGGGCAGTGTCCCGGAGCTTCAGACTCTTGGTCGGGGGATACAACTGGGGAGAATGACCAGTACCTCGCCCAGGCGGCCTCACCTGCTATGCTGAACAGGGGCCTTGTGGAGGGATGGGAAGATTGGAAGGGATAGGCAAGAAAGAGGGAAGGAAACGGCTGTGGCCTTAAGTTAGGTACCATCCCGGCATTCGCCTGGAGGAGAAGTAGGAAACCACGGAAAACCACTTCCAGGATGGCTGAGGTGGGAATCGAACCCACCTCTACTCAGTTGACCTCCCGAGGCTGAGTGGACCCGTTCCAGCCCTCGTACCACTTTTCAAATTTCGTGGCAGAGCCGGGAATCGAACCCGGACCTCCGGCGGTGGCAGCTAATCACGCTAACCACTACACCACAGAGGCGGACCAATATAACACGTACAACAGCTTGCAAACACGATCACAAACGAAGAATACAGATAAAATAAGACGAAATGGGAGGAGCGAAAACGTTCTTCACGGTACAATAATAATAATAATAATAATAATAATAATAATAATAATAATAATAATAATAATATGGTTTCAACTATTTTGGTGAAGGTCTTCTAAAATGATACCGTCTATGCGGCCTGCATACCAATTTCGACATTCCGATTGTGCTGCTATCTATAAACGAAATTGGAATTCGACTGGAACGGATACAATAAACCAAATTCCATGATGCTAGAGCCCTAACTGGCCTTGGCTTATTAAGCGACCGCTGCTCAGTCCGAGGGTCCGAGGCCTGCAGATTGTGAGGTGACGCGTGGTCAGTGCAACGAATCCTCTCAGTCAATATTCTTAGCTTTCTAGACCAGAGGCGCTGTCTCAGCGTTAGATAGCTCCTTAATTGTAATTACGTAGGTTAGTGGACCTTGAACCAGCCCTCAGCTCAAGGTAAAAATCCCTGACCTGGTGGGGAATTGAACCCGGGGCCTCCTGGTAAGAGGCAGGCACTCTACCCATACACCACGCAGTCAGCAGTCAGTCTTTCATAATTATCCGTAAATTGACCCGTGTATATTTAAAGGTTAAACGTACCATAGACAAAGGCCGACCAACATAATAATAATAATAATAATAATAATAATAATAATAATAATAATAATAATAATAATAATAATAATAATAATGTTCGGTTCCTTGGCTGACTGCTCCGCGTCTGGTCTGCGCTTCAGATAGCCCTGGGTTCGATTCTGGGCCACATCCATCTCGAGTGCCGACTCAAATAAATTGAAAATAACACTACTACTACTACTACTACTACTACTACTAATAATAATAATTAGCGAATGGCCTCAGGTACCTTGTGCAGGTATTTTGATTTGATGCTACTTAGGCTGCCTCTCTGATAGTCTCGACGTTCCGTTTTACTCCACACGATGGCAGAAAAACGGATCTCTGTTGGACGCTTTATGCTGAGTTTTAGTTATTTTTGTCTGGTAAATGGGAAACGTGTCACCAGAGATCATTTACATGACGATATCGTATGGCATGGAGTGTCGAGGGCGCCATTTTACACTCTCCGCACCTCAAATAAATAAATAAATAAATAAATAAATAAATAAATAAATAAATAAATAAATAAATAAATAAATAAATAAATAGAAAAACCGGCTACCTTGCGGAGTTTGAACTCGCTGTCTACTCGGTGAACCGTCAACGTTAAATATTCATTGGTAATACGTGAACACAAAACCATAGTTTTACAACGGGCATTAGGCTTAACTGTAAATTTCAGTTGATTTTCTAAATTTTCTCTCTCAAACATATTCGTGAAACAATTAGAGCAAAACCGTTGTGTGGTAAAATTATAAGTTGGTAGGTAATACTGAATACGGATTCTAGATCAGTTGCTCTACTGGCCTGGTCGGGTATGGATCGTGTTGGGGCTGTACGTGTTTACTAGTGCAAACAACTGGCTTGTGGGAAAGCAGTGTAAAGTGGTAACTGGTTTCGTGTGCGTTTAGTATTTAATAAAACGTGTGCTTGTCCCACTAGTGCGTTAAACATACACATGCCATTCATTCAAATACTCTAAAACGTGCTTTTGTGAGAAGCATTTGTACCAGTGGTTTGATAGTTCCCTGCTGGGTGTAGATAGCTTTGAAGTTAATAGCTGATCGAAGTTTCGAGCGATCTAACTCAACAACCTGGAGAATGCTGACTTCATAAAGGTAATTTCAGTCATACTATTTTAAAGGATTTGTGTACAAAGTGGGCAACAAAAGTAAATTGACTACTGCTGATAGTTCAATGAAAACTTTGTAAATATGTGTGTCCTTTCAGACAGACATAGCTTAAAGTGTTCATGGCTTATTTATGGGTCGACAAAACATCTTACAGTTTTGTTTACATTTAACACTGCGCTTTACTCTCATATATATATCTGTTTTATCACCCCTTCGTATCACTCTGCTTCTCTTAGCCTCCATGACGACTACACTGTTCTTCTAGTTAATCTGTTCATTTTCGCGTGCCTCATCCTGTCTCGCCCTCGAACTTGTTTCGCATGCGCAGTTTCCGCCAATGAATGTTTTCATTAAATTTCTAATGTAGTCGTTATCTCTTCATTGCAAATATCCTCCTAACATTGTTCCCACTAGTTGTACCAACAATAATTATCACTTATTTAAAATTTGTTACCTCCTGCTTATGAGTGAGGGACTTCGAGTTCAGTGGGTTTTCCCTTTTTTTTTTTACAACAAATTCGGCCTGAAAGCAATACAAGATGAGGTTAATGGTTTCCCAATTTCACATCAGGCAAATGCTGGAGGCTGTACCTTAATTAAGGCCACGGATGCTACCTTTCCAATTCTAATCCTTTCGCGTTCTTGCGTCGCTTTAAACTTTCGATGTGTTGGTGCGACGTTAAACCACTAGAAGAAACAGAGCAAGTGAAATGAGCACGTTCACAAATTATTTGCAGTTATCACTGTGACCTAGTCGGCTTGTCCAAATCTTTGCTTCTGATAATAAATTATTGAGTCTTAAGTTGACTCAAATATCTTACTGAATAATTTTCCAGCATTCATTGACTTTTACCTGCTTCTTTCCAAAACTCATTTGTTACCCCACCTAGTCCCTCCCCCCTCTTTTCTACATCTGGCCTTTCTTACCATCTCTAAAACCTCATATTCTAATATTTATTCATGTAAGCAGGGGATACGAATCTCCAGACCCCTCAAGGTATCCATACACGTTTTATTATTTATCCAAGTATCATATACTCCTAACAATTTATGAAAATAATCAACCCAAACTTCATTAGCAATTTTAATATTAATATATCCTCTATCTCCTCTATTTATTTTGTTAATTCTATTCCACTCCTTATGACTACTATTCTTTTTACAATCTATACTTCGTCCACTCCTGTTGCCATAACCTCTTTTGTTCTACTAACAACACTTTGTATTCCTTTCTTAGTTTACACTACTGTTTACGTACCTCAGCATCCCTCTCTTTCCTAAAGGCCTTTAGGGCTCTAATCACTTCCAGTTTGTTAGTTTCATATATTTCATTATACCATACTTTTGCCTTGTCTCTATTATTATTATTATTATTATTATTATTATTATTATTATTATTATTATTATTATTTATTTTAACGTGAACTATGGTCTTAAAGGGTTTCTCTACCAGTTTTATCGTTAGGTCTACATTATTCCTCAATAACGCTACCTCTATTCCACTCTTAATTATTTGAAATTCTTCTCCTCTTAAATATGTTCCTAATGTGTTTAGGTGTTACCGCACCAATTATACTTATTCACTAGTTTAAATAATATAAGAGAGGAAATTAAACAAAAGTGATTCTATTGTCCTTTTTTTCCTTGCAATATTACTCTCCTCATACTCCTTCCCATACACCCGTAACGTAATAATTATCGGGGAATGATGTGATTCGGCCCACTCTTTATTCTCTATTGTATTTGCCACTTCTAAAATACCTCCTGTACGCACAACCAAATCAAATTACACTACTTCCGTGCGTTGTAATATATGTCAGCTTTCCCATTTCATCACCCCGCCTCCATCCA
This sequence comes from Anabrus simplex, assembly GCF_040414725.1. Classification (NCBI taxonomy): domain Eukaryota; kingdom Metazoa; phylum Arthropoda; class Insecta; order Orthoptera; family Tettigoniidae; genus Anabrus; species Anabrus simplex. Next base: position 452,360,748 of record NC_090267.1, on the reverse strand, counting down.
TTCGTAATATATAGATTTTCTTAAAAGCATAGTTCTAAGAGTTTATCCCCATATGCATTCCATCTCACTCCTTCTGCTTCATCTCATTGGCTCCATTCCCTCTTTACTATATGCTGGGATTGACTCACCAATTTGTGAATTCCAATCTCCCAACATGATAATTCCTGCTTCTTAAAAGTTGCCTCTCTATTAAAAAAAAGTTTGTGTATGGTAATCCTGATGAATATAGGAATACAGTACCTGGCCACTTTATTAGACTCAACATAAAAAATCTTCATTTTTCTAACAAAATGTTATATTAACAGACATTTAATGGAATATTACACATCACTAATGGATAGCATTACAGTATGTTTAATTTACGATGTCATACGCAGTTTTAAGACTGCAATTCGAATATTTAGTCAGTCCACCCTTAGCTTTTATGACTGCTTGCACCCTGTGAGGCATACTTGCAATGCAAGATGAAGCTACTGCTGACAACTTTTCATTATGTTTCCAATGAAATATGATCTTTTCAAGTAGTTGAAGCTTGGTAGTGATACAATCTTTACCATTTTCAGACATTGCCACACATTCTCAATCGGGTTCAAATCGGGTGAATTACGGGGCCAGTCCAAAAGAGGAATTTCTTTCTCTTTCAGAAAAGCTTTAATAGATTTTGCTGTGTGGCATGGAGCCCCATCTTGCATGAAAATCTTGTTTTCAACTTCACTAAACCAGTCCTTCAATTGCGGGATCAGTCTATTTTCAAGTATTTGTTTGTAGCCTACTGATCCTGACGCATTATACCCTCCACAATCTGAAGACGTCCCATTCCCTTTCCACTTATCACTGACCAAATCATGATATTGGTAGGGTGTTTTACTGTTTGCTGGGCGCAAATCTTCTCATACTTTTCACTAGACAATATTCTTACAAACCGGGATTTCTCGCTGACAACTCAAAAGTTGATTCATCACTGAAACAAACCTAGAAATTAGGATGATGTGTATGAAATTTAAAGTTGTAAATACTCGTTGGAATTTTCCAAGGTAAAACATTATTTGTTAAGGAATTTATATAAGGAACTTACCCTTTTCCAGTCTTCTGCTGTGAAATGTTGGCGTTTTCTTGCCCACTGTAGTCTCCGTTTCATCATTCGTTCAGTGTTTGGCTTTCTTAGCTGGTCGACGACATCGGTACCCCAAGCTGCAAGTACGTCGACGCACTCTTCTCTCGGAAACCTTGATACCACTGTTGTTCAGTTCTTGGGTTATAGTAGCATGAGATGCCCTTCTGTTTCCTTTCACAATTTTGACGAGCAAACCTTCTGCTCTTGGAGTCAGAATTTTCTTCCTACCACATTTCCCTCTTCTGTTCTTCGGGTAATCTCTCCCAGTTTTATTTGTATTGTTTATACGACGCACAGAAGTCTGCGATATTCCTGAATGGGCAGTAATTTCTAGTTGTGTTAGATTTCCATTCTGCAAAAGTCCCTTCACAAACTCAATTTTGCGAGGAAAAAGGTCTTGAGACTTCCCCATAACTCTGTTATCAAGAATTTGTTTGATTTCCCAAGTAACAAATTTAAAACGACTGCTACCTCATAAAGTTCCTGTTATCAACACAGATTTAGCGTAAATATCTAAAATACAGCAAGACAAACTGTTAAAGTTAATTATCAGTAAACCAAACACATATCTGACACAAAAATCGCGGGAATTATTACCTCATATATTTATAGCAAGGTAGGTACTAAGTTAATAAAGTAAAAAAAGGCAGGAATTTGTAATGATAATAAGTTCCAAAACTCACATTATTATCAAGAATACCATGTCCTACAATGCAAGTATCAACAATGGGTTTGCTGTCACATAAATCCAAGAAGTAGGGTGTCAAGTGTAAAGAATTGCTAAAAAGGTCCTTGAGTCTAATAATGTGGCCAGGTGTAGCTCTTTGCCTTCTACCATCCAGTTTGAGCTTAACACAAACCATATCCTTCATATCTTTAGGTAATTCTTCTATTCAAATACACTGCCGGAAAAAAAAATAGTACACCCTCTTGGAGTTTTCCAATTCACTCAAGATTTATTATTGAAACCGTGCATATGGAGTACATGAAATGATTACATTTACAGATCAATAGCTCAAGTAGTACTGAAAAACAGATGTCGATCTATGGTGAAACACCCATATTAGTACGTGGTGTATCCTCCACGGGCGTCAATGCAGCCGCTGATTCTTGGATCCATTCGATCATACAAGTGGCGAATACTGTCTTGGGACACATTATTCCACGCCTGTTCGACTTGTTCACGTAGATCTGCAAGAGTTGTGGATTGATGAGTCACACGTGTCAGTTGTCGTCCCATCATATCCCATACGTGCTCGATGGGAGACAAGTCCGGAGGTCGTGCTAGTCAGGGAAGTTGCTGCACGTCTTGCAGAGTACGTTGAGTTTCACCCGCAATGAGTGGGCGAGCATTATCCTGTTGGAACAACACATCACCTTCCTGGCAACAGTACGGGTCTTACATCATTCTGCACGTACCGAGCGCTGGTCAGCGTTCCCTCTACAAATACCAAAGGTGAACGAGAGTTGTAGCTTATCGCACCCCAGACCATAAGGCCTGGGGTGGGGCCAGTGTGTCTTGGACGAAAGCACACTACGAGACAGCGTTCGCCAGGTCTACGTCGTACGTGCAAACGACCATCACTTGCGTCCAGGCAGAATCTGCTTTCACCGTTGAACACCACGGCCGCTATTCCATCTTCCATGTGATCCTCTGACGGCACCAGTCGAGCCGTGCACTTCGATGCTGTGGCATGAGTGGAAGACGGGCTAGATGAGTGCGTGCCTGTAGTCCCACTGTTAGTAACCGGTTGGCAACAGTTCATGTTAACACTTCTGGGTTCAAAAACCCTCATATCTGTGCTGCGGTAGCTGTACGATCTGCCACTGCTGCCCTTACAATACGACGATTTTGGCGAACGTCTGTGCTGCGTGGACCTCCAGACCTCGTCTACGGGTGTGAGTATGTTAACGTGACCATTGCAACCAGCATCGTTTCACAACTGACGCAGCACGTCCAACTTGTGTGGCAATTCTCCGAAAGGACAATTCCGCTACTCGGAAGGCCACAATTTGACCCCTGTCAAACTCGCTCAGTTGGCTGTAGGAAGCACGAGTGCGTTTCCGTGGCGTGGCGCCTATTTGCTTCACTGGTTTACATTACACTGAGCCTTATGGCTGTAAACATTCTCTATTAAAGGGCACACACAGATGGCGCTTTGACAGTGTAAGTTAATGTGAAGTGGTTTGCTGTCATCGTGACCTACGTCACCTTAGCTGTGAATACGAATATTTTCGTGGTTTTCAATTTGGGCACTTACTATTTTTAATGCAACCCATCTCGTTATACATTAAGTACGTGCATTGTACCGAATGATCCACCAGCCCCTTGGGATCCAGTTTTATGCATCCCTGCACATTTACTGCAATTCTGAAAGACATTGGTCCCTCTCCCTAAACCGGGGTAATATAACGAGATGTGTCTTTACTGGCTAGAAGACAGCAGGAATCGTGAGCGCCATACTCATTTCATTATCGGTACCTCGAATGAACGCGTAAAACGAGTATAGATACGCAGGACACATACTTTGAAACAGGAGGTGGACGCAGAGACCGGGAGCATGATACTGTATAGGCTGGGAAGTAGGCGCCGTAGGTCAAGTGTCGCAGTAACTCACATGGCAAGCGGGCGGGGAGATATGTAATAGTGGACAGTGCTCAAGGTAGGAGGTTCGAAACCCACATAAGAACTTTTTAACAGCCAGTTGCCTGGGATGTGGTAAGGTTGCATACTTGATAGCTTCCAAGGACTGATTTGTTTATTTGACCCTGTAAAAGACCGTATGCATCGTTGCATTGGGTATGGTGTTGAGTTGGACGATGATGTGGAGGCGATGGTCTGTGGCCAGTATAGGCTGGGAAGTGGACGCCGTAGGTCAAGTGTCGCAGTAGCTCACATGGCTAGCGCGTGGTAGGATGTGTGATAGTTGAGTGTGCTCGAAGGTTAGTAGTTTCAAGTCCCATGCAAGTATTATTTTAAGCCAGTTGCCTGGAATGTGTCAAGATTGTGTACTTAATACCGGTATTTTTCACAGACTGATTTGTCTATTTGGCCCTGAAAAGGTCCGGTGGTATGGAGCGGGGTTGTTAGAGGCTGGGAAACATGTGACAGGATTTCAGTTATCCACCTCGTTTAACGCAGCACCTGCTGGAACTGATGACCTCCGGGGTCGATACAGAGCTGCGCGCGATGTAGTAAGGACCGTCTGGCCCGTTGTATACTCGACCATGGATTCTGCTCCGTCATGTTGAAACCACATCCTGCAGCGGTCAAGGAGTTGCACATTTCCAAAAACGGTGGTAGTTCATCTTGGAGAAGCCGCAGATAGCGTTAGATGGTCAGATAGCCCTCAACAACCGATGAGGTGATCACGCATGATTCCACACCATACATTGACGCCCCACGGTACCTTAAAAGCTGTCTGTCACACCGAATGCGGATTATCCAGACTCCAGTAATGCATATTATGGTAATTAACGGTTCCATTGTTGTGGAATCGTGCTTCGTCCGTAAATAAGAGAGTCACTAGAAAATCAGAGTCAGTGTCCACATGCTATAGGATCCATTGACAGAACGCCACCCGGGCATCGAAATCATGACCATGGAGCTCCTGGTGTAAGTGCAGATGGTACGGGTGAAACCAGTGGGTATGCAATATCCGCATAACAGACGCTCGGCTGATGTTCGTCTCCTGTGCAATGGCCCGTGAGCCAGTATGAGGGTTACGCCGGATAGCGTCAAACACGACCTCTTCATTGTCAGCAGACGTCACGGAATGATCTCGAACAGACGGTGTCCTTCCCAGGGATGTGGTATCCCGCAGGCGTCTTTCTACACTCCGAAATGTCATGCCAATCGGTTGTCGTCTATCCGGATAGCGTTCTTGGTTCAGGCGTTGTGCCTGATATGCATTATGTCTAGCTTCTCCATAGATAGGTAGCGTATCCACATACTCGTCGCTGGAATGCGTCTCGAGGCAGTGGATAAATTTTGTGTTGTGAATTGCTTCGAAGGAGGGGAGTTTGTGCAGCTATATACTTACCTGCCATCGAATGATGTTATCGTTCCAATAGGGCATACTTTGGCCTCCCTGTGGTCTACGAAGTTTGGAACATGTACGACTTAACTAACTGGCCACAGACCATAATCTCCTTATCCTCGTCCAACTCAGCACCATACCCAATGCAACGATACATACGGTCTTTTATACAGGGTCAAATAAACAAATCAGTCCTTGGAAGCTATCAAGTATGCAACCTTACCACATCCCAGGAAAATGGCTGTTAAACATTTTTACTGTATGTGGGATTCGAACCTCCTACCTCGAGCACTGTCCACTGTCACATATCTACCCGCCCGCGTTCAGTCAGCTACTGCGATACTTGACCTACGGCGCCCACTTCCAGCCTATACAGTACCATGCTCCCGACCTGTGCGTCCACTTCCTGTTTTAAAGTACGTGTTCTGCGTATCTGTACTCATTTTACGAGTTCATTCGAGGTACCCATAGTGAATTAATAGTAGCGCTCACGATTCCTGCTGTCTTTTAGCCCGTAAACACACATCTCGTTACATTACCCCGGTTTAGGGAGAGGGACCGATGTCTTTCAGAATTGTAAAGTGTGAAGGGATGCATAAAACTGGATCGCAAGGGGCTGGTGGACCACCCGGTATTTAATATCAAAGTTTGCGTTTATTTAGTCGTCTGTTGACAGGACAAGTGGGTAGCGCTCGGTGTAGCTGTACCTTGTGCTTTGAGAATACATAAATAAATAAATGAAATAAAATTACTTGGTTGTAAATAGAACATTTTTGTTTTACAGCAGCTTCAAGTTGGAAATGAATACCATACAGTTTTATTTGCAAATGCCATGCTGAGTATCTAATCCCATGTTACAAGGCTTGAATACTGAAACAGGAAAACATGCTAACCCTTCTGAGCATGAGAAGTATGTGCATACATCAGGTTTTATGCCTTTACTGCCAGTGAATTTTGTGTTATACATTAGTTAAACGTGATATCGCAAACACAGTACAAAGCGACAGCGCTGTTATGGTTCATAAAAGTACACGAAAGGAAATCAATACTCATTTGTACGGTATTTGTATCTTCGACCATGGATTCTGCTGGCTATAAAGTTCATGTTTGCTACTTCTGCCAAATTTTGGCTACTGCATGTCTCGTTTACACGTAGCTTTTCACATACAATCTCAAAACCATAAGTTGGGCGAGGAATACAACAGTTGACATGTACAGTGGCAAAAAATGAAATCACAACTCGAAGAAGAAATTACTTTAGAGGAAATGCAACTCTACAATTGTCTAGGTAGCATATTTATTTGATTAAAGTTTCCAGGTCACAAGTTCAAGTATGCTTGAGAGGACATGTGGCATGGTGGTACATTAATAACCACACATAGGACTTCGGAACCCACCAAATGTATCAGCTTATTTAGTAAAAACTGCATTTGCCGATTTTTTGGACATAAATAAATGATCCGTTAATTGGTAAGAGGCGACAGTATGTTAGTTTATTATGTTTGAGGAATATTGTAAACATTAGTGGAGGACAATGAAAATAATAAAAAAAACAGCTTATCAGATTTTTGTCTCTGCTTTTCTTCCATTTCTTCAAAGTCTGATTTAAAAATACAGCGTATTTCCTTGCACCTGATAACTTTAAACGTCTGTTCTCATAGGTATCCAATGTTTTGTCCAATACAATAGGTCTTTCTTCAACTAAACTTTTCAAAGTATCGAAATTGATAGTGACACATATTGCTATAAAGATACTGTATACACACTACGACCGTTTTCCACCTGCGCCACGATAAGGACGTTGTCAACTCCCTCGCGGGATAGTGTTAACACCGATATGGGATCTCCCCTTAACAGTGTTAGATCCACCACATACAAATACGACTTCCCTTCTGACTTTGCAGACTTAGGACTGACTACATTTTAATTTTAAAATGTCAAATGAGAAAAATATAACCTAAATTTTTAAATGAAAATTTGAAAATTCAAAATGTCGTTGTACCCGTTGCATTTTCGGGCGTGTTCCAAAATGGTGCCTAGGAAAGGTATAGACCACTCAGACCCAAGAGAGTATACAACAAAGTCTTAACATTTAGATACAATAGGAGGCCATGATTAACTTGGAACGACTACATTTCAAAGGCGATGCAGAGCAGAGCAATGTCAAGCGAATTGTTTCAAAGAAACAAGTAAAATAGATTAAATTATTGAAAAACTTACTTGAAAAACTGAACTCGAGAAGAAAAGAAGCAAATTGCTGTTGCACCGTGCAAGAAAGGAAATTGTAAAAATTCCGGCAGAAATTCTGAAGAAAAGCTATTATAATTTAAAAGAAAGCAACCTGCAGAAACACTGTGGAGGATACAAATACAGCGAGATATACGAGAATTTATTGAAATAAGTATACTGATAGACCCGAGGCGCAAGATCAGCGATACTTCGGAAATCATAAACTGGAAGCCGTAAGAAGAGAAAAGGATAGAAGAGAATTACTCGATTAGAAGGAAAATCGAGGAAGGAATAAAATTTTAGAAAATAAATAATTTCAATTTGAAGATTTTCGTAAGACAAGACGATAGATCTTAAGCAGACTAAGAGAATTGGTCAATTATAACATAAGACAAGACTAAGAGAATAGTTTAAAAGAAATATTATTCTAAGAAGAATCGAAAATGAATATTTACTTCTCAATAATATTTGATTTTATTGGCAGTTATTCCGAGAAGAAGATGAATTGCTAAGCCTCCAGATGGACCGACCTGGAGGGAGATATCATCCGAACAGCTGAACCTACCCAAGATGAGAGGAAGGATTCGCCCGGTCGAACTAACCTAAGATGAGATGAGGAGTCCAACCGATCGTCGAACCATGGCCAATGAACCAGCGATGTGACGAACAGGAGGAGAGCAACTGACGGCTGATATGATAAAAGACGAGCTAAGTGTTAATAATAAGTAATATAATTCTTAATTTAGCTAGGCATATGCATTAGAATAGAGTATTCTAAGTGTGAAATATTTAAGAGTGCAAGTGAAACAGTGAAATGAAGTGCGTTGCATTTAACCTGCTAATACTATATTAAGTTAGTGTATAATTAGATAGATATCTCGAGAAATATGACTATGTATGAACAAGTGGATCAACTAGGTAGTTAAGAATACGAGTAGGAAGAAAAGTTATATAACAGCTGATTGCAAAGATTGTCATATGGTGAATAATATCTATGAATCTCGCGAAACCATTCAGTCAAAGATTACGTCACAGGTGGATCGCATGTGAGAAGTGAAAGATAAAGTCGAGTTGTTCCATGTAATGTTGTTAAATGCACAAACGCAGTATTTAAGGTTAAGCATTGTAATTTTTGGAAGAGAATTGATCAATGTAATGGCGTATTTACGTAAAGAAGAATGTTATGTCTCAGTAGTTGCAATTATTATGAAGGAGGTTATGAATGATGAGAATAGATATTGAGAAAGACGAAATGGAATTTATTACGGGGCTACCCGTGGGCCAGCAGAGGTGAAAGAAGGTGCCGGGGTGAATGGGTCTAACTACAATGACACGAATTAATTTAAAACTTTAACAAAGGTTATATTTCTTTAGAATTTCAAAAAAATCAACAAATAACAATGTAACAGGTACCAGTAGCAATAAACAAGTCAAGGAAAGACAAGATTGGTGGTGTAAACAGATCTTGGGCTTAAAGCCCTCACTTTACAATTTCTGAGCTCCTAGCTCAAATTTACAAAAGAGCAAAATTTTACACAAGGGCAGAAATCCCCTAATACATGGAGCACTAGCTCCGTAATTTACAATATCAAGCCTCCTAGAGGCACTTTTACAACACTTCAAAAAGAGCTAACGTGCTCTCCGTTTTCCAAGCCTATTCAAGGAGATATCAGAAAATTACAATCACTTGCCATCAAGGCACAACTTACAAATTTTGAAACAGGGGTATCTAGTACCCAACCTATTGGGCCGTAGCGGAAAAGAACAGGTTAAGTAAATGGCCCGAAACACAAATTGAATGGAAGCGTGTACTTGCACTCCTAAATATTAATTATTAAAACCCAAAGGGCACTAGGCCAATGAAACAGGGACTATTCCCAAACTATGGAGGTGACTCGTATAAGAAAAAAAACTTTAAGACGTTACGGAAAGGAAGAAAACCAGTTACAGAACGTAGTCACCTCAAACCAATATGAAGGGGAGCTCGAGAGGGTACATCACTCTATATCCCCGATTTACAGTGAAAGAGTTTATGAAGTTATTACATAAGCCGGCAGAAGCTACATTTTCAGAAAAGTAGGTTACATAGTTAAAGTTTCGGACCTCTCCCTCTGGTTAAACTGCAGAGCTAGCAAGAAATAAAGATGTTAATTGGGCATTACCTTTTCGGTGTACCGCTGCCTGATGAAAGAGGCGCCTCCCGCCTCCTGCTTGACACATACGCTAAGTTAGATGACGATCAATTGGCCAAGAGACGTGAAAATCCGCAGTTTATAAACCATCGGGGAAAGTTCGAGACCTTTCATGAATAAACCAGCCACGCCCTCTTACTTTATTGGTGAATTTAAAAGATACACCCAAAATCGAGGAAGAAGCCTGTGGTAGGCGGAAAATTAATTACAGAAATTTGTGATTGGCTGAATTCAAAACGGGCGGAAAGAAAAGATAAATATTGCCAACCCAAAAATAAGGAACATTAATTAGTTTAAAAAAGTCATGAATACAAAACTTCTTTAAATCAAAGTTCATCCACCTCGCACCAGGGTGCATGATCATAGTTTTTGTAGTGATATCTGTTTAAGAAAGTCCAAACTTCTTGATGAAGGGCAAACAAAACAAGTAGAAATTCACACAGTACTGGAAACTTCACAATAAGAAAATTACGTCAAATTACTATAGTGACATCTTCTGAGTAATGGTTTAAGTAGGTCTAGTTTCAAGTTTACTGTTTCTCCTGCACAGGAGTTCTTTTAGGCGCAAGATTTAAATGCGCGGCGTTGGGTGTGTACCTCCCGGTACAGAATTAATTAATTATAAGGTAGTAAGAAGATATATGAATTGATTTGAGTATGATAATGTGCGTTGTGGTAATTATTAGACATATATATGGATGGTAGATGATAAATATGAATGATATTGGATCAGTTAGACGATGCAAGCACAGGGAAAGAAATACACCGCGGGAGTGACATGAAATAAGTTATGGATGGTAATATTCGTATATAGTCGAGATTTGAGAGGTGATGTAGTGTCGAATACAGCTGCTAATATTAAGATATATGAATTTTGTGACGCATTCTCGTAGCATGTGTGAAGTGTAAGGTATGTAAGATAATATAATAGAAGTGACGTATATACATAGTACCGAGATATCATAACGCAGACACTTATTGAATTACTTGCACATATGATATATTAGAGATAAATTCAACGAATGAATGCATATTGAGCCTAATAAATTAAGAATTATTTAGATAGAATAGTGAGATAGATTATTTTACATTTTGAGTGTTGTTTTATAATTCATGCTAAAAAATTTTAATGGGAAGGTAGTAAATTAGGAGCCGTGATTTAAGAAGCAATAGGGATGGAAACCTTAGCGCGTCAGTCATCATAATACAGTTCTTCGCAATGATATTCTACATTAACGAGTTCAGATTTTATGACTTAAAATTTATAAATTATATGGAGGAATTTCAATTCTTTTAAATTATAATGTAATTGTGATACAGTGATGCATGTGAATGACTAGTTTATTTTTTCAAAGATGATTATAAATATGGAAACTTATGTTAATTTCAGAAACAGAGAATTCATTATATCATATTATTTTGATTTGTAAGCCAGCGCTGACTTAAATATTGAATTTCACGAATTATTATTGATTTTGAGCAACGATTCTGGAAGATTATAATGACACGAGTTCTGAATTCTTACTTAGATTTCTTAGTTTAATTAATATGTTTTCTCATTATTTTATAATACAGTGAGTGATACTTTGTGGTAGTTGTAAGTAGATTGACTTAAATTGTAAGGTGTTTATCATGCGATTAGCGTTAGAATTATGCGGTCGGTGATGAATTTACATTTCTATGCGATAGGATGGAGACGTTCATCGGTGATTATCGCGTACGGTCCCTGCGTTTTTCTTATTTGATGAGATACCCTGAGATTACATCTGACTGTCGGGAATTTATGGCTGTGTCTTACCGGGACGCGGGAAGGGCTCATCGTAGGTGTGATAAAAAACTATTGGTTTATCTGTAGCAAATGGTGGCAAATTACTCTTAAATAATTATTCTTGTGTAGAACTTGAATTATGTTATAAAATAATACTGTTTATTCGGAAATTCGCTTTCACGTGATGCCTTCTTTACAAAATTATCTCGGGTTACTTCTTTATTGCAATATAATTTGCCGACTTTGCACTATGCGAATATTTGTCATCGAACCTTATGGAAAACTGTGTAGGAAGGATACTGACTGGAGGGTGATTGGGGATTTAAATGAGACTATAGAGTGGGTATGTGGGAAACTAGGAGCGAGATTTCTAGATACTAGTGGGGGTAGGAGATAAGGATCTGCGCCCAGATGGCCTTCACTTAAACTGCAGTGGTAGTATAAGTTAGGAAATTTGTTTGGAAGGGTAATAGGGAGGTACATTCAGGGAAACGGGGTGGTCTAGGGAGCGGTGGTAAGGGTACAGGGATCTGGAAGTCAAGTAGGGATGACATAAAAATGTTAGTGTTGAACCGTAGAAGTATTGTAAAGAAAGGAATTAGAATGAAGTAATTTAATAGATATACAGTATACTTACCAGATATTGTAATAGGAGTTGAATCATGGCTGAGAAATAATGTAATGGATACAGACATTTTCTCACGGAACTGGAGTGTGTATCGTAGAGATAGGGTAGGAATGGTATGAAGGGGGAGTATTCATTCTGATGAAAGAAGAATTTGTAAGCTATGAAAAAGTTAAAGATGACAAACATGAAATTCTAGGTGTAAGTGTCATTTCAAAAAATAATAGGCAACTCGATGTCTTTGGAGTGCACAGACCGGGAAAGGGTCGCGCTGACGCTGATTCAGAATTATTTGATAAGGTAATCAACTATGTGGGAAACTACATGGAAAGTAATGTAATAATACCGGGAGATCTGAATTTACCAAATGTCAATTGGAAAGATAATGCGAACGACAGGAAGCATGACCAACAAATGGCAAATAAGTTAATATGGGAAGGACGGCTGATTCAGAAAATGATGGAACCAACTAGAGGGAAGAATATCCTGGACGTGGTGCTGGTAAAACCAAATTAGCTCTATAGAGAAACAGAAGTAATAGATGGTATTAATGATCCTGAAGCTGTTTTTGTCGTAGTTAAAAATAAATGTGTTAGAAAGGAAGGTCTTAAAAAAGTAGGACTAATAAGCAGTACCATGTGGCTGATAAAGCAGGCATGAGGGGGTTTTTAAAACTGTAACTATGTTCGGTGGAAAACGGTAAATAAAAATGTAAACAGAGTCAGGGATGAGTTCAAAGCAATTGTTGAGGAATGTGAAAACACGTTTGTACCTTTAAAGGTGGTAAGGAATGGTGAAGACCCACCTTATTATATTAGAGAATAAAAAATAGACTAAGAAGGAGGTGCATGTTGGAAGGAAATATAGTCAGAAATGGCCGTGAAAGTAAGGAGAAATTGAAGCAACCTACTAGGAAACTGAATCTAGCAAAGAAGTCAGCTAAGGATAACAGGATGACAACCATAATTGTCAATCATACACATTTTAATGAAAAATGGAAGGGTATGTATTGAATTGGTTGAACTTCAATTATTTAATTTTTAATGTTAGGTACATCAAGGCAGAAACAGGTTTCAAGAAGGACATTCCAGGAATCATTAATTAACAAAGCGAGTGTGTATGTGAGGATCTTCAAAAGGCAGATGTATTCAGTCAGCAGTATGTAAAGATTGTCGGTTACAAGGATAATGTCAAGATAGTGGAGGTGGCTAATGCTAAAGAAATATTAACATTTACATATGATAACAATGACATTTACAGTAAGATACAAAAGTTGAAAACTAGGAAAGCGGCTGGAATTGATTAGATTACCGGGGATATAATAAAGACAATGGGTGGGATATAGTACTATATCTGAAGTACTTTCCTGATTGATGTTTGCATGAAGAAGCTGTACCAAATGAATGGAGAGTTTCTATAGTAGCCCCTGTGTATAAAGGAAAGGGTGATAGACATAGAGCTGAAAATTACAGGCCAGTAAGTTTGACATGCATTGCTTGTAAGTTTTAGGAAAGCATTCATTATGATTATATTAGACATGTTTGCGAAATAATTAACTGGTTCGATAGAAGGCAGTTCGTGTTTAGGAAAGGTTATTCCACTGAAGCTCAACTTGTAGGATTCCAGCAAGGTATAGCAGATATCTTGGATTCAGGAGGTAAAATGGACTGTATCGCGATTGACCTGTCCAAAGCATTTGATAGGGTGGATCATGGGACTCCTGGCAAAAATGAGTGCAATTGGATTAGAGGAATTTTTCAAGGCAGTATTATTGGACCTTTATGTTTTCTTATATATATATAAATGATATGAGCAATGAAGTGGAATCAGAGGTAAGGCTTTTTGCAGATGATGTTATTCTATATAGAGTAATAAATAAGTTACAAGGTTGTGAGCAACTGCAACGTGACCTCGATAATATTGTGAGATGGACAGCAGGCAATGGTATGTTGATAAACGGGGTTAAAAGTCAAGTTATGCGTTTCACATATAGGACAAGTCCTCTCAGTTTTAATTACTGTGTTGATGGGCTGATAGTTCCTTATGGGAATCAACGTAAGTACCTAGGTGTTAATACGGTATAAGGAAAGATCTCCATTGGGGTAATTACATAAATGGGATTGTAAATAAAGGGTACAGATCTCTGCACTTGGTCATGAGGGTGTTTAGGAGTTGTAGTAAGGGTTTAAAGGAGAGCGCATGTAAGTCTCTGGTAAGACCCCAACTAGGGTGTGGTTCCATCCGGTCCCACGGTGTAAGGGGAAACGCGTCCGCCTGTCACTCGGCGGCCCCGGGTTCGATTCTCGCCCGGGCCAGGGGTTTTTAATTGTAAATGATTAATTTCCCTGGCCTGGGGACCTTAACGTTCCTTTCCTCACATTCAACATTTTACACGCAGGTTCATAACATATGATGCAAGCAGGGGCAAAAGATCTTTCTGGATCGACGCCCAGAACAAATAGCATTTTTTAAATAGTATAGTAGAGTATGGTTCCAGTGTATGGGACCCTCACCTGGATTGGTTGATTCAAGAACTGGAGAAAATCCAAAGGAAAGCAGCTAGATTTCTTCTGGTTGATTTCCGACAAAAGAGTAGCGTAACAAAAAATATTGCAATGTTTGAGCTGGGAAGACTTGGGAGAAAGTAGACGAGCTGCTCGACTAAGTAGTATGCTCCGAGCTGTCAACTGAGAGATGCCGTGGAATGACGTTAGTAGATAAATAGTTTGAGTGGTGTCTTTAAAAAAAAGAAAACCGGGCTAGTTGGCCGTGCGGTTAGGGACGCACAGCTGTGAGCTTGCATCCGGGAGATAGTTGGCTCGAATCCCACTATTGGTAGCCCTGAAGATGATTTTCCGTGGTTTCCCATTTTCACACCAGGTAAATCGTGGGGATGTACCTTAATTAAGGCCACGGCCGCTTCCTTTCCGCTCTTAGTCCTTTACTCTCCCATTGTCGTCATAAGACCTATCTGTGTCGGTGTGACGTAAAGCCAATAGCAAAAATAAAAACTAAAAGTTGGAAAGCTCACAATATGAACATAGTTGGAATTCAAGAGGACATATTGGGGAAAATATTCGTTTATAGGAAGAGGAGTTAGGGATTGAAATAACTTACCAAGGGAGGTGTTCAATAAATATCCAATTTCGTTGAAATCGTATAAGAAAAGGCTAGGAAAACAACAGTTAGGAAATCTGCCACTTGGGCGACTGCCCTAAATGCAGATCATTTATTTATTTATTTATTTATTTATTTATTTATTTATTTATTTATTTATTTATTTATTTATTTATTTATTTATTTATTTATTTAATTATTGATTGATTAATGTATATTGATTTTTCAGAACCGCATTATCATCGAAACAGACTTTCAACCTATGAGGTCGGTTACGTACAATTAGTACGTGTAGAAGGGATGTTAAGTACAGAACAAAAGTGACCAACCGGACACCAGTGGAATCCGAACCCACAATCTCCCGATTTCCAACAGCACAAGGATGACCTAGGCCACCATAGCTCAATTGGTAGAGCAATCGACGCGAAATCGGGAGGTTGTGGGTTCGGATCTCACTGGTGTCCGGCAGGCCATTTTTGTTCTGAACTTAACATCCCTTCTACACGTACTAATTGTACGTAACACGACCTAATAGGCTGAAAGTCTGTTTCGATGATTGATTGATTGATTGACTGATTGGATATTTTTATTATGTGGCAACTGCGAATTTTGATGAAAGTATGCATTTGGAGGTAAAGAAGAATGCTATTGAATAAGAAAATATTTTGGGTGTTATGTTAGACGGAAGAGTTTAACTTTCACTGGATGGATTCTGCTGCGTTTGTACTTTCTCGGAGCTCACCGAAGCGGACAATGAAGGAATCTTTGCGTCTGGTAAAATGTAGGTATCGAAAATATAATAATAACTAAAATCAGTCTACAAAGCATTCCTTTACCTCTCTTTGTATTGAGGACAGTAGACCAAAGAAATACCCTAATTATTTCCAATATTCAGAATAATTTAACGAACTTACGATAACGTCTTTGTCGGAGATGAAATGCATTTTTGAATTGGGAAAAGCATACGTTATACGAATATGAAGACTCATTTTAAAATCACGAAGAGCAACTCTTGGCTCAAAATTATGTCCTTCGGAATTGCGTACTTTTTGAAGCGTTTTAAACATATACGTGGAGCTTTCAGTGCGTTTATCACGTAAAAGAGTATAAATTACAGGAACATGCTGGCTATTTCTATATCCATGTACTGTAAACAACTGGTAAAGGAATGGTGTACATTCATGGAAAGTGCCATCGACATATACTTTCTCACAGTCACACCAAAATTCTAAATTGGTAAGACAAGAAAACGATATGATGTTACTCACGCTGTCGTTGATTAATGAAAACTCCTGATTGCGTCTGCTCTAGATGTCAAATATTCAACATTGATCGTCGAAGTAAGTGCAGTGTCTATCGTAGTCAAATCATGTTCATCATCTTTACGTAGTTCATTAACGTACTGTCACAACTTACTTTCATTTTCAACCTGTTACATTCAATATGACGGTAAATTAAATCATCACAAACATGGTTATAATCTAAAATTGGTTTCTGTAAGTCAATTTGGTGCTTTGAAATACTACATGTATACACTTTACTGTTGCAGCTATGGTTCACAAAACGCCTTCGGTACTGTCCACATTTTGCTTAGTAAGTAGAACGTGTATGTACTAGTTCAAAAAAGCAACCGTTTGCCGTTTTGGCCGACCAATTCATAACCCTCCAAATCTCCCATTTGGTGATGGCTCATGCTGTTCTCTCTGGCTCGTGTGCTGTCAGTTCAGGAAACTACACGTAAACTATCTCTGATGCATCCGCAGAGCTGCTGTGATAGATCATTGAGTTGCAATTAGTACTGGTCCTCCCCCGAGTGTGTAGGAGGAAGCGATTACCGCGCTCTCTCCGGATATCTACGGAGTACTGACGGAGTGCGGACGTGTTCGGAAGTGAGTCGGAAGGAGGGATAGAAAGAAAGGAAAGTAACTGTTCTCAAGTCAATGAATTGAGCACTATTGATCAGATAACTCCAATGAATGCTGCGACCTAAAACGTGTCTTGGTTTACTATATATTTTCCCTCAGATAGTACAATGGACTTTTACCTGCTGTATGTGTCTGTTTGTCCTGCGCGGCAGTAATTAGCAAGAAACTTCACAATCGTATGATCAATAAGTATGCTGTTGTAAACATCACTGTGATTAACCTCTCAGCAAGACATCATTATATATGTGGGTTTTCACCGAGGATTAATGCTTTAGAGACAGGCATCATTTACTGGTGGATAACTTTGGTAAATGTTTACGTGCCTGAATTTAGTTGAAGTTGACATACCTGTTACTTACGTATTTGGCCTAGAAAATCGTATACAACCTTTTCCCGTCGGAGTATACTGTGCCCTACAACGATCTGATCGCAATCAAGCTGACGCTGAGAACCGACCAGATGCGTTATAGTGGAAAAACTTACTCACCAAACGGTGCGTAAGCCCTAGCAGATAGCTTACCTGAACTCCGTAAGTCCTCTTCTGCAGCACCAGTTAGCTCAGTCATAGTACAAACGTGGGTGAAATAGGGCGTCAAAAATAGAAGAGGAAAGAATCGTTCAGGTATAAGCTAACTAAATTAATAAAAAATGTGAGTTGCCATAAATATACAAATCAAATAACAAATTTATTACAAACTGAGAGATGTGATTACACATGTTTAAACTGACGAAAAATTTACATCAGTTCATTTTAAATCTCAAATCAATTAGAAAGCCAAGAAGTGGCATCCTCGATCGTTGCCAGAGTTTCCGACGGGAAAATCCTACATCTTTCGTCGATTCGTTTGCTTCTTATGTTTCCCCATGTCTTGGCTAGGTGCAGACATCTTCTAACACAGTCACGTCTCTAACTCAACAGAAGAAAATATGAATCAGAGGGGGATTTGCTTCGCACATACTACCCTAAAAAATCCCTATAGCTATACATCTTAACGCTACACTGCAGGATATTTAAACTACAACACACGAACTTAACACTAGACATGCAACACACGAAGCACGATGTCAGACCTGAATCCATGACTCCTTTGTAAGACATGCAATACCTCAGATTAAATCACAAGACAAACCGCATCAATTGACAGTGCGCAGAATAATACGGGATCTCCTCATTCCTGTAATAAAAAGTAAAACAGAAACTGTGTGTATATTTCACGTTGAAAGCATTTTGAAATCAGGTTAAGTTCGTCTCGTAGACAATGACTTCTTGTCAGTCCAGTAAAGGGACTCGCTTTCCCCAAATGAAATGACGTCAGAATACCCTTCCTTTTTGCGAGACCAGGCAGCCGGCAGCAGTCGTCTAGCGCCATATTGCTTTCCTCAAGTGATTTACAAGCCAGATGGGGAGTTGTAAATAAGGGTAACGGCGAGACTTCATTCACAAATACAGGCCCTCGTAAAGGGTCTTAATTACTATGCCCTCTCATTAACATAAACTAACGTGAAACTATCACACGTATTCTTATTACATATGGTGTGAATCCCGGCACACAAATTAATTCATCAATAGAGCTCGACTTAGAGCCTTCGTAACTCTTATTTCCAGTGCATTTACCTGCACGCCCATATTCTCATTAACACTGTTTATTACAAGCAATTATATATCCTCTTAGTGCCTATACTTGAATCACTCGCACAAATTTGGCTCTATTCCATCTTATCACTAGGCTGATTAAACAGATACTTCTCACCTGTGATTTACTTTCTGCGTGAATGCAAGGCTGCCTGACTCCTGTGCACGGTCCGGAGATGCGTTAAAGGAAATATTGAGAAGATCTTACAGCATTTATAGCTGATAACCAAAGAAAACTTATGTTTGAACATGCCTCATGCATTTCTAACCAGGCCCTAAGACACAAGGTCTACCTATAAAATTCTTAGACTGCGCAAGTCCTTCAATTGATGATCTAATAACAATCTCTTCTTCAAATGAATGATAACCTTATGTACCACAAATAAGACACAAATGAAGCTATAATCAAATAATATAACAAACAACACTAATCTACACTAATCATGCATGACTTGTCCTGAGCATAACTTATTTACAGGTGCCTGACGGGCATCACAGGCTATATACCTATTCGCCTGATGGCGTTAAATTCTATTTACAACTTTGCGAAACTACCCTACCTTGCTTCATGCCTATGAGTTAGAATTTGTCTGACCTTCATCTGTGGTTACACTTAGCGACTCTCCGTGGCGGACATCGGTTTAGTAACCCATGTTACTGTTGGTGACAGATGGCAGCGGTCCTGGGCTCGTTCTCAGAGACATCACGATAGTCTTTGTTCTTCTACTGGAACCTCGTACCGATGACTGGATTGATCGTGCAGACCAACCATACTGGTTTGCTGTCTCCTAGCTGCTGATGACGTCTTGATTGGACGTGATGACCACCATTACTCGGTCCCGGATTGTCGTTTCCGTGCTGCGAAGGATGTCCACGTTGACTGGCACGCGCCGTGTTCAATTAGCACTGGCGGGCGAATTCTTGTGATGTTAGACAGCTGTAAGGAAATGAAGTGTTATTATGCATGACTAGTTAGATGCATGTGTCCTAATCTTGCATTCTAATGCACACCTTGTAGCTACTTTGCCTAACATTTGAACTACTCTTCGTGAAACAGTGCACACGAACTTCACGTACAAATAAAATTTATAGTTTGACTTTCTGACACTTCTATCACTTAACTTGGCGTTCTTTGCTGTTTACGGCGCCTATGAAAGTTACTCGCCTAATTTTTCTGTAACTGATTTCTGCGTACGTGAAATAGATTGGTCTAAAGCAATTGAAGTAATACTATCACTCTGAGCCTACACTTACTTAGAACAAGTTAGCGTCAGACTACTGTATATTTAATTCTTTGTAGAGTAATTGTAGCAAAGAAATGCTTCTAACTTAAATCATATTAATCAGTTCACTGTTTAAAACTCAAATGTACATTTACAATATTGCTACTTACTTGCCACTCGGACAAAAAAAATATTTAACTGCAAATCACGAAGATGAATGCTTTGTTCTATCGACGAGCTTTGACACCCGAGGTACACCTCCCAGGCAGCGTTGCGTACAGAGAATGATCTCCGCGTCGCAACAGCGCGGTATTTATTGAAGTGACTTACCCACGCCACGCGAGATTCTCCCCGCGCGGGCCACTTGAGTTCCTCTCCCGGAATGGAATTTTTCTGAAGGTGCTTGAGACAAATACTCACTAATTCACAGAGATTATGAATATCATCATGCAGAATATCAAATTACTCAGAAAATTGCTCTGTTTCATTCTATTGTTTTATATTCTCTATATTATTTCTGTGGGCAGAGATATCAATCAAGTTTTATTTCCCTCCAGTCTGACTTCTCCTGCTATTTCTTGCAGAGATGCTGGCATCAGAAGCCGTGAAGTGCAGTGGTTAGCGTGGCTTGATCCCCCCTTTGTCTTGCTGTGAACTACACCCTAATACTGACGCTCTGCTGCCTTCAAAAGCGCGCAATGTTGCGTTATGTTGCACAATAATATTTCCCATTATACCATTCCTGTGTGGTCTCATCTGCACACTGTAATTACACGCAGATCATAATATCTAACGTGTCATGAACAGAATGGTTCAATACCTATAGTAAAGTCCCATTGTTTTATTCTGGAATAATGCAATATCGTTTTGTTTTATAATTGCAGTGAGTGAATTTACAACAATGTATTTATTTGTAGACGGAAAACTACATCATCATCATCATTAACATTATTACTTCGCAATGCAGGCTGAAGGAACATTTGAACCACAGAATAGTAAATGTCTTTGTTACATTCTCAGAAATTATATTAATATTATGGTAAGCACTTAATAATGGTTATTCACGTACAGAATATTAAACATTATTTTTGTGTATTTAATTCATTACAAAGCTGAATACTAGTAAACGTGTTGCTGCAAAATCTCTCGCAGTTGAATCGGAGGCACCGATCAAAAGCGCGCCAAATATTCGACCCATCTGCACTCGCTCCGTTACCAGCACTAGTCGTAATGCGACCACACTAATGGTACTGTACAGTAATACCATGGCGAATATAATACCTAGTGTGATCACTCCGCTGTCTTAACATTGTCGTTGTTGGCCCCGCCGAAGTGTGACGCTGCAGCCGGGAATCACCAGCTGCAACAACACGAGATCCAAATTATCGACAAAGGTAATAGCGTGCGTGAGTGAAGTCATGGTAGAAATTTTAACTCTTACCGAGGGAATTTGTTAATTTAGATATTTTTCGAAAATCTGCATTAATATGCAGTGCTTTGTGTGTCCAATCACATAGTTTTCTATTATTTCGGGAAAATGTCGCACAGTTTCTTTGCTGGTTTTAAATCTTGTAACGGAAGGAAGCGTGATGGTAGAAGGGATTTTACACCGCCGAAAGGAAATAATCTGTTTGCGAAGTGGACGAGAGTTGTTCCGCGGAAAGATAAGCAGTTGTCAGCCAAAAGCAGAATATGTGATCTGCACTTATCGGCAGATGTAATTAACGGCAGATTGCTTCGTTGTGAAGGGTAAAATCGTTGTACTTCCTCGTGTGAGATGGAAATTAAATCCAGGAGCGGTGCTTCATATATTTTCAAATTTATCGAAATTCCTATCCATTGAGGTAAAATCGAGAAAGGAACCCAATAGGAAAGGGAATCAAGAGAGTATCAATAGGATAAGGAACAAGAATCACGATGTGAGCGAAGCAGTGATGGCAACAGTGAGCGCTAAGGTTCAAGGTAAGCCTAGGCGTAGTCAAATTCACTGCTAGTCTAGTTCTCTTACCGATGTCCAAGAGCCAATAGTATCTCACAAAAGGCGACTAAAGAACACAACTCGTAATTTAATGCGAGCTAAATGTCTCTTTCCTCGGTCAAAGCTAAGATTAAATACCTACAGGGGCAGATTAAGAACACGGAATGTTTAATGTTTTATGTGCTCTGTTTGAAAAGTCTTTGTTTAATATGTAAAGTACAATATTGCTTTCGCTTTTCGTAATGTTCCATTTTATCTCGCATGTTCTCTTATTAAAGTCAAATATATTTCTTCGTTGGAACTGAGAATATTGTGTACAACTCTCTGATAGTATTATTCGTAAGTCTAAAGAATTATTGGGTGTTGTATTTGGTTATTTGCGTATCAGTGTAACCTCGACTAAAACAGCTGACCGTGTAGCCTTGGTGATTGGCTCCACTAGCGCCGCCCTGCGGGAGCGCGCTTGAACTCGTTGAGTGATCCACGGCCGACCGGAGCTAGAGCGAAAGCATCAAGTCGGCCGTGAGTGATCTTACTAGGTATTCTATTTGTCATGGTAATACCAACACATCAGTAGTCCTCTGGCGGAGCTTTTTTTTTTTTGCTAGGGGCTTTACGTCGCACCGACACAGATAGGTCTTATGGCGACGATGGTATAGGAAAGGCTTAGCAGTTGGAAGGAAGCGGCCGTGGCCTTAATTAAGCTACAGCCCCAGCATTTGCCTGGTGTGAAAATGGGAAACCACGGAAAACCATTTTCAGGGCTGCCGATAGTGGGATTCGAACTTACAATCTCCCGGATGCATCTGGCGGAGCTAACACTATAACTTAACAGTTGAGATCCTGTGGCGAAGTTAACGCTAAAGCTATTGAGAACTGAGATCCTGTGGCGGAGTTAAACACATTACTTCCTCCTCTTCCTCCCTGCCTCTGAGCTATCCCAATACAAATGGCAGATGACGTGTGCCGCACACGTGCATTCTAAAAAAAAAACACATATCGTCTGAACACTGCTAGATTAGCAATAAGCTATTCTCACCTGATTCGGACATTTTCCTGAACCACGATAGGAAAGTCGTGTTATTTGGACCACTTAACTTAAGACGTCCATAATTCTATTGACTATAATTAAAATTTCTCAAATTCTATACACGACAATTAGTACAATGTATCAAATTATTTGGTGAAAATAAATGTTAATATTATAATTAGGATTTGTTTAAAAGTTATTTTTATTCAAAAATTTGTTATCGTGTAATTTGGACCGATAGCGGGTAACTTGGACCAGATGATCGTGTAATTTGAACTGGTAAATATAAACACCTGTAAGTTATTTAATGAATTTATTATGAAATACTAATCAATAAAAATACGACACTATGACTTGCGGTCGTCACTTATGGCATGTAAGAAAATGATAAAACAATTAATGCTGAAGTTTGGTGCAGTTTTCATGAGCCCGCTTTTTGCAATTATTGCAACGAATCCATTCGTCATCATAATACGTGTCATATATAGTGCAAGCTGTTTTTGATTTTTTTCTTTCGTCTGTAGTGAACAGTTTCTTCTTTTGTTTTTGGGTAGTGTTGACGTCTGTGCCGGTCGCTCAGCCATGACCTATCAAGCGATCACTGCTCAGCCGGACATTACGAGGTATCGTTTGTTCAGCACGACGAATCATTTCCGCCGTTTTCTAGATTGGGGACGCCATTTCACCGCCAGACCACATAAAGAAATGGAAGCTAAGGGGAGTTGCAGCACTTGCAGCAATGAAAATTCTAGTCGCCAAATACCCAGGAGCAAGCTATAAAATACTTAGGTTACTACTAAAATCGCTGGTGCTAAACAGAGCTTTATATGGGGTTGAATTGTGGGGATTAGAAAAGAAAAGGGACAGGCTGAATCAAATAATATACAAGTTCAGCAAGTCTGTTATGAGGCTACCGCAATGTACAGCTAATGTGGGGGAGTTCATTGAGTTGGACTGTGTCAAAAGGGTGCTAAATTATTGGACTAGACTAAGTCGAGGAAGCGGCGGCATTATACTGCAGGAATTATATAGATATGAACTGGAAGGAATGTATGATGTGGGTTGGCTAGCAAAAATCAAAAGTTATGTTGAGGAATTGGGTATGGGATATATTTGGCGAGAGGGATGGAAGGGGAGCAATAGCAGAATGCAGCGGGCCCTAACAATGAGAATTAAGGACATACAGATCCAGAAATGTTTGGAAGAATGTAGGGAAAGGCCTTCGCTTAGCCTATTCTACAAGGTATACCAGTTCTCAAAATTAAGTATAAGATTTGGGGACGGAAGATTAAAGGGTGGGTTACAAGGTGGCTGATGGGACTGCATAGAAACAAAGGGTTGAGCAGGATCAGGAAGAGCTCTCAGTGTATACTACGCGAGGCCGAACATGATAAGTTACATTTTCTTTGTGATTGTATAGGAACAGAGAAATTAAGGGCAAAACTCTTAAATGTTAAGCAGCAAGAAATGTGCAAACAAAGAGATGAAAAAAATTACTGCATGGATTGCAAATCAGTGGAGAAATGACAGTGGCCTGAATAAGTTTCTATGTGCAGTGAGAAAACAATGTCTCAGAGAAATACGAGGTAGTATATGATGTAATGGCATGGAATGTAAATTGTGAAGTAGCCAGCATAAATAGGTCAGTAAGAGATTGGCACTCAGTATTTTTAGAGGCTAGGACAACGTCAGCATGTAGTAATATTTCCATTAGACATGCTAACAGGGTAGGAGGTAGAAGTAGGTCTACAAGCTTGCGACATCTTGCCCTTTATTATCATTTGTCTTAACTTTACGTTAACTATTTATTTTATCATGCCATTTTAATTTGTTAATTGCCATTGTTAGTTCATATGCTGTTGCCGAAATGCCATGGCCATTGGACCTCCGATAAGGAGTTGTTCAAGGCCCATATGGATATAGAATTTAATTTATTTTACGTATTTTAATTATTTTAATTATTTAATTTTAATTCATAACCTGATGTGAATAAGAACATGTATGGGCGGAAGCCTGTTTGTTCAGCAATAAATACTTGAAATACATTTCACCGTTAGATAGCTCTTAAATTATAATCACGTAGGCTGAGTGGATCTCGAACCAGCCCTCAGATCCAGGCAAAAACTGACCTGGCTGGGAATTGAACCCGAGAACTCCGTGTAAGAGGCAAGCACGCTACTCCTACACTGCGGGGCCGGCCTCACATTATAAAAGATCACCAACACGAGAAACATAATTATTATAATTATTTCAACGGTCCAAATTACACACTCTCGGGCAGTACAAATTACACAACATGCAAAAATTTAATCCAAAAGTAAATAATATGCGAAGTCAGTACTTGTAAAAGCTAAACACCCTCTTGGCTGAAATAACTGCTTCCCAGTACACTTACTTGCCATCTTATAAGCTTACAAGGAATGTGAGTTTGTTTTCCTCTTTACCCTTCAACCTTAAGTCTATTAGCAAAATAACTTCCAGGAAGAAAGCTACCCTCGGCTATCTTGCTGATATTGCCTCAGACAGGGGTTGACCAAACTTGCAAATACCAAAAATATTAGCGGCCCAAATTACACGCAAGTCCAAATGACGCGGACTTCTTCTCCTAGGTTTTACCGACAACACCAAACACCACAGACAACCGATTCTATTTTTCTCCCGTAACGATACCGTGTGAATACACTCACTGAAGTTAGGCCCTACCACGACAACATAGCAAATAAATCTCGTTACGAGAAAGCAACCGATTCGATGTGGTGTGACCGGGATATTAGCTTACATTCGGGAGAATTCTACCAGTGGTAGTCCTGAATATGATTTTCCTTGGGTTTCACAATTTCACACCAAGAAAATGCTGGGTCTGTATCTTAAGTAAGGTAACGGCTGCGTCCTTCTCAATCCTACTCCTGTTCCATTGTCACCAAAATACTATCTGAGTTAGTGTGACGTTAAACAACTACCAATAATAGTAACTGACGAAATAAGCAGGGAGTTTGGCCTTAAAATAAATATTCAGAAAATAAAATTCATGGTAATCAGCAAACAGAAAATCTCCAAGAGTGTCATCAGCCTTGGCGTAAACACCATAGAAAAGGTACCACATTTCAAGTATCTAGGAGGATACTGGCCAACACAAGATGTGAGCTTCGTGCAGTCTTCGTTCTCGGTGCGACGGTGTCTACCGGAAGGTCTTGGAACTATTTGAAGAAAATTATATAGGAATATCGGTAATTTTATAAAAACTTCTATTTTTCCGAAGATCTTCACTTTGCACGCTTTAAATGAGGGGCAATCATTGAAATCTGTTCATCCCTTTTCTCACAATTTTCATTCCCGAAAATGGCTTATCAAATGATATAAACTATTTACTAATCTGATTTGTCAGTGACCGGGCGAGTTGGCCGTGCGCGTAGAGGCGCGCGGCTGTGAGTTTGCATCCGGGAGATAGTAGGTTCGAATCCCACTATCGGCAACCCTGAAGATTGTTTTCCGTGGTTTCCCATTTTCACACCAGGCAAATGCTGGGGCTGTACCTTAATTAAGGCCACGGCCGCTTCCTTCCAACTCCTAGGCCTTTCCTGTCCCATCGTCGCCATAAGACCTATCTGTGTCGGTGCGACGTAAAGCCCCTAGCAAAAGATTTGTCAGTGAGATATAGAAACTGTGTTGCAGATATTTGTCGCCATTTAGAATTATATTATACAAAAGTGAAAACTATATCTGATTGAATAATTCAGATGTAATATTTTAATTCAGCATAAGAAGCTGCGCTGGAGTCAGTATTCAGTTTTGTTGTAAAATAAATAATCATGTTATCCCGTGTTATCCCCTCTACAATCTCCGCCTGAACATTTTAAGACATTTAATGCAAATGTGTATGTGAAATATGTATGCGTAACGTATGCGAAATATTTATTGCTAGCCGACAACATAACAAAACAGTGCGTTGATTTCTCCACTTTCATTATGCAAGTCAGCCTCAGAAATTTAAATCTCAAATAACCATTCGTCTGCTGTGATGCATGCTTGTGTCATTCTTGATATACAATCAACTAGCCCGCATGGCATCGTTGGTTCAATTTGTCCCACTCATGAAAGGCGATTGTCGCAATCTTTTAGAACGTCCTAAACAGATTTCTCGATCCAGGCCATCTCTAATAAGATTCATATCAAACAAGAAGGATGACACGCCATTTGGACAACATCTGTATTGCAAAGAATGGCACTGACGATGCCTACTGTATGATCGCGTTTTGTCATTCTTGAAGATGAAATATTCGGTAAAATATCAGTAGTACGCCTCTACAGACGAAAGTTCCCCGGGAGTGAAGTGTCTTTAGGTTGATCTGAGATCCAGGAAAGGCATAGGGCAACCATAACCCTATGTAAATGTAACTCGGAACATCACTGAGGGTTCACCTTGCTGCGCTCGCTGTACTTTGCTCCTGAGACGATCAAATGCAACATTTACAGATTCTCTCGAGGCAAATTGTCTGTGGTAAACAATACTATGTGCCATCATGGATGACATAGGTGGCCCGCTCCTTGAGCTAATTATATGAGCGTGGGACGGCCGAGAGTAGCTGACTTCAAATAGTTTGTACTGTGGAGACTAGATGCCGATATGTGGATTCAAGGCACAATCAAAGCCATAACAATGTACCTGGCTGAGTATATTACTTTACGCAATTCAGTCACACAGTTCGTTTGTCGTTCCTAAGCGAGCTTTTATGTTGACTTTATTTGTATGAGTACAAGTAGTAGTCAAAGGACTATTTAAGTATCACATGTCAAAATAATCTTTCCTAGGCATAACCTAATGAAATGAACGTATTCACTTAGTACATGGCGTTTGTATTCAACATAACTTGTTTTGTTTCCTTACCATAATCTAATGCACTGGAAAGAATGAGATATTAGGCACAGTAAAACTGTTAGAAGTTTAGATCTCTTTAGATACGCGCCCCTTCACTGGTTGTAACTGAAAACCGTGCAAGCAGCTGCTAGGCTGTACCTTCCGTCAGAGCGCGTACTCTGCTCCTTTACCTGCCTGAGTTGGAACCTGCTCATTGAGCCAAATTATTGTGCTCGACTTTTATGTATGACAACATGCCCATATATCAATTTTCTCAAATGTTGAAGTATATGTGTTGGGCCTCACTATGTTCATCGGTAATAGCATCAGAAACCTGTTTCTTACAATTGGGTTGACACACGTTATCTATTAACCTACAGGAAATTGTTATTTATCAGAAGTTTGGAATTTCTCCGAACCGAAAACTCTTGATAACGGTCGTGAGCCTCAGATGTAGCAAGTGGAATATCCAAGCGAGTCTTCAGCTTGGTATGTTTTTAATTAATATTTGCATATCTTAACCACATTACTCTCATTCACTCTTACACCTCCGGCAACATCCTTCCTTCATTATCCTCGCTAATGAATGCTGATTAAGTGATCACGATCGAACTTTTGCGCCTTCTTGTCAAATTTTACATTTACAGGTACTAAAACATCACTCCTACATACTCAGTATTGGGGACTTCTGTCGAGAATTGCAGGGGATATGCAACAATTATCTTCAAACGTGTGTTTAGCGGATGAAGTAAATGGCAGAGAAACAGTGGTAGACTGAGATTATGCGGATGAACCTTTTAACAGTATAAGTGAAAGGGACCTGGACTGGATACAGAGTAATGGATGTTGAGTGTTAGAAAGACGGAAGAAAATATAGATGTACCACATTTGTGCGACTCGGGTTCACAGGGATTCGGAGAAATTATTTGTTGATGACGACGATGTTAATGATGATGATGATAATGATGTGGTTGCAAAGATTGACGTAATATTTCTGGAAGACATTTAGAAGAATCTTTCTTTCTATATTACTTCGCTATAATTGATTCACTGGCAAATATTTTCACTGTATGAATTATTACATATCCCCTACGAAACATATGTGGCTAACTCCTTCCAATTTGAGGATGGATGTATTTTGTTCATTATTTCTTCTGTGTTTATTAGAATTTTAATTAAATTCTACTAGTATATTAATTACTTATTGGTCGGCGCTACAGTCCATGCAGGTCCTTGACCCCCTTAATCACCTGTTTCCATTCGTCCCGGTCCTCGCCTTTCCTTCTCCAGCATATTCCACGTTGAAACTATGATATAATTTTTCCTTCTCTTAAACCGTTTTTCTCGCCGGGTCGTCACCAAGTTATCCGCTTTTCCTGTAGTATGTCTTAAAGTATCCGTAACATTTCTCTTATTACGAGATACCGAGCTCGATATCTGCAGTCGCGTAAGTGCGGCCAGTATCCAGTAATCGGGAGATTGTGGGTTCGAGCCCCACTGTCGGCAGCCCTGAAGATGGTTTTCCGTGGTTTCCCATTTTCACATCAGGCAAATGCCGGAGCTGTACCTTAAATAAGGCCACGGCCGCTTCCTTCCACTTCCTAGGCCTTTCCTATCCCATCGTTGCCGTAAGACATATCTGTGTCGGTGCGACGTAAAGCAAATGGCAAAAAAAGAAAAAAATACGAGGTAGGGGAGTTAACCCTACGCGCAGCCCCCAAGCTGGAGGGCCAGGGTATCACTCTTAGTCTGGATCATCACTTTAGAACTGCCCGGCTTGGGTGGCCCTACCAGGAGCATGTGCTCTCTAAGGATCATTTGAACAAGCAAGCCTCCAAACACCCGGCAAAATGTATTTTGCCTTCGTAAGGTGGTGATACCTTCGGGAGGTTCTACTAGAATATAAATATTCATAATTTTAAATTTGATAAAACAATATATGCTGATGTTTTACAATAAGAAAACTCAATATATTCTTTATCACGCCACTCGTTCTCTAAATGCTAATTTTGAAGCCGAAGTTGTATACTTCTCATACTATATAATACCATCGTTTCGGTGTTTTTGGAACCGAATTTCTGTGTATTCAAGCCTAATGGGACTAACTGTGTGTTAATAAAGGATGTCTGGCCTTAAATACATTTCAACACAACCATTTCCGATGGAAATGTCTTTGAGAGATTAAAACGAGTTCACTAACTTGAAGGAGACATTTAAATGGAATTGGGAGAAATACATCCACAAACTTCAATACTACGAGTACTGCTGAGATTGCTTAAGGTAGATTTCTTTTAAATTAAAACGTATACGTTTGATGGAAACATTCTAAATGGTTTAGTTTATTACATTCGTTTAAACTCGCTCACGGAATATTATATTAAGAAACTTTTTCCTGTCTTGCATATGAGGCAGTAATATCGGATGTTGACATATACCCACTTATTTAAACGGAAATCGTCTTCGGAGGCACGTTGAGAAGCGTTTTTGCTCTGTGAGAATTTTCATGAGATGGTATGGATTTCTTCGTGGGTTTCTTAGCCAGAGCCACTTGCATATTGCATTTACATGTCACACAATAAAACGAAATTTAATTTTAAGAAATAATTTTCTACTGACATATTATGCAGAATACATTTTTATTTCATTGAATATATAGAAATTATTATATTCGAAATTGATGACACGGAGGAGACCATTGAATTGCACAGAATGTAATATATTTTCTTGTGACCAAAATCAATATACAGGGTGTTTATGTTCTTTTTTTGCAATTTTTTTACGTCGCACCGACACAGATAGGTCTTATGGCGACGATGGGACAGGAAAGGGCTAGGACTGGGAACGAAGTGGTCGTGGCCTTAATTAAAGTACAGCTCCAGCATTTGCCTGGTGTGAAAATGGGAACCACGGAAAACCATCTTCAGGCCTGCTGACAGTGGGGTTCAAAGCCACTATCTCCCGAATACTGGATACTGGCCGCACTTAAGCGACTGCAGCTATCGAGCTCGGTGGGTGTTTACGTGGAGAAGGTCATCACATAAGTGTCGGTAGATTGTTATGAAGGAAGAGTAAATCAGCTTGTTTCGTTTCCGTAAGTCAAAAACGAAGTTATTAATTGATTAGTAATAATGGCTTCCTTGCGTTATTCACCACCGCTACTCTATTCTAAGAGTTGATATATCCGACACACAGCCCAGATTCCGGATGCTGAAATATCTAAGGTGAAAGGACGTGTCCTAGTGATAACAACTTATTTTAATGGACGTTGCGGTGAAGAGATAAAATACTTTAGGAACACGCTATCGTGTTCGCCGAAGAGTAGCCACTTGGTATGGGGAATGAAAAAGCTGAGGGTGATGTTATGTGCGGATCGAGACAACACCTTCTAATAGTAGTATGTATTAGGTGTTGATCGAGACCGGTTTTGACCAGGCTTGTCAGTTTGTGCTCTGCAGTGTTTGTGTTTACTTCCTGTTATTATTCAATGAATGCTTTCCTCATGAGGAGGTTGCTATGAGGACAAAGCATACTGATTGCATTAATGACTATACAGAATGTTGCAGCTAAGTTGCCCACCTCGAATATCTTCTGATCAGTTAAAGATATAAACATTTTGTTTTCAAATTCTTAAATTGTCGATCACATACGTAATTACCGAGAAACATGTAGCAACTTCTTTTTATAAAATGGGATTGTACTAATTTAACCGCACTTAAGAATCGAAGGACAAATTCAGTGATGTGCTTATTTTGCAAGTCCGACGAGTACTTATAGAAATATTAAAGGGTTTGAAAGGTGTAGGCATTAGACAGATGGTGATGCGCCACTCGCCTTGATGTCGGGCGTGTAGTTCTCGTGCTTGACTCACGCCTTGTTGATAAATACATACACCTCGCCATTATCTCGCTTGGAGCGGAGAAAAACAGTATGATGTAGGCCTACAGCATTTCGGAGTTACAAAGCTTTCGTTTCATTGCCATTGAATCAGAAAAAAAACAGATAACACAGTGAAATTGTAATAGTTTAAGTGCTTTATTGTCCTTCTCATGAGTACATAGTACATGAGATGAAATCAACAACTTCAAAATCCAATGAATGGCATGGACATTGGAAATAATCGATGCAAATTTAACGGACAACGTTATTGTTGGGCTCTTTGGTCCTCCTTAAAGTCAACATATAAGATCGATGTACGTTAGCAACAGGCAGTAGACGAGTTGGGTATAAATTGTTGTTGTTATGCTAACATACACTGCTGTTCAGATAAAAAGTTCAGGTATTTTTATTTTAGGAGCATTGTTTCATTCTGCCTCGTTTCAACCACTTGCATCACGCAGGAAAATGTGCAGTCGCTTAAAAAGTCGTTCAGTGTATGGTATTTTTAAGTCTCTTCCAGGCACGTCCACATTTCCCTCCACTTTATGAGTATACTCGGAACGTAATGGTGGCATGTGTGGAATGCCGCCTTTTCTTATGTACGTAAGCATTTTTCCCACTCCATCTCGCCCTGTATCCTTGCGGAAATGTCTGAAACCACCTTACTGCATAGTACTGTACTCTTTCAGTACTGGCGAACCTGAGAAAATAGAATTAATTTACATATTAAAATTTAAAATGAAAAAAACCCCTCACCCATTTACTTTCTTGTGAACGTCTCTTCTAATTGTATTCTTAGGAGTGTGGCTACCATAAAACATTTTGACAATGCACAATTCTTCCTCTTCTTCTACTGCTTTTCCCACATCTGTGGGGTCGCGGGTGCGAACTGTGTAGCAAATGTGGACTTGTCCCTGTTTTACGGCCGCATGCCCTTTCTGAGGCGAACCCTACATGGAGGAAAGTAATCACTATTGCTTGTTCTTGTAGTGTTGGTAGTGTAGTGTGTTGTCTGAATGTTGTGCCCTATAGTCCCCTCCTCAACGTCAAGCCAATGCTGAAATCTCACCAGGGAGACCATAGTGAATAATCAACTCACCAGCAGGTGAATAACCTTGGCACATAGCTTACCTGTTTGATCCTCTCCATCAGCTCCGGCAAGACAGCACTCTTCAGGGCTTAACGGGTAAAGAAAGGAAAAGGGGCAACACATTAACATAAATTAAATGAAGAGGAATGAAACTCTAAGGGAAAACCTAATACCAACAACACAAAAACTAACATTGAGCTGCAAATTCGTATAAACATCTAATTTATTACAATAAAGTAGGAAATCTAAAATAAACAAATGATCTGTCACATATGATACAAAGAACGTTGTTGTCGTACATTAAGGATTGATTTCTTCACGCGAGAGGCATTCTGCTAGATTTCATGTCCTGGTGGATGAGTTTCTAGGCATTTCCCAAGGCTCCCGCACTGGCCAGCCTAATAACACCGTCAAGAAAACAAATCGAACCGTTAGACCTTCATAGTCGTGACATAATTACAAATAAACAAACGTAACCTTGATCTTACAGTAAATTTATGCCACGGTGCTCAGAACGAATATAAACTATACACTATACATGCACTACTCCTTCTACCGTCCTGGAATCGAACACGAGACTACTCCCTGAAACCTTGTGACACTTGATTAAGCCTACTAAGAAACACATAAATAACAAGGTGCAAACATAAAACAATAGGTTATGTACATCTGTAAATAACACACATTGTAGTGTAGAAAAATCTTTCTTTCCAGCGGCATAAATAACACGTCACCATCCTTCGCTCTCCTGTAATACAAACCAGCATTCATTCGCGGCCGCCAACCCTCTGTGACGATTTATAGCAACGACGTATTGGTTGATTAAGATTCTTTGACAAGACGTTCAAGGAGAAAAGAGCTGGGACCAATGGGAGGTTAGTTGATGTAATAAGAAGAAGAAAAAAGGTTAATCAAAACAGTATATTATTTCTACAAAGGGAATCAATTTTAAATTTTACAACTCAAAATTTTGTAACCTGACACACAAAAGAAAACACTCATCGTGAATGACGTACATTAGAATAGAATCCCTAGACCATTTACAAGTTATAATATGTAACTAATCAAATGAACATGGTAACCTATAAGCCTCGGAGAATATGGACATAGATTTCCAAAAAGGTAAACAAAGGGAGAAGAAAGGCACGGGAAGGACCAAGGACGGGGATCACAATAATGGGAGTCGCCTGAGTATAAACATTGCCAAATGCAGGAACAGTTTTATGTGATAAGTTGTACCGTCCAGGCCACAAGTTCAATCACTCACCAACTCTTGAAATTGCATATTACTCGATGTTCATTTGTTAAGGAACAATATCACTCATATCAGGCTTAAAAGAAAACCGGCCACAGAAATGAAGATAACTCCAAAATCCATAGGAGAAGAATAATAGTGGTAATTATAAAATAAATACTCTGTTGCTCACCCAATACAGCAAATAAAAGAAGTGGAGCTTCCCAGCAAATACTGGGAAGTCCTCAGACGACCCTCCAACCACACTCGGAATCAGTGCTGGACTGAAGACCGAGTATGTGGGGGAAGCCTTTATACCGCTGCAGAAAGTTTCGGAAAAAGTACACAAAACGTCGAGAAATATCGGACACTGACGTAGCGGATGACGTAACCCAGAGGAGACTCAGTGTGTAGTCAGCAGTTCACCAGGACGGATGCACGGCGAGGCAGCAGAGAAAGTCCAAGGCCGGTTAGATGAATGAAGTATCGGCGAGTATATGAACATAGATGGAGTTCCAGATGACGGTAGCCGAAAATAGGTGAGTGATCGTTACACCTCATGGTGACGTCACTGCGAGAGACATTCCAGCCCCCAGACTGTCTCGGGTTAGTATGAATAGAGCAGCCATGTTTAAAGCCATATTTCGTGGCCTGACAGTTGTAAACAGATCAAGCCAAGATTCGGTTCTAGCCCGTTCATTCCCCTCTGCGGTGCCTTCTCTTTAGCTAATTACCATGTGACCTTTCACATGTTATGGACTCTGTAGGGCTCACATTCAACCCCCTTCGCATCTTTACACACAAATATACTTGGCACGTCATCATTCTTCACAGTGGTGCTCTCATTGGCACAAAATAATCAAATCACAACTAAATTCATTACACATCATACTCCTTGTGGGCATTATCTTTATGCTCTGGGCTAATTACATAATCCTCCTTTCTTAAGGGCTCCTTGTTTCCTCACCCGCTCTATTCCATACATTAGTCCAAGTACAATGAAGGCTTATAGAAGACCTTGTACTTTCGTTATCTCCCGACTGAGAGACTACCACATATCATGCTACATGCATTTAACTATTCCCTACTGGCTTGTCCTGGCAAGGAGGAAATTACTTGTGACTGCTTAAGTCTCATTTAGATGACACTACACAACGTCGAATTCCCTATCGGGAAACATACTGCTACACAAATGTGACATAAAAATGAAGCACTATAAGACAAATTACATGCAAAGTTACCTACACTACTGAGTTCGAGACCCGGGCATAAATTCTTCCTTTTAGTGCCCGCAGACACCTCATTATGTACATTTTGGCGGAAGGCCAAAATTCGTCTTCTGTGACCCTAAATTTTAACTAGCGGCTGCATGCTGAAAATGGAACGATCTAACCTTGGGCCTGTGATATTTCCCAAACAGTTCTCCAATCGGACATTGGTAGCTTAAGCCATCATGTTGACGTAGTTGACCGGCAAGAACACTCGTAAACTGATGACTGGTGTCATCCTGGTCGGTGGTTGTTTCCCTTCAGCTCGTTCAGATGACTTGCTTGCCGCCTCCTCGATGCTGCTGTCCCACTTTCGTACCTCGACGTCGTGAAGGATGTCCTGTGGCTCTGCTTGAGGTTACTACTTCATCGCTGATGAAATTACCGCGTCCGATACACTCGTGACGTAAGAGAACTGCAAGAAAAATCACATTACAGTGTGTTTTGCTGTTCATGCCTGTATCTCCCCTCCAATGTTCATTTGACCTTGGACAGTTTCAATCATAGCACTTTCTTTCTCAAACTCACGTACTTCTGTGGAGCAAAGATGCTCTGTGCAAGACCACTATTGGTATCAAACGGATTGAATTTACATCAGACCTCGGAGCCTACACTAGCATTTATCGTCAGTTTAAAACAATGTGAGCCTCAGATTATGTTACGTGACTCTACTTGAGTAAAATTATTAGCAGAGGTATGTTCTTTCAGACAAGAAAGTAAATATTCACTGAACTAAGTTGTTATCAAAGTCACACCTAGTTGTTACTTACAATTCCTGTAGACAATAGATTCTGACTGCACTGGTCGAAGACAATGGTGATCTGCTCCGCACTGGATCGTCGTGCGAGTAACAGCTTCTCAGCGGCGATGTACCCAGCAGAATGAAGCTCGCGCTCACTACGGTTGTATTTATAATAATCAGGCACCCACGCGACCGCGCTCAACGTGTGCGGTCTCTTCACACGCTTGCCCGCGAAGATGAAAACTCTCCCACGGCCTGACGCGCACTTATGCATTCTTCAATTATGATGCCATTAGTGTCATGCAATATATCAAAATTTCCAGCGAAATATTCTACTTGCAGTTTTTCAATGCAATGTTGCAAATTCCCTATGTGTGTGTGGAGATATTAAATAAAATGAATATCCCTCCACTATGAAATTCCGCGGGATATCTCATGCAGATGCACGCGTCCTACGGTATCTTCAAGAGGGTTGCTTGGGGTAATAACTCTTTACGGGCATCTAGAAGCTTCAGGTCGCGTCTGATGCTATTTTCTCACGAAAAGTGCGCCATCTCAGCTACTCTGACACAATAAAAATGCCACCCACGGCGACATTCTTTGTGGTCTCATGTAATTTCCATAATTGTTATAAAATCAGCTTACTTCGAGCATGAACAGAATGGTTCAATATGAAGAGGAAAATGTTGTGTCAAACACAAACACTCAGTCCCCGAGCCAGAAGAATTAATCAGATGCGATTTGAAATCCCCGATTCGGCCGGTAATCGAACCCGAGACCCTCTGATCCGAAGGCCTCAACGCTGACCATATACGTGTGTTTATCAACAAAGCGTGAGTCATGCCGGAGGACAATACACTGGACATCACAACGAGTGGCGCATCGCCGTTAATATCTCCAGAAGTACTCTTCTGATTTGCAAAATAAGCGCATCACTGAATTTGTCGCTCGATTCTTAATTGTTCTATTGTGTGAAATTAGTATAGCCCTATTTAAAAAAAGGCAAAGTTGCTACCGGTTTCTCGGAAGTTGATATGCGCCCCTTTACACAGTTTAAGTATTTGAAAATAAAATGTTCATATCTTTTACGGAACAGAGGATATTGGAGGTGGACAACTTAGCTGAATCATCCTGTGTATCACGCCGTTCTTAACGTAGAGTTGACAGGTATGCACTTAGTATACGAACTGGCAAACGGAAATTATCGTTTCGATGCCACATTTATCGAGAAGGATTCCCAAGAAGACGGCTTGCGTATCGAAGAACTTCTGAAGCGGCCGATCGAAATCTGAGAGAAACAGGTTCTTTGGTCACTCTCAGTGCATTGACCGGTCGTGGGTGGCAGTCTACCACCGACCCAGCGTTGGAAGAAGAAATAATGGAAATGGTGAGGGACGATCCGGCTCTCATTATACGTCAGATCGTCTCGACATTGCGTGTACTGCAGATACTGCGTGTAGTGAACCTTGACAGACGAATGATTACAATACATCAATTTTATCTGCAAACGTGTCCAAAACATGAAACTTACACCGCAATGTTGAACATATGAACCTTCCAGAACGATATTATTCACAGCTAACGCTCGCAAACGCGCTATGTGCATAAATGGTTGGAAAAAATCCCCATATCAACAAAAATGTTCATTAAACATTTGATGTAGAATTGTTAAAAGTTTCTTAACAGAACTGTACTGGAACCAAATCGTCCTAACGGACACACACCAAGTTCCGAATTACTGTATATTCGAGCTAGCAGGCTGCTTTATAATTTGTTTCGCTGAAGTCGTGTTATTCAAATAGCTGCTGTGCCGTAGCAATTTTGAGTAGTGGCGAAATAAAGTAAACTCGTGTCCTCATCCCGAGGTGGTGCAGCTCTTTTCAGGCACATCCCCAATGGAGGTGCATGTGCCATTTCAACCACATACCAGCTCTCCTGCCATTCTTAAATTTCTGGCAGTACCGGGAATCGAACCCGGGCCTCCTATGACGGCAGCTAATAACACTAACCGTTACGCTACGGAAATGGAAATGGAAAAATCTTCATTTCTATTTTGAGAACTTCGTGTGACGTTGAGCTGTGGATGGCCATTGTCTATACAATCTCCCTGAATAGCATTCTTGTAAAATGGGACTTCTGACAAGGTGTATCATCTTCTAACAAGTAAAGTAACAGGTAAGACAGGTCGAAACCTATCCCGAATTCTTTTCTGACACAATCGTTGTACTCTAAGAGGATAGCGTGCGAGAATCGGCCTCCAGATTTAACTGCAAGGCTCCGAAATCGTACCTCGAATTGTAGTACGCAAACATGACGGGTGGCGCAGCTGGACATTCCTGAGCCAGGTCGGAGTAGTAGGTTTTTTCTTTGCTATTTGCTTTACGTCGCACCGACACAGATAGATCTTAATGACGACGATGGGATAGGAAATGCCTAGGAATGGGAAGGAAGCGTCCGTGGCGTTAATTAAGGTACAGCCCCAGCATTTGCCTGGTGTGAAAATGGGGAACCACGGAAAACCATCTTCAGGGCTGCCGACAGTGGGGTTCAAATCGATAATCTCCCGAATGCAAGCTGATAGCTACGTGACTCAAAACGCTGGGCCACTTGCTCGGTACGAAACATTTTATTTCGTTAACTGCTTGAAGGATTCTTGTATCACACCCATAGAAGTATGAAAATATCAAGATCCGGGCTATTCTCATATCTTTTTCCGAGAAACGGAATGATCCTTCCATAATTAGAATGGTGTGTTATGACAGTCTTATCCAGTTCTAAGTATTACAATTACCGCAATAATCCGGAATACGGTTATATCTTATCTTATCTTAATCTTTTTACCCTCCAGGGTTGGCTGTTCCCTCGGACTCGGCGAGGGATCCCACCTCTACCGCCTCAAGGGCAGTGTCCTGGAGTTTCAGACTTTGGGTCGGGGATACAACTGGGGAGAATGACCAGTACCTCGCCCAGGCGGCCTCACCTGCTATGCTGAACAGGGGCCTTGTGGAGGGATGGGAAGATTGGAAGGGATAGACAAGGAAGAGGGAAGGAAGCGGCCGTGGCCTTAAGTGAGGTACCATCCCGGCATTTGCCTGGAGGAGAAGTGGGAAACCACGGAAAACCACTTCCAGGATGGCTGAGGTGGGAATCGAACCCACCTCTACTCAGTTGACCTCCCGAGGCTGAGTGGACCCCGTTCCAGCCCTCATACCACCTTTCAAATTTCGTGGCAGAGTCGGGAATCGAACCCGGACCTCCGGGGGTGGCAGCTAATCACGCTAACCACTACACCACAGAGGCGGTCAATACGGTTATAACTGAACCAAAATATTACACATGCCTGATACAATCCAGGAGGGCATTCGTTAATGTTGTATTTATATGCTCTGTCAACTACGAGGATTGGGGCAAAAGTCATGGCAACTATTTTTTTTCTTGTAGATATGTGAACGGATCATAAGCGTATATGTGACATGTGGAAGTTCTGCAGGCATAGTGTGTATGCAGAACAACAGATGGCTCTATGATAGCTGGTAGTAGCCGGGCTGAGTGGCTCAGACGGTTGAAGCGCTGACCTTCTGACCCCAACTTGGCAGGTTCGATCCTGGCTCAGTCCGGTGGTATTTGATGGTGCTCAAATACGTCAGCCTCGTGTCGGTAGATTTACTGACACGTAAAATAACTCCTGAGGGACAAAATTCCGGCATCTCGGCGTCTCCGAAAACCGTAAAAAGTAGTTAGTGGGACGTAAAGCAAATAACATTATTATTATAGCTGGTAGTAGCGCAGCGAGGGCTGTGAAATCAGTCTGTTGGTGAGTGTGGTGCGAGATGGAAGTAACCCGTGTTGACCAGCGCGCTTACATCAAAATAGCCTTTCTCCGAGGAAGAAATGCGATGGAATGTCACAGTGAATTAGTGGAAGCCCTTGGGAATAATGCCCTACCATACCGTACATTAGCACGGTGGGTAGGAAAAGTTTCAACAAGGACGTGCGTTAACCACTGATGAGCAACGTTCGGGACGAACTGTCAGTGTGCGGACCGACGTGGCACGTGCCGTCATAGAGCAGCTCCTGGATGAGGACAGACAGACTCTCTGGAGTTAGAGAGGGCAAGTGGCATCGAGAAACGCACCGTTCACAGGATATTGCGTAATGCGCTGCAGCTGCGCAAAATCGCACCGCGGTGGGTACCGCATGCACTGACGGAAGTTCAAAGGTGGGTGCGCTATGCAATATGCTCCGACCACCTTGCACTCTGGCAACAGGACGGCAATCAATTCTTGTCACGAATAATCGCCATCGATGAATTTTGGGCCAGGGCATGCGAACCAGAACTGAAACGTCAGTTCGCGGAGTAGTGACATGTTGGATCACCAAGGAGGCAGAAGGCCCGTTAGAATCCTTCCCCAGTCAAATTGAAGGTGATCGTCGCGTATGACGTCAGGGGTGTCATTGTTTGCCACTTTGTTCCACATGGCAGGACAGTGACCGTACAGTACTACAGGGACTTCCTGGTGCGCAGGTACGACGTGGCGTTCGGGAAAAACGTCCGGATCTTGTGGACAGTGCAATAATCCTGCACGACAATGCAAAACCACATAAAGCAGAGTGTGTAGGGCAGCTACTGGGACGTTGGGGATGGGAAGAATTGGAGCCCTCACCTACACTCCCGACATTTCGCCCTGTGATTTTGATCCCATTCGAAAGATTAAGGAACCACTACGTGGTAGGCGGTTTACAACACGAAAGGACATTGTTAATGCTGTGCCCCAACAGGTGACCCGATTCGCACATGGTGCGGCAAATGCTGAGGCAGATGGTATTCAGCGCCTCCCACATCGTTGGCAGCGTGTAGTGTCATTAGCAGGGGACTACTTTGAGGATATTTAGGCCCAGGTTTATCATGTCAACATTATGTGTACTGTGTTGCCATTGTTTTTCACCGGGAAGGCCATATTGCCATGTATACTACAGTAATAAACGAGTGTGTTACAATATTTCAGTTGCTATTAATTGTCCACACATGTAGTTAACACCTTGTCCTTTCGTCTGTATATGTCACATTTTCCAACCGGACTGGTATCTTCAAGAAAAAATGGTTGCCATGACTTTTGCTCCAACCCTCGTATTATGACACTGCCTTCTGCGTGTTTTTTTTCTGTCCCATACTAATACTTGTTTAATTTCTGTTTCATTCGTGGTGGTATCAAAGAGATATGACAGTTACATTTAGAGACTTTTGCTCCTGCTATGTAAACACATAAAAAACTGTACATTTTAGTTGTATCGCAGTTGAAATTAAAACTTTCATTTCACTCAGAAAGAATAAATAATTCAACCTGTTGACATTAGTTTGTCATCACATGTTTTTAAAATTCATTTCCCAGTTGCATTAAGTGTGAGAGATAGTCTTGTGAAGGTTTCAGTTGTAAATATTTTAATAACAAATTATAATTAGAGCTTCTCTATTTTGCTGTGTTAGTATGTGAGTAATTGTCTTCATTTTTTTTAAATGCTATTTTTTCGGGGCGTCGACCTACAAAGATCTTTTGCCCCTACTTGCA
Organism: Anabrus simplex; assembly: GCF_040414725.1. Classification (NCBI taxonomy): domain Eukaryota; kingdom Metazoa; phylum Arthropoda; class Insecta; order Orthoptera; family Tettigoniidae; genus Anabrus; species Anabrus simplex. The sequence goes on along the minus strand of NC_090267.1, from coordinate 452,319,242 downwards.
CCATATGTTATGAACCTGCGTGTATTTGGATATTGCGGAAGTGTAAAGTGTTGAATGTGAGGAAGGGAACGTTAAGGACGACACAAACACCCAGTCCCCAGGCCGGGACTCGAACCCGGGGTCGCCGGGTGACAGGCGGACGCGTTGCCCCCTACACCGCGGGGCTGGACAATTGTCTTCATTACTAATCACTTTAATGTAAAGATGAGTGAATTCATGTATCGATGATAATTTACATGTTCAAACATCTGTAATGCTTTTCTAATATTGGAATGGAACACAACTTCAAAGGAAACGATGCCATATTTACTTACGTATTTGGTGATTGCCTCGGAGGGGACAGATCTGAGAGCCATTCCAGTCGACTGAGTTTTCCACCATCTGATTTGCCTAACAAGGGACATTCAAGAAGTCAATTTTTAGAACGAAAGCTATGTAACAGGTTTTACATGAAGGAAGTGATCTCATTGCTAATACGCTTCTTTAGATCCTGGTTTTTAAAATGTAAAATTGCACATACCGCAGTCCATATTCCATTAAGAGCAATGGAATGAAATGAAATGGCGTATGGCTTTTAGTGCCGGGAGTGTCAGAGGACAAATTCGACTCGCCAGGTGCAGGTCTTTTGATTTGACTCCCGTAGGCGACCTGGGCGTCGTGATGCGGATGAAATGATGATAAAGACGACATATACACCCAGCCCCCGTACCAGCGAAATTAACCAATGATGGTTAAAATTCCCGACCCTGCCGGAAATCGAACCCGGGACCCCTATGACAAAAGGCCAGCACGCTAACTATTTAGCCACGGAGCCGGACATTTGCGTATATATCTGTTTGTGTATATAATGTGCATCGAGTGACTCAAAAGTTTGCAAGAAACTGAATTAGATCGTAGAGAGGTCGATGTTTTACAATTTTTTAATAGGAACGTGTAGTCTGAGGCGAGAGCATGAGTCAGGTCAAACAATGGAATGTCAGGAGGGACGTAATGTACAATTTATTTTATTTACTTTTCCAAAACTGTACATATTCCTAAATAATTCAGAACTGACAATCAGTGAAGTGAAGGTAGACACTGGACACTGAATGTTGTTTATACAAGCTTTTTCAAACTGTCACCCGCTGCAGTATAGTCCTGACACAGGATTTTGTCCCAGACTATGCGCTCTTATTCGAAATTTATTGTATTTTAACCTCTCATTGGAGTTACTCTCGACCGAACGCTATCATACAGGAAACATCTAACCAACCTAGCAGCCAAATTAAGGTCACGCAACAACATCATTCACAAACTTACTGGCTCCACATGGGGAGCCTCTGCATCTACTTTGCGTACTTCAGCTATGGCGCTGGTGCTTTCCACAGCTGAGTACTGTTCTTCCATATGGATCAACAGCTCTCATGCTAAAAAGGTGGACACGGTCCTGAATGAAACAATGCGTGTCATAAGTGGCACAGTAAAATCTACTCCTCTTTTCTGGTTGCCAGTGCTCAGCCACATAGAACCTCCTAGAATTAGAAGATTGAACAACTTGTTTAGAGAATACAACAAGATATTGACCAATCCTGATCTCCCCATCCATGAAGATGCTAACGTCAGATTCAGCCGCCTCAAATCAAGATCTCCTCCTATTCAAACAGCACAGGAACTTGTTAGAAGGGATTTCAATCCAAAAGCAGATTGGCAACAAGAGTGGAACAGCGTAGCTCCGACTCAATGGCGGGCATTGTTTAATTATAAGAATCTTCCAGCTGGCTTTGATTTACCCCGCAAGACATGGGTAGCCCTCAACAGAGTCCGTACTAACCACGGGAGATGTGGTTCAATGATGTTTAAATGGGGTATGAGATCTTCCCCAGCCTGTGACTGTGGTGCAGTTAAACAGACTATCGACCATATCGTCACTGAATGCATTGGAAGGGCATTCGCTGGATCTAGCCAGGACTTAGTGGTGGCTTCTGCTGAGGCCATACAATGACTAGAGAATTTGGATCTAAATCTTTGAACCCTTTTGCTTGCATGATTGTTTTCAATGTTATGTGTATATCTTATAATTATGTATATAATGGTTTGTGCTTACTGTTCATTTATATTTAATCTTTGTATTGTTTTGTTTACGTTACCATACGTTAATAATAATAATAATAATAATAATAATAATAATAATAATAATTGGGCTACATTTTGAATCACTCTGTATACGTATGTATGTCGCCTTCGTCGGCTACAAAGCAAGCGATTTTTGGCAAGCGTGTCCCAGGTTTGAGGGTTGATATTAAATATCATAAATATCATAAATTTTATGACCTTCATGGTTTGTTTAAGCTGTTCTTTATAAAATATCAAAGGGGAACCATGGGGTATTATGCTCGAGCAAAATTCACCACACAGTGATTGGTGAGGAAGCCTGGTGTCATTCATGCGGCAGACATTCCTCCGTCCACCTGACCCGATGGCCATATTAGGGGTTTCTACACTGCTCATGCACGCTTTCTCAAGAACTGCGAGTTCGGAGACTGGTTCTCCAATTTGCTATTTGAGATGGAATGTAGTTTCTGTGTATGTATGCATGTTTGTACTAAAACAGTATTGTTTATCAGATATATGACGAATATGCGAATGCTAAAATGATTGTTGTTGTTTGGGTCATCAGTCTATAGACTGGTTTGATGCAGCTCTCCATGACACTCTATCCTGTGCTAACCCTTTCATTTCTACATAACTACTACATCCTACATCTACACTGTATAACAAAAAAAAGTCGCACCAGGAAGGAATTGTTCGATGGCAATAAAAATCGGTTGATGTGAGGAACAGACATAGAAAAGTAAACGAACAAAAGTGCATAACCATCGAATGATTTATTGCAGAGTTAGAGCGTTACAAACTGAGGACGTCAATAAGGTGTTGGTCCACCCCTGGCCTGGATGCAAGCTGTCACTCGACGTGGCATAGACTGATAAAGGTCCCGGATGGTGTCCTGCGGAATTTCGTGACAAATGGGCTAAATCGGCGACATTCCGGGATTTTCTCAATTGCCTTCCCATGACGTCCCAAATGTGCTCTATGGGAGAGAGATCAGGCGACCGAGCTGGCCAAGGAAGGATGGGGCAAGCTTGAAGACAGTTCATAGCAACACGTGCCGTAGCGTCCGGGCATTATACTGTTGGAAAGTAAGGCCTGGATTTTGCTGAATGAACAGTAACACAACCGGCCATAGAATGTCGTCAGCATACCGCTGTACTGCCAGTGTGACAGGTTTGACTACCAGAGGGGCCCGGCTATCAAAGAAGATGGCACCCCAGACCATCACCCCCTGTTATGGGGCTGTGTGGTGTGCGATAGTCAAGGCAGGGTCCCCACACTTTCCTGGATGTCTCCAAACACGTCTGCGGTTGTCGTCAGGGCACCGTTGGAAACGGGACTTGTCACTAAAGACTAACGTCCCCAGTCAGCGCAGTTCCACGTTGCTCGAGCGCTGCACCACTGTAATCTGGCTTGACGGTGAACAGGCGTGAGTGGTAAGCGGCGTAACGGGCGGCGCGAGCACAAATTCCTGTCGCTCAGGCGTCTGTTGATGGTTATGGTGGACACATGTGTGCGGGTCACACGCTGGATCGTTGATAACGACGGCTCCGGTGCTGTGACAGCTGTTCTGACAATCGCTCTGTCTACCCGTGCTGTTGTGGCTCTCGGTCGACCACTGCCGTCCTGACGCTGATGCCTGCGTGCTGACCCACGCTTGCCAGCATCGTCTGATCGCCACATCACTTCGACCCAAATGTCCAGCGACAGCTCGATTCGACCAACCAGCTTCTTTCAATCCGATCTCACGACTTCTTTCAAACTCTGACATCTGCTCGTATTGAGCACGAATCCTTCGGCGTGGCATTCTTACAGCCGACGTGAAGATATCGCAGACGAATGCGACAGCTACTTTGAGCATACGCTTCACAATCGCGCCTTATATACACCGGATGCATGCGAAGTTCGGATGCGTGGGAGCTTCCGCTGTTCATTCATTGTACACAAAACTTTAATCATTTGCATGTTCGGTCCGAATGTCCTTGCATACGTAATTTCCTTATAATCGGACAACGCCTTCCTGGTGCGTCATTTTTTGTTATAGAGTGTACTTTAATCTGTTTGGATCATCAGTTCATAGACTGGTTTGATGCAGCTCTTCATGCCACCCTATCCTGTGCAAAACTATTACTTTATTACTACATCCTACATCTACTCTAATCTGTTTGTCATATTCATACTTTGGTCTACCCCGGCCAATTTTACCGCCTACACTTCCATCAAAAACTAACTGAACAAGACCGGGGTGTCGTAAAATGTGCCTTATTATTCTGTCTCTTCTTCTGGTCATTTTTTGACAAATAGTTCTCCTCTTACCGATTCGATGCAGTGAGGAACATATCTGCGTAATTCACGCGATCATATGGTGAGGTCTAAGATCGATAATGCTTTGCGACAGAAAGAGTGGCAAGTGTACGAAAAAATTCCATGCGTTTCCTCAGATGGGTCTACTAGAAGAGTTGATACTATTGCATACCGGTATTCTAACGCATCTAGGCAAGGAATAAAAAATTGCCCCTCTCTCCGATTCGAGGTTGGTCTTCATTCAACAAGCTGAGGAGGTGGGTAAAGAAAAGATATCTATGAACCTACTGTTAATTATTCCAAAAAAGATATAAAGTCAAATGCGTTGATGTAATAGGTCTACTGATAGGAGCACGAGGTACTGTACGTCGTTTTATGAGGAATTTCGAAAAAATATCACGTTCCAACTTCCGTACGAAATGAGATAGACACCATAGTCCTAAAGAAGAGTTATCAAATTCTGAATCACCATCTTCATCAACACCTCTAGGTAGTGTTTGGAATTTTATATCATATTATTATATTTTAATATTGTATTAAATATTACGAAATTTTGGATTACTTTCTAAATTAGTTAAAATGATAAGCTTAACGTCAACAAATACTAAATCAAAGGTGAAGTTTAGAGGAGAATTATCTGAAGCATTCACAATCAGAACAGGACTAAACAAGGTGATGTATTATCACCACTTTTATTTAATTGTACTGCGGAATACTTGATGAGAGAATGGTATAAAGAGAATAACAAAAATATAGAAATTGGATACACTAAAGATGAAATTAGCCTAAATTGCTTAGGATTTGCAGATGATCTGGCACTACTAGCTAATAACCTTAATGAAGCTCGGAATCAAATCACAAGTCTCCAAACTATTGCTGAAAAGGTAGGATTAATAATTTCACTTGAATAAAAAACCCTAAAATAATGGCAATAGATCCCATTTTAATAAGCAGTGTTCTGGTATGTAGGAATGAAATAGAAATTGAAAAACAATTTAAATACCTTGGATAAAGTATAACATACAATTTAAATGAAAACATTTCTTGGACAGAGAGAGCTAATAAATTATCCAGAGCCCAAGAAACAACCAGAAATACATACAGCAAGAAATGTTTGTCAATAAATACAAAATTGAGACATTATAAGACTGTAGTCCAACCTGATATAACTTATGGAAGTGAAACATTATTTAAACTAAGGCGAAAGAATAACATAGACAACATTTTTAAAAAATAGAAAGAAAAAGAGTAAGAACATGCATTAATGAGAAGTACCAAAAAAGAAGGAGAACGGCGTATCATCCCAAATGCAGCAGTATACCAGGAAATAGAACCTATAACGGATTTCATAAGAAAGAAGAGAATATCATTCTTTGGTCATCTGTTGAGAACGCCTCAAGACCGGTTAATATGCAGAATATTGGAGAAGTTTTGGAAACAAAACAACAACCTGTCTGAATAAAATAAATAAAAGAAGACATGAATGAATTAGATATAACACTGGAGGATTTAAAGAATAAATCAAACAAAGTAAATAAATTGAATAGTAAAATTAGATTCGTACCAAAAATTAATAAAAGAGAAACAACTAAAAGGGTATTTTCAGAAGAAGAACCACAAAGAAGATCAGATAGAATGAAGAAATACTGGAAGAACGGAAAGGAAAAACCATTAAACATCATACAAGACCAGACAGAAATTGACTACAGTGGTCCAATGCGGCCGTAAAAGCGCGATAATAATAATTAATATCGTAATTATAATTGTAATGTTTATTATTACTATTGATATTAGCATCTGAGTATACTGAGTTCTTTGGGGCTACCTCCATTGGGAGGAAGTTTTGTAAATAAATATTTGTGATTCGATCTACCCATCTCACCTTCAGCATTCTTATGTAAAACCACATATCAAAAGCTTTTATTCTTTAACTTTCTGATTTCGTTATCATCCATGTTTCACTTCCATGAAATGCCACGCTCCAGACGAAAGTCTTCAAAAATGTCTTTCTAATTCCTATATCAATGTTCGAAGTGACCAAATTTCTTTTCTTAAGAAAGGCCTTCCCTGCTTGTGCTGGTCTGCATTTTATGTCCTCCTTCTGCCATCGTTAGTTATTTTACTACCCAAGTAACAATATTCATCTACTTCCTTTAAGTCTTAATTTTCTAATATAATATTTCCTGCATCACCATTCGACTGCATTCTGTTAACTTTGTTTTGGATTTATTTATTTTCATCTTGTACTCCTTCACAAAGACTGTGTCCACGCCATTCAGCAATTTCTCCAGATCTTCTGTAGACTCAGATAAAACAACGATATCATCGGCGAATCTCAGAGTTTTGATTTCCTCTCCTTGGATTGCGATTTCTTTTCCAAAGTCTTCTTGATGTAAACATTGAAAAGGAGAGGGAGAATAACCGCAGCCTTGCCTCACTCCTTTCGGGATTGCTGCTGCTTTTTCATAGCCTTCGATTCTTATCACTGCAGACTGATTTTTGTACAGACTGTGGATGATTCTTCTTTCTAATTCCGATCACCTTCAGAATCTCAAATAGCTTGGTGCAATCAACATTATCGAATGCCTTTTCTAGATCTGCAAATGCCATGAACCTAGGCTTGTCTTTCTTAATTCGATCCTCTAAGATCGGATGTAAAGTCAGGATTGCTTCATGTGCTCCTATAGGTATATTTCTTCTGAAGCCAAAATGATCTCCCAACTCGGCTTCAGCTTGTTTTTTCATTCTTCTGTAAATAGTACGTCTTAACATTTTACAAGTATACTAAACTAATGGTGCGGTAGTTTTCACACTTGTAAGCACCCGATTTCTTAGGAATAGGTATAATAACATGGAACAGGAAATTGTTGCTGAGAAGGGTGGAAGTAGGAGGAAGGGAAAAGGTAGGAAAGGGTAATGTGGAGTAGAGGACAGGAAAATACAGGTGGATCAGGGTCAAGGGAGGGAGAAAAGGGAGGAGAAAGTAGCTTCCGCAGGTGTCAGGAAAGATAGGGCTGACCAGGATGGGAGGGGATCATATGAGGTGGGTATGGTTGAAGCTCTGGTCATGGGGGATTCCATTGTTAGCATGTGGGGAAAGAGTGTGGAGGAAAGGGAACCAGGGTAGAGTGTTATCCAGCAATTAGGTTGACGCAGATGTTGAGGAAAATAGAAGAGAAGGAGGAGGGAAAGGAGAAGGTGGTAGTGTTTCACGTTGGTACCAACAACGTAAGGCAAGCAGGTATAAGTACCAACGAAGTCACATCAATTTTCATATTAGAGATATAAAAGGTTTCCTTGTGGTTCAGTTTGTTTGATATATATTTTCCAACACACTATACTGGGTTCAAATCTCAGAGATTTCTCATGACTTTGTTTTTCAGAGATCAGTAGCTTCCCAGTTCAACTTATTCAAATAAAACTCTATAATATCCATCTCTTATTGTCTTGGGGGTGTGTGAGAGACGGTAATAGCTGGTAGCTTCCAGTTTTGCCAAGTCCTTTGAAGAGATGTTCCAACAAAAAACCGAATGCCCCTACATTTTACCTGAAGTCCCTACAGATTTTTTTAAACATGTTACAGCCTCATTGCACCACGTTTATTTAGGTTTCCAACCATGTTTACGTATCCTTGCCCACATGTTCTTCATTCTCTTAATTTGAGCGTTTCTTCTGACCTCTGATCAGGGAAGTCGTTTCGCTTGTTTGATCTCATCTGCATAATTATTTTTAATTTAGATGTTAACACTAAACATTTTTAAATCAAAATTCTATTATACATAATCGAACCCGGGGCCACCGGGTACCAGGCGGACGCGTTGCCCCCTGCACCGCAGGGCTGGACTTAATATTATTATTACTCTTGCATGTAACAAAGAATAATGTTCATGTCTTGTCCCTGGACGTAGCCGGGATTTGCAGACACTACAGTGAGACTGAAACGCTAGCTCGTGTTCTTGGTTCATGTCCACGGGGAGGGGGACTTGCTTAGAAATGTTAGGCACAACAAAATAAGATCTAGAATTGCAGCAGCATTCTCCCAAAGAGGTTACGAGGTACATGAGGAGGTGCCACTTTTTGCTGACGGCGGTAGCAACCAGAGAACTGATATAATCGCAATTGACCGAGAAAAGGACTTTGCGTATATTTTGAAACCTGCCATTAGATGTAAAGTTGACTCAAGTCAGCCAGCAGAGGTAGACGCGGTGAAGCGAGCCATCTATGAACCAACCATCAGCTACTTCAAAGAATCATACAACATCTTCTGTATAAGGGGTGTGGAACTTTTTCGAAGCAAGAGGAACCATATCAAAATTCTTAGTTGAGGTTTTCAAATGTGTACCGTGAGTCTGTACTGTGATTTCGCCATCTTGGCCATTAAAAGCTCCACCCAAATTGTTAGAAATGACCTCTATAGTACTGCATACGAGAAGGATTAACTCCAGAAAACTTCATGGTTAAAAATTATTTAAGTGTTATGGCATACTTTGTCAGATTCAGGCAGCCTATCATTGTAGGAAGTACAAACAATTACAGTAAAGAAAGACTGTGAGTTTGTTTGTACGGTATGTAACAGATAATCTCAGAAAATACTGGACCGATTTTGAAATTTCTTTCACTATTAGAAAGATAATATCATTCCGGGTAACCATCCTGGAATATCAAAGGGTTCCTGCCGGACCATGATTGAAGGAAAAATGGCAGCAATAATACATCTGAAAGTTTGTATGTTTTTCTGTCTTGTGCTTTTTTCACGTAAAAACGAATTGGCTGATGGAGCTCAAGTTTGGCAAGGTTACAGCTGATACCTTTGGCTAACATATAGGTTACTTACTATCAAGCTGTCTTTTAAGTGGACTATGTAGCAAAATAAAATGTGAAGCGATTTAGAGGAAAACGTACGCTTGTGTCCCTTACATTTGAATACACTGCCTGAACGGTTAGTCCTATTGAACAATGTAGTACATCGAGTGTTCCGGAAGTTTGATTTCGCCAAAAAACGTTTACATGCATATTTTTCGTATCTGTAATAGATTTCGAGAAAAAAAAATGTTTTGCTGTGTTTCCGCGCATGCTTTATCCTTGGTCTCTTTGTCTTGGTTTCTTTCACGTGAAACTTCTTGACGCACCGTGCTAAAATTTGAGAAGTACACAGTTGATACAATTGGAACCTTTAGTTACTATTACTATGTATCTTAAGAAGGCCGTGCAGAGAACTAAAACGTGGAACAAGTCATAGTAAAATGTACGCGTGGGACCCTTAAAAGTGAATGAAAATCCACAGCCTGTTTCCAGTCATCCGACCGGGTCAGGAATGGAATGAATGAAGCCCCCATCTAGCGGCGAGGATAGGAATTGTGCCGGGTGACAAAGTCTGTCGCACTCCTATGGAGCAAAGATTAATGAGTGACAGATGAAATTAAGTGATACTGGGGGATGTTTCCGGAATGAAAAATGACGGGGAAAACCGGAGTACGTTGATAAAAACCTATCCCGCCTCCGCTTTGTCCAGCACACGTCTCATATGGAGTGACCGGGATTTGAACCACGGAACCCGGCGGTGAGAGGTCGGTGTACTGCCGTCTGAGCCACGGGGGCTCATCCTTAAAAGTGATTACTCTGCCTAAAAGGTTAGTCCTGTTAAATAATGGAGTCAGAGAGTGTACTTAAAATTCTACTTCCTAGACAGAGTTTCTAAGCATTTCCTTCGAAATTGTAACTATTCCAGAAAAAAACGTTTAAAAAAATGTATTTTACTATCACACTATCTCTTAAGCAGGGCATATAGCGAAAGAAAGTGTGAAGCAAGTCAGAGGAAAACGTACGTATGGAACTCTTAAAAGGGAATAAACTGCCTGAACGGTTAGTCCTATTAAACATTAAAAAGCATTCATAAACATTAAAAATTCGATTTGCCAGCAAAAATTTTATATGAATTTTCTTCATAAAACTAACAGTTTCCGAAAAAATAATGGTTTTATGTGTTTTAGAGTATACTTTTGATGGTTAGAGTGTGATGCCCTTACTTTGAACGAACAAAATAAGCCACAAAATGGTGGAAGCTGTACCATTTAATTCGAGAACTATTACACACATTCGTATGTGATTCGCGGCGCCCACTTACGCTATCGCCTTTTCTTTAGTTTTCGCAGTAACGAAATACAAACCATATACAGCTGACTCCGCTTCAATTTGAGAACCGTACGCTAGCGCCGCGTGTAAGTCTATCTTATTTTAAATGCCTTTAATTTGCAAGAAATATGAAGGGTTTAAACAAAAGACCGAACAAAACCAGAAATATACTCTGTCAGCTATCACGGCATGGAGGCACTGCAAGAAATTGCGCTAATGTAACAGAGTGCGTTTTATTTCTCGCTTAGTCACAGGCTGCCTGATTCTGAACATTCTCCAAGTTGTTATGGCAAATTTTAGCGATATATCTTGGAAATATACTATTCTTTATGAAACAGTTTTACACGATACCTATGCGCAGGTCAATCACTCCATATATATTTCAATAATATAACATTAATATTAATCATTACGCCAATAGTTTTTTCCTTTGAATTTGTAAAGATACGTATTAAAGAAACCAGCTTTGTTCCAACAATTGGCAGACCCTTTAAGACTTTGGGAAAAACACAGAGACTAATTCTGAGGATATAAAAAGGCGGGTGGAGGGCGAGTGTCTGCTATTACAGTGTAATGAAAACTGTCCAACTCGATTGTGACTGGCAGTAGGCAAGAGGGCCTGTAATTATAATGAAAACTCCCGAATTCCATCGTGACCGGCAGTAGGCAAGTGGGCCTGCCATTCCAACGAAAACTCTCCAACCAAATGTTCACATGAGAAACGACGTATGACGATCGCCCCGTCGTGCTTCTCGGTTAATGCTAGGAACCATGCAGTTTAATAAAATCATACCACGTGTAGACTAGTTCATATAGAACTGTGTATACAATATAGAACTCTATAGCGAAGCAGGGTAATTCAGTTACTTTAATATAATTCCCCCCTGTAGGTGGGGCTGTAGAATTCATTCACGATATCCCTCGCCTGTTGTAAGAGGCCACTATCATGTGAATTCTCCCAGGGATTCTCAACTTGGATCCCCCTGTGGATGGGGGTGGTGGTAGAATAACACCCATGGTATCCCCTGCCTGTCGTAAGAGGCGACTAAAGGGGCCCTACGGGCTCTTAAATCGGGAGCTTGGGTAGGCGATCACGGGGTTCTTAGCTCAGTCCTGGAATTGATTCCACTGACTTTTGCCAGGCTCCTCACTTTCATCCGTCCTATCTGACCTCCCTTGGTCAACTCTCGTTCTTTTCCGACCTGACACTGTTAGGTTCCGAGGGCTAGGGAGTCTTTCGTTTTTACGCCCTTCGTAGGCCTAGTCTTTCTTTAGCCGATACCGTCATTGTTCGAAGTTTCGCACTCCTTCAATTTCTTTCTGATTAATGTTAACAGAGGATGGTTGCTCAGTTGTACTTCCTCTTAAAACAGTAACCACCACCACCACCACCACCACCTCTCAACTGCGAGCGTGCATTGGCGACCGCGGGTTTCCTAACCGAGTCAGAAATTGCTTCAACTTTCATGTGTCAGACTCTTTGCGTTCATTTGTGCATTCTGACCTCCTTTCGTCTACTCTTGTTCTTTTCCGACCCCGACGCTATTAGGTTCCGAGGACTAGGGAATCTTTCATTTTCACGCCTTCCTAGCCCTCTCCTTTCTATTGCTAATATTCTCATTCTTCGAAGAGTAGGACCTCCTCCATCTCTGTTTCCTTATTAATGTTAAGAGAGGATGGTTGCCTAAATTCCACTTCCTCTCAAAAACAATAATCACCTTCTTTTAGTTAAGCTTCGTTTTTAAAATACGTGTTCAAAACACGATTTAAATATCTACTGATTCTAGTATTTAAAGGATGTTACAACTCGACCTTTCAACTTTAAAGACAGCTATCAGTAAATGCTGAGAAATTGTTGATTTGACTTACAAATGTGCTGTGTGTTTAATGTATTCTACCATTAATAAATCAATACTTTGTTCGTTTAGTATGGTATCGGGAAAATGGACTGCTATATATAGTGAACTTAACCTGCATGCGAGGGAAGAAAGAATGTATTTTGGTGAAGCGTACAAACATTGTCGGAATTTAATTCACTGCATACATGTAACACTTTTTAAACCTGTCCGGATGTTGATGCCGCTATTCATCCATGATATTCACTCTGCTCACATGAACGGTTATGAATTGTTATTCTGAGCGCCATTCAATCACGTTTTGTATACTCTTATTGATTTGGAAACTGTGGATATTGCGCCGAAATGTAAAGCATTTAGAAAAGCTCTAGTGATAAGGATTCACTAACAAGTTTTGGGTTCGAGAATCATCCATCTCACAGAAAGGTACACGGTTCAGTCGACCGCGACATTTGGAACCCATAGCACATTCCATTACTTGGTAACAGTATACTCTAACAAGTGTCACTTTTTGTTTTAGTAACTTAAAGTGTTAAAGGTTAAAATAAACTGTAATTTCCAACCATTTGATTGGATAGTGAAAGGGAAGTAGACAAATTCCGAACTCGATTTAATCACCTTGGAATCTCACCTTTTTACTCGTGATTGGTAGCGTAATGCCTTATTTTACGATGGCATATTTTCATATTTATTAGTCAGTTATTAAATTGAATCATTGTACTTCATGAAATACTGTACTAGGTGAAGTGAAGAAAGCAGAGTGTTCTCTAATAATTTACTGGAACGATTATATGCATTTACCAACATAAGTGTTTTATTTTCAAATTATTTCTGCTCTGTGTGCTATTTCGGGATGCTATAATTTTCCGGTTTCTTTGGGAGGCAAAATATATTCCGGTCTGATTCATTTGTGTAACAGGTTAAGTCCGTCAGGCATATATGATAGTATTTGTTTTCTTATATAGACACCTATAGAGAAAATTCCAAAGAAATCCATATATATGAAATAACTTGTCCTGACTGACTGACTGACTGATTCATCATCGCCGAGCCGAAACTACTGGACATAGAGAAATGAAAATTTTGGGATACATTCATATTAGCATGTAGGTGCTCGCTAAGGGAGGATTTTTGGCTATTCCGTCGCTAAGGGGGTGAAAAGGGGGGTTAATTTTTAAAATCAGAATATCTATATCTCAAAAAAAAGGTTTAGAGTAATAAAAATTGGTACTTGTATCTCCTTTAAAAATAAACACGTATTTTTTTGTTTTCAGAAAATCCTATGAAGGGGGTGAAAAGGGATTGAACACCTTTTATGAGGAGACTTATATTTCAAAAACTGAAGATGTTATAGTCATAAACATTTAAATTTGGAACCTCCTTTCAAAATAAATAAAAACGTATTTTTTGTTTTTGGAAAATTCAAATAATGGGGGTGAAAAGGTGGGGTGAATTTTTAAAATGAGTGAATCTATATCTCGAAACTATAAAAGCTTTCAGACGTAGAAATTGGTATTTAGAATCTCCTTTCAAAATAAAGAAACATGTATTTTTCTGTTTTCGAAAAATAGGAGGGGTGAAAAGGGGTGAAAAATGGTTGAATGCCTTTAATGAGGATCCTTATATCAGAAACTGAAGATGTTACAGACCTGAAAATCGGTATTTGGGATCTCCTTTATAAATAAAGAAACATGTATTTTTTTGTTTTTGGAAAATACAAATAGTGGACGGTTGAAAGGGTGGTGAATTATAAAATTGAGTGTATCTATATCTCAAAACTTTAAAAGCTTACAGCTGTAAAAATTGGTACCTAGAATCTACTTTCAAGATAAAGAAACACGTATTTTTTTGTTTTCGAAAAATCCCATGAAAGGGGGGGTGAAAAGGGGGGAGGAAGGGGTTGAACACCTTTTATGAGGAAACATATCTCAAAAACTGAAGATGCTACAGTCATGAAAATTTAAATTTGGAACCTCCTTTAAAAATAAAGAAATACGTATTTTTTGTTTTTGGAAAATCTAAATAATGGGGGTGAAAAGTGGGGGTGAATTTTTAAAATGAGTGTATCTATATCTCAAAATTTTCAAACTTTACAGATGTAAAAATTGGTTCTTAGAATCTACTTTCAAAATAAAGAAACATGTATTTTTTTTGTTTTCGTAAAATCCCAATAGGAGGGGTGAAAAGGGGTGAAAAATGGTTGAATGCCTTGAATAAGGATCCTTATATCTCAGAAACTGAAGATGTTACAGACCTGAAAATCGGTATTTGGGATCTCCTTTATAAATAAAGAAACATGAATTTTTTGTTTTTGGAAAATCCAAATAGTGGGGGTGAAAGTGGGGATGAAAGTGGGGGGGTTAAAATGAGTGTATCTATATCAAAAACTTCAAAAGTTTGCAGATGTAAAAATTGATATTTAGAATCACCTTTAAAAATAAAAGAACACGTATTTTTTGTTTTCTGTAAATCCCAATAGGAGGGGTGAAAAGTGTGAATAAGGGGTTGAATGTCTTTAATGAGGATACTTATATCTCAGAAATTGAAGATATTACAGATGAGACAGTTAATATATGGAATCTCCTTTAAAAATACAGAAACATTTATTTTTTTGTTTTTGGAAAATCTAATTAATGGGGGTTAAACAGGAGTGACAAATTGGGGTGAATTTTTTGAAAGACTATATCTACAGTATATCTCAGAAACGTAAAATATTACAGACGTACAAACTGGTATTTGGAATCTCATGTTAAAGTAAAGAAACAGGTATTCTCGAAAAATCCACTGAAGGGAGGGGGGATGAGAAATTGAAAAATTAATTTAATTAATTGTATGAGGATACTTACATCTAATAAAAACTAAAGTTGTTACAGACGTGAAAATGGGTATTTACACCTTCTTTAAAAATAAAACTACGCGTTTGGGGGGGGGGGGGGAGGGGCGGGGAATAATCTTTGGGGGCGGGTGTGAAAAGAAGTTGAATTCGTTTCATGAGGATACGCATCTCAAAAACTGAAGATAATCGGTATTTAGAAAATCCTTTACTATTAAAGAAACAAATATTTTTTGCCGGAAAATTCACTTAACGGTGGGGGGCGGGGGTGAGTATGAAAGTACGTGTAAAAAGTGAATTATTTTTATGGGAATACTTATATCTCAAAACTGAAGGTAACACACGTGAACATTGGTATTTGTAATCTCCTTTAAACATAAAGAAACACGCCTTCTTTTTAGGAGGGGGGCGGGGTAAATCAACTTATCCGCGGTGGGGTGAAAACGGAGGTGAGACCAATTGATTTTATTGTTCCCAATGTAGGCCTACTTATAAAGAGCCTTTGTGGCTCAGGCGGCAGCGAGCTGGCCTCTCACCGCTGGGTTTCGTGGTTCAAATCCCGGTCACTCCATGTGAGATTTGTGCTGGACAAAGCGGAGGCGGGACAGGTTTTTCTCCGGGTACTCCGATTTTCCCCGTCATCATTCATTCCAGCAACACTCTCCAATATCATTTCATTTCATTTGTCATTCATTAATCATTGTCCCAGAGGAGTGCGAAAGGCTTCGGCAGCTAGCACAATTCCTATCCTCACCGCTAGCTGGGGGCTTATTCATTACATTCCTGACCCGGTTGAATGACTGGAAACAGGCTGTGGATTTTTAAGGTGCCGAGCTCGATAGCTGCAGTCGCTTAAGTGTGGCCAGTATCCAGTATTCGGAAGATAGTAGGTTCGAACCCCACTGTCGGCAGCCCTGAAAATGGTTTTCCGTGGTTTCCCATTTTCACACCAGGCAAATGCTGGGGCTGTACCTTAATTAAAGCCACGGCCGCTTCCTTACCAGTCCTAGCCCTTTCCTGTCCCATCGTCGCCGTAAGACCTATCTGTGTCGGTGCGACGTAAAGCAACTAGCAAAAAAAATAAAATAAAAAAAATCAGTGTACTTATTCTGATCATAAACCGATCATTTTTAATCTTTCCTGGGTTCGTTTTCAAGAGCCATCTTTTCCTTTGGAGAACCTTCTTCGATTACAGTAGATTCTTCTGGCATATAAATAAAAATTTAAACACATTTGAAATAAACGATAGGTATAAGATTGACCATCCAATTGTTCACCTCTATAATAAGGTCAATAATGCACGGAAGTATGTCATTCGTATCGCACGAAGTCCTGCGCACTTGCCTACGGTCGACAATGGTGCTGGTCATACTGTCATCAATGACAATGGCAGCAGATGTAATTTACCGCCAAGTAGAGGTCTTGCATCTTGCTGTGGGGTCCAGAACATTAATAATAATAATAATAATAATAATAATAATAATAATAATAATAATAATAATAATAATAATTGTACCGGGCGGTACATCTCCACGCCGCTAATTTAAAATGTGCGCCAGTTAAAACTCCTCTGCTGGAGGAAGTCTGAACTTTATTGACGGTATTAATTTTCAAGTTTTTCAGAAGATGTCACTACGTGGAAATCTTGGAGTTTTTGAACTGTGTCATTTTTGATGCGTTTTTGTTTTGCTTGAAGTAAGAAGTGTGAACTTTCTCTTCTAGAGGACACTACTGAAGATCAACAATAGTGCACCCTAGTGCGGAGCAAAAGAACTATTTCTTGGAGAAATTTTTATTTCAAAAGTTTGTTTCTTGTTAAATTTCTTTCCGTTATTGTTTAAGTTGGCTGTATACCCCTCTCCTTTCCCCTTGTTTTGTATTTAGCCAATCCCGAATTTCTTTTATGAATTCCTGACCAATCGGACCTATCTTCCCCCAACTTGAATATGTTGCTGTATCCTACCCAATAAAGAATTTGCGGGAGGGTGTTTTCATTCCCCTAACGCCTCGAACCTTCTGCGAGAGGATATAAACTGCTGATTTTAGGGTCTCCGGGCCACTTCTGTTCCATCTTTCTGTGTGCAAAGTACATAGCAGGGGGCGGGAAGCGCCTCTTTCTTCACCAGCAGTTCAACTCCAGGTAATGGCCTCTTAATAACTTCTTTTCTTGCTAGGTCGGCAGTTTAACTCTCGGGGCGGGTTCGAAGCGTTCCACCATGTAACCTTTTCCTAAAATGTAACTACTCTTTTCATCTATTCTCTTGTAAAGCTACATATTGGGATAGAGAGTGCTAACCCTCTCGAGCTCCTACTCATATTGTTTTGAGGTGAACTTATTTTTCTCAACCTATCCTTCGTTAACGTAAAACAAATTGTTCTCTTCTTAAGTCACCTCTTTAGTATGGGATTAGCCCTTGTATTAACGGCCTAGTGCCAAGTAGGTCTTAATCAAAGTGTATTAGGAGTGCAAGTTCGCCTCCTCTCAAATTGTTATTTTAGAGGTCATGTAATCTACCTTCTTTTCATTTAATAGACCTCAGTAGGTTGGGTATTTTACCCCTGTGTGTATGTCCTTAAAGGACAGCTTGAAGGTGGAGTTTGGTGTGGCCTGTGATTGGCTTAAACTTTGAGAGCAGATTGCTCTTTCGGAATTTGACTTTTGTATGCCTCGAGGAGGCTTTTCTGTGTAAAGAGGAGCTAGTGCTCCTGGGCATGATCGGGGTCTTCTGCCCCTTTGATTGAATTTTGTATATCGAAGGGTTGGACTTCTAGCTCAAGAATCGTGTGTTTGGCTCTTGGAGCCCAATTCTGTAGTTGTACATTTCTATTGTGTTTTTGGCTACTAAGTACCTGTTCTATTTTGTTATTACTTAATCGTGAAAAGAAAATATAACCTTGTTAAATTTTAAATTAATTTTACTTTAGTAGCTTGAGACCTTTTCACCACCCCGCACCTTCTTTCACCTCTAACTACCACGGAAAACTCCGTAATAATAATAATAATAATAATAATAATTGTTACCGTGTTTTAGCGGTAGTTATGCGTAAAAGAAGGTGCGGGTGTGAATGGGTTTCAAGCTACGAAATTATAGTGCATGTAAAATTAATTTAAAATTTAACAAGGTTATATTTCCTTTTCAAAAACAAAGCAATAACAGACATGGCAGGTACAATGTAGCAAAACAAGGGGAGTTACAATATTTACAGGTTTTGGGCTTCACGCTCTGACTTCAGCGATCAGCTCAGTTTTACCACAAACACAAGTTTTAACAGAGGGGCAGAAAACCCCATTCATCCCTAGGAGCCCCTGGCTCCGAATTACACAGAAAAGCCTCCACGAGGCATATGACACTCCATTTCAAAAGAGCGATCCGCTCTCAAAATTTAAGCCTCTCAAAGGCCACACCAAACTCTACCTTCAAGCTGTCCTCTAAGGACGTATTCACAGGGGTAAAATACCCAACCTACTGAGGTCTATTGAATGAAAAAGAAAGTTGATTACATGACCTCTAAAATAACAATTTGAGAGGAGGCTAACCGCACTCCTGATACACTTTGTTTAAGACCTACTTGGCACTAGGCCGTTAATACAAGGGCTAATCCCATACTACGGAGGTGACTTCAGAAAATAACAATTTACATTACATCACGGAAGAATTGGTTTGAGAAAATAAGTCCACCTCAAAACAATATGAGTGGGAACTCGAGAGGGTTAGCACTCTCTATCCCAATATGTGGTTTAGAAGATAGGATAGGTACCAGTAGTCTTTACATTTTAAAGGAAGGTTACATGGTGGAAGGCCTAGAACCCGCCCCGAAGATTAAACTGCTGAGCAAGCAAAGAAAGAAGTTATTACTTGGCCATTACCTTGTTGTAGACGCCGCCGAAGAAAGAGGCGCTTCCCGCCTCCTGCTATGTACTTAATACACTGAAAGATGGAACAGAAGTGGCCTGGAGACCCTAAAATCAGCAGTTTATATCCTCTCGCGGAAGATTCTAGGCGTTAGGGGAAATAAAACACCCTCCCACAAAAAATTTTATTGGCTAGGGAAAAGAAACCCCTACATAGAGGAAAAAGAAACACATTATTGGTGGAAAATTAATTAAAGAAATTCGGGATTGGCTAGATCCAAACTAAGGGGAAAAAGAGGGGTATACAGCCAACTTAAACAATAACAGAAAGAAATTTAGCAAGGAACAAACATTTGAAATAAAAATTTCTTCAACAAAATAGTTCTTTGATTTCGCACTAGGTTGCACTATTGTAATTCTTCAGTAGTGTCCTCTAGAAGAGAAAGTTCACACTTCTTACTTCAAGCGAGACAAAAACACATCAAAAGTGACACAGTTCAAAAACTCAAAATTTTCCACGTGGTGACATCTTCTGAGAAAGTAGAGAATTAATAGAATAGATAAAGTTCAACCTTCCTCCAGAAGAGGAGTTTCAACTGGCGCAACTTTTAAATAAACGGTGTAGAGGTGTACCGCCCGGTACAGACCTCCCCCCCCAAAAGTTCCTCCAGGGGTGACACATGAAATCAGTTTGAAACAAGTTCCAAGTTATAAAGTGAATATGAAAATAGATTACAAGATTTTCAGAATGTTGTGCGATTCAGTTTCACAATTTGTTGTTGCAGGAGAAGTAAAGTCTTTCTTGTTTGTAGAAGTTGAATTTCTGAAGATAAACTTTTAATACTTGAAAGTGATGAAAAATTTGGCAATGTCCACCAATTATTGTTGTTGAATTCCCAAGTGTAGTTATTGCTTATGGTGACTGTCCATGTAGTTGATGTAGATTGAGTCGGATGGCCAGACCGGCCGTTGCAGCTTGCGTCCAACGGAGGCCGCTCGGACCCCTCAAGTACCCTGAGATACCGCTCGCCCGCACTATGAGGGGAGCAGAGGAGTTGAAGTACGCCGCGCCCGCGGTGAACAGATACAGGCTGCGGGCATGTAGTAGGTCGTGCGCCGCACATCAGCCTTGGCCGGGAGGAGAGTTCCGGCTCGCCGTGCACATGTCGTCCTCGCTGGAGAGGAGGGGGCCCATCCCCCTCCCCAGTCGCTGCACGGCGCTGCGCGGCTGCGGGGGCGCTGAAACATTAAAGCTAGGCGGCAGAATTGTGTTGGACTGTCATCTTCTTTGAGGGTACAGGCTTGTGGAGAGGTTGAGGGGCCAGCGGCGTGTAGATATCCATGGCATTTACTATTATGAAGCCACAGTGTAAGGTGGAGCAGGAGACGGGAGCGTGGTAATGGCCGTGGCAAGCACAGGATGGCAGTTTAACGGGTCGGGGCAGGTTTTACACAAGGCTTACATCTAAAACCAAAATATTACAGAAGGGGCAGAATGCCTTAAAAGTGAAACTCAAAAAAAATATAACCTTCATATCCTTTCAAAATAATATGAAGCAAGTTAACACAGAAATTACACCGGTTTCACCTGGGACAGGTGAACTCTAAATATCCTCTCGGTGGCTGGATTACTTAGCAATAAGGTAACCGGCGTAAGAAAATCGAGAATGATACAAGGTCCATGAAATCTGGGGGCAAGCTTGCCCGCGGGAACAAAATTTTTGACCATAACCTGGTCACCTACCTTCAAAGTGGTGGGTCTCCGTCCACGATCATACCTTTCCCTAACCTTTTCATGAGACACTTTAAGATTGGCTTTAGCCTTCTTCCAAAGATCTTTAATGTTGTCCGGATCTATTGTCTCGGGCAGAATGTCATTCAGAGACCAGAGGTTAGAGAGCGGCGTGTTGGGAACGAACTTAAACATCAAAGAAGCTGGAGTAAATTTGTGTGATTCATGAACCGCCGAATTCAAAGCAAAAGCTAACCAATGCAGGGACGTGTCCCACCTAGAATGATCTTCATGATGATAGGCAATAAGTGCGGACCTGAGATTACGGTTAACCCGTTCAGCCAGGGATGGTTGAGGGTAATAAGCGGAAGTAGTTACATGAGAGATGGACAAGTCAAAACAGAATTTACGAAATAAATTTGATGTGAACGCCTTAGCATTATCAGATACAATATATTGGCACGGACCAAAAGAAGCAAAAATAGAATTTAGGCAAGTAATGGTGGACTGAGCGGTAGCCAGCTTAGTCGGAAATAACCAAGAAAATCTAGTAAAGCCATCTACGCACACAAAGATGAACTTGTTAGCGTTACCCTTTGACTGGGGGAAGGGTCCTACATAATCGATATACAGACGTTCCATGGGGCGCGACGCTTGATGCGAAGACAAAAGGCCTACCTTGGTGGACATGGTGGGTTTACTGAGCAAACAAGATTTACAAGCTTTTACAAGTTCACGGATTTCACCGTCCATACCTTTCCAGATGAACATTTCACGAATTTTTTCACGGGTTTTAAAGATTCCAAGATGCCCTTCTAATGGGGTCTCATGATAATACTTGAAGATCATAGGCACAAGAACAGCTGGAACGACAACTTTCATCATCTTGTCATGCCTCGAAGGGCAACATAAAACACCATTCCTCAGAACATAAGGGACAACATGTTCCCCAGAAGAAAGGGTTTCCATTATCGGAGCCAGCGTCGGATCTTCACGTTGGTACTTCTCAATATCTCTAAAGAGCATGGGAGCATCTGTTAGGATGGCATTAACCTCAGATAGTATGGACTCGGAAGGTGATGAACTGTCGACAGGTTCATGGGTCTCGACGTCGTTAGAAAACATACGGCTGAGTCCATCAGCAACAACATTTTCAGTACCTCTGATATGTCGTACATCGAATTGGAAGGCAGAAATACGGATGGCCCAACGGGCTATACGACCAGTACGACGCGGCCTACCTAAGACCCAGCTTAAGGCTTGATTATCTGTCTCCAAGTCGAATTTGACGTGTTCCAGATAGAGACGGAACTTTTCTAAGGCGAATAAGACTGCCAAACCTTCAAGCTCATATATGGAGTACTTTGCTTCTTGAGCTGACAATGTCCTAGACGCATAGGCGATGGGGCGCCTCCCTAGTTCAGTCTCTTGAAGAAGGACTGCAGCTACCGCCGACGACGACGCGTCGGTTTGGACGATGAATTTCTTCGAGAAATCCGGCATAGCAAGTACAGGGGCATTACAGAGAGCTAATTTAAGGTCTTCGAAAGCGGCTTGTTGAGAAGGTCCCCACTCGAATTTGATGCCTTTCCTACGAAGAAGGTTTAAGGGCGCCGCTCTATTAGCGAAGTTAGGAATGAACTTCCTGAAGAAATTCACCATGCCAATGAACCTGGCGATACCTTTAATGTCCTTGGGAGGTTTAAAATCACGGATGGCCTGTGTTCTAGAATGATCGACTGCTACACCATCAGGTGACACAATATGCCCTAGGAATGACATAGAGGGCTTAGCAAAGGCAACCTTGGACAACTTAACAGTTAACCCAGCCTTACGAAGGCGATTGAGAACTTCTCGCAGATGATCTAGATGTTCTTCAAAGGTTTCGGAAAATACGACGACATCATCTAAGTAGTGATATAAGTACTCGAATTTGATGTCGGAGAAGACCCTATCTAGCAGCCTAGTGAGTACAGCTGCTCCCGTAGGGAGCCCGAAAGGCACGCGGTTGTATTCATATAAATTCCAGTCCGTGGCAAACGCTGTAAGATGTTTAGACTCTTCGGCTAGGGGAATTTGATTATAGGCCTGATTTAAGTCCAAGATGGTGAAGAACTTGGCCTTACGAAACCATGAAAAACAAGAATGAAGGTCGGGAAGGGGCACAGATTGCAACACCACCTTCCGATTGAGAGCCCTGTAATCAATGACAGGCCTGAAGCCTCCTTGGGGTTTCGGGACTAGAAAAATAGGCGAAGAATACGCTGACTTAGAGGGCCTAATAATACCATCCTTCAACATCTGATCGATGATTTCTTTCAGAGCCTTCATTTTAGGTGGAGATAGCCTATACGGTGGAAAACGGACAGGAATCGAATCCGTGACCTCAATTTTGTATTCAATAAGGTCAGTAACACCAAGAGTATCAGAGAACACCTCGGGAAACGACTGACACAGTTTCCGAATACTATCAGCCTGCTCCTCAGGTAGATGTCTAAGGTCTAACAACATCTCATCCTGGGTAGGCGAAATAGATGAACATGATACAGAATTACACTTTAACAAGGGAATTCTACAATTGGACGCAAATTTGAATGTGCACGACCTACTCTGGAGATCGAGCACAAGACCAGTGTGAGAAATGAAGTCCGCTCCCAATATGATGGGGCAAGACAAGTGCTTAGCCACAAACAGTTTGATTTTCCATGTAAATTTAAAAATACGAATTTTGACCAGTACGGAACCTAGAATTTCTAATGGCGATGAATTAGCCGAAACATATTGAATAAGAGCTGAGACATGGTCAGGTAGTTTACAAACAGATTTCAATTTAGAATACCATTCAGCCGAAATAATCGAACAAACACTGCCTGAATCTAAAAGAGCTGTTATAGGCTCGTTATTTAACTCAATCTTAAGAAAAGGAACAGGTGCGGGGGTATCCGCCGCAATCCTAAGACATTCTTTAGGGCATTCAAAAGATGAATTTGAAGGCTGATTGTTCTCTGCATTTACAACCTGTTTACTAGGGGCTGAGTCTCGGGAAGATGGATTAGTCGACTCAGCCGATGCCACTAGTCACTTTTTATTATTGGCATAGGTGGAATTTGCACCAGAAGTTGAGCAGGAGGGGGTGCTATTTGAGTTTGGGCAATTTTTGGCGATATGTGAGAAGGCCCCACACTTAAAACAGCCTTGTGATGAACCAGCTCCATTATTTGCCCTACTAGACTTGATCAGAGGACACTTATTGCGAAGATGGTCAGGCGACCCGCAAGCATAACATTTACGGGGCGTGACTGGTCGGCGAGGTGGAGGCCGAGTGTTACTAAAGGAAGGCGGGGGTTCTTTCGCTACACGCAAAGAATCGGCGTATCTAACTCCTTCCGCTGAGACGGCCAACGCTTCAAGTTCAGAGAAAGTTTGCGGGCACGCCGCAAAACACAAGTATGATCTATAAGATGGTGAAATGCCTTCCACAATAGCTTGTACAATTTGATCCTCAGGGAAGTGAAGAGCAAACACCCTAGTATAAAACTTAATATCTTGGATGAAGTCAGCCAAGTTTTCGTCCAACCTCTGTACTCGATAATAGTATTTCTGAATAAGAGATGACCTCGCGCGGGCAGGAATAAAATTTGCAAGCAGATGTGCATGGAAATCTTCGATAGATGACTGTTCAGCTATGGCTCTTACTATTTTATCTGAGAGAACCCCAATAGCATAAGGATAGATAATTTGCAAAATTTGACATGGGGAAAGAGAAAACACATGGGCATGATCCTGAAATTCCACTAGAAATCTTAAAAATGAAATTACGTCACTGGTGGTATTAACGGAAAACTTGGATATACCTCTGAGCAACATTGCCAATGGATGAGGCAAGCTGCTAAACCCGGGCGACATAGTAGGTAAAGGTTTCAATGGCAAGGAAGTTAATTCAGCACGTACATTGTTCAACGATGTGCGGCGTTCAGACTCGTTGTCCAATGGGGCAGAGATAGTTTGAGCAGCAACGGTTATCCTATTGCCTTCTCCCTTAGCAGGTTCTTCCTCACTACTTACATTCACAACGGTGGGCTGATCAGATTTGGGAGGAACTTCCCCAGTTAACAATTGAGTGACTTTACTAGACAATTCAGAGATAGTTTCAAGGAGCGTATTAGCTTGCTTCCTCTGAACGTCATTCACCTTCAGAGACAACAGATCATTAACTCTATTTGAAAAGTGATATAGCCTGCCTTGCACACGCTTAATTTGATTAGGAGACGGATCGTTTTCATCAAAAAAGCTGACTACAGATGCTAGCCCAGTAATATTCTCGACGATCGTGGAAAGAGAGTCATCAATTTCTTTCTCTCCCAAATTGGGGATGGAAATGGGCAAATCAAGGGACTCTCTAAGCTTGTTGGTGTCGATTGCAACCGTGCCTCCAGATTGCACATTTCTGATAGTTAACTCGTATATCAACTCCTCTTTGCGCAAGTAGTTAAGGAGGAGAACATCGCGAGGGCCGGGCATGATGACGGAACAATTTTGAAAAACTCAAAAAATTCCAGCAACTGAGAAAATTGTTAGAGTTCGAATCAAAGCAATGTTTAGCCGTCAAAAGGGGCTAAATTGAGACCCATTCAACCACGCTCTGCTACCACTTGTTACCGTGTTTTAGCGGTAGTTATGCGTAAAAGAAGGTGCGGGTGTGAATGGGTTTCAAGCTACGAAATTATAGTGCATGTAAAATTAATTTAAAATTTAACAAGGTTATATTTCCTTTTCAAAAACAAAGCAATAACAGACATGGCAGGTACAATGTAGCAAAACAAGGGGAGTTACAATATTTACAGGTTTTGGGCTTCACGCCCTGACTTCAGCGATCAGCTCAGTTTTACCACAAACACAAGTTTTAACAGAGGGGCAGAAAACCCCATTCATCCCTAGGAGCCCCTGGCTCCGAATTACACAGAAAAGCCTCCACGAGGCATATGACACTCCATTTCAAAAGAGCGATCCGCTCTCAAAATTTAAGCCTCTCAAAGGCCACACCAAACTCTACCTTCAAGCTGTCCTCTAAGGACGTATTCACAGGGGTAAAATACCCAACCTACTGAGGTCTATTGAATGAAAAAGAAAGTTGATTACATGACCTCTAAAATAACAATTTGAGAGGAGGCTAACCGCACTCCTGATACACTTTGTTTAAGACCTACTTGGCACTAGGCCGTTAATACAAGGGCTAATCCCATACTACGGAGGTGACTTCAGAAAATAACAATTTACATTACATCACGGAAGAATTGGTTTGAGAAAATAAGTCCACCTCAAAACAATATGAGTGGGAACTCGAGAGGGTTAGCACTCTCTATCCCAATATGTGGTTTAGAAGATAGGATAGGTACCAGTAGTCTTTACATTTTAAAGGAAGGTTACATGGTGGAAGGCCTAGAACCCGCCCCGAAGATTAAACTGCTGAGCAAGCAAAGAAAGAAGTTATTACTTGGCCATTACCTTGTTGTAGACGCCGCCGAAGAAAGAGGCGCTTCCCGCCTCCTGCTATGTACTTAATACACTGAAAGATGGAACAGAAGTGGCCTGGAGACCCTAAAATCAGCAGTTTATATCCTCTCGCGGAAGATTCTAGGCGTTAGGGGAAATAAAACACCCTCCCACAAAAAATTTTATTGGCTAGGGAAAAGAAACCCCTACATAGAGGAAAAAGAAACACATTATTGGTGGAAAATTAATTAAAGAAATTCGGGATTGGCTAGATCCAAACTAAGGGGAAAAAGAGGGGTATACAGCCAACTTAAACAATAACAGAAAGAAATTTAGCAAGGAACAAACATTTGAAATAAAAATTTCTTCAACAAAATAGTTCTTTGATTTCGCACTAGGTTGCACTATTGTAATTCTTCAGTAGTGTCCTCTAGAAGAGAAAGTTCACACTTCTTACTTCAAGCGAGACAAAAACACATCAAAAGTGACACAGTTCAAAAACTCAAAATTTTCCACGTGGTGACATCTTCTGAGAAAGTAGAGAATTAATAGAATAGATAAAGTTCAACCTTCCTCCAGAAGAGGAGTTTCAACTGGCGCAACTTTTAAATAAACGGTGTAGAGGTGTACCGCCCGGTACAATAATAATAATAATAATAATAATAATAATAATAATAATAATAATAATAATAATAATAATAATAATAATAATGTTCTGGACCGTCGTCAAAATGTGCGGACCGTGCTGGAAACGGGTCCTGGACGGGTAATGACTACGAATGCAGTCCGGCCGCCGCGCCGCTTCAGTACCACCAAGGCACCCAAGACGACACCGCCCGGGATCTCCTCAGGGATTTGATCCACATTAAAAATGCTTATAGGGAAAGATGGCAAAGATTTAGGGACCCAACTGGCCGGGTGGAATACCTGGACCTAGAACGGGAAGTACGAAATCGATCGCAGGAAGGAAAGATTGAAGAATGGGAGGAACTTTGCCGTAATCTCTCAGAAAACGAGTTAGCTCGCGAATTTCGGGGGATTATATATAAAACGTTGAGCATTCAATTATAAATTTCATTATAATACCGTAGCGAAGCACGGGTATCTTGCTAGTGTTTAATAAAAGCAGACAATTTAATCAAGAGTTATGAGAAGGAAATTCTCCAGCTAACATGTGACGCACCTAATAGTATGTTGTACACAAGCAATAAATATAAAGGCTGGTTTATACTTCGTACAACGTGGGAAGCATATCTCCATCAATTAAACATCAACCGTAAACTTAAAGCAGTGAATGATCCTCATGTTAGTGCTATCAGAGATTATGATGTCATCAGCAATCATTGATTCTTAGAGCTGCAGATACGTACTGACGACAGATGCAAGAGTGTTAAGAAGATCCGAGAAACTCTACGACGAAAGGAATTTCATGCTTGGAGTAACTACCCGCACAAGGGAAGAGTAGTTCCCTTATTCGTCGAAGTGCTATCCGCCAACTCATATGTGGTGAAATGCAATCGACTGTCATCCTCGGAATGGAGAGACATTCTGAAAACAACGGTAATGGTCACCCCAGTGCGCACTCTACTGGGACGTTCTACGAGCATAGGCCACTGCAAGCACTGCAGTTTTTCCACTCATTATTATTATTAATCGTATGGCATAGCATAAAACATGAAATATACAAGAACAACATGGATATATACGTATTTACACAATTCACAAATTAATGTACAAGCTCCTTAGATTCTCCGTTGAGTCAGGTGTTACGTGAACAAAATCCCTGAGGTCGCCATGCCTTTTTTTTAAAGTTTATAATGTCACCTTGACGTCAATTACAATAATTTACGCTTGGCACTTCCAGCACTTCACACTTACAGAATACTACTTGGCTGCTCGACATATTCTCCCAATCATTTTTTTCCTTTTCGGTCACTGAATGCACATTAAAACATAGTCACTTATCTCGGACATTCGTTTGAGTTCACTGTAAGGTTCAGAATATTTCAGCACACAGTCGACATAACAACCTAACAGTAACACGACAACATTATTCAGTTACGGTGGTTGTAAAATAATGTAGGGCGGTTCACCCATTCAGGTGCGACATATGTGTTCGGTCGTTCGATGAGGCACTGCAGCACTGTTTAAATTTATTCCATGTCGGTCGAATCTTCGCACAAGTTGTACGTCTGTGTTGGATTGTGTTTTTATGTTGACAGAAGTTGCACAAATCCATCTCCATCATAATGCATATGATGAAGTCTGCTGTTTGTCGGTATAATGTCATGGATTACTTTATACCAGTTTCCTTTTACTGCGTCTGGAAGTATCCTATTGGATATATTTCTCCATATTCGATTCCAGGTAATTATCATAGCTGCTTTCATTGTGTTAGGGGCTAAATACTGTTGAGACAGTATACAATTATAAACCTTTCATTCCTCTTCGCTGTATCGATAGTAGCTGCGCTCATGTTTTCTGTATTCTTCGATACATATCAGAGCAGGTAGGATCATCCTTATATAGCTGTCTTAAGCATTTATAATATAATTATGTCGTTTGGTTTAACTGCCTTCTGCTCTCGGCACTGTATGTCTTAATAGCCAGATCGTGCGAGGTCTAGCGTATAACATAGAGATACTCTTGATTGATGGCTGTATGTATGTTTTCCATTTTTGCCATTCAGCGAAAACCGGGTGAGTTGGCCGTGAGTGTAGAGGCGCGCGGCTGTGAGCTTGCATCCGGGAGATAGTAGGTTCGAATCCCACTATCGGCAGCCCTGAAAATAGTTTCCCGTGGTTTCCCATTTTCACACCAGGAAAATGCTGGGGCTCTACCTTAATTAAGGCCACGGCCGCTTCCTTCCAACTCCTAGACTTTTCCTATCCCATCGTCGCCATAAGACCTCTCTGTGTCGGTGCGACGTAAAGCCCCTAGCAAAAAAAAAAAAAAAAAAAAAAAAAGAAAAAAAACATTCAGCGAAAAATCTTACTTGTAAGTCCATGTTCTTCAAAGCAGATTCATTTAACCTCCAAATTCCTCGTCCGCGTCTTGGTCTCCATTCGGGTTGTCGGATCTTACAGATAAACGCACAATGGTTTGAAAATTCCACTGGGCATACATCTGTTTCCCTCACTTGGTCTCTCAGTCCCCAGCTGACATATATTGTATCTAGTCGAGAAGCGCCACCTTTGTAATATGGTTATATACAGCTGACCTCAGTTGCTCCACTTCCCATGCGTCTTTTAGACGTAGTCTTTATTTAAAATCAGAAAGCGCGGGACATCCCTGGAACTGTCGTGTTTGGTCTTTGGGTGATATTACTGCGTTAAAATCTCCTCCAAGGTTCATATTTTCTCTATGTCTGTAAATAAGTGGAAGGATTTCTGTGGTATTGAATAGCCGTCTTTGCATCTTTGCTTGTGAGCCTGATGGGGCATATATGTTTACAATTAGTAAGTCACGAATACGTATGCTGATTCTTCGAGAACTTGGTAGGAGTACTGTGTCCGAGAATCGTATATTGTCCTTAATGTATATGGCTGTACCGCGTTTGTGCTCGTTAACATTAATAATTTTATCGTAACTAGGAATGGTAGCAAGGTCTTCAGTTGCCACTTCCTGCAACATAACTATATCCACATCATGGACACGACTAATCTGTAGAAGAAGCGACTGTTTACTTGCAGTTTGTATACAGTTCATATTTAGTATCATCAGTGTGTATGTTAACAGCATCCTCGTGAGAGTATGCATGTTTCTTCTCCTAATAAATTCAACGGAGATGGGGGGAGGGACTCCATCGTCTATCTCCTACTCTAATCAACTGTAGCTGCGGGTCTCTGCCGTTGTATGGCTTCTGCGTTTCCTCCCGCGAGGGTCGATGTGTTTTTACTTTTGTTTTGCTTTTCGAAATGTGAACTTCTTGAGTTGGTGTTTCATTCGTCTTCAAGATTTCTTGATCCCCTGACCTCGTCTCTTGTTTTTCCATAAGATTTGAGGTTTCCGCTTCGATTTCTTCGTCCCATTGCATGCTATTGGTCGTAAATAACGCTCTTGTTCAGTGGTTGATCACTTATGTCCCTCTCTCCTGGTTTTTATAGTGTCCTAGCATTTATTATATTTTCCGTTTCAGTTTGACAGGTGTGTTTACAATTTACTGTTCGAATTTGTGTATTAGATAAATTTCTGTTCCTAAATGACTTTCGTTCTTGTGTTGACCGTTATCGGATGTTTGTTGTTGCTTGTGTTCGTCTTGTTTTGATAGCTGTATTTGTTGCTGTGTGAATATGTCGTTCGGTGAAGCTGCCTGGCTGACTTGTGTCGGCGATAAGGCATTGGAGTGAGTAAGTGAATCATCCACTTCGTGTTTTTCTGCAGCCTGTGTTTGTACTGGGGCAGAGTTTTCTGTGTGAGGTATGCTTGTGGGTACAGTATCAAGCTCTAATACAGCAGGTGAATAAGTGTGACGTTCACTGTTAGCAGCTATCTCACCGAATAATCTGGGCCCTGTTTTGTTTTCGTTCTCGCCTCGCCTTATGGGCAGTCTTCTCTGAAATGATCCGTAGCGTTGCAGTAAAAGCAAGATTTAGGTTACCCTTCATATACACAGTTCAAAAAAAATTTGAAGAACATGTTTTTGAACGTATGCCATGCTCTACAAAACAATACCTCACACCCAGCTATATTACCAACTAAACATTTATTCTTTACCGTTGAAATATACAAAAGAACGTCGATGGATTCGCGTTCATTTTCAGAACACAAACGGAAATGTCCAAATAGGGGCGAAAACAAAGTGAGAACAGTCCTCCAGGGTGGATTTTTTTATCACAATTGGAGAGCTTCAGGGTGGTTTATGGCCTCCACGAGCATTTATCACAGCTTGGCACCTACGTCGCATGCTCCGTATTTGTCGATGACTGTCATGTTGCGGTACCAGGTCCCATTCTTCAGTGAGAGACTGTTCAAGGTCTTGGAGAGTCTGTGGTGGAACAGGACGCCCACGAATACTTCTGTCAAGCCTATCCCACACATGCTCGATTGGAATTAAGGTCGGGACTCACTGCTGGCCATTCCATCTCTTGAATGTCCAGTTCTCGCAAGACTGCTCAGGTGATGCGCGCTACATGAGCCCTGATATTGTCGTGCAAGAGTACGAATTCAGGGCCAACACAGTATGCAGCAACCAACACATGCTGTAGCAGTATCTGCTCGATGTACCCCGTAGCGGTAAGATTACCATGGACGACGACAAGATCCGTACGGCTTTCAATACTGATGCCACTCCACACCATCATAGAACCTTGTCCGAATCGGTCGCCTTTCTGGACAACATTTGGCATGTACTGCTCACCACGGCGTCTCCATACATGTTGACGTCCATCACGCTGTGTCAGGGGAAATATGGACTCGTCTGTGAACAACACAGGTTGACGGAAGGCGAGCTGCGTGATGCTGCTGCGTTAAACAGGGCTCTCGAACCGGACGTCTGGGTCGTAAGGACACTTCTCTTAACCTGTTCCTTACTGTCTGGTCGGACACCGTGACTCCAGTGACCCTCTTGAGGTCTTGTTGCAGTTCTCTGGCAGTTGCTGAACGACGCCGCAACGCACAGATGGTCAGATATCGGTCATCCTGTGAGGTTGACATGCGTCTACGACAACCCTTCTTGTGAAATGGCCTGTCTCACTGTAGCGATTCCACAAGCGGTGAATAACTACACAACCAGCAAACTTTATTTTGAAAGCAGGTACTTCAAGTGCTATACCTCGATTCGCTTCCGGATTATTTGGGTTTCCTTTGCCTTTGTATAATATTTTTATTGTGGAAATGCAACACCCCCTTCGTATATTACCTGTTTCTAAATATTTGTTGAACAGGTCAAGCCATGTCTCTGCCATTATTGTGTATGTCTCTTGTAGATGTGCATTGCAGAGTCCATCCGGTCCTGGTGCTTTCCCTCTCTTTAGCAATCTCATGATATTGTCCAGTTCATCCTTGGTGAAGTATGGACATGTTTCATTCAAATATCTTTCTTCTGTAAAATCTGGTCTTGTTTCCTTGTGTGATAAAATTTTACTTAAATGATTTTCCCATCTTTCCATGGGAATAGCTATTGCGAACCTTGGCTGATTTGTCCGTAAGGCTTGGAAATGATCCTTTTCCGCAGATTCTGCTTGTCTAATAGCTTCTTTTTCGATGAATTCCGTTTACTTTGTGTTTATTATTCTTTTGTATTCCTGCCTTTGGTGTTGATATTCCTTCAAGGTTTCCTCGCATTTTGGTGTTTTAAGTGTTCATAAACTGGCCAGAGTGTCCTTTGTTTTCTGGTAGTACTCTGTGTCAAACTATCGTTTTGCTCTTCTTGGTTTAATCTGAAGAGTTGCTTCCTTAACCATTTCTACTATGGTCCTATCTGCTTCGTCTATGTTATTTTCTGCAACGAGTAACAAAACTGTATACTTTCCTGTAGTTCAGATATCTCTTCTAAAATCCTCTTGTCTAATTTACTACTAATGCCGTTTGTATTTATCGTTCTTGTTGATTCCTGTTCCTGTTTAAGTTCTGTTGATATCGGAATATGCTTCCTTATCAATGCCCCATCTGTTTTCCATATTTTTTTCTGACCAAATGCTGTGAATCTTCTTGTAAATACTAAATCCAGAGTACTCGTGCCGTTGTGACATATGTAACTGTATGCATCCTTTTTATTTCTTAGAGTTAGTCCCTCTTCTTCAATGAATGCCAGTACTTACGTTGTTTTTCTTGTTTCCTTGTCTATTGAGCAGTTGAAATCACCACTTGAGATTACTTTTCCTTTAGGAGAGATTACACTAAAAGCGTAAGATAAAGTGTCTATGATGTCTACAGATGTGCAGTCCGGATTAAAGTATGCAGTAATTATGAAACATAATTTCGTTTCAAGAATCAACAAATCCTCCTCTTTGTATATTATTCTGAAAGGAGGTAAGTGAGGCTTAATTAGGCAACTCATCCCTCCCATCTGTCTGCCTTTTCCTCCTCGTCATGCCATATTATGTATATGATAGAATCAGTCGACATTTGTCTCTGATTCGTCACATAAGAACGTTTCTGTCAGGGTACAAATGTCAAACTGGTTAAATGTGCCTTCAGGTATAATTCTTGCTACTGTATATATGCCTTCTGTATTCCTGTTCAATAACTTTATGCACTCATCAATGATCGCTGTTTTTTTGTTACTTTAAAATGCTCAAGGTGCCCGAATGGGGAGTCCGTAGCCTAAGTTTATGTAATTAATGAAACTTTTGATTAGTAACGCGTGTTTTATGAAAAGTAAACGGCGAAATACAATACGTCAAGATAATTATTCCTACGCAAGCAACATCTTCAAGATCAGAGCAGACTGGATTGGCATAAAGTAGTTGCACCTCATATACTCTCTCATACCTCATTGTTTTGGTTAACTCCTGGAGTTGCAGCCGTGTGCCTTAAGAGGTGGGTCGCGTTGCTAACTAAGCAATTTAATGGCTTATATCTGTGCAAACCTCAAGTAACAATAACTTTGAACACGTCATTTTCCAAAGCAGTGAACCCCCAGCTTTTATCCACGTACCGCTAATAGCGTTGGTAGTGCAATGTTCTATGTATATCTTGAGCCTCGGCTGCACTTATTTTCACTATAATTTCGCTCATTCAACGTAATGGATGAAAAAAGTACCTCAGAATGGAAGAGAATAGAAGATTTTGAAATTTAGTGTTGCAGAAGAATGCTGAAGGTGAGATGGAAAGATCGAATCATGAATGAAGAGATACTGAATCGAACTGGTGAGAGAAGGTGAACTTTCACCAGAAGAGACACATCTTAAGACACCCAGTACTTGTTCAGTTGGTTTTTGAGGGAAGTGTAGGCGGTAAGAATGGCAGGGGTAGATAAAGGTGTGAGTATGAATTACGTAGGAATTAAAATATTAGCATTGGATAGGGTGGTATGGAGGACTGCATCAAACCTTTCCATGGACTGATGACCCAAATAACAACCGCCGTTAGTTTAACCCCGTAATGCTCAATGTAATTGAACTGTGTTACAAAATTTTGGTTTTTTATGAAAGTAACTAACAAATGTACCCGTGCTTCGCTACGGTATTCTGCATTGCATACGAATATTGAAGTAAATGCTGTACATGCAGTAAATAAGATTTTTTAAAAATTGTATGTCTCTTAGCGTTACCCGAGAAACAGCATGGAGAGGTCCCCATACGTTGCTTCCAATGTAAAGTGCTTGTTACGGATTTGTGATGATAACGGCAGGCTTACTTGCCTACTGCAATTCGCAATCGAGTTGGGAAGTTTACATTATAATTGCAGGCCCCATTGCTTACTACGCGGTTACAATCGATTTGGGGAGTTTTCGTTACAATGGCAGACTCCTTTTCCTACTTCCGGACATATTACAGTTGAGGAGTTTTTATTATAATGGCAGGAAACTTCCCTACAACCAGTCAAAATTGAGTTGTGCAGTTATCATTATAATGACAGGCCCATTTTCCAACTGCCAGCCTGCTTACTGCCAGTCACACCAAGCTGGTGAGTTTCCATCGAAATAGCAGGCCACTATGCCTAATGCCGGTCACATTTTGGATGGGTACATCTGTTTATAACTGCGGGAACGCTTGCCTACAGCCAAACACAATCGGGTAAGGGGAGTTTTGAACAACACTGCATGCTCCCTTGCCTTCTGCAAGTCAAATCGAGAAGTGAATTATTCATTACAATGGTAGGCCTTCCTTATTAATACCAGTTACACAGGAATTGGAGAAGGACCCCACTCCTACTGCCAGTCAAAGTCGGTGTGGGGAGTACTGATTACCTGCATCGTCGCCATAAGACCTGTCTGTGTCGGCGCGACGTAAAGCCCGTAGCAATATATATATATATATATATAGATCGACATACGAAAGTATGTGCTTGTTTACAATATTGCAGACCTTCATTTACAGATTAACTGCTGCTGAACTGTACATCATATCGAGAAAGGATTGTACCATAAGACGTCGGATTTAGCGGCCTAAATTGCTGGTTTTATGATATCTGATCTATTCATGGGTCAGATTGAGTTAGAAACGTGGAATCGGGTAAAATTTGTGTAAGATTATCTCACATTGCATTGCTTTTCGGATAATTAAGTGACAGCTACATACATAGCATTTGACTCACATATGGCTACTAGGTGGGCCAATTTTCGTGTAGATTTTGATGATTCTATCTTTCCTATAAGTGATGGAAAGTATGAATTATGTATGTGAAAAGTCCAAATTTACTTAACACTGAGAAATAGAGAAAAATCAAACGTAAAAGTGATACAGATACGACAAAAAGTCGTAAGACCAAGGTTGTAGATCACTCCAAATTGAACGGGGATTGTGCCATCCGTTATGTGATAATACTTCCCGAAGGTATGTACCATCATTAAAATTGCCTCCATATTTCGATATTCTTCAGGGATAAAAAGGGAAAATCTAAAGATCTTGGAATTTTTCCGTCCGTTACAGGCTAAAACGTATAATTTTGCCAAATTTCAATATCCTTCTTAGACTGGCAGATTATGCCGCAATCTGGATTTTCGGTGAGGAGGGTAAAAATTTGGACTTTCAAGAAACTAAACCAAAAAATATGCAGATGGTCATTATTACCCCTTAAACGTGTAGCTGTACGAAATTTTCGCCAAAATAATCAATGTACAGGCACACAGTCGTTACGATTTTATTTACATAGATAGATAAGGAATCTGCTTCACGTACAACACCTTTTGGGCTATATCCGCTGGATTTAATCTGAAAAACTGACCGTTTATGATATCTCCCTTATTAATCCTCTTGTCCAAAAATACACACGAAAAAAAGTTTTAGAAATGGATTTCCATCAAGTTTGCTCGTTTTCCAGTCAGGTTGGTCTTGTACTGTATACTGTATGTTGTGTAAAATCACCATATTCGGTTCCCCATAAACCGTCAGTCCATTCCGGGAACATGAAATGTTATTGACCATCAACACCTACCGTTGGACAGGTGGATGTTAATATAAAGTTTGACTCAAATATCTTCCGTAGTTTTCAAGTTGTAAAAAATACGCTTTACAGTCATCCACTCTCGAGTTAAGTCCGGTGGGACTTGTACTGGAAAACGGTCCGTTAATGATACCTCCCGTATTAATCCTCGTATTGAAATGATTCACATGAAGAAAAAGGCTTAGAAATTAATTTCCATTAAGGTAGGTAAATTTACATTAAGTTTGGTTGTGTATATTTTGTGGGAATGTAAAATCACGGTTTTGGTTTCGTATAATCCCCCAGTCAGTTCAGGGATTTAGAAACAATATTCACCCTAAAACCTACCCAACGACAGGTGGATTCTAAATATCAAGTTTGGTGGAAATACATCCAGTAGTTTCCAAGTTATAGACAAACAGACAAACAAACAGACAGACACCAAAACTGAATATATGCAGATGGTCATTATTACACCTGAAACGGATAACTGTACGGAAATTTCGCCAAAATAGTCAATGTACAGACACACTCTAGAAGTGCAGACCTTTATTTCGAGAGTTACTGCTTTGAAACTGTACGACGTATCTACAAACGGACTTCACCATGAAACGCGTCTTTCAGTGCTCTACATGGTTGGTTCTATGACATATTCTCGTATCTCCTGTATTTATGGGTTAGATTGAGTTAGAGTCATTGAATGGGGTGACATTTTGTACAGTTTTCATATACTAGTTTATATTTTGGATACTCATGTGACAGCTAGAATCATAAAATTTGGCTATCACATGGCCACTGGTCACATCAATGTGCGTGCCGAATGTCATTGCTTCCACCTTTCCTATAAGTGTGCCAAATGACAACATATACGTGTAAAAGTACAAAATCAACTTGAAATCGAGAAATACAGCTGTATTTAACGTATTAGGGATAGAAATACGACGAAAAGTCATAGGACAAAAGTTGTAGATCTCTCCAAAATGAAAGGCGATTGTGCTTTCTGACTTGTGATACGACTTACTGATTAGCCACTAATTACCCCGAAACGAAGGTCTGCACCGTCGTTAAAATTGCATCCATATTTAGGAATTTTCCTAGGCCAAAAGTTATACATTTGCATAGCTTAGAATATTTCCTCAAAGAAAAGAGTGTCCAGCTTTCGGGATTAGCACTCGCATCCATACGTGGTAATTAAGGAAGAAAATAATACAGTTTAGTAAGTTGAAATTAATAGAAAATGGATTATAACTGACGACAAATATGTAAATACCAAGTGAATGTATCGGAAAATCAAATGCTCCTCAATAAATTATGCTGGTGTGAGTTATGGATGTAAGAAAGCGGTAATCGGAGAGAAATTTAGGCGCAGGGATTCTTAGGTAATCAGATAAGAAGATGAATATTTGTGTTATTACTTAAGCTATTCGAGGACGGTTATAACCTCCAATGATATTCCGCAGAATGGCCGATTGACGACTCTCTTGCTTTCTACCCAAGGAGCAATCACGAATTTAAAAGAATGATGAGGAAAATGGCGATACGTTATTTCCTTGCTGGCAAGCAGTCAGAGACGTTGCCATGGTAACCCATATATTCGTTGTCGGTCTGTCAGTCACTCAATGCAGAGCATGCGATCGTCAGAAAATAGTAAATTTCTCCGTCATTTGAAGAGTAAGGTAAATTATGAACATAACGAAAGTTGTTTATAATGAAGAGACCTTTCACGTACGGTCCACAGAGTTTACAGAAAATCAATAGTGTAAGAGAAAATGGAGGAAAACCGTTGTGGTTTTCCTATAAAACCCCCGTCTATTCATCGATTTCAAAACGATATGTATATCGAAACCTTCCCCGGGATGAGTATACTCTAAATATGAAGTTTGGTTGAGGTCTATACAGCCGTTTCGACGTGATGGTGGAACAGACAAACAGACACGAAAAGTAAAAACCACCGATTCGGTCTTGAGTTGCCCTGAAACGGATAAATATCTGAAAATTTGGCAAAACAAACGGAATTACAGACAGAGGACCCCCTAAAACTTTATTTATATAGATTCCTGTAACAATTTCATAAGTTTCGGTTTTGAGTGGCATTTTTGTACGGAATGGCGATAAATTTATTTAAAAGTAATGTTATTTCTTGATTTGATTGTCACAAACGTATAAATTCGCCAGACAGTCGGAAAATCTACTTGGGAGTAGAGAAAAAACGCTAAACTGAGTGCAACCTATTGCATGTCAAAACAAAACAATACAACATTAATCTCCCTTCCCCGTTGTGTGTTCGCCAGTCATACGATAACGTTGCACACCCAGGGTATGTTACGGTACATCACATTATGTTTACAGTACATGCCTGGTATCCGTTCTGTGGCTGGAATCAAGGCCAGGAAGCAGCTTACGCCTCAGTATGTCCTTGCCCGACTTCACGCCGTCTGACGCGGCAGCAAAACCGTACATGCTGTTCTTATTTATATCTCAATAAGTAATTGTCCGATTTTGAAAATACTTACATATTTTGAACTTGTACGCAGTTGATCTTTTATGCCAGATGTATGAATTTGTGCCGTTCCATTTACAAATATGGAGTTAATATCAATATCTCGGTTATTAATCACATCATGAGACTAAGTAGCACGTTATTTTACAAGGCCCTGGGTACCATTTACGAATATGAAAATAGAATGCCGATATCTTTAATGATTTAGAAGTTATTTCTGTGTAACATGTTAGGTGAATAACCCTGCATAATGTTACATAATGTGTGTGTGACAGTTGTTGGCTTAAGATAATAACGGTGTAGAAATTCATATCGATCAATTATATTATCCATTCAATTCAGATTTCATTTCCATTCAGTTGGCAGCACTACCGGAACCAGGAGAGCTCCCTCCTTACTCTTCACCTCCGTCCACAAATCTATCCAGAAAAAGTGTGCCGATAAAAGAATGGTGTGCAGTGATCACTCAGCTCCACGGTTGACCCGAAAGGTGGGTTGGATCTTCAAAATACAACATGAACCTAGAAAAACATGCACAGATTCCCGCTCTTATCCTTACTTTAAATGGATGCCCATTTATCTTTGGCCCTCCATTCGTCTCCTGACTGAATCTGTGTGGCTATAAAATGAAATTAATATGTCCATCATTCCAAACTCTTAATAGTTGTATTCATGAAGAAGATCCTTGTCCAACATGTTCTTTCTATCTGATATACCCCTTTGGGCATTCCCATAACCGAACGAAGAAAGTGACCTAAAACATGCAATCTAGAGTACATTATGCCCAATGACCTTTAGTTCACTGTTAAATATAAAATTTTGGAAAACCCCATACATTGAATTGATTTACATAATTGTTATATTAAGTAATAAACTCTATCCTGATGCATAAAATTAAAATTTGGACTCATATTTCCCCCTTCTTTCTTGTTGCTCCGGCAATCATGGCTAAGGTATCATACGTTGGAAACCTAGCCCAACATGCTACTCACGAAGTTTACTATTGAGTTGATCTCCATGATGGTTGCCTCCTGCTTCTATCTTCCGTCCTTGTTACTCTAACTGCTGCAAAACACAATCTACGTTACTATTTCTGCTTCACTGACTGTTAATACAATTTCGGGCTCAAAAATACACTCGGTCACTTCCTTGGGTACATCGTATACCATGTTTAAGCGGACAAAGTATATGTGGCCTTGACTTTGACTCGCGGTAGATCGCAGCGTCTTTAGTTCTTAACCCGAGCGCGTCGCGATGCTATGATCGTCATATCTTAACATTGTCTAGTTTAACCAAAAACTGGTCCGATATGGACATGGTTTTAACTGAATGCTTATTCCTCCAGATTTTTACACGGCCTGATGACTAATTAGTTCAGTTACTGGAATGCACGAATGGTAGTGCTTCACGTACGGTTTATCAATTTAATTTTATGAAAAATTTCATTATACGTCGGTCCGATCACTCCCGCACTCAAAATGGATATCAGCGTTTATAATTCGACTATTTTTTCACAAGATGCTTCATTTGAAGTTTGAACTGGTTCACACAAAAGTTACTGCAAAATCCATTGTTTTACCTGGACCTCGGGTCAAGCATAACTTCGCGCTCGAAGTCACTCGCTGAACTGACCCCTCCGCATAAATTCCGGATTAACTTACAACCTACCAAGGTGTCACGTAGTCAAGACGATGGTAAAATAATCGAGTTCCAGTAATACGTAGCCTAGGAAAGTCGTACGTGTTTCTATTTACAGCTCTTTTTCTCCTGGTTACATTGATGTTTCTGTGATTTCAAACCGAACGTAGGTTTCAATACAGTTAATTGTGAAAGGTCTGCGCTTCCTGACGCATTCAACATTTGTTTTGCGCACCTGCCTGGCGCCACGCCGTCACATCTAGTGTCTGCAACGCTCAAGTGGAAGTTTCTATCTCATTCAAGATGTCATTACCCTTATTTGACTTCAGTTTTTGGCAATTTAGTTAGGAAAACATCGTCAATTCACTCAGTGCCGTTTCTGATATTTAGACAGTGGGGAATATCTCGAACAAGTAAGTAAATGTAAGTTTCAATCTCGAAACCCTGTTTGACAACCCTGTTATTGGCATATAGAATCTGGGTTCCAGAGTTTTACTTTACCCACGTGATAACTTTTGTACCACGCGCTCATTCCAAATACTAGCTCTGTATTCTAGCTGGCGCGACTCTCTCCCTTTTTTCTCTCCTTCGCAAGCTATCATAACGCTTTCTCCACTTTGCGCACTGTACAGTAGAAGAGTGATATCAAATCATGCCCCGGTGGCGTCAGATTGTCCCAACTATAGCGTTATTCTGCCTTTAATTATTATTTAAGTGCTGCTTAAGGGTGGAAGGATTCAACGCATACATACACACATGGTGTAATCGTTCAATACCACGCTAATAGACATGTCATGATGCCCAACAAGACTTATATGCCGTTTTCCACACCTTTCTACGAAATATTTGGCTGCAACAAGCATTTTATGCCCGGTTCGGGATACGAGCGGCTCTGCGCGAGCTCAGATATGGAAGCTGTAATTGCACGTACCGAGAGAGCTCTCAGAACAGCGAGACCTTGGAATTACTCTCTCTACCGTGCAAGGGAGAAGGAAGTAGGACGCCACGCTCAACGACTGCCTATGTCAGGAGGCGGAGTTAACTTTACAGGGTTCTGTCTTGAGAACTGGATATTCCCATCGATTTCCCTTCATATTCTTGGATACCAACCCACAAATTTCGCGCGTCAATTAATAAAATTTCGTTACAAGCCTAAGAAATTTACAAGTGAGGACTCAATGAACTCAACATAATTCACGATATCTGATAGTGTAAGAAGATGTATTACTTAACGAGCGCATTATTAATGACGCACATTGGACAGATGTGCGGTAGTAGAAACCATCTCTCTCTAGCGCTTATCTTGACAGAGATATGGGAGTCCCCATAGCCCACCTCTTCGCGTGCTCGAATCCAAGAGAAAGCTTGAGAGATTACCAGAAAACTTGCGATGCGATTTAAACGAAAGTAGAGATCAGTGAATGGAGGTCGTCAATATCTACAAAATGAATATTTGTGGGACTCTGAGGGACCTGTATTAGCGGAGCGATCTTTTCCATGTGGACAGAGTTTACCCTCTCCATAGCCGAGGACCCGCATCTTCTATATAAGGACACCAGGACAACCTTTGGTTACTCATTCATTCATTGCTAACCACTGCTACTCATTGCTATACAGTATTACCCAGTTATCCAGTGCTAACCACTACTCAGTTTTATTCGGTATTTTCGATATTGTGTTAGGCAGTGGTCTACTCCACGTCAGTCCGATACACGTTCATAGTACAGTTATATTTTCCTTTGTGAAGTAATAGTTGTGGTGTGTGAAACTTTGAAATAATAATCCCAGTATACATTAAGGGAATGCTAACAAGCAATATTAGTGTCGGATAGAATGAATATGTTTCAAAAGAACGGGTAATATTCCAAAAATCGTCACGACGTAGTGAGTTATTGACTACAGTGTACCGGTAATTATTCTACTGTGATTAAGGTATGCGCAGTGTAGGAGACAATCATCCTAACAAGTAAACGTTGTTAGACTAGCCAGGAAGTGCTCCATACATGAACAGTGACGCTCACGTAGGAACAAATAAAGCCAGTAAGTATTTCGCTCTACAACGAACAGAAACCGAGTAGCGATCTTCATGGACAGTAACTGCTACTTGGGTAGTCCATTCAAGTCTGAGTGGATCTATCAATATCATGTATATTCGAAGACCTATAAACAGTTCTTCAAGTAACCAATTCCCAATTTATTCGCATGTACGTGAGTGCTCGTCGAACCCAGGGTTCAATGCTACAATAACGCGCTTGTGTCTCTGCGAAATTCCTGTCGAAGACAACGCAGAACATCCAACAGTAGGAGACTGCAGATTAAGACACCATTGATTCGACCCCGAAGGAG
The DNA here is from genome assembly GCF_040414725.1 of Anabrus simplex. Taxonomy (NCBI): domain Eukaryota; kingdom Metazoa; phylum Arthropoda; class Insecta; order Orthoptera; family Tettigoniidae; genus Anabrus; species Anabrus simplex. The sequence continues at coordinate 452,276,438 of NC_090267.1, read as the reverse complement.
ATGAACCTGGAACGTCTTGCTAACGAGACGCCGGTTATGAAAATTTAAGTCCATAGAGATGCCCTCAAATGACAGCAGGTTTCACACAGCAAATGATAAGTACATTCCGTGATATTTCTAGGCATGAAAATCAATTGTGTCGCATTAATATGTAAAACTTAACTTTGTAAATATAATCAATCAGCATGCACTTTGATGTCTATTATAACGTGCAGGTGACGCAACATGCGTATTTCAATGACGTATTTCTTTATTAAATTTAAAATTTGTCATCCGTGATTATTGGTTAATCATAAAGTTATTCCGTGGATTTTTGCAATGAATTAGTATAGTGTGTTATGTTTGAGTGAAGTATTCGTAAGGGTGGATTTAGATAATTCAGCGGACTTCATAATCCATTCCAATTTCAATCAGATGATATGGATCTTCTCAATGTTTCAAATATAGAATTTTTAGATACTTCACATCTTTAATGCATGCATACAGTTACTTCCGTTTTAGTCCTAAAGATGTTGGCGACTGCAAGGAGGAGAGATGCCTAGAAGTGCGAACTGATCTTAGATAGCTACGCGAGTGGGTGATATGCTAAGTTAAATATCTGTCGATTAGGATCTTCTAAATGTGTAAATAACGCGAATTTCAGGTAAAATGAAGTGGCGTATGGATTTTAGTGCCGGGATGTGTCCGAGGACTTCGCCTCACCACGTGCATGTCTTTTGATTTGACTCCCGTAGGCGACCTGCGCGTCGTAATGAGGATGAAAAATGATGATGCCCAGTCCCCGAGCCAGGGGAATTAACCAATTATGGTTAAAATTCCTGACCCTGCCGGGAATCGAACCCGTGCCCCCTGTGACCAAAGGCCAGCACGCTAACTATATAGCCATGGAACCGGACTGGATTTGAGGTACACGTGTGTGAAAGTGAAGGGTGAGACCCCGTATATGTGAAAATGTTTAAGGTGATAGATTTAAAATAATAATAATAATAAACGGAACCAATATTGATTATGTTTGAAACATTGAGATGAAATGATATTTGAATGCATCCATAAATTATTTATCAATATGCCTGGGGAATACGAGATAAATGAATGAAGAATTACGTATTTGTATCTGGGTGAAAGTGGAAGTGTTTGCTCAGCTGGCGGAAGCTCAATGTTGTTCTCAGAGAGAGAGAGAGAAAGAGAGAGAGAGAGAGAGTAATTTATGGCCTTCAGAATGAATGACAAGACGCGAAGCGCCAGGCCCCAGAGGTTGGTCCCGTTAAGTCTGTCAACCGCTCGCAAAAATCACATACGATGTTTTTACCGTTTCACACTGTATTGAATATTCACGTGCGAATACTTTGTTTCCATTACTGCTGTACGGTTTATGATCCGTTAGGTGATGTACACTCCTCCAATTTTTGTAATTAAAATAAGTCCGTAGTAGGGATTTTCAGATATCACCTCGAAGTCAAGCTAGCGTGGCTCGATGCCAGATTGGTATCGACATCCGTGGATCGACACCAGGAGACTCGAAAGGGGTCACTGTGGATTGTATATTATGTTTGTGTATTTGCAGTTTAATGCTTCATTCTTATATGTGCTTGTATTTATGTATTGTATCGGTGTATTGTGATTTATGGTAATTTCCAGGATATCAACGTCGTGTGTACGCTTTTAAAAATATTATTCTAATAACTTATTGCCCCGGAGAAATGCGTATATTCGATAGTGTGATGTAGAATTAATATGATAAAGTAGAGTTTATTGGCGACAGGCGACGATATGATTTTCATGATTGGGTAAATGTGCGGAACTGTATTTTATGAAATGTCATAACACAACCACACTATAAAAATGTTTTTCTCACGAGAATTCCATTCTTTTCATATAATCTTTGTGTTGTCATGTAATAATATAGTGTATACCCGTGGGTATCAATATTTAGATAGAGGGACATACCCCTATTGATTGATAATTGAAATATATATATGCAGTATTAATGAGTTGATTTGGGAATGCCAGAATGAGATTCAGAAGTGACAGAGACTGATAATAGATATTTAAGGGCGTTACCCATACAATAAAGTTCAGTGTTTAAAATTGCCACGTAAACAATGATATGGCATTTCTCGTGTGTATAGATATTTTCATGTGACTCTATCAGTAATTAAAAGTTTTTGAATTGGAAACAATCCATTATTATTATTTAGTAGAGTAGCTTATTCCTCTTATTATGGCACCCTACTTTCAATATATTTAGGCTATGTGCCCACTTTATTTATTGAACAGGACCACTGACCCGTATGCTCTTGAGCGTAGACGTTGTGCCAGTTGAAAGTAGGGAGGATGGGAAACCGATGCCCGGGTTTAATCTCCGAAGTCCCTCATCCAGAAGATTTCCATCCAACATATTTGTGAAATTAAATTTTATATTCAGCACTCTGTCGAGCCCGGGACAGGTGCAATACATACATACTTACATACTTACGTACATACATACATACATACATGATCACACATACATACATACAGTGGCCAACAATCTCCAGTAGGTGGGAACATGGAATACCTCCACGGTGCGTCGGGCTGAGCATCTCTGACGATAGAGGGATGGTCTTATGAGCTTAAATTAGGAGGTTTGATATCCCAGCTCTGTCCGGTAAAATACTCGAATACGCATCCTTGTGACGGTAGATTTACTGGTACGTTAAAGAACTCCTGTGGGGAAAAATTCCAAAACCTGAAAATTAGTTAGTGGTATGTAAAGCCAACGACATTGAAAAAGAAAATCGAATAATAATAATAATAATAATAATAATAATAATAATAATAATAATAATAATAATAATAATAATAATTTCCCCTATGGGTGGGGGTGCACAAAAGTAAGCAATATTTTAAGAATATTTTCATCGTGAAAGGATATTGAAGTTCCGAACAATGGAATTCAATGGGAGGGGAGCAACGATGGCAGCGGCAATACATAGTATTAGATCTGAAGTAGTTAAATTTAGTGGGAAGACAGGGTTGAAAAGGCTTCATAGGATTATCGTGGAATGTTGGTAAGGTACTTTCTGATTAGACGAAACCAGTAACTGTACCTGTACAAGCAAGGGGACAGACAGTATTGAAACAACTATTGAGGTAATTCATTGTCCATATACCAGGCGAGGTATTGACAAGTATTTGAGAAAGCAGGGTGCAATCAATGGTTGAGAGTAAGTTGGTTGAAAACCAGTGTGGTTTCGTACCACAGACGATCTGTCAGGACCCAGATTTTCAGTATGCGTCAAGTAACTAAAGAATGCAACGAGAGGAATAGACAGTTTTTATGTTTCATAGATCTAGAAAAGTACCAACGGAAAAATGTTAGTCGAAATGAGGGATTATGGGATATGGGGTAGGTTATTACAGGCATTTATTTTGATAATGTGGCCGCTGTGAGACTTTAGGGTAATATTATTTCTTGGTTCAAAGTCAGTTAATTACATGGGTTAGACAAAGCTGTAATATTTCAGCTTTGTAGTTTATAGTGTAGTATTCATAGATCATTTACAGAAAGTTATAAAATGGCAAGGATGACAGCTTGAAGCAGTTTGGCCTATACCGATGACTTGGTCTTCATGGTAGGTTGAAGGCCTGCAATCTAATATTTTGGGTTCTTCATAATGTTAGTAAATTTAATGTCACAGGTCTATCGTATATAAAAAAATGCCAACCGACTGTGTGCACTACTCAGCTGTTTGTGAAATTCTTGTTGACATAAAGATATTTTATTGGTATTTGGACTTCTAAGTAGTGAGTATGACATTCAGCAAGTTTGACTTCACTCCTATGTCGTAGCGGAAAAATCAAACAGATCTTCTGCTTGCGTGACACGAGCTAGCTGTTCAGTGTTTTCTTCCGCCTCAGTGTGATCCCAATGTATCAGGATACTCCTGACAACAAGCTCTGTGATTTGAAACGTGTTAGCAGTATTCCTGGTGCACAAGATTGTGTGACTAGTGTCCTCAAATAGCTTTTGATTCCCTTCAGGTACAAAGGAGAACTGTGATCTCCTAGACCAGGTATGACAATACGACTGTGTGGAGAACTAATCAAGAAAAGTCATTGTCAATACGACGAATAAAATGGTTGAAGAACTCGTCGAAATAAGGCAGTACATAGTAAGAATTTGCAGATTATGAATATTCTTGCTGTCACAGAACAACCCTGAAGATGAACAAAGATAATAATTGTTATTGGGAAGTGTGACAAGTATTTGAGGCTAGCCAAGCGCTAGTGATTTTGTTTTAGGCAATTACAAATAGACTAACCGCTGAGATAATAATCGCCATTTTACGATATAAAAAATTCACACATAACAATAGTAAATAAATAAATAAATAAATAAATAAATAAATAAATAAATAAATAAGAGTGGGGCTTAGAGGCTTGTATGGTGGAGTGTTGGCCTTCAGAGCTCAAGCTTGCGGGTGCGAACTTGGCTTGGTCTGATGGTACTTTTAAGTTGCTCAAATACGACAGCCTCTCCTCGGTAGGTTTACTGGCACGTAAGAGAACTCCTGTGCGACAAAATTCCGGGACCTCGGCGTCTCCAAGGACTAAAGAAAATTGTTAGTGGGACGTAAAACAAATGAAACTGTTTGTGTTGATACAGTGCTTACCCCCACGCGGTTTGTTTCCTGTTACTACTAAGTGTACCAATTTTGCAGTACGATTGAACTTTTTTTAAAGTAAGATATTTCGAGAATTTTCTCAGAAGCTTTCACAATTTTCACGCACCTAGCCAAATTTTCTCACAAATATTTTTACAGATATCAATAAATATCACGTAAACAAAGCGAAAGAATGTACTGTACCTTACAATTCTTCAAACAAGCTTTCTTTATTGTGTGTGATACTATTTTTTTCAGAAAAAGAAACTAGATTTACAAGGTAATTGTGCGCATGAATATTGTGAAAATTCACAGCCTATTGCCAGTCATTCGACCGGGTCAGGAATGGAATGAATAAAGCCCCTCATTTAGCGGCGAGGATAGGAAATGTGCCGGATGGCGAAGCCTGTCGCACTGCTCTGGGGTAATGATTTTTGACTGACAGATTAAATGAAACGATGTTGGAGAGTATTGTTGGGATGAAGGATGACGGGAAACTTGAGTACCCGGAGCAAAACCTGTCACATCTCCTCCATCACAAATCTCACATGGAGTGACCGGGATTTGAACCACGGAATCCAGCGGTGATAGGCCGGTGCGCTGCCATCTGAGCCACGGAGGATTGTACCAGTATTGTAACTTTTCAAACTGATTAACATCCAAGATGACTTGTAGAATTACCTTTCCATGCATAATTTTTATTTTGCTCGTTTCTTTAACATAATTTCATTTAATCCCAATAAAGAATAAATGTATTGCAGTTGATGAGGATTATTATGAATAGAATAAAGACAAGTTCATAAATATATATTTTTATTTATCTTTCAGACATAATAGAAACATCTATACATGTTTTTCTGATGGCAATGTGACAGTGATTTGAGACATACAAAATAAGGTATTGGCATTTAGGAAAAAATAGGCTTCATTAGGTTACCTCCAGCTGTAAAAGTATCTATTAAAACACGATGATAATGGTTATATTTTAGTTCTGCTCAGAATCCAAGTAAATTCCTCTCTTCATGTTCAAGGAAAACCACTAGTTCTTCTCGGAGGTTTTCTGTTATTTTTAGTCCTGACAGACCCATGCACGAGAATGACTTAGAATGAACTTATTAGTATTGAAGTGAGATTCATGGATGTGCATATAATTGAAACGAACGCCCTTGGTCGAATAAATATTACCGAGTCATGTTTATAATTTCTGCAGGAAAGTGAATCGAGGCTTTTCCTCCGGGAATATCACAACTTACGGTAATATTAAAGTTGATAATATAATACTAACCTCACTGTACACACAGCGAACAATGCACAGTTTAATTTGACTTGTAACACATGACTTGTTGAAATTAGAAACTCAGTAAGGTAATGCAAGGTCTGTTCATCAGAATTTAAGGAATATCCATCATATTATACTCTTCTTTAACGTTTTCATAGTACAATTTGTAATGGAATGGCCATAAACATTTGATTTAAGACATCAGTGTTTTACACAGAACACTTGTTTACCAATTTTTCAACTGATGCTGACCATCTCACTTCTTTTAAAATAAATAACAATACGTGTTTTATTACACATAACATTAAACTCTTTATGCAATGCTCATGCCACCAGTACATTGTGTTCTGTGAAAAGTATAGCTTCTCGTTGTAAAATACACATCCTCACTCCCGAGGCATTAAAAGAAACGGAAATCAGTGCAATGAGCTTTTGTCTATTTTGCACAGTGTATTGTATATTTATGTCCACATTGCATTTTTCACAGATACAGAGGCGCATGATTAGCAGAAAGATTGATACCTGATAGAAAATGTATAAAGTGGAAATTTAATTTACTATTCGTGAGGAACATTTACTAAGACACAACAGTATATCACAATGACAGTGCATATCGGTCATGTATAAAGCATCATTACATTGTAAATGGTATAAGTTGATTTCTCGTAGATTATCATAAAACAATGAGTCACTCGTAAATCATGTCTTGAATTGATTATAGAAACAATGTTGTTCATTTTACTCTCAAAACATTTCGAAGACGGATATTATACAATAAACGTTCAAGTTGAGTGGATTACAAGAACGTAGCGGAAAATATCGGTAGAGAAAGATGATCATCATTTAACCAATTATTTAAGTTTGGGAGTTCACAAATTCATCATCTTCCAATTAAAGAATTATTTTGTTGTATAGACAAATTGATCGCCTAAAGACAGTTTCATATCCAAGATGAAAGGATTCTCTCATATATATCTTGACTGGGCAATACTAGCGCTGGGTTTAAGACATGTTTCGAATTCTGTAAGATTTACATCTTCAACTGCGTATGTCAGACAACGCAGGAAATCCTGTGGTAATATTTTCAAACTCTACAATCTAATATCCTGGAAGACAATCTGCTCCAATTCAGTGCTAACATGACCAATTGTAATTGTGAAGTTACAAAGGTGTTACCCATTCACCTCTCTTATGCCAATTCAGTCTTAGGCTGTTTTATTCGTATCATGATGATATGAATGAAGTGTATGAATATACCCAGTTATTAAAGGTTTTCTGGTGAAGTTCAAATCAAACTAGGAGTTCTCAAGTACACCAGCTCATATTCCTCACTGCTGTAGTCTGAGTATACAACATATCCTATAATCTCAGTTCTACCAGGAGGCAATAACTAACAGATGTTGACTGTACAGTAAATTATCCTGTTATTACATCATCGATATCACGAGGATTTCTGAAGTATAGTGGCATGTGTTTGTCGCTACTATACTTAAGAGATCACACAGGGGCAATAACACAAAGACATTGCATGTGAAGTACCTTGTTTTTATATCGTTAAATTGTGTATTTGATACGAACTAGAAACTTCTATGATGGCAATGATCCCCCAGTTCCCGATCAATAGTGTTTGCTAATCTTGAACAGTTCTAAAGGAGGGTTGGGACTCGTTGAAGAAAATAAACTCAAAATATGATCTTCAATTGATGTTCTTAAAAGACTTAATAGCAGTACAAGAAGTTCTGTAATAAAGTGAACTGAAATACTTCGCAAGTGACTAATTAAGTAGGCCTACTAATACTGATGTGATTAATTACACAACATAAGTTAAATAGCTATTCAAACGTGACCGTATTTTTCCAACTAATGTTGATATACTTTATAAGCAACTCAATTACTCCAAACGAAAGTGGTCAAATAACCAACTATCATTGTGTATTTCCGATGTGTATGCACAGTACAGTACATTAAGGTTATGTTAACACATATGCAAACATTTCACGTAGATATCACTAATAGACTGGCATTATGACCTGGATGGTACTCTTAATGCAATGGCCTAAGAGTTACGTGACGTACTAGAGGGTGGAAAACAGCACAAATTTTACCACCAGAGTTTTAATTTTACATGTTTTACAGTTAATGAATCTGAAATATACGTAGATTTCTTCGCAGTTTCTCTGAGTATTCTTTCCTATTGTCTCAAGTGTGTTTGGTCTGTTATAATAGCAATGATATTCGAGATAGGTTGACGGTGCTATTTGCTTGGGCTGTGTAATGAAATAAGCGGTGGTCAGGATTGAACCAGGAACGGTGATCTGAAGAACAGCGTACAGCCTTACAGGTTAACTAGTGGTGGCAGCGGTGGTGGTGGTAGTGAAATGTAATTGTTGTGATAAAAACAACCGTCCTAGGTATAATGTATCCTTAAGGACTTAAAATCGTATATGTAACAAGTAAAGAGGAATGCTCTGAGGGATTATGGGATTGGGAACAGGATATTTCAGGCAACCAAAGGCGTTCATATTTACAATCAGGACGCAGTGGGAACTGATGGTAGAATGAGTTCTTGCTTCTAAATGCACTCATGCTAAGAAATTAAGGATAATGCTGATACGTGGTGAAACAACGCTATGGCGGGCGGTTTGCGGTTTTAAATCACCTCGTGGTATGACCATGCGGTGCATTTGACCTGCGGTCGTCGCACGGTGGCGCTGGCAGCAGTCCAAATACGCAGAGGTGTGTTGGTGCATGTCAGAGTACGGTGCAGCGAGTAAGTGTGCAGATATTTTCAGACGCGCTAATGGTGACTGCGTGGTGAAAATGGCTCAACGAACACATATTGATGACGTTATGAGGGGTAGAATAATAGGGCTGTAGGAGGCTGGTCGAACACAGCGGGTCGTAGCACGGGTCGTCCGTGTTCCACAAAGTGTGATCTCAAGATTATGGCAACGATTCCAGCAGACAGGAAACGTGTCCAGGCGCTACAGTACGGGACGTCCGCAGTGTACAGCACCACAAGAAGCCTGATATCTCACCATCAGTACCCGCGGACAGCCATGGAGTACTGCAGGTAGCCTTGCTCTGGACCTTGCCACAGCCACTGGAACACTTGTCTCCAGACACACAGTCTACAGACGACCGAACAGACATGGTTTATTCGCCCGGAGACCTGCAAGGTGCATTCCACTGTCCCCTGTTTACAGGAGAGCCCGTAAAACCTGGTGTCGAGAACACAGTACATGGTCATTGGAACAGTGGTCCCAGGTTATGTTCACGGACGAGTCCAGGTATAGTCTGAACAGTGATTCTCGCCGGGTTCTCATCTGGCGTGAACCAGGAACTAGATACCAACCTCGTAATGTCCTTGAAAGGGACCTGTATGGAGGTAGTGGTTTGATGGTGTGGGGTGGGATTATGATTGGTGCACGTACACCCCTGCATGTCTTTGACAGAGGAACTGTAACAGGTCAGGTGTATCGGGACGTCATTTTGCACCAGTGTGTCCGCCTTTTCAGGGGTGCAGTGGGTCCCACTTTCCTCCTGATGGATGATAACGCACGGCCCCACCGATCTGCCATCGTGGAGGAGTACCGTGAAACAGAAGATATCCGGCGTATGGAGTGGCCTGCCTGTTCTCCAGACCTAAACCCCATCGAACACGTCTGGGATGATCTCGGTCGACGTATCGCTGCACGTCTTCAAACCCCTAGGACAATTCACGAGCTCCGACAGGCACTGGTGCAAGAATAGGAGGCTAGACTCCAGCAGCTGCTCGACCACCTGATCCAGAGTATGCCAACCCGTTGTGCGGCATGTGTACGTGTGCATGGTGATCATATCTCGTATTGAAGTCGGCGTACATGCGCAGGAAACAGTGGCGTTTTATAGCACATGTGTTTTGGGACGGTTTTCTCAACTTATCACCAATACCGTGGACTGACAGATATGTTTCTTTTGTGTTCACTATGTGCCTATTCTATTAGTGCCAGTTTTGTGTAGTGCCACGTTGTGTGGCACCACGATATGCAATATATGCAATTATCCTTAATGTATGCGCATGAGTATAGTTAGCGGTATTAGATAAGTCTATAATCTTTCACCCTTATTTTTCATGGTTTATATGGACCATCAAGGTATCAAGTGGCAAGAAGGGAATCAGTTGGTTGGAAATGTGGTGAGAAATTTGGTCTATGCTGACGACTTCTTAATGGCAGATTTTAGTGAAAGCTTGCAGTCTGATTTCTTGAAGCATGAAAAGAAAAAACAACGAGCATGATGCGAAAATTTGCGTTTCCAAGACCAAAATGATGTCATTTGGGAAGAAACCTAAGAGAATTGGAATGTGAGGTAGGGAATAACTAATTGTAATAGGTCGAAAATTCCAGATTCTCCTAGGATGGTAGAGTAGTACCTACATCGAATTAATGTTTAGGATAATTTTAATAATTTAATTGTACATGTTTTACAGTTTTACAGGTAATGAATCTGAAATATACATAGCTCTTTTCGCAGTTCCTCTGTGTATCTTTCTTATTGTCTCAAGTGTGTGTGCTTGTAGTTGCGATCACGATCAACTAATAGTTTATACCTTGTTGAGTGAGTCGGCTGAATTTTCTAGATATATCTACTTTGCTGTACGGGAATGCAATCTGGGTGATCTCAGGATTACATTATTCATAAGCTTGAAGTAACTGATATTCGAGATGGATTGTAGCGAGAATGATTACAAGTGAATACAAGTTGGAACATCGGCAGGAGGGTACTCGTAATAAGCCAAGACCGGACTGGACTCGATGGAAGAAGTTGGGGTATGAATGGCTTCGATAATAGTCACGAAATGCAACTGGGAGAAAATGTAGGTTACCTAGGAAAATAATGACCTCGACCGGGGAAGGTAAATGGAACTGAGGGAGACCAACTCAGTTTATAATAATTTAAAGGTAAGCGGTTGTGGATCTGCATGAGATCCCAGACCCAGAGGATTGTGGAGAGCTTAGTACATTCGCGGAGTCTTGCAGACTTAAGGCATAACAGTATGTATGTATGTATGTATGTATGTATGTATGTATGTATGTATGTATGTATGTATGTATGTATGTATGTATGTATGTATGTATGTTGCCTGAGGTGGAGTGCACTTTGTTTTAGTTCCTCAAACCAGTCTCATATATGTGATGCAGCTGGCAATCACCCATGAGATCTACTATCCTAATTTCCTAAACCACGATGAATGATTTTTGAACGAATTAGAGAGAATATTATTAATGTAATTGTTATGTATTGCCTCTATATGTGATTTCTGACGCTGCTTTATCCCTTGTTTAGCTAGTCGGCTGAATAATGTCATTGTTATGTATTGCCTCTATATGTGATTTCTGACGATGCTTTATCCCTTGTTTAGCTAGTCGGATGAATAATTTTCTAGATATATCTGGTTCACCACCTTATACCTGCCTATCCTGTTGATATTTGGACGACTTTTTGCTATTTGTTTTACGTCGCACCGACACAGATAGATCTTATTTTGATGATGGGACAGGAAAGGCCTAGGAATGGGAAGGAAGCGGCCCTGGCGTTAATTAAGGTACAGCCCCAGCATTTGCCCGGTGTGAAAATGGGAAACGACGGAAAACCATCTTTAGGGCTGCCGACAGTGGGGTCGAACCCACTATCTCCCGGATGCGAGCTCATAGCTGCGCGCTCCTAACCGCACGGCCAACTCGCCCGGTATTTGGACGATTGGGTGTTTAACGGTTCACATTCATAATCTTGGTTTTCCTGGCGTTGAGAAGTTTGAAAAACTTTACTCTCTGAACTCCTCTCACCGCTGAAGTTAAAATACACAAGTGTCAAGAGTAAAATATAGCAAACTCGGCCATAAGCTTGTATACGAGTTTGTATCGGAGGAAGAAGGTGGAAATCTCAATTTCTGACGCTTCTCAGCAATTCCTGTATCGTCCAGCGATAGATGAATTTTTCATCCTCCTCATAATCGTATTCTGAACGTCTTTACAGACGTGTGGTGGCTACGGTATTACTATGATGGTCCGCGGGCACATAGTACACCTCGTACCACTCCGCTCTGTCGGTTATGCTGTTCAGCCAGTTGGATTGCTTGCTCGAGGTTGGTAGTGAACAGGGTATCTACGGGGTCAGTCCAGCGGGTTGGCGGCCTACAATGTCGTCGCTCTCCGTTGGACTTCCTCTCTACCACCAGCTCCTCGATATGAGGGCTGAGAGCAATATGCCCAAAGAACGTAAGAATCCTCTTGTAGATCAATCTTAGTTGCGGTAGAACTTCTACGAGGACGGATGTATTAGCTCCGTGTGCTGTCGATGGAATGCGAAGCGTACGTCACCAGCTCCACATATCAAAAATCTCAAACGCGGCGGTAGCCAGCGCAGTGGTGCGCTGGTGCGAAGTGTGTAGAACATAACAGGAAACATGAAGGTGTTAACAATCTTATTTTTGTCGCATTGATTGTTGAAGCGGTTCGCCAGTTTTTTCTACTGCGTCATGCCAATGCACTCCAGTAGTATGCGGTCTACATATCTTTAACTCACAGTTACCGTCACTGCTCACAATGATTCCCAGATATACTGTATGATCTGGTTCACCACCTCATACCTGCCAATCCTGTTGATATTTGGACGATTGCGGTTTTCGTAGTTCATATCCATAATCTTGGTTTTCCTGGCGTTTATTCGTAAACCGTATTCACCACTAGCATCCTCAAGCGCTGCATACTAGTTCTACAAGTTGTTATTGGCTGGATGCAGTGAGAGCGCTGTCCTTGGCAAATCGGAAGTTTGAGATCTTAATTCCACTGATGGAGACGCCACCATTCCATTCATCTAACTACTGACCCTGTACATCAGTATCTACTAACCTTATTACATCAGAGTTCAAAGAAAACAGGAAATTATCATATTCGTACAACTCACAGAACGTTAGCGTGGCTGTTAACTGTGCTGGATGTATTGTTATAACAAGGATACTGCACAAAGATTTTCATCGTGAACTCCATCTACATCAATGGTGATATTTCAGTTAACCCTCCGTATGTAAGCCGCTACTGGCTCTTTGACCGGGCGTTCTAAGATGAGTCATATCATTGGCATTATTTGTGAAATATTTCAGGTTTTTCTATTTAGGTATATGTAGATAAATAAATAAGCATCTCTATGTCAAATTGTCAAGACAGAATTTTGTAAATTATTTAGGAAATTAACCTGATAATTGAAGACTTGTGTTTACACAATGGAATACCCTCTACACGTAATTTGCTCAGGAAAAGTTACTTAACTCATTTTTCATTTTGTAGTACCCTTCTAATCCTGAACTCCTCTGCTGTCATCTCAAGATTAGATGCATTTTGAATGGATATACAGTAGCCTATGAATGTCATAACAGTACGGCAGACTGGAATGGGATTACGAAATTTAGTATAAAATAGAAAAACACGTTTAAAAGTTGTCTCCGCCTAGCGGTCAGTTTATATATAGCAGTGAGGGTTACAGTTATGGTCTGACAGTATAGGTGGCGAGGGGCTGGCTCCTGCAGCATCTTCAATTGCTTGGTCGGGTTCGGGGTCGATGAAGCGAAGAGGAACTGTCGCTGGTGAACGCCGAGCCGCCACAGTATTGCCAGACGGGCACAGTAGCTAGAAGTAGCGCTGTATCCTACAGTGGTACCGTGATAGACTTTTCAGGGTCTTGCGCAACAGTTGGGCCAGGCACCGGCGGAACGTTATACCGCACATGGAGTACAGTAGGAAGTTAATGCTGAAGTTGGTGTAGTAGAGCAGCATGAAGAACTGCTGCATGCACCACAGAGAGGGAGGTGTCGTCTGGTACCACAGCGAGAAGAAGACGAAGATGTACAGCCGGATCACATAACTGAAAACAGAAATATTAATCATTAATGATATAATAACAATAATCGATGCATTGACAAGTAGTAGATGAATTCAAGCATCTAGGCAAAATTATTCAATCAGCAAGGATAAATCAGTAAGCAAACATAGAAGCAATTACAAAATTGTAAAGATCTTATAAAATTACCCGGTAGAGACGCAATGAAAAATCTAAATCAAAAAAGTATAAAATTACAACACTACTATAGAGTCATCAGACTAGGGACACTATGCATCCGAAATCCTGTTAACCGGCGTAGGTCACAAATAAAAGACATTGACAAACAAGGGAAGAAAATTCTCAGAAAAATCCTAGGACCAACATGCGAAAATCGAATTTGGATTAAAAATGAGAGTAGTAGGGCAGTGAGAGTTCTATCCCCGGGCCAATCAGAGGCCGCGGAGTGGGCCACGTAACTGCTGAGTCAGCAGCACGCGAAATTTGAATTCCACGTGCTCTTGTTTGTAAACAAAGCCACGTGCTTTTTTGACAGCTGACAGCTGTCATCTTTAAATAATTGACTGTCGCTATCCTCAGTGCTGCTATCTTTACGTCGCTAAACCTCAATGCTGTCACCTTATGCACGTGGTGGCGCGAAATTTGAATTCCACGTGCTCTTGAGGAGCCTAACCTCAGTTTAACGGCTAGTTCCCCTTCCCGATGCCTAAGAGAGCAAACCTAACCTCATGGAGGGGCCTAACCTTTGTTTTACGGCTAGATGCCCTTCTCGACATGGACAGTCGTTATCTTGGAGGTGCTTAACCTTACAGGACGTAGTTTTACGGCAAGATGCCTTTCCCGAAGCCAATTGCAGAAGATGGCGGCTATACACAACTCTTTATGAGACGGCTTCCTAACCTCACTTTAACGGCTAGTTGCCCTCCCCGACGCCTAAGGGAGCGATCCTAACCTCACATCCACCATCTTCAAGGGGTTATCCTTAGTTTTACGGAGAGATGCCCTTCCCGACGCCAAATGCACAAGAAGGCAGCTATACACAGCTCCTTATGACACGGCCTAGGAGCGCTTGTACAAGTTGGCGGCTGCTCTTATGAGATAGCTAAAGGCCTGCTTGTGCAAGATGGCGGCTATACACAGCTTCTTATGGAGAAAGATGCCAGCATGGGCGATTGCACAAGATGGCGGCTATACACAGGTTCTTATGTAGAAAGCTGGCTCAGGGGCCTACTGCGCAAGACGGCGGCTATACACATGCTCATATGGAGAAAGCTAGCTTAGAGGCTACTGTGCAAGATGGTGGATATACAAATGATTTTATGAGAAGGCTTAAGGGCGCTGGCGCAAGATGACGGCTATACACAGGCTCTTATGGAGAAAGCTGGCTGAGGGGCCTACTGCGCAAGATGGCGTCTATACACACTCTCTTATGAAGAAAGCTAGCTTAAAGGCTACATCACAAGATGGCGGCTATACATAGGCTGTTATAACCTCCTCCTCCTCCTCTTCCCGCTCTGTTAAGGCATAGCTTTATGTCTCTATGGAACAAGTTTAAACATGCATTACTATAACGACGTCGACTTGTAGCGATCTAGAAAGGGTTTGTCTGCCATTGTTATTAAATGCTTTGCAAATCGATAGTGACTGTCAGAATGAGGGCGTTTGCTATTTTAATCAGTCCTCCGCACATCGACTTTGACAGGCAGTAAGAATGGGGTCGTCCTCCATCTCCTGTGCACAATTTAAATGCAAAATTCCCTTCTCGATTCCACTAGCAGAAAACAAGGGAGGGTACAATTTTTTGAAGACTGCTTTACCCGATCCTGTATGTCAGTAGGCAAGGATGTCTTCTATTATAAACAAATTTACTCATCTAAAATGTGACTGACGTTAGGCATAGTGGCCTGCTATTATAATGGAAACTCACCAGCTCGGTGTGACTGGCAGTAAGCTGACTGGCATTAGAAGATGCATCTGCCGTTATAATGATAAGAACGCGACTCACTTTTGTGATAGTACATATATCACACCCCCGAATTATATGTAGACGTTAGAGATATTATTGTCAGTATTCGATTTATTATCATTATTATTATTATTATTATTATTATTATTATTATTATTATTATTATTATCCGTTTTTATTTGTATATTTTGCCATTTATATTTGTAAGCTGGAAGATATTCACATATGTAGGTATGAGTAATTTGTTTTGCACGAGTGGGAAAACATTGCTTTAATAACTCTAGTAATTTGGATGAGTCATGTGGCTACCCCAGTGTTTGTTGTGATGTACTTGTGTCGGGAAATTCCATGAGTCATGTATATATCCCAGCCTGATGAGATGAGCTTGTTGTTGTATTAGGGAAGTTCGTTGACTCATGTGATATACCCGAGCGTTTGTTATTGTCTTGAGACCAAGTATGAGTTCAGGTCTTGGTCTTGACTAGAGATCACTCATGATTGGCGGGCAAGGACCAATCCAGACGTATCATCTGAGAGGAAGGGGAATGCCGAAGTCTTTATATACTTCAACATCACAGCGGAAAGGGACTACTACAACTACAACCAGTGACACTGTATGAGAGAACGACAACTGACACACTGTACGAGAAGGATCCAATTTAAAAACCTTATTCACTTCGCAGTAATTTACTTCGATATCCGTATACAATGTAGAGTACCGTAGCGAAGCACGGGTACATTTGCTAGTGGAGGATAAATCCAAAAACAGACAGATTCAGTGATCTATATTGTTCGTGAAATTCCATTATTTTTGTATTGCAATGACCAGTTTTCGTTTAATGATAATTAAATAATAGGTCAGTTTTGGATCGAATACCTAAAAAGTATTTAAAGTAATTAAGTATTTGGTCAGTTTTGTATCAAATACCTAAAAATGTATGTAAAGTACCATTTTACCATTCATCTAAAGATGAACCAGTGTGAAATAAAGACAAATAGAACATTCTATCTTGATTGAATGTGGTACTCAAACCCTTTTCACTTCATTGGCATAATTCCAATTTGAATCCTAACCAGCAAGGTGAGAAAATATTTGCTAATCGCTAGACCATTTGTAGCGGCTCGAGTAAATTTAGACAGTATGGTAATTGTTCTTAGAAATACAATTCTTGATTTTAATATTTTCTCTTTAACTGAATATTATTTAGTTTGTTTCACCAAATCTATTACCATACATTCATTATTCTTGAAAACATTATTGCTGGGAGGTTTACAGCCGTATTCCAAGATTTAAAGTAAAGGACGGTATCCTGAGACCATAGTGATATACTGAATACTTTAGTGTCCAATCGCACGTTGACAATAGCGTTCATGAACTCCGCAAAAATTTTCCTGCTCTTCATTTAGTTTTATTTGTCATCTGGACTGTAGATTGTTTATTATACTTACCTTGAGGCTATAGTATTCAGTTAATGTTAATAAAAATAACTTTATTTCCTCTCGTAAGAAAGATATTAGTGGTGTTACATCAGTGCAAGTATAGGCACCTGTAGAATATCGATTTCATCGTATTTTTTACTTGTGATGTTCATACAATTGAACCACTCACGATCAGTGCATGTTTCATATGGCTATAAGTTAGAGGAAATGCGTTGATTTAAGAATTAATGCATTAAAATAGGTAAATTTGATTGTCTATAATGCCAGCATTGATATAAACGAATTGCTCAAAATTAGATTTAATAACTTGATTAAGTTTACGAAGTTTTCAAAACGTTCAATACAATTCGTGCCATATTGTCAGATATTAACATTCTAATACGTTCTCACCTAAATAGACTAGAGGTTTCAAGAAGTAATTACGGGCATGGGATAATAAATAATAATTTCGTGTGGCTATTTTCAGCCGGGTGCAGCCCTTATAAGGCAGACATCAGATTAGGTTGGGCGGCATCTACCATGTGTAGGTAAATGAGTGTTATTGTGGTGGAGGATAGTGTTATACTGTATGTGGTGTGTGAGTTGCAGAGATGTTGGGGACAGCACAAACATCCAGTCCCCGAGCCAAAAGAATTAACCATTTAAGGTTAAAATCTCCGACCCCGCCGGGAATGAAACCCGGGACTCTCTAGACCAAAGGCCAGCACGCTAACCATTTAGCCATGGAGCCGGACGAACATAGGATGATGCTGAAGATAGCTTGGACAAATATATGCCATTCGCCACAGGGACAATCGCTCCCAGTTCATTACCTGTTTACACCTGCGCGTGTCACACTGTCCAGCTCGCTCCCCTGAGACAATGACCGCTGAAATAATCACGAGAATTTCCACAGGACTACCCCTTCCACTCCAAAAAAATGCACTTGCCTGCTAGCCGCACTTCCTTTCATTTTCGCTCCGAGTGTCATAGTTTTCTGGTCATACTTATTTAGTGCATTCTAGATGTGCTTGATATGAACATTTCAACGAACAGTTACAGGAAGTGCTAACCTAACCTGAACACATCTGATGGACTCGCAGAGTCAGTGTAACACTTTCCCCGTACGTAGCTGGCCTGCCGATCTCTGCTTGATTTAAATAGTAAAGAGAAGTGGTGGGAAAACCCTCAGCAATACTCTTTAATGAGAACGGCCCTTTCTGGGGGCG
Organism: Anabrus simplex; assembly: GCF_040414725.1. Classification (NCBI taxonomy): domain Eukaryota; kingdom Metazoa; phylum Arthropoda; class Insecta; order Orthoptera; family Tettigoniidae; genus Anabrus; species Anabrus simplex. The sequence continues at coordinate 452,258,021 of NC_090267.1, read as the reverse complement.
ATTGTCCCTGCTGAACAGCTGGACAGGACTAATGGAGTGGGAGCTATTGTCACATATTTTAGGCTGGGAGCAACTGATACTTGTGGTGACTAACAGGACACCAGCTTGGACAGGTCTAGTGACAGATACCAAAATAGAGCGTGAGGTGATAAACATCATTAAAGTTAGGAAAATAACGTATCTAGGTCGAGTACTGAGAGAAGAAAATATAGATTACTGCAGTCAATATTACAAGTTAAGATTGAGGGCGAATGTACAGGTGAGCGGCAAAAACAAACATTACTGAAATTACAAATATGTTACGAACATCCAGATACGTCATTATGACGTAAAAATGAAATGGCGTATGGCTTTTAGTGCCGGGAGTGTTCGAGGACAAGTTCGGCTCGCCAGATGCAGGTCTTATGATTTGACTCCCGTAGGCGACCTGCGCGTCGTGATGAGGATGAAATGATGATGAAGACGACACATACACCCAGCCCCCGTGCCAGCGAAGTTAACCAATTATGGTTAAAATTCCCGACCCTGCCGGGAATCGAACCCGGGACCCCTGTGACCAAAGGCCAGCACGCTAACCATTTAGCCATGGATCCGGTCGTTATTATGATGTGTAAGGTGACGACAGCAACGTGGATCTAAGAGCATCGGCACAACATGTGTTCAGAATGTACACCTCACGTTTCGTAATTCGGGACCATTCCTAGATTGGTCATCTGAAAGGAAAACAGATACTTTCTGCATGCGGGGGGAGATAGGTCCAGGTAAATTAAGCAATCTCCGAAGTGTTGTTGCAGATGGATAATCATAATTACCCCATGATACACTTGTTTCCAGCTCATTAAGAAACTTCTATAACAACATGAAAGAGGTTAACGGGAGTATGGTTTAGGGTAAGTTGATAAGATCTAAGCGAAGGAGAAGCAACGAAACAGAAATTAAGAAAATATATTTAAAAAAGCTATAACAGACGCTATAAAATGACGAAGACGATGGAAGCACATGGAAGAGGCCTATATCCAGCAGTGGATTGAAATAGGCTAGAAAAGAAGAAGAAGAAAATGATTTTATACTCGATATGTGAGAGAAATGTGTTCGACGACTACTTCTAAAACTCATTTCATTTTATTCCTTGAAAGAGAATTTAATTATGAGTGATGCCTGAACAGGAGATCAGAGATAACAAAGGATAGGACTCCTGTTAATGCCGGCAAGATAGAACTCACTGAAGTAGAAGTGCGATACGAATATCAGAGCGGATGCACTAAGATGAGAGTTTTGTTCGAAAACAGTTGAGCAATTCAATCAGCGTCCGCTCATAACTCCAGATGAGAATGTCATAAGAATATAACAACCTACGTCCGGAATACCACTCTCGTCCATGATATGCTTAATCTTCTTTCTTTCTTTCTTTCTTTCTTAATCTGCTTACCCTCCAGAGTTGGGTTTTCTCTCGGACTCAGCGAGGGATCCCACCTTTACCCTCTCAAGGGCAGTGTCCTGGAACGTGAGATATTGGGTCGGGGATACAACTGGGGAGGAGGACCAGTACCTCGCCCAGCCGTTATCACCTGCCATGCTGAACAGGGGCTTTGTGGGGGTGGGGGGAGATAGGAAGGGATAGACAACGAAGAGGAAAGGAGGCGGTCGTGACCTTAAGTTAGGTACCATCCCGGCATTTGCCTACAGGAGAAGTGGGAAACCATTTCGAGGATGGCTGATGTGGGAATCGAACCCTCCTCTACTCAGTTGACCTCCCGAGGCTGAGTGGACCCCTTACAGCCCTCGTACCACTTTTCAAATTTCGTGGCAGAGTTGGGAATCGAACCCGGGCCTCCGGGGATGGCAGCTAATCACACTAACCACTACACCAACGAGGCGGGCACGTTTTATTATTATTATTATTATTATTATTATTATTATTTCATCCCGGATATCTCGGTACCTAGTGCATCAATTTTCATAACATTCTGTGTAAGACACCCATCTTCTCTGGAGCCTAAGTACACCTACAGTATAATAATTACATCATGAGATTTCACATTTTCCTATGGAATTCTGAGTGCTTTTAAACACCGTATGCTCTCTGAGTTTTTAGACTAAACTTCCTCACATCTGATAACGTGCTGTAATCTTATCAGTGATGCAGTGCCGTAAAAGCCTGTTCTCGGGTTGCTCCGCCTCTGAAGGGCACAGATGTGAGGTAATGCGCGGCTTATGACGTTGAGTGACAAGTTCTCAGGTGGAGTAGCCATTAGCACACGAGAAAATCTCCCACCTTGCAATCCTGTTGCATTTAAGGAAGAGGACCAGAATATTCGACGCGATCATTCTCAGTGGTATTAGTCGTTTCTTTCCATGATAGCACATTCAGTCACAGGTGAAATTAATGGCATTTGAGGGTGTTTATCCCTTTGTAGTCCACGTCTTGTTTCTTTGCATGTTAGAGAAGGTCTAATATAATCTGCGACGACTTTGCTTACATGCGGTCAAATGTAAAAGAAGTTAAATGTTTACAAACAGAACGATGCCTAAGAATATAATTTCAAGGAGACTGCATTGAGAAGTTCTTAAATCATGTTTATACCGAGCTCGATAGCTGCAGTCACGTAAGTGTGGCCAGTATCCAGTATTCGGGAGATAGTGTGTTCGAACCCCACTTTCGGCAGCCCTGAAGATGGTTTTCCGTGGTTTCCCATTTTCACACCAGGCAAATGGGGCTGTACCTTGATTAAGGCCCCGGCCGCTTCCCTCCCACTTCTAGTCGCCATAAGACCTATGCGTGTCGGTGCGACGTAAAGCCAGTTATAAAAAAATCCTGTAACATATTTTTAAAATACACGTTGTCTCCTATGTCCATCTATCACACATTTTGCTACTATACAAGCACATTTTCAGTTCCTTTTCAGTTTTCTTTTCCATCGAATGCGTGTTCCTTGCTTCTTATTCAGAGATCCTTAAGGATCCAGGGAAGTGAAACGTTTCCTCTTCCAGCTTTATGTTGAAATTCTCACGAATGCAACAAACTCTCCTACAAACGGATTTTTAACCTTTTGTCCACACATTTACTTATTATATGACAGATCATCGTGATTTGTTGAGTTCTTCTTCAGATTCCAGTTATTTCTGGGGTCGCTGGAACCATCCATGCTCATTTTGGTTTTGGCCGGGTTTAAGACCGGATGCTCTTTCTGAGGCCACGTTATTATTGAGGTGAAGATCTCGACCCAGGATTGACCGCTATTCAAACCTCAGCCTTCCGAATGGGAAGCCAGCAGCTAAGCCACAATCACGCCCGCCTAGGTGCATGTTTATGCATAGTACAACTATCTAATCCGACAAAAGATATGACCAGTGAAGACATTCCTAGAAGATCGATGCCTCAGTTCTGGTGATGAAGTGAAATCGATCATGCGCAGGAAGCTACGGTGCCAGGGAATGGGATTCTATGAATGAGGCGTATTCATCTTGGTATCACGATGGAAGAAATGTTTCGAGAGACTTGGTTTATTTATTGAAAAAAGATAAAACGTGTAATTCCATCACAATGTTTTGTTTGTTCCTTATTTTTACTGATGAATTAAACATTCATTAAAATAACATCACAATTAATTATTTTCTTTTACATAATTATGTGTGAAATAAAGACATTGGCGCGCAGGTAAAGCACTTTAATGATGGAAGCTCCTTGGCATTCCTTTGGAATCCACAGCAGTTGCTGGAGCAACCACCCATAATTAGCATTTTGTTATCACAGTAGCACGGCGTCTAATGCGGCCTTTGCGCTGTGTGAGAACACTCATGTATAGCAGAATTTTTGTAAACGACTGCTACTGGGTGGCCGCATTTAAGTCCGCTTACGAGTATTTTTTTGCAGCTTGTGGCAAACTTATCGCAGTTGAACGCTTAACACCTTATTAAGAAACTGCATTCAATCTTTCTCCTTTCGTATTAAAACTCTTTAGATATTACCAAGTTGACTTATCATCATAATATGGCCTCAGTGACCGTGTTCGGGCATTTTTGAATTAGGCTTGAATTACGCTTTATTCCACCGGAGCCGGGCTGAGTGGCTCAGACGGTTGAGGCGCTGGCCTTCTGACCCCAACTTGGCAGGTTCGATCCTGGCTCAGTCCAGTGGTATTTGAAGGTGCTCAAATACGTCAGCCTCGTGTCGGTAGATTTACTGGCACGTCAAAGAACTCCTGCGGGACTAAATTCCGGCACCTCGACGTCTCTGAAAACCGTAAAAGTAGTGGGACGTTAAGCCAATAACATTATTATTATTATTATTATTATTATTATTATTATTATTATTATTATTATTATTATTATTCCACCGGAAAACAAAGAACCGGAATTCTGTAGGGCGACCTCTTACTGTAGATTAGACATATTATTTTTACATTTCCACCTCCGTAGAGCAGAGGTTAACACTATTAGCTCCCGTCCTTTGGTGCCAGCGTTCGATTCCCGGTACTTGCAAAGATTTAAGATGAGCAGGGGGGTTGGCATGTGGTTTAAAAGGTACATGCAGCTCACTCCATTGGGAGTGTGCCTGAAAAGAGCAGGAATACGAGGACACGAATTTACTTATTACTTTTTAATGACAAAGATCAATGACGTGACTATTTGATGCACATATGTCATAGGCGTGCAAATTTCGGTACCGTTTACTTTGACGCACTTTGTACTTCAAGGATTGCAGTCAGACTTCCGAACTTACTAGAAGAAGCCTTTTCTCAATATATTGGGGTCGGCACTTGATGTGTATTTGGCACATTTTTGCAGCTGGATGCCCTTCCTAATACCAACTCTATATGGAGGAATATATTCACGGTTGCTATTAGTTTAGTCCGCCTCTGTGGTGTAGTGGTTAGCGTGATTAGCTGCCACCCCCGGAGGCCCGGGTTCGATTCCCGGCTCTGCCACGAAATTTGAAAAGTGGTATGAGGGCTGGAACGGGGTCCACTCAGCCTCGGGAGGTCAACTGAGTAGAGGTGGGTTCGATTCCCACCTCAGCCATCCTGGAAGTGGTTTTCCGTGGTTTCCCACTTCTCCAGTCGAATGCCGGGATGGTACCTAACATAAGGCCACGGCCGCTTCCTTCCCTCTTCCTTGCCTATCCCTTCCAATCTTCCCATCCCTCCACAAGGCCCCTGTTCAGCATAGCAGGTGAGGCAGCCTGGGCGAGGTACTGGTCATTTTCCCCAGTTGTATCCCCGACCAAGAGTCTGAAGCTCCAGGACACTGCCCATGAGGCGGTAGAGGTGGGATCCCTAGCTGTGTCCGAGGGAAAAGCCGACCCTGGAGGGTAAACAGATGATGATGATGATGATGATGATGCTATTAGTTTATCCGGATTAAATTATAACAAAGCTATATTCACTTTATGGCATGAAATGCACCCAATTAAGTCATAATATTTTAAAATAATTTTAAATACAACGGATTCGTTTAAAATAGGAACTTGAAATGATTTGGGGCTTAATTTTAATCCAGATCCAATTAGTAGAATACAATGATGAGTATTTTTTAATTAAATGATTACGTACGATACTTTAAAATTAAAGGTTGTTATGTAAATTGTATTCATATTTTTACCCACCGTGTCATAAAAAAACAAACACTATGGCACTACAGCCCTAATGGGCCTTGGCCTATCAAGCAACCACTGTTGAGACAGAAAATTCACAGCGTGACGAATCTTCTCGGCCATTATTCTTGACTTTGTAGACCACTATCCCACCCTCAAGTAGCTCGTTAATTTATTGTTCTCACGTAGGCTAAGTGTACCTCGAAGCAACCCTCAGATCCAGGTTAAAACCCCTGACCTGATCGGGACTATGACTCGTGTCATAAGGATTACAGGTAGGCTTGCTACCCTTGACTACAGAACCAGCCTTCAACGCCACAAATAATCATCCATAAACACATCTGAGGAATAATTTCTGACTTATTTTGAGATGAAGGAGAAGTTGAAAAACTGGAATGTACGAAAGAAAGTATTTGAATATGTATGCAGTGTATATACAGCATTACTATATTACTATGCAAACTCTTAGGCTAAAACCGTGGCCAATCAGGCCTGTGTGATGTCAAAAGTATTTACTACTACTACTACTACTACTACTACTACTACTACTACTACTACTACTACTACTAATGATAATACCGGGCGAGTTGGCCGTGCGGTTAGAGAAGCACGGCTGTGAGCTTGCATCCTGGAGATAGTGGGTTCGAACCCCAGACACGAGTCTGACGTATGTGAGCACTTTCAAATACCACTGGACTGAGCCAGGATCGAACCTGCGAAGTTGGGGTCAGAAGGCCAGCGCTCTACCGTCTGAACTACTCAGCCGGAAAAAGTATTTACACGTTCTTTCCGAACACTGCAAATTTGTGATAATAATAAAGGAATATAATTAAACTGAACTCCCTGTCACAATAAGAAACCCTACTTAAACAGTCTAATTTGCCGTGTGGTTTCAGTTTGACCTTAAATAAACCAGTCTGTTTTACCTCTCAACTTCAAAATAAGACTGGTACATCCAATTTTTGACTATTGTGACGTTGTGTTGCTAGGTGCTACTAGCAAAAACAATAAGAAACTTCAGAGAACTTTAAACTACTTCATTAAATTTTGTTGTTGTTGTTGTTGAACATTTCCTCACACGTATCCCGTTTTTTACGCGCAACTTTCTTGGTTAAAAGTAGAGCGGCAGGGAAATCAACATGTATCAAGTATTATAATGGTGTGTAAACGAAAATGAACTTTATATACGTCGTACTCTAGGAGTGGCTAAATATGTTATGCAAACATACATTCGTCCAGTACAGTACGGAAGGTTCATTTTCCTTTACACATTAGCATAGGTATATGAACTCAACGAAATTTGTTCTGATGGACTGCATATGAATATCTGGCTGGCAGGCGTGATTAGTCGTAAGGGAAAGAATGGATAGGAAGGGCATTGTCACACTCGCGATTTTGGCATAGGAGCGACTATTTGAACATATAAATATAATGTATTCTATATCAAGCTGCATGATGTGGTTAGGTGTAAGAGAGAGCCAAGAACCCTAACTTCGCCACAAATAAATAAATAAATAAATAAATAAATAAATAAATAAATAAATAATACTATTCATAAGTCTTTTAAGCCAGATAAATAAAAGAATACACTGTATTATTATTATTATTATTATTATTATTATTATTATTATTATTATTATTATTATTATTTTTTTTTGCTAGGGGCTTTACGTCGCACCGACACAGATAGGTCTTATGGCGACGATGGGATAGGAAAGACCTAGGAGTTGGAAGGAAGCGGCCGTGGCCTTAATTAAGGTACAGCCCCAGCATTTGCCTGGTGTGAAAATGGGAAACCACGGAAAACCATTTTCAGGGCTGCCGATAGTGGGATTCGAACCTACTATCTCCCGGATGCAAGCTCACAGCCGCGCGCCTCTACGCGCACGGCCAACTCGCCCGGTATTATTATTATTATTATTATTATTATTATTATTATTATTATTATTATTTCTTCAAGAAACTTACATGAAGGACGTAAGTTCATGAACAGTCGTGTATAGATCTGTGAAAATACATTACTCTTACGACAGCATGGAAAATACAACGGCGTGCATTGAAGTACGGTATTAAGAGTTCTACCGTAATAACGAGCACTCAGCAAGCTCGTCTTTCAAATTGCTTTTTGTTGTCTGGCGAGACTGGGAATATGCACTGTCTGATTGAGGTTTCCTTTGCTTTTCAGAGTTTGGCCTCTGTGTTAATAGCTAAGAGATTCCTCACTCCCATTAAGGTACGACAATCGTGTATGTCTGTCTGTTAGGTCATCAGCCCAGAGGCTGGTTGGATCCCAATATAGCACCACCAAAGGCTATACAGTTATAGGGAAACTGCAAAAACCAATGACAGAGCCCAAATGAGGCGTACTAGGCAAGATGAGGAGTGAGGTAGTTTGTCATTGCTTTCCTCACTGGACCAGAAGGTGCTACTGCAGCACGACTGATCCTATGAGCAACACCTTTCGTAACACTCAGACACTAGTTGTGCCTCAAATATCATTACTCAGCACCACCCATACCCCAGCAGCTTCCATATTGTCACAGCCATGGATGAGACTGGGACTTCGGTGGAAGCTACACTTTGCTCTGGCCTGTGCCAAGAGATGGATACAAAAATACTGCATCCATCAAGAAATGGCAACAGGCGGACTTATATATGTGATGGGAAAAATAAAACTGATCCGGAAAATATTTATAAGACTTGACCCTTGTTAATGAACAGGAGAACTGCCCCTCACAGGAAATGCTGGAAACCGCGATTTCCATGCACCAGTCGGTTGCTGTCACATGTCTGCGCGTGCGCATCTCCTTCATGCTCTGTCGATGTGTCATTACGCGTGAGAGAGAGGAGCAGACGTAGGGATGGGCTTGAGCGTAGCTCGAGCAGCTCGAGCTGATGACGTCATTGGTCGATGCAGGTCGAGCAGTACTCGAGTAGAAGTATGGCCCGCCACCTATGAGTGATTTCCTTGCACTAAATCAGTTGCGTGGCAATCTTCTTTGCTCTTTGATGTCAAATACCGCATGTTCGTGGTAATAAAATAAGTTTATATCGAAATACATTGAATTATTATTAATGACTAATCCACTGGAATTACAAGAACATAATACCAGCCCTGTGTGTCCAGTGGTACAATTTCGCAACATGCAATATCTACAGATTGTGAGATGTAATTTAAAAAAAATCCTGAAAGTTCAGTTATATCCTATCGGACTCAGGACTTCATTTCTGTTCAGATTTTCTTATTGTTATTATTACTATTCTCCCTCCTGTCCCTTTTCCTAATTAGCACATACGATAGCAAAATAATTATAAATTGAATGGGTACAAATTTAAAATCGAAGGTCCCGTCATACCAATGGTGTATTGTATATAAACACGTCTTCGTGTAGGAGAAATAGTATCATAGCACTATAATAAAACTGAAAAGAATATGTTATTAAAATGATACATCCAATGATCAGAAGAACCATAAATTGAAGTAAAGACCAAATAACGACAGGAAAACCACAGAAATATTATCACATCGGGCGAGTTGGCCATGCGCGTAGAGGCGCGCGGCTGTGGGCTTGCATCCGGGAGATAGTAGGTTCGAATCCCACTATCGGGAGCCCTGAAGATGGTTTTCCGTGGTTTCCCATTTTCACACCAGGCAAATGCTGGGGCTGTACCTTAATTAAGGCCACGGCCGCTTCCTTCCAATTCCTAGGCCTTTCCTATCCCAGCGTCGCCATAAGACCTATCTGTGTCGGTGCGACGTAAAGCCCCTAGCAAAAAAAAATATCACTATGCAGAGCTCATCTTCATGTCGAGTAGTCAGTTAAATTTGATTTTAAAAAATTATTCTGGGCATGTATGGGTTTAATAAACTGATGCGTCCACTACGACTTGTTGTACGTCCGTACCTCTGTAGAATGATCGCTAATTACTCTACTACAATGTAATTCTGGAATGTGAAGAGCAAAGAGAATGAGCGAAGATGGAAGTGTGCTCGAGCCACAACACACACGCCCTGCTTACAGCGCATACACGCCTACATCACGAGGGAATTCTGTGCTGCTCGATCTAACTCGACCAAGCTCGACACACCACTTCGTGACGTCAGCACTCGAGCCTGCTCGAGCAGGCGATCGAGTGGCACATCCCTTAGCAGGCGTGTTTAGTGACCAGTTGAATGCAACACAAAATGGTGCTCACGATAAAACAGTGCCTGTTCATTGTCGAGTGTTATGCGAAGCACGATTCGAAGAAGCCTGTGTGGAACTGTTTGCGCAAGAGTTTAAAACTGGAAGTGTTTTGGCAAAACCTCCAGCAAAGTCTGCATTGTAAAACTTAGTGGCAAAATGACGTGAAACGGGCTCTGTTGAGAATGAAATCCGTAACTATCCGAAAAGCGCTCGAACACCAGAAAACATTGTTCGAGTGAAATGAAGCCTAGAACGAAGTCCGACGAAATCTCTGCCGTTTATCTGTGCAAGTGGAAATTACGAGATCGTCGTGTCGAAACAATATAAAAAAGCATCTGCATTTGTATCCTTACAAATTTACTGTTGTGCATGCGTTAAAACGTCCAGACGAACCTTCGTGTGTAGAGTTCTGCCGGTGCTTTCCGAGTGAAATGGAGTTAGGACTTTTTGATCCTCAGTTTTTAATTTCCCCAGATGAGGCCATTTTCAGCATCTCCAGTGATGTTCATTAAGAAGGGTCAATTCCGCGTCAGTCCTATTGTAGGTAAGTTATTTTCCGAGCCAGATTTATTTTGCCCACCCAGTATTTCGTTAACTTTATTCCGATCTTAAAATCACAAGAGTGACATGATGGCCTATAATGAATGACTTATACGCATCTGAACTCCAAGCTTCCTGCTAGTAATCGATAGCAGCTGTTTTGTGGTATCTTTGATTTGTATGTGTCAAGATAACATAAATTATTATCTGCGTACACACTAATTAACATAAACATTTCAATTTATATAAAAATGAAGCATTCAGTAGTCATGAAAACCCACATGTATTGCTGTATATACGGGATGTACGTTAAATAGTAGAGCAAACCACATTCATGGGTGTGAGAGGATGCAAACAAGTTTTGTTTTTATTATCCTACGCCGAGTGCAGTTTGTGAACAAATAATGAACTTGGTAACATCGCATAGTACGTTCTGTGGCCGTGTTGAAAACATTCCCGGGAAAGCAAATGTGCACTTGTAGCGTGTTTATCAGTATCTGGATTGCCAGGCAAGCGGAACCACTGCTCGACCGAGCAGCCAAGCCGCGTCCGTGCCACGAGAGTTGTAGATCATTCCATGTTAAGAAAACAGTATTGCTCTTATGGACCTACATGGAGTGAACACCCCCCCCCCCCCTTCCTAGACACCCATAATTCCTCGTGATTGAGAAATATTATACATTTTTGGACCGTGCATTATTAAAATAACTACTGAAGCTTTTCAATTTTATAAATACATTCGCAGGCAGGAAGCGCAATGGCGGGAACAACCATCGCTTTTTTTTTTTTTTTTGTTGGTCTTCCTTCATTTTCCTTCTGTGTCGCTCCGGTACACGTAACGCGTTAACCGTTAGTCTATGAATCCTTGAAGCTTATTACTGTTGTAGAGAATTCATCTATTTTTGTGTTGCGATTGCTTTTAGTACTTGTCTTGTGTTGAGTGAGTGTTTTGTGATTAATTAACCTAGGTAGTTGATTGATTTCTTTAACATTAATAAAGTGATTTATTTACTTTATGGATGAGGCTTAGGAAGAAAAAGTAAATTGTGCTTAATTTTCAGCTTATTTTCTCCACCCCCGCCCTTTTTATTTTGAACTTCAACATTGAGTTTCACATATATATATGTTTCACCGTATCTCCGTGATGCTGTTGAGCAGAGACGTTCGATATGGCAACCATGTTGTCATAAGAGGAATTCTGTTTTCTTAACATCGAATAATATATAATTCAACGGCCTATATCTTCGAAATTACACCTCATAGGCTTTTGAAACAAAGCATGTTACACTTCCTTTTCAGCGAAGTTTCATCTCCCTTCGGCTTGCTCTACCATGTACCAGACATCCTGTATTGTAGATATGTATTTGTTTTACTTGGCATCAGGATATCACGTCTACAGTTTTGGGTCGAGAAAGCATCCGCCTAAACAAGAAAAACCGTGTTGTTTTATTAGATAACAAAAGACGGTTGAGGGCTTGATGCAATAACAAATATATTTTTAAATAGTTACCGAGCTAGTGGCTGCGCGGTTTGCGTAACGTAGCTGTCAGCTTGCATTCGGGAGATACTGGGTTTGAACCCCGCTGTAGGTAGTCCTGATGATGTTTACCCGCGGTTTCCCATTTGCACACCAGGTAAATGCCGGGACTCTATCTTAATGAAGGCTATGGTCGGTTCCTTCCCACTCCAATCCCATCATCGCCGTAAAACCTGTGTCGGTGCGACGTAGAGCAAATTGTAAAAAAAAAAAAAAAAAAAAAAAAAAAATATACTCATTTGATATGTTACATCTTCCTTCTGTTCTGTATCAGTTTCCAAGCATAAATTCCCAGTAGTTCTGTAAAAAATTGCTTTTAAGTGAAGATACCTGTGCTCCAATCAGAATAGTGGGCGAGGCATATGAACACAATAGCTCTCTGTACCTCCCATGACGTTTGTTATTTGAGTTGAATTATTTAGTCTCTTAGTCAAAGAACAAACCAATTCCCAGTGGTTTTGTATTTTAGTGATGGAATATGTATGCTCCAGTCATAATAGGCGGAGGGCGATTTCATGCTTCATAATTTGATAATAATAATGTTATTGGCTTTACGTCCCACTAACTACTTTTACAGTTTTTGGAGACGCTTCAATTACTACCGGACTGAGCCAGGATCGAACCTGCCAAGTTGTCGTCAGAAGGCCATCGCCTCAACCGTATGAGCCACTCAGCCCGGCATTTCATAATTTAATGTGATAATTGACTTAAAGTTGTTCAGTACTGTGTAGATGTTGCTGTTGTCGAGATAAACGAAACTTGTCACATTTCATTAAAATCTGAAGGAATACAGGCGAAAAATCATACAATTCTAAAATTATAATTTGGATTTTTCTAATGTCTGTATAAAATAGTGTCCATGTTAATCTCATCGTCGGGAGAGAAAACTCTAATTTCTAGTGCAAAAATGGTCATATTTGCTTTCATTTGACGACAACCTCAGCAGAGGAGTTAATGAGATGGAATGAATGATGTGATAGTATGAAGGGAGAGGGTGAAATCCGGAGCCGGCACATAGCCTACTCCTGTCGAATAGCACCAAGGGGTCAGCTGAAGTCTAAAAGTCCCCATCCGACGAACGAATCACCCTCAAGACCGTCACATGCCCTCACTCCATACGGGCACTGCGGAGAGGTTTGGAATTTAATCCAGGCCTTTGACACGTAATCTTTTGATTAGAAATTGTATACCGCGCCACCTCTCCTACCCTGCCGGCCAACATTCTGATGGTGAAATTTTTTTCGACCAACGGGACATCAACGCTTTAACGATCATGATAAGGAAATATCCCCAATGCAAGCATAATCGGAATTATCTATCATTTATTCTACCACATCCTGAATTTAATTTTGAACTCGAACAACTCGTGGTATTTGTGACATATTAGACACGAGAATACATGGAAAATAGGTAAAATTCAGGAAACTCAATCATCGAAAACTGTTTAGTTACATCAATCGGAAGCTTCAAATGCATCCGTAGTAACCCAAAGCTGAGTTGTGGCCGTGTGCTTGAACTTATAATATAGGAAACTAGTCGCGAACACATAATCTGGCACAGAGCGGTCCCCGAATATAAGTCGGACGTAGGCATCTTTATGTTAATTATCTATCGGTGGCTTACATACAAGATTTTCTACCCAGTTTTCGGGAGATAGTGGGTTTGAACCCCGCTTTCGGCAGCCCTGTAGATGGTTTTTCCGTGGTTTCCAATTTTCACACCAGGCAAATGATGGGGCTCTACCTAATTAGGGCCACGGCCCTTTCCTGTTCCATCGTCGCCATAAGACCTATCTGTGTCGGTGCGACGTAAAGCAACTTGTAAAAAAAGAAACAAAGCAAGATGTTTTTGCTAGTGGTTTAACGTCGCACTAATATATTGAAGGTTTACGGCGACGCAAGAATGGGAAATAGTTAGGATTGGGAAGGAAGTGGTCGTGGCCTTAACTGAAGTACAGTCACAGCATTTACCTGGTGAGAAAATGGGATACCACGGAAAACCATCTTCAGCGCTACCGACAGTGGAATTCGAACAAGATTAAATAAAACATGAAACGTAACAAAACTCTATCATATTCATATAGACACACGGTCTATATACCTTGTATTATCATTATTACTATTTTCTTGAATCATTATGCCCAACTAAGGAACGCGTTTGAAATTATTGGTTTTAATTCTTCTCTTCCTAATATCTTTTCACCCTCTCGCTGTGTTCCTTTTTACGTTGTTGAGTCTATCCTGTATTTTGTAGGGTAGGCTTTACAGAAAATTTGTGTTTGTAAATTAAGATTCTGAATTTTATTTTATCTTGAATGGTTTCTACCTTAATGCCATATTCATTTAGGTCTTCACTGATTTCTTAGCCAATTATTGTGATTTTTCATTGATCAGGCTAATTTTAAAATGTTCTTTGTGATCCTGTTATTATTATTATTATTATTATTATTATTATTATTATTATTATTATTATTATTATTATTATTATTATTATTATTCCAGGACTAAAATATTGAAAAAACAACTTGCATACAAAGGAAGATAAATCCGACCCATGTCACTGGCAGATTACATTGTCATTCTTTCTTATTCAGTTACAGTGGAAATATTGATCCCTATTAATGAAAGAATAAATTAATTAAAGTAATAAATTAATACTTTTATTTCCTCAGTTCTTTAGAAAATCTTTTAATTCAAATTTTCAATATCTTGGGGACAGAAAGGAAAACGAGCATTAAACGACTACATCACTGAAGTCGAATATTTATCATTCAGGGATTTGTATACTTACTTACTTACTTACTTACTTACTTACTTACTTACTTACTTACTTAAAATGCTTAACGAAACGACGTGAAACACTAACTTCACAATTATGCGCTTTACGTTAGGATGAAGTCGAATATAAGAAATAAACTGAATAAATAATCGTAACGGCTAAGATATTCTGACTTCAGAATGGTCGGACTTCTTGAATTATTTCGAGTATTTGACAATAATTTTATGGGCTAGCTCTATGAAACCGTGAGTCCATCAATCATTGTGTTATTTCAAGTTACTGGTGTGCCCAGTTTAGCGTAGATAATGTTTTCAGAAAGTTTGAATGAAATGTTGTTTCCTTGATGTAAGAAGATTACACAAACACCGTGGAATGTATCTTCTACATTAGATGACATTTTGAGAGTGAAGGCGTTACATGTAGATGGTAAATGGCGCGTATGATGCTCTGAGATACGTACAAGAATGAGCTGCGAACGAGTTTCCTTTAAAAGTGGAGTACTATGTGTGTTATACTGAACTTCTGAAAACTCAAAGATGAAGTACTGTATATTCGCTTCCTTTCCTGGAAGATGAGACAGAAATTTGGATATATCATATAATGCTTCTGTGATTATTGCATATTGCAGGAATCTGGAAATACCACGCGATTCACATTGCTTCTTTTAATATTGCGTGCTACAGATATTCACATTATTATTATTATTATTATTATTATTATTATTATTATTATTATTTCTTCGTTTCGGCCAACTAGGAACCACGTCAATTCAACTGTGTCCTTTTCCGAGCTTTAACTGCCACCCAGTGCTCCTGCATTCGTCTCCGGTGTTGTTCTTTTCTCTCTTGGGTTCACGCTTTCCCTGTCTTCAGCTTCGGCTTTTTCTGGAAACCTTTGTGCGTACATAGTTTTTTCCTTAAGCGGAACACGCTCCTGGATATCTTTAGGAGAAATTTCCATTCCTCGTAGATCTTTCTCAACTTTTGTGAACCATGCCCCTTTGGTTTTCTTATCTTGAAAATACGTTAATATCCGTTTAGACATCCTACCTGGGCTTATTCGTGTCACGTGGCTATAAAAGGCAATCCTTCTTTTTCGAATCGTGTCACTTATCTTCTCCACGTGCTTGTATAATTCGTGGTTGTGACGCCTTCTGTATTCGCTGTTTACTTTGATGGGACGCTGGAATTTTCTCAAAATCTTCCTTTCTTTAGCCTCTAGTTTTTCCATTAGACCTTTCTTGTTCATTGTCGCATACATAGCCTCTGGTCGAATAACAGTGCAGTAATTGTTGTTATTATTATTATTATTATTATTATTATTATTATTATTATTATTAGTATTAGTATTATTAGTTTTTATTCGTTATGCCCAACTAAGGAGCGCGATTTAACTTATTTAGCTGATGTCATTGCCTTTTTCTTCTCCCAAAATCTCTTCATCTTCTCGCTGTGGCTTTTCTTGCGATCTTCTGACCAGTTTTTTTTTTTTTTTTTTTTTTTTTGGTGGTAGGTGTTGGACGATGTTTAAAGCGATGATTGTCTACTAATTTTCTGAACTTACATCTGTCTAACAAAATGTCATCTGTGATGCCTATTTCCTGAAGATCTTTTCTAACTTCGAGCGGCCAATATTTTTTTACTTTCATTGATACGGCAAGGTTCAGAATTCTTTTGGTCGGTGTCTGATTACTAATTCTGAGAATATGTCCATAAAATTTCAAAATGTCTTTTCCTAAATGTGACTGAGACTTTCTCTGAGTGTTGGTACAGGTCAGGAGATTTCTTTATCATCCAAATTCCTCCTGTACAGACTGGTCCAAACATTTTCCTTAAGATTTTTCTTTCTTTCTTTTCTACATCTCTAATCAATGATATTCCCCTAATGATCAGTGTTTCAGATGTATATAGTGCTTCAGGCTTGATTACAGTGTTATAATGTCTTAATTTTGCTTTTCGGGATGTAGATGTTTTATTATGTTTGCTCCTATTAAGTCTGTATGCTCTTTGTAGTTTAGAGACCCTTTCTTTGTTTACTTCCCGATTGAGTCCTGAAGGTTGGATGAATTCTGCCAGGTATTTGAATTTAGACCCTTGGGATATTTTGCTAAATGCAACCGCTTCCTGTCTGTTATTTGATAATACTGCTGTCATCAACGAAGGCCAAACACTGTAAATTAATTTTGTTTTCACGTAATCAGTCAAGGGTTATTCCTTTAACTTCTTTTACCAAAGTCCTAATCACTTTTTCTGAAACAAGATTAAGCAATAAAGGGGACAACCCATCTCCTTGCCGGACTCCTGTTTTAACACCAAATGGTTCAGGCAATTCCCCTAAGAATTTAGCCTTGGAAATGGTGCCTGTTAGTGTTTACATGATTCATTCTCTTATTTTCCTGTATACTTTGAATTCTTCCAGTACACGGAAAACTGTCGGTCTGTATATAGAGTCCACAAAAATAATCATCGTTTGCCTGTTTTTACGAATTTGTAGGATGGTCTTGAGGTTAAGTATCTATTCTGCGCACGACGTGCCTTTCCTGAACACTGCCTGATAGTCTCCAATCAAATGATATGTTTGCATTTCAAGTCTCTCGAGTAGGAAATTTGAAATAATTTTTTAAAAAGTTTATTTATTCTTGCTTAGAAAGTCATATCGCAACATTCATAATTATACACAAAGGAATAATTACATTGATTACATAGAGTTACAATTGCAAAAATAACAATGGTACATATTGATCAGATAATGAAAATGAAATGTCGTACGGCTCTTAGTGCCGGGATATCCCAGGAAAGGTTCGGCTCGCCAGGTGCAGGTCTTTCTATTTGACTCCCGTAGGCGACCTGCGTGTCGTGATGAGGATGAAATGATGATGAAGAATGCACATACACCCAGCCCCCGTGCCATAGGAATTAAGCAATTAAGGTTAAAATCCCCGACCCGACCGGGAATCGAACCCGGGATCCTCTGCACCGAAGGCCAGTACGCTGACCGTTCAGCCAACGAGTCGGACATCAGATCATGATTACATGTCTTTGAATAGATTTGTTTGTCTAAAAAACTTAATAATGTTTTTCACTGAGTATCCTTGTTCAAGATTTCACAGACACTATTATTCTGGTTTAAATTCACAATTGTCTTTGTTGATCGTATAGATGGCATTTCTAGTAAAATGTGGTCAACAGATTTTCTTTTTTTACAGGTGTCACATATTGGTAGAGGTTTCTTAGGGAAGATATGTGCATGAGTCAGTTTGCTATGACCTATTCGTATTCTAGTAATGAGCACTTGTTCTCGACGCTGTAGGAATGAAACATAGAATTTATCTGTAGATCTACGCCTGATATCATGGAGTCTGTGGGTTGTCTTCGTGTCCAGTCAGTTAACCATTGTTTTCGGACCTTTGTAGTAAGAAAAGGAGCAACATCTGTGTGGGGAATTAGAAAGTTTGGATCATGTGCAAGAATACGATTTGCTTCTTTAGCTGATATGTCAGCTTGTTCATTGCCTTTTATTCCCTTATGTGAGGGAATTCATATTATGGTAACTTGCTGTCCTTTATTTTTCACTGGACTGTAGTTGGTCTGCAGTATGTCTTGGACTAGTGTATTTGAGGATCATGCACTTTGAATTTTACCGTTAATCTGTTGATAAAGAATCACTAATGATTAAAATGGTTCTTTTTGGGGGAACTCTTTATGGATTCCATAGCTTTTAGGATAGCATACAGTTCACATGTGAATATGGAGAATGTAGCTGGCAGTGCATACTTCATTGTGTGATCAGGGTGGACAACAGCACAGTCGCTACCATATTCAGTTTTAGAGCCATCAGTGTATGTAGGAGTCTATCTGGGAAGATTTTGTGACTTTTCAGATAGCATTTTAAAAAATACGGTACTGTCTGTTGTTTCTTTACTGAATTCACTTAAATCTAATATTACTGGTGGTGGTTCAATTTTCAGTTTTGGTAGGGCCTCTTTGATGTTGGTCATTACTTCTGTTTTCTAAAACGATATCTGAAGACCAGTTTGTTCGGCAATTTCCTTTAACGTTTCAACTTGAGCATTAGCGGTTTCTACGTCGTTTGAGAGAACAGCAATATCATCGGCAAATACTGAGCAGTCTGTTGTGATCCCCTTGGATTTGGTTCCTATTCTTAATGGACTGTAGTTGGTTTCCTGTAATATCACCCGCCAGGTTCTGGTGATCTTTTCAAGAACGCAGTTGAAGAGTAACGGGGATAGCCCATCACCTTGTCGGACTCCTGTTTTGATATCAAAAGAATGCGATAGACATCCGTTGAACTTCACCTTGGATTTTGTATCGGTCAGGGTGGCTCTAATTAATGCCAATAGTTTCAAATCAACTCCAAATTCATTTAAGATATTTAGCAGGACTTCCCGGTGAATGGAGTCGTACGCTTTCTTAAAGTCCACAAAGACAAACACATACTGCTTGTGCCTTAGTGTACAATATCTGATGATCGTTTTGAGATTTTGGATCTGTTCGGCTATTGAGCGACTTTTTCTAAACCCTCCTTGGTATTCACCTATTTGATGTTCGACTTGTGCTTCCAAACGCTCCAGGATGGCAAGTGATAGAATTTTGTAAGTCACGGGTAGTAAAGATATTCATCTGTAGTTGTTGATGTTCTTCATGCTGCCTTTTGTTGTGTAATGGATGGATCAAAGCTATTTTCCAATCTTCGGGTAGGGTCTCCTTGCTCTAAATTTCTTCTATTTGCTTTTGCAAGATATCAAGTGATTCCTCTGGGGCATATTTCCACAGTTCTGCTACTACTGAGTCTTCCCCCGGCGCTTTGTTATTTTTGAGACGGGCAATGTGGCACTTGATTTCATCTCTGTCGGGTGGTCTGGAATCTGAGTACCTGAGTAACGGTTCCTTGGTCTCAATGGGGCTTTGCGGTTTAGAGCAATTAAGTAAATTCTTGAAGTAGTCTGCCAGAATGCTGCAAATTTTCTTCATTTGACGTCGCCGGTGTGACGTCCTTTCGCTCAAAGCATAGAAATGGTGGTTTATAGCCAGTAAGTTTGCGTTTGAAGGCTCTGTAGTACTCTCGGGTTTCATTCTTCCTGAAGTTTTGTTCTATATTTTCAATGAGAGATTTTTCGTATTTACGTTTCTCCGTTCTGAACACCCTATCTGCTTGGGCACGTTGGGTTTTGAGGTTTCCCAATCATTTTCTGATTTCGTAGAGTAGTACTGTTTCCACGCATTGAGTCTTTCTTTGAGGACTGATTCGCAGGTACCATTCCACCAGGCATGCTTTTTTGCTTCTCTTGATTTCTTCAACGTCTTTGGCGGCCTCAACAAGGAGACTTTTGGTGTTGTTAAAGTCGCAGTCATTTGGTCTAGTCTTCTCCTGGAACTCCTCGACCCTCTGCCGATGTTTATCGTTGTCGAAGCGTGTGAACTGTTTATCGGAGAGTTTGGACGAGAGAACGTCATTTGCTTTCTGGGTAGATTGCGAAAGTGGGTCGACATGACCTGCAGGTTATAATTTTCGCAAATGGACACCAGCCTTTTGCACTTGGGATTGGTTCTTTTGTGAGCAGGGTAATTTCCTATAACTTTCTTGTACTTCTGTTCACGACCTAGTTGGGCATTGAAGTCACCCAAAAGAAGCTTGACATGGTGTTTGGGAATTTTGTATAATTTTTCATCCAGTAGGTCCCAGAAATGATCAACTTCGTCTGGATTAGACTTGTTCTTATCATTTGTAGGAGCATGTGCGCTAACTAGGATTTAGGTTTTGTTCGCGCATTTAATTATTAGTATAGACATTCTGTTATTCACAGGTTCGACATTTGTAACCGATTTAAGGATCTTGGTTCTAACAGCAAACGCGGTTCCAAGCATCACAGCTCTTTGCGCTTTGCTCTTGAAAAATCGGTAACCTTCGGATTCAAAAGCTCTTCATCTGGGTACCTTGTTTCTTGTAGGGCCATTATGGATATCTGATTTTTGTGAAGAGCTTTGGTGAGGGTTTTCAGCTTGCCAGTTTGTGTAAGTGAATTTATGTTGAAAGTTACTAGAAAGGTTTTGATTTTGGCCTGAGTTTTTGACTCTTCGGGGTACACCGAGACGCTCCGGCTGGTCTGTTGCATGATGTCGAGTCTCCCCCAGAATCTGAACGAGACTCGTGCGCCGTGGAGTTCACGACGAGGGATTTATCCGAATATTTACCCCCTGGGGTATGTTTCTTGAAACGTTGTGCCAGCGTGCTTCTTGACTTGACTTTGTTTTGGACGGGTACCCATCCTTTTACAACTAGGGTTGTTAGCCCTAGAGGTTGCTTCAAGATGTTTTCTGGCTTCTGGTCATTTACGAGTCTTCGCCGTAACCCTGGCAAGGGACCAGTTTTTTTCACGATGGTATTTTATTTCCCTACTACCCTCTGACTCTGTTGGCGGCAGAGCCAGCGAGCTTCCCCAGTTCCAATGGGACGCGCCCGATGGAGGTAACTAGTAAATCCCCACTTATTATTAATATTATTATTATTATTATTATTATTATTATTATTATTATTATTATTATTATTATTGTTGCTGCTGCGTGAGACTGGAATCTGGAAATACCGCGTGATTCATATTGCTTCTTTTATTATTCTGTACCACAATAATCTGGAAATGCCACGCAATTCACATTATTTCTATCATTATTGCTTGTGACTGAAATCTGGAAATACCACAAAATTCATATTGTTTGTAACGTGTTCAAATCGCTTACCTTATTTTTCTTCTACGCTCAAACCCAACGCATCATCTCGCTACACGAACTGTCTGCCTTCACGCCTGCCACTTGACTGGACTGTTTCATCGCTCCACGCGAGGCCCTGTGACGTCATCGCTTCTCGCATGTTCCACGGCGACCTCGGTTCCATATATATACGGGCTGCGTGTGCTTGTTGGATGTTCAGGTGTGGATCAAATGTTGTGATAGGCAGTGGAAGCTCTGGAAGTGTGCGCGGCTGGCCCGTGTACATACTGGTTTTAAAATTTCTCCGTTCAACGTACTGGGTGAGCAGACTTTATGTTTCTCCTCATATTAACATTCATTCCATTTTGCCCTTTTCTTCGGCTTGTTAATTGAAATCCGAACTTTAGTCCTTTTTTTAAGGGCATTACGAAATTGACACTCT
Source organism: Anabrus simplex (assembly GCF_040414725.1). Classification (NCBI taxonomy): domain Eukaryota; kingdom Metazoa; phylum Arthropoda; class Insecta; order Orthoptera; family Tettigoniidae; genus Anabrus; species Anabrus simplex. Next base: position 452,236,219 of record NC_090267.1, on the reverse strand, counting down.
GGTAAAATTCTAACTCCGAACTTGAGATAGAAAAGTGAATCGAGAATGTGGACTGGACTCGCGATGTGTGATGTGTGAACTTTGCCTTCCATTCATGTGATGTGGGAGCTTCGCGACCTGATCAGTACTCTGTCTCCTTATCCCTCCTGATTTTTCTTCTTTCTTCGCCTCATTTCCCTCCTTTTGCCTTTCCCTTCCTTTATTATTTTTATCCTTTTGTTTACCTTTGTTATTTAAGATGGTGTATCGCGGTCTGCAAACCCTTTTATGATCTATCTACACTAGGTATGTTCGATGTTCATATGTTTTCCTATATTGTCTAAGCTGAAACACGAATCTGGGGGATTGCGGTAGTATCTTGCAAAGTACTCCCTTTTTCTTGTATTGTAAACCTCTCTTCAATTAAAATTACTGCCAATTGTTTTCTAACTATCTTATTCCGGTTCATCAAATGGCCCTCCTATGGGAGCGTGTATGTAAACAAGAACATTGATTTGCTCAGGTTTAACCTTTTCACTCGAATTTGTACGAGTCAAGATATTTGTAACTCACGGGGCATTTAGCCCTTGGTTGTACCTCAAGAACAGTTGTAATTCTCGGGGTTTTTATCCCTTGTTATAACCAAAGATAATGTTGATTTTTACGGGTCATTTTTACCCTTCGTTGTAACTGTGTGTGCCTATCTAAACTAGATTATTGACCATTGCAATAGTCCCCCGTGATCTGTTTTATCTCTTTTTTGTGGATATATATCTTGTTATTTTGAAAACTTTATTCAATATATAATGTTATCTTAAAAAAGAGAATGCTGTGCTTTGGGAGTTCTCTTTTCTGGTATTCCTTTCCTATAATTTAACATGCACTTACCACGATAACTCCTCTTGGGTATGGCCCACCATTAATTTTTTTGAATGTTCCCAAGTACGGCTTGGTGTATCATACCTTCCTCTGCGTTCCGCTCTGCTGAGTTTATTGCCTTGTGAGTTAGAACTTGTGTACTGGAGCATTCTGCCTCTTACGCATCGATCTTGAGTTGATACTTGCGAAAGCCGTTTCCATTAACGCTCGGCGATATAGTGGAATCGACCTTTCATTTTTGATCTCTTCTAAAAGGGGATTGGTAAGCTCAGGCCACAAGTGTGAAACTTCATGACATTTTACACCAATGTGTACCTAACATGTTTATATTACTATTGTGACGTGGGGAGTTTGGGACATCGTGATAAAGAACCTCGTGTAATTAGGATAATGGAAGTGTGATAACTTGCGGTCTGTAAACATTGTAACTGGGGCGAAGATTCGGTTGGTAGAGGCCGTTGGCCCTATGTTAGGATATTCAGTTGGTGAAAAAATGGAAGACTAAAGAAAATTACTTCTGATGTGGCCGAGACATTTCGTCTGAATTGTACCATCTGAGGCTGAGTTCATCTTATTCCATTCCTTAAAATTGTCATAAATTCGAACCCTAGCTGGAAATTTTACTCAGTCCAGCCTAACTGAAGGCTACTGTGGGAACTAGAAATTACAGTGGTGAACTGCTTGATTTATCATGTAATAGGTTGAAGTAGGCTGTTAAAAATCTTGTAATACTGTATTGGCAAGGATAGACACCTTCGTGCTCACAGGAGGGGTGATGGCTAAGGGCTCGTCCACAAGAAACAATCACGCCTTTCACCACCCTTTGTAAAATCCTTATATTCAACTCAAACACTCTGGTCCTTCACACCGATGCGGCCACAATGAAGCTTTGAAGAATTGTTGTCCTTGGTGGGTTCCTGACCGAGATGTTCACCTCATCATCGTCGGACTCAAACTACAACAGTTCCTACTACTAAGCATGTAGTGATGATTTCCCCTAACGATGAAGTTGAGGTGAAAGATGCGGAGCAGACTTTCAAGTCTACAACTAAAACGAAGTCTCTACAGGCTAGAAAAAACAGAGTTAAGAAAACACGTGTTAAAGTCATCGCTTAAGAATCAAGAAACAATGAAGGATGCAAAATGGTACAGACGATTGAAGCAAGTAATCCGCACCAAGAAATAATTCCATACTCACTTATGGAACTGAGGTTAATTTTCCAGAGAAGAAATAGCTAGATTATATCATAGATATCCCTTGCTATTTTAAGTTCCATGTATTATAAAGCAAAATCGGCCACCTTTAAGCAATCATTTGATAATCATTTATGGAATTGAGTTTATTTTTTAGAGATTAAATACTAGATTGTATTATGGATATTTCTTGCTATTTTAAGCTCCATGCTATTTATTTGTCCAGTCTAACCCTCAAGAGCTTGGTTAGAAAAATTGCATCAACACATAAAACCCGCATATCACATATTATGACCAATTTTATTTTATTAAATATTCTCAGTCCGGTGGTATTTGAAGGTGCTCAAATACGTCAGCCTCGTGTCGGTAGATTTTCTAGCACGTAAAAGAACTCTTGCGGGACTAAATTCCGGCACCTCGGCGTCTCCGAAAACCGTAAACGTAGTTAGTGGGACGTGAAGCCAATAACATAATAATAATAATAATAATAATAATAATAATAATAATAATAATAATAATAATAATTATTATTATTAGAATACATAACTACCTCTATGACCCGTCTGAGTGCCTCATGAGCCTTGGTGTAAATTTTGGTACTGATCAGTGGAGGCGTGTAGATTTGTATAACGAACAAAAAACTTACTTCTGATCTTATAGATTATTATTATTATTATTATTATTATTATTATTATTATTATTATTATTATTATAATTATTATTATACGATGACCATCAACACAATTACGGGATTCCGGGATCAAATGAGCAACCAAGATCACACGAATAGGAAATGAACCGGCAATGCCTGGTCACAAGAACGTAAAGAACCCATTCCTCAAGGTTGAAGTACTCGGCTGATCGAAAGAAAAAGAACCAGAAATGAATGATGCTTAACGTAGCCCATAGTAGACCCTAACGAAAAAAATAAAATAAAAATAAAATAATAATACAAACATTTTCTTCAGCTTATCCCAATTATTTCTGGGGTCTCTGGATGTACCCAGGCTCATTTTGGTTTTCCTGACGCCACATGATATTTGAGATGAAAGTCATAACCTAGGATCGACCGAGAGCCTTTCGGATAGGAAGGTAAGCCACTCAGCTACCCACATCCCCCTAATAATAATAATAATAATAATAATAATAATAATAATAATAATAATAATCCACAGCCTGTTTCCAGTCATTCGACCAGGTAAGGAATTCTGCCGGCTGCCGAAGGCTGTCGCAGTCCTCTGGGGCAATGATAAATGACTGACAGATGAAATGAAATGATACTGGAGAGTGTTTATGGAGTGAAAGACTACGGAGAAAACCAGAGTGCACAGAGGAAAACCTGTCCTGCCTCGGCTTTGTCCAGCACAAATCTCACATGGAGTGACCGGGATTTGAACCACGGAACCCAGCCACGAGGGCCGGCGCACTGGCGCCTGAGGCACGGAGGCTCCCATAAATAAATAATAATAATAATCATAATAATAATGATAATAATAATAATAATAATAATAATAATAATAATAATAATAATAATAATAATAATAATAATAATAAAACATGGTCAGACAAGAAAACTCCGGAGAACACACATGAACAAATCATGAAGGGAGAAATCAAACAACAACTTTGCTGCGTGCTGTGTATAGACCACATCTTTATCCTCCTAATGGACGAATGCCGAGTAACATGACTGAAATGTTCCAAAGAATATGTCGTTTTCTTTCATTGGAACAACATTTACCCTCCCCATGGCAATATGGTTACGGGTGTGAGACAGAGATAGTACAGTTTAAGGAAGCTCACTCGCACACCATATTTGTGGCAAAATTCACTAGTCGTTCTCTCAACAGGACTCCCCAGAGCTCTGTGGTTGGATTCCATAGGACAAAAAAATGAAGTGGAAACTCGGCAGTCACTATAGAACCTTAGGGATGTCACTTGGAATGCCTGGGAGAAGATTACGCTTGAGTAAGATTTCTTCAGAGAATTCTTTGAGTAATGTCACATTAATTGAAATATGCATATATTAAGAATAATTTGATAGTTAGTGTATTTCAAAAATGTTTTTTTTTTTAAGTTTCGATTCATGTTTAGGGCTAGAAATAAATCTTTCTTGGAATACATCTCCAATTTTTCAATACTAGTTTTCGGTAAACATCCATGTGTCCTTTCTTTTCTTCTTTACCGCTTTTCCCACACCTGTGGGGTTGCGGGTGCGAACTGTGTCATCCGTGTGAATTTGGCCCTGTTTTACGGCCGAATGCCCTTCCTGATGCCAACCCTACATGGAGGGATTTAATCACTATTGCGTGTTTCTGTGGTGGTTGGTAGTGTAGTGTCTGAATATGAAGAGGAACGTGTTGGGACAAACAAAAACACCCAGTCCCCTGCCAGAAGAATTAATCAAAGGCGATTAAAATCCCCGATTGGTCGGGAATCGAGCCGAGACCCTCTGAACCGAAGGCTTCAACGCTGACCATTCAGCCAAGGAGTCGGCCACGTGCCCTTTAATAGTTTTAAAACTATAATATCTAACAAAAATATAAGAACTATCTTGGAAAGAGGAAGATTTTGTCTGCCCAAATGGCTTTCAAGGTCAGGCGGCGCAATAGGTATCTGCCATTTTGTGGTGAAATTCAAGATTAAAGCGAGCGGTAAAATTAGTATGACTCGGGACCGAGTCACAACGGTACATACAGCGAGATGCCGTTCGTTTTGTCTACGCGAATTTTGTTGATATCTGCATTAATACCATTTCTGGGAAAACTTGATTAGGTGTGAACTTTGTGAACATTTCTGAACTGTCTCAATAGAATAACAGGATGCAAGCTTGGTGCAAATGGAAATAAGAAGAATGTATGAGCCAAATGGACTCAAACAAGCCCGAAATATCTGAAGCTGAGCGTTAGAAAACCTGGATAAAAGATAAGAAGATGTAAACGAATGAATGTTCGAAAGTGTGATTTGATACTATTCGCAAAAGGAGAGACCGAGCAAAAGAAAATTTCTGAACCTAAATTCTGCGCATTCACTTATTTCTAACATCCACTTAACACCCACACGTATTTTATACCTAAATAACCTGTGACCGTGGATTTGATCAACTCTCACCCATTTTTGTGCTAGTGGTTTGACGTCGCACTAACACGTCGGTGGTTTTAGGTGATGCAAGGATGGGAATGGGCGAGGATTGGCAAGGGAGCAACGTGGCCCTAGCCCCAGCATTAGCCTGATGTGAAAATGGGAAGTCTAGAAAATCATCTTAAGGGTTGCCGACAGTGACATTTAAACCTGCAAACTCACAGCTACGTGACGCCAACAGTGCAGTTAATTCCGTCAGTTTTCTAATAAGCATTACATTAAATTGCGTGTAAGACAGTGTGTTTCAGAGTTATGTATTATTACACTGGTGGACTGTGGAGGATGTGAAAAAATAACTTGTATTTTATGTACGTATGTAGATATGTAACAAACTTAACTGAAAGTTATTTAATCCCAGTCCTTTCGACTGATAATTAAAATCACCAGCAACATAGTTTCCCTGACACACATGATTGTAGGCATGTTATCTACAAAGTGTATCATAATAATTCATTGCCCAAATTGAAACAGCCGTAAGTATTATTCGCATACTTTTTAGTGACAGAATTTGTACGGGGGTGAGGAGTAAGGAGGGAGCTTTCCCGGTTCCGGTAATATTGCCAACTGAATGGAAATGAAATCCGAATTGAATCGATAATATGATCGATCGATATGAATTTTCTAAACCTTTATTATCTTAAGCAAACAACTGTATCACACACACATTATGTAACATTATATAACATTTCTCGATGCGAATCTTGTTCCTAGCATGAATTCTATAGTTTGGCTTTGCTGTGTGAACAACAGTACTAGTATGTAAAGTGTACGCCAGAGGTCGCACAGCGATGGATAAGTGATTCATAGTTTGTGTTTTAAAGATTGTCAATACGAATCTCGAAGATAATCGAGGTCGACCGATTCAGCGTTAGGGTGTCCATGTATCATTAAAAGGTGCGCGTACTTTATACGACATAGTAAACATGGGTCCACAAACGAGTCGTTTGCTAGATCGTTTATAATTTGTAGTTACCAGCCACCACTGACTTGATGGTGTGTAAACAGTTGTTTTAATGATCAAGACAACAGTACAAGGACGACATTTTGAACACTTCCTTTAACTATGACTAAGAACACTGTACAGTCTTTGTAACATGTAACTGTAAAACGACTACACGTGTACCAAAGTATCTAATAACTTTTCTTAATGTTGTATTGGTACCTTTCTCTAACCAGGATGACGTTTAAACACATTCAAGTCAGTGAAGTCTGGTAACTACTAATTATAAATTATGTCGCAAACGGCTCGTTTGCGCTCCATGTTTACTAAGATTATTTCTGATTCTAGTATCGTGAACTTACAGCTGTTTCCATTTGCGCTATCAATTATGATACGCCCTGTATATCTGAAACAGCGCACGGTATGATTAAAATTACTTCATTGTATCTTTAATTAATATTTTTATATTATTTTGTTTACATATAAGGTTTGGCAAGCTAGATAGTGTAGTTTGAATTTGAGTGTTATTTGAACGGCAGAGGACACGAAAGTACATATAAGTCTTGGAAGCATTATTCATGCTCCTCCTTGTAATAATACATTAGCGTACCTTTTAAATCCTCTTTCTTTCATAAGAATTGTACACTTGTTAGTTATAATAGATCTACTTACTCGATTCATTTTCAATATTATCTTCCATTTCTAACAAACTTTGCACAAAGAAGATATTGCTGACATATATTCCAATGTTGAACATTCCAATAATACCATTTATGTCAACTATTAACAGTATAACGGAACATTCACTAATTCTTCTAAATGTAAATTAAGCGGTGAAACGTTTATGATCAGTTTCTGAAAATTGGAGCTTATCAATGATATCAGCTGCGAGTACTAAGTTGACGAAGTGTAAATGGCTACATTCCAAAGGCCCCTATTTTCGGCTCAGAGGTATAAGATTTTATGATATCCCATACGGCAACTAAAAGGGACCTCAGGGTCTTTGAATACTGGAGCGTGGGTCCCGTGTCCTGGTTTTGCTTCCACTTGTGGTAGGCTCATCACTTTCATCTATCCTATCCGACCTCCCTTGGTCAACTCTTGTTATTATCTGACCCCACTGGTACTTTGATTGCGAGTCCTAGGGAGCCTTTCATTTTCACGCTCTTCGTGTCCCTTGTCTTTCTTTGCCGATACCTTCATTTTTCGAAGTGTCGGACCCCTTCAATTCTTCCCCTCTGATTAGTGTTAATAAAGGATAGTTGCCCAGTTGTGCTTCCTCTTGAAACAACAATTACTACCACCATTGTCCATTACAAACATTAATTCTTAGGACTGCTGGTTCCATCTGACTAAACTTCAACTCGGACAGCGAGCGACAGCCGCGGATAAACATGAGAATGGGCTCCTTAACCCGTATCTGCCCTAATGTAACCATCTTTGCTTTCTTCACGGACAATTCCGTTATTGGTATATTATGTTGGTACACGCGGAGTCGCCGCAGCATGAAAATGTATTAAATTTTCTTACAATTACTATTTGCACATATTAAAAACACCTTTCTAAAGTACGAAAATACACGTATGTTGAAGACGCAAAATATGTATTAAAATTGGCTTGTCTGTTGAAATGTTCTTTCTTCATTTTCGATTTTAGTGACAATGCAATATGAACGAAAGGATGTTTCATTTCATATTTTAAAGCCCTCTTGTATTTCATTAACAAATTTTCCTCAGAAAAAAAAGAATACTGCTCAAAAAAATTGACATTAAATAAGTAAACTTGAAAATACCATCAACATCAATACCTGAATTGTACATACTTCAAGTACAGAAATTTTCGTAGTAAACAGTGACATAAAGAAGGACAATTTAAAACACAAAATCAATATTTTGAACAGGAAATATCTTGGGCACATAGGCCTATGGGTTTTAATCTGCGTATGCATCAGAATGGTGCTGCTCTCTCTGCTGTAGTGGATATATTGCTCAACAGGAGTCAGCTAACTACTAACAAACCAGACGATCTTAGATCATAATATCACAATTTTAGATCTCTCAACTACCGTTGTTGCATACTTAACTGACAAAAGATCGTTAAAGTGCATTTTAAACCAGTTAAAGTTTTTCATTGTTTTATTTGTTACAGAGAGTTAGGAAAGGAGTCTGGTGAATCGTAAACCCCATTAAAAAACACTACAGTATGCGACTAATATTATAACCCTATAGTTATTTATATGTACGAAAGAATTCTAAGTTAGAAGAACAGTTTGATTTATAACTGGCACATCAATCGCCTTTGCTTTGACTGTACTGGAGCTGTCCGAGATGTGGAAAGTTAGGAAATTGGGAGACGTCAGGGACGTAAAAATTTATGACTGGGAGCCGAGTAGATAACAGTGGTATTAATTGTTCCTTACAAATAATAGTTGGAAGAGTGTATAGAATATTACCAAATATTGAATGATGTATAGTTATTTTTGCTATGGGCTTTACGTCGCACCGACACAGATAAGTCTTATGGCGACGATGGGATAGGAAAGGCCTGGGAGTTGGAAGGAAGCGGCCGTGGGCTTAATTAAGGTACGGCCCCAGCATTTGCCTGGTGTGAAAATGGGAAACCACGGAAAACCATTTTCAGGGCTGCCGATAGTGGGATTCGAACCTACTATCTCCCGGATGCAAGCTCACAGCCGCGCGCCTCTACGCGCACAGCCAACTCGCCCGGTATGTATGGTTTGTAATGCGAAAAATGCGTTACTCATGAAGTCTTCAAATAGCAACATTGTGTTAGAATGTTCTCACCAGGCGAGTTGGCCGTACGCGTGGAGGCGCGCGGCTCTGAGCTTGCATCCGGGAGATAGTAGGTTCGAATCCCACTATCGGCAGCCCTGAAAATGGTTTTCCGTGGTTTCCCATTTTCACACCAGGCAAATGCTGGGGCTGTACCTTAATTAAGGCCACGGCCGCTTCCTTCCAACTCCTAGGCCTTTCCTATCCCATCGTCGCCATAAGACCTATCTGTGTCGGTGCGACGTAAAGCCCCTAGCAAAAAAAAAAAAAAAAAAAAAAGAATGTTCTCACAGTTTCGATTTTTGTAAAACCTTTTCTAACTGAAATTTTCTCGGTACGTCACTTCGTCAAATGTACACAAATATATGTAAATAGCGGATGCAACTTGTGCATTTGGTTTTTAATTTAAATATGAAATATGATTTGAGTGACGTGATCAAGATTATGGAATACATTGTTCATAGCAAGGCATTTGGTGTTAGTTTTTCAAAATGTACTAAATCAGTTTTTTTACATGTTGTAAAACGAACGTTTTTAAATCTTCAAAACTACTATGTAAAGAATCGGAACTTTCTTCAAATTTGAACTTTTCTAATAAATTGGAGTGTTACGGGAGTACATTTTTGTTGTTGATGCTTGTTGTTTAAAGCGGCCTAACATCTAATGTCATCGGCCCAGAGTACATTTTTAAATATGATTATAATCTCTGAAAGGAATGACCATGGGAACATGTAGTTAAGTGCCTTTGATTCAAACTGGTTACGGTATATTACAATTTTGTACATTGTGTCTTAGTATGTATCTCAACGGCCGTAGCCGTGATGAAACACCGGATCCTGTTTACAAAATTGCGCAACGTGAAAGAATCGTGCGAGTGTAATAAGGTTGTCACATAGTTTCGTCATACATTAGTCTGACATGTGACCCATATGCATTTGATGCCGATTGCTTTACGCGGAAGTGCCCCTAAGGGGCGCATATATCTCTTCCTCCTTTACAGATGTCCTGGCTGGTGTCCCCATGATCATTAAGGCGTCTAGTCTATATGGTCTGACACTGTGGTTAGCCGGTTCGTGTCCCGTTGGTGGAAAAAAGAAAGTTCACCATCAGAATGTTGATCGGCACGATTGGAAATATGATGGTATACAGATATTAATCACTAAATTGCGCAACGAAAGCCTGGAATCAATTCCAAATCTTTCCGCAGTGTTCATATCAGATGACGGCAATGATGCCGTTGATAGTGACTCGTCATTACTATTGTGTCGTTAAACCTTGAGCAGATCTCTTGGTGTTATTTGGCAGGAGTGAGCTATGTGACGACACCGGGTTTCACTCTCTCCATAAATCAACATCATCATCAACATTATCGTCGTCGTCGTCGTCGTCGTCATCATCATCATCTTACACGCAGTCGCCCATGAGCTTCAAATAGAAAGATCTGCAACAGGTGAGCCGAACATGTCCTCGGACACTCCTGGCACTATAAATATAAAATTTATAGATACAACACACCGAATAAGTCTTTAGTGGCAATGTGAGCAGTGTGAGTCACAGAGCTAAGTTGAGTGAACACGTACAGTAGCATGCCCAGACGGTACATTCGACAAGCATTTGACCAGCTAGATGAGTTTAAGAGAGACTGCATCGTCGCCCTAAGGCAGGTTGGACGTTGGACGTCTCAGCACATTGCTCATCACACGAACCATTCTGACTATTATGTTGTGCGTTGATGCTTGAAGAAGTGGGAACATGAGGGTACACACACGCGTCGAGCAGGCTCGGGTCCACCCCGGTGGATCACCAGCAGGGAGGATCATTTCATCGTATGACAAGCTGTAAGCACTCGACGGGAGTCGCTGTGAAACATCTTGAGATATATCATGGCAGCTGGAAATGCGCCTGTGTCCACCAATACCACATCCAGGTCACTAGCAGAGCAGGACTTGTCATCGCAGTGTCCCTTACGACGTTTGCCATTACGACGTGAACGTCGCTGAGCACGTTTGAACTTCTGCCGGGAACGGGCAGCCTGGCAGCTTGCGTATTGGCTGCGGGTGATATTCGGTGACGAGTCACGGTTCTGTGTGGATACAGACGACCGCCGAATTTGAGTCTGGATACATCCTGGATGGCGCAGTGATTGACGCTTCATTGTAGGATTGTACACCGTCCCAACGATAGCTGTCATGGTGTGGGGTGTCATTTCCTACGATTCCCACTTTCCACTGAAGGAACCCTGACGGCGGGGCAATACGTCCAGGAAATTCTACGACCGAGTGTACTTTCTTTACTGGCGCAGCTTGACAACTCAATTTTTCATCAGGATAGTGCGCGGTCTTTCATAACACGGCCATTTCTGGCCTGCCTTCATGGTGTCCACACGATTCTTTCGCTAGCAAGGTCCTCAGACTTCTCGCATGTTGGGGATGTTTGAACCAGATTGGAAGGCAAATTCGGCCAACGGAAACTACAGCAACTACGGCAGATTCTGAGGGTCAGTTAAGCCAACTGAAACTTCCTCAGGAGAACATCTGATGTTGTTATGCCTTCATTCCCGACCATATCGTAGCCTATCTTCGTGCTATGGATGTTCCAGTCCCGTACACGGTGTCTTCTGTGAGTGTTTATCCTGCAACGAATGCTTGTTGTAGTACAATATTTTGGTGTTTTCTTTGTACTACAATGTCATGTGCCTGTACCCACTTACAGGACCTGCCCCTTGCGATGGCTACTTCATAATGCGCATTTTCTTTTGCAAACGAATGTATGTCGAAGAAGAAAAGGGAATATTATGAGAAGATAAGAAAATGAAGGAATAGTAATATAAACGGTGTAGGAATTCTGCCTCCTTGAATTACATTCGTTATAGGAATAAAAGAGCCATGAAGAAGAAGAAAAAATACCTTTTCATTCCTGAAAATGTGATGTCGGAGAGGAGTATGACTTGACCGAGTGAGGTTAGGAAGGATGGGTGGAGAAATTTGACATAAGGAAAATTTAATAATTGCAAGTCACAGGTCAGATGAGCGATTGCCTAACTTGTTTCGCGAGCTGTGTACATACGAGGCGGGGGGGGGGGGTGTTTGGTGAGGTGGTAGGATACTTCTTAAAATAGACAGTGCTGTCTGAAATAAACAGAAACAAGTCAGTTTCAGAATTCAATTTGGTGACGAACAAATTCATAAGTAGAATTTTAATACATTTTTTATCGTTCTTCTTCTTTCTTGGTCGTATATGTGCTCACAGCGTGGACACTACAGAGTATCACTCAAGGTTGGCTCTTCTAATTGCGAAGAGAATATTCCCTCCGTTTCTGTATCTGGATCACTGGGATATCTTTCTTCCTCAAGGCGGTTTCAGCTGTTCACCATCGCATTATTCTTGGGTGTCCTTGGCCTCTCCTTGGTTCAGTGGTGGGAAGAGCTCTCTGTATATGATAGTTATCATTACGCTGTTAGACGTGCCTATATGAGCGTCGATGTCTTTCCCCAAGTTTCTCACTGACAAAAGTATTAGCGAAGGATCTTTGCACGTGCTCATTGCTCAATTGGTAAGTCAAAGTAACGCCCGACGATCTCTGCAGCATTCACGTCTCTGTGGCGTGCATTTACTCATCGTACTTTTTCTGAATTGCCCAGCATTCGGGGCCATACATAAGGCAGGGTGGCTGGTTAGGAATACAGTGGTTTGTGGACCAAACAACTCTAGCCCTGCGAAGTTGCAGAATATGTATTCTCTCTTCATACGGCTAATCCTGAGTCCGTTTCTCTCCATTGGTACTATCTATTGTTCTAGGGCTGCTTCGATCTTTTCACGCGTTTCATTGTACAGAACGATATCATCCTCTCTTCGTACCGCTGATCATGAGCCCGTTTCTCACCAGTGGTACTCTCTATTGTTCTAGGGCTGCCTCGATCTTTTCACGCATTTCATGAAACAGAACGATACCATCCGCGCACAATATGGTTCATAGTAGTTCTGGCATCAGCTGCTCTATCAAGTGGCAAATGACAGCGTTGACCAGTGCTGATCCCTGATGCACACCGATTTCAATAGGAAAATTTTTAGACACGCTTGAACCAGCTTTCGCTGTGGTGGAGGGATGAACTTACAATTGCAGCATCAGCCTTACGTGCTCCTGAGGGACGTTTAGTTTTTGGAAAGCCACCTAGACGATCTCTCCGGGAACGCGGCAAAAGGCTTTCTCCTGATCGACACCAGTTCCTTGTGTAGTACGTAGTGCTGCTCCATGGACTGTCTGCATACCATTGCTAGCTGACATACCAGTTGTGAAATCGTTCTGGTTATGATGGGCGTTGACGATATTTCTGATGATTTTGCAAAAACCTCATAATTTTTGAGGGAGTGTGAAGTGCGTTAGGAGCCTATATACTCGTACAAATACCTCCCGCAATATCTATTGTTTGAAGATGGGCACAAAGTAGCTTCGTTGGAACTTCTCTCACATGGGTGTGCCAGTACGTGTCTTATAAAACACTGTAGTCAGGCAGAAATTTCCTTCTGGTCTCAGAGCTTTCCGTAGCTCAGCTGGGTTATCATCTAGCCCCACTACTTCCCCAATTTACACCTTTGAGACGGCTGCTTAGTCTTCAGATGACGTGATCTCGGGTACAGGTCCGTGAACAGGAAGCTGTGAAGTTGCTATATCCCGTGAGAATTCTTCATTGAGCAGCTAACTGAAGTACTCCCTCCAGTGGCACCTGATGGCTTTGTCTTTCGTGAGTAATTTCTCGTTATTTTCGCGGATATATTTGGTTGTGACGATGTTCGCAGATTGTTTATCATGATGGGTGAAAATTTTGTAGATTTTTTCACGCTCTTTGGCATCTGTAGGTTTTTCGTAGAATTCTTAAACTGCTTCTCCTTTAGCTTCTGTAACTACTGCTTTTTTATGCTTCGTAACGCCCTTGAACATCATTATGAGGTCTGGCCCTTCCTGACTCTTCCGAAACTTTAAGCACTCCTTGAAAGCAATTTTCTTCTCCCTGAACGCCTCTTGGACGTCTTCTCACAACCATATCTCCTTCCCCATCTTCAGTTTCCCTTTTGTCATTATCATCGAAATTAAATTATTATAAATTGTTAGATTAAATTGTTAGTAATAAATTTATTTCTATCTACCTCTGTGGATCCGTGGTAGAGTGTCGGCCTCTGGATCCCAAGATAGCGGGTTCAAACCCCCGCAGAGGTAGTCGGATTTTTGAAGGCGGAAAAGAGTTCATGCATCACTCCATGTCCTACGATGTCCGCATGTAAAAGATCTTTGGTGACACATTTGGTGGTTACCCGAAAACAGTAATTAAAACTCAGCCGTATACGCCCAAGAGCGATGCTGTTCACTCGGCAATCTAGTAGGCCTGGAGTAAAACGGACCGTCTCAATTGAAGAGCAGACAACTAGATGGCGTCAAACTGAAATGTCTGCACACGGTAGCCGAGGCAATACGATGATTATTATTAATTTGTAAGTTTATTTCTTATCAAATATTGTTAAAATGGAATCACCTTCATGAAGGTCTGGCTCCATGCCTGAGTGGTCAACATCTCGGTCCACGGGGTGTTGGTTCGATTCATTGCAGGGTCAAGGGATTTACTCTTATTAAATGGTTCATTCCCTTGGCTCGGAGATTGGTTATTTGCCCTCTCTCCAACATTCCTGCAACTCAAACTACACACAGAACCTTATACTCGACCACGCTAGCACGCAGTTTCCTATAAAACAGATGTTGCCCACTCTCGTCGGTGAGTCTGCGTTACAAAGGGTACACCAGTATAGCAGTAGCCACATGAAATGATTACCTTGTTGAAACGACATATTTGAAGGACCTAAGACGACCCGAAGAAATATTTACTAATTCTCGGCCAATAAAGGCATCAAACGACTGTTGTGTGAATGTGAATATGAGCCTATTATATTTCAAGAGATCTTTCATTCAGCTGGTCTTCACAAAGTGAGGGCTTAGTTCTTTGCATGCTGAGGTCAGCTCATACGAGGTCCAACAATTGTCATCATCTCAGAAAAGAAAACACTATAAAATGTACCTGTGAAGAGGATTTTGCTTTCTGAGTGAACGGATGGGTTCTTTTCGCCGTGGTCGACACTTCAACCAGCCGGAATCACTGGATCTCACCGTAATTGTTGGTGAGACTACTGGCATTCTTCTAATTATCTTTATGAGTGAAACTGAATTGGTAAGTTATTAAAAAAGTGTCCTTCACTCAAGGAAAATTTGCCTTTTGAAGTCAATGTTTCTACTTTAATGCATTATATGTCGTACCCATGGTTGACTGTTGCTGCAGAAAGCCATCTAACAGAGTGCTTGGCATCAGGTTAGAGAGATACAGCAAATTTCAGCCAATGACTATTAGACACTGTAATGTGAGTGTTGACCAGGGAGACTCAGAGAAGCCTACATAAAACTTTTGCTTCCTTCTGAGATACCTCCTGTCTGCCTCCCCTTGTGAACGTTTGGTTTATTCCGGCCCAGTGAGGATCTAGGTTGTCTTTCATTTTCTGTTCCCTTTATAACTTCTTTCTCCTTCATTCTACGAGTGACTGCTCCTTCATATCTTCCTCTTCATTTCAGTAATTATCTTCATTATCTTTCCCCTCAATCAGGCAGATGGCCACACAGTTTTTCACCTTATAAAGACAATCACGATTAGATTCACCACCATCACCAGTTAACCCCCGTGGGTGGCTGAAACATATTCTATGCCCGCGATGTTCGCCGTTAAAATCTTCGTTATAATTTATTAGACAGAATTAATATTTGCTTAGATATTAGGAAATATGTGAATAATAGCATTATTGCGAATATATCTAGTATTATTCGTAGCACGGTAAGAATGTACTAAAGAACCAAGTTCGAAAATTATATTTATTATGTACAATATTTCTAGACTATAGGAAAGCCTTTGACTGTGTTCAATGGAAGAAACTTTGGCAAGTGTTATTGGAAATGGGAGTTCCAAAACATCTTATCTGGTTGATAAGGAATCTATATGAGTCTAACACAGCAATTGTCAGGATAAATAGCAAGATGTCTGAAATCTTCAAGACAAAAAGGGGCGTTCGCCAAGGCTGTATATTGTCACCCCAGCGTTTTAATATTTATGGTGAGTACATCATGAGAACTGCATTGGCTGGATGGACTGGTGGATTTCCTATTGGTGGCAGAAAGATATCGGATCTCCGATATGCAGATGACACTGTATTGATTGCCATGGATGAGGCAGAAATGACAGAGTTTTTAGACCGTGTCAGAACTGAGCGCACCAGTTTGGGTTTGCAGATCTACACGGAAAAGACAAAAATTATGGTAGTTGATAGGCCTGGCAAGCTGAACGCACTCAGTACCTTCAGCGAAATGGAAATGGTTTCAGAAATGTTGTATATGGGTGCCATTATAACTAGCAACAACAGCTGTGAAGTAGAGATCAGGAGAAGGATTGCCATGGCCAAGAATATCATGTCTCAGTTATCTCATAATTGGAAGGATCGCTCCATTTCTGTAAAGCTAAAGACGAGACTAGTACAGACACTGGTATTCTCTATCTTCCTCTATGGTGCTGAAACGTGGACTTTACGAGTTTCAGATTTGAATAAGATCAACTCATTCGAGATGTGGTGCTGGAGAAGAATGCTTCAAATTCCTTGGACAGCATTTCGAACCAAGGAATCCATCCTCAAGGAGCTAAACATCAGTACCAGGTTATCGGCAAAATGTCAACAGAAGATTCTCCAATTCTTTGGTCATATTGTGCGTCGTGGAGAAGGAAGCCTTGAAAAGCACGTCATAATCTTGGGAAACGTGCCTGGAACGAGGAAGGAGGAAGCGTGGGCGAGCACCTATACGCTGGACAGATGGCATAAAACATGCAACAAAGACATCGTTCATACAATCTACCCGTATAGCAGAAGACCGTGGAGGATGGAAACGGGTACAAAGAAATCTTCAGAGATCACGATCCTCAGGATTGAGGGACCGATATAGACAGACAGACAATATTAACGGAGATAGTTGATAAGTCCCACTTTCCCCCTTTATATTGCTACGCCGATGTATAATAATCAAATAATATTATACGACATAGTATACAGCTCGGCTATCCATGACCTTACATATCGAATGTCAAGAAATTCTGTTGAGTCTCATTCTCCCGTAATTTCGGAACATATAAACAGACGGATAGACTGACAGTAATTGAACTGAATGTACTTACCTTCGACTTTTATATACTGTACCCTTGGTTGAATTGTACATACATGTTTATTATAGACTGTTATGCCTTTCAGCGTTCAGTCTGCAAGCCTCTGTGAATTTACTGAAGGCCTCCACAGTCCCTATCTGTAACAAGCTGCGTGGCCTCGTTTGATTCCATACCTATTCTCTTTAAATTGTTGGAAAATTAGTATAACCATCGTCATTTTGATCTTCCTCTTCTTCTCTTACATTCCATGATCTAATCCATTATTCTCCTAGGTAACCTATCCTCTTCCATTCGCATCACTTGACCCCACCACCGAGGTCGGCTTGTGCACACAGCTTCGTCAATCGAGTTCTTTTCTAACTTAGCCTTTATCTCCTCAGTTCTAGTATCTTCCTGCCATTTTCCCCACCTATTTGTACCAGCGACCATTCTCTCTACTTTCATGTCTGTTACTGTACAGACAAATTATTTAAAGCTAGGACAGATCATAATATGAAGACGAAGCTGAAATTCAAGGGGACAAAATGCGACAAACGCCCATTTATAAAAGGAGGAATTAGGGAGTGGGAAAATTTATCAAGGAAAATGTCCGATAAATTTCAAAGTTCTTTCTATCGGACTGTTCCTATGCCTGGGTTACTTTTATTTTGTTGGTTGACGCTGGCTGTCACCAGAGATATTTAACGGGACAACAACAAGATGTCAAGATTTTTTGGCCGTTTTACGAAAATCGACTACATTAGCCAAGATCAATCCCATGAACCAAAGTGAGAGAGGGAACATTTGATAAAATCTCTTGCTCATAACGACTGTCCAGAGTTACCGACGTGGAACAATTCAAACAATGGTTGGTATGAATAATCCCAGTTTGAAATCCAACAAGGTAACACAGGAAATTACTAAATTTAATATATAACATGCACTCGTGTGAATGTTGAATATTGAATCGACTGGGTGTTTCAGTAAAAACGTGCTAAAGTTAAACAGGAAATAAAGGATGCTCCAATGAACATTCTGAGGTGGGGAACTTAGTGCCTGGGGAGCCAGTATAATCAAGTATGGGCTTAAGCCTAAACGCGTCTATCCCTGTTCCTATCAATGACTACCGGTATTTCTGTTTTCTGGATTATTACGGATAATTTTTACATATTTTGCAATGCATCCATACTTCAGGAGCTGTTGGGTTTATGCCGTGTAATGAACTATATAAACACTCTCGACGCGTTTCAAAAGGAACCTTGCCTTTGTTCATCAGGAGACAGCAAAGAAAAGAAACATGTCGCATCAAAGGTTTTTAGCAGGAAGCAACAAGGAACTTAAAATGGTGCTCTAAGATGTGAAAGGGACGCCATTTTAGCCCCATGCTAGATACAACGAATAGCAACAGCAAAGCATTATTTTCTAATGGTTCTGATAATAGGTAGCCATGATTCACTGAAGCTGTAGCCTGTATCGCGGTTGAAATTATCTGGGTGTTTACGTATTTCAGCCGCCTCCATGATGATTCTTAGGCGATACAGTTTTATACGGGCAAGAACATCGACTTCTTGGAACATGACATCATGACCAGGTGTTAAGGCATGATCAGCAACGGCTGATTTATCAGATTGTTTGAGTCTGGTACACCTGGTATGTTCTTTGATTCGACTACATGTCGCTCTCGAACACATCATGAATAGTTACACGGGCCGTGAAAGTCCAAATGATAATATTTTAAAACTTTTTTCCTCGAAACTAATGAAAGGATTTTTTATTTCTTTCGACACATTACGAGATGGCCTGAAGAAATTCTAGAAAGTTGACCATAGAAGCGGAGATTGAGGTCAGTAGACCACGGGGAAGGACTGCATTGAGATGGATGGGACAAGTGAAGACTGTCACCGGGTTATTATTCTAATGTATCGCGAGGAAAGCTGAGGATGGTCCAGGAGAGCGAAGCTACAGCAGAGATGTGATTAGCAGAGACCAGTGGGGTCACGAGGCTCAGACATAGTTTCATGATGATGATATGTTTTTACATGTTGTAATTTTTTTACACTAGGGATATTTGAAAGATTGCACCATAATCTCGTACGCCGATGTGCTTACATTGAGCTTGATGGCAGTTACCTTAGCAGTGATTGCGAGGTTAACAATGGTAGGTTAAATCAGATTACCGGGCGAGTTGGCCGTGCGGTTAGGGGCGCGCAGCTGTGAGCGTGCATCCGGGAGATAGAGGGTTCGAACCCCACTGTCGGTAGCTCTGAAGATGGTTTTCCGTGGTTTCCCATTTTTGCATCAGGCAAATGCTGGGACTGTACCTTAATTAAGGCCACGGCCGCTTCCTTCCCATTACTAAGCCTTTCCTATCCCATCGTCAGCACAAGACCTATCTGTGTCGGTGCGGCGTAATGCAAATAGCAAAAAAGAAAAGATAAAAAAGAGTTAATCAGATTTGTCAGTGACGATACACTGCAGCAATAAGTATAACTAACATAAACACTAAATGTCAATATATACTCTTTCTTTTGCTGCCTGCTGTCATTTCTTGATAGATACAGTACTTTTGCATCCATCTCTTGGCATAGGCCAGAGTAAAGTGTAGCTTCCACCGAAGTCCCAGTCAACATCCATGGCTGTGACAATATGGAAGTTGCTGGGGTATGGGTAGTGCTGAGTAATGACATTCAGAGCATGACTGGTGCATCTGAGTGTTATGAAAGGTGCTGCTCATAGAGTCAGTCGTGCTGCAATAGTACTTTCTGACCCAGTGAGGAAAGCAATGGCAAACTACCTCACTCCTCATCTTGCCTAGTACGCTTCATTTTGGTGCTGCCATTGGTTATCGGGGTTTCCTTATAACCGCAAAACCTTTGGTGGTGCTATTTGAGGATCCAACCAGCCTCTAGGCTGATGACCTAGCAGACAGACACACTTTCTTTGAGTCCAACCCTTCGTAAGGGTGTAGTGGCATCACGCGACAATCCTTTTGTTGATTTGCCTCCAGGAGTCTCTGCTTTAGGCATGGTAACTTGCTTGCTGTAAGCTCTTGATTTGATCCATCCATCGTAACGGTGCACGTCCTCTAGGTCTTCGGCCGTCGACTTTTCCCTCAATGTTAAGTATTCCCGTTGCCTCCTGTCTCCTGGAAATATGACCAAAATATCTGAGTTTTCGGTTGATAAAAGTCGACAGTCTTGTTCTGATGGCGAGCTGTTGCAGGATCGATTCATTAGTATGGTGTGCTGTCCATAGTATTCACAGTAATCTCCTATAGCACCACATTTCTATACCATCAATCCTGCGGCGAACCGCCATAAATACACACACGCTGGCCTAAATATTAGCTTAAATATTCTGGAAAACGGTAATAGTAATAGACAGGGAGAGCTATAGATATGCTTAAGTCTACATATATATTCGTAAGCTGGCTTCTCAGACCCTAGCTTCCGTACCTCAAAATGTTCAGTAAAGCAACTCCTGTTTCATGTTTATTACTGGCACGCTTTTATTGAAGCATACTGTATATTGACCGTAGATATATACACTGGCAATGAATCATACATTCTATATTGGAAAGAACAAGCTTATTTGACATTTTATGTACTAGTAGTACTGACAAATTGTTAAACTGCCAGCTGTGGGGACTGCCACACAGGTTGCATGTGTGTTGGCTGGGGACCTGAAACTCATTACCTGGAGAGCGGAGTTTCTGAAGTATGTTACTACGTATTTTCTCGCTGAACATTTAATTAAACTCCTGGTGGTTTATGTATGTCATACTTGCCTCTTATTTACTTAAAATTTCTAAACCAATAACAAAACCAAGTGCGACTACTCGCTTGATTTATAGACACGTGACTTTCAATTCTGACCTACATATTTGCGTTCGAAGCTATGGCACAGTAGTAAAGCAAAGGGTTTCAGACACAAATTTCACATTCACCACTGGTAACTTGGTGACTCAATGTTTTTGTGATGTCATCATAGTGTTCTAGTCAGCAAAAACAGTTAACGAGCTCGGAGAGTCACGCTTGAGGATCAGCATACTTGCATGACTGAGGGCCACGTAGTTACCGCGAGAATTCCATCTGTGGAAGAATCCAGTAGAATTTCCAGCATTTATGATTAATTAAATCTACAATGATTACAATTTTTCTTTAATGTTACAAATTTTTTCGAATATTAAAGGCTGTGTAATTTGAGATTTGTGATTTTTTAATGCATACTTTGAGTTTTTATCTAGACATTTCTAAAGATTTATGAGGTCTTTGATTTCTGAATTATAATTTGAGTTTTTTTCAGAATAAATTTTAACTGCCTTCATTGTCGCGTGGTAATGTTATTGTCAGCTCTCTTGAAGCCCCTTTGGTAGTTCCTCGAAGGGATGAGTGGGTCAGACTTGGGAGTTTCCAGCCAACCTGCGGGCACGTGACAACCACTGCTTCTGTTGTCCCTTTCGTCTGATGTCTCCATGCATTTTCGTATTCTGGCCGTATTCAAAAGATACTAGAACTTCATCACTAGGTATATAAAAGTAGCCTCGTCTCGAAGAAAGTGTTGGATTTTGTGTAGTCAGTTACGAGTCCTGACCCGAGAGTTCAATTTGTGCAGCGGTCACACGACTTGATCGGTCTTATCTGGGGTCGAACCAAGTGTACAGGAGTTGTGCGCTGTGACAGCCAACGTTCGGGCGTTCGAGCCTGACTGCATGGCACTGTTGCGTGAAGTGACTGTGGTGCGTGCGGAGTGAGATGCAAGGTGATTCCTGTCAGTCAAGATTACAGAGAATCACCTCTTCCAAGTAAATACTGCTAACAGAGGACCTACTGTGAGGATAAGGAACTTTCGTAAATAGCCAAAATTTAGTGAAGTGTTGTCATTCATTGTCGAGTATAATTGTGTGTGTGAGAGTGAGTACTGTTTGGGTCATTCTCGATTAAATTAGTGCAATAAAACAGACAGTGTTTTATTCGCAATTACACTGGTCAGCCAGAACATTATGGCCACCTACCTAATAGCCGGTATATCCACTTTTGGCACGAATAACAGTGGCGCCGTGTCGTGGCATGGAAGCAATGAGGCCTTGGTAGCTTGCTGGAGGGAGTTGGCACTACATCTGCACACACAAGTCACCTAATTTCCGTAAATTGCGGGGGGGGAGGGCTGCCGATGAGCTCTGACGCGACGTTCAATCACATCCCAGATTTGCTCGATCGGGTTAAGATTTGACGAGTTGGAGGGGTCAGCACATCAATTGCAACTCGCCACTGTGTTCCTCGAATCACTCAATCACACTCCTGACCTTGTAACATGGCGCATTGTCTTGTTGAAAAATGCCACTGCCGTTGGGAGACATGATCCTCATGGACGGGGTGTACGTGGTCTACAACCATTGTACGATACATCTCGGCCGTTATGGTGCCTTGCACGAGCTCCACTGGACCCATGGGTGCCCACGTGATTGTTCCCCAGAGCATAATTGAGCCATCGCCAGCTTGTCTCCGTCCCGCAGTATAGGAGTCAAGCAGCTGTTCCCCTGTAAGACGACGGATTCTTACACTCCCATCGGCATGATGAAGAAGGTATCGAGATTCATCAGACCATGCAACGCTCTGCCACTGCACCACCGTCCAGTGACGATGGTCACGTGTCTATTTCAGTCGTAGTTGCTGATGTCGTGGTGTTAACATTGGCACATGCATGAGCCATCGGCTGCGGAAGTTCATCCTTAGGAGTGTTCGGTACACTGTGTGTTCAGACTAGCGCTGTGAAGAGGAGGCGGACCTCCTGTTGATTGAATCGGATAATACGATTACAGCGCACCTCCGGAGACCTCCGGTAGTCCTCCGATTGAATTCACTGGCGGAAAATTCAAATTCTGTGATGTGGGCAATGTTGCAACGGTGATCTTAGGAGGAATTACAATTTAGATTTCAGTACTAATTCCACAGATGCATGTGTTCCCCTACGTTTGTCATTCAAATGATATAGACGTTTCAAGATCGCCGCATTATTTGTTACGTTATGAATAACAGATTTTGATCTGCTGACGTTCAGTTTGCAATAGGTGCAGGTGGATAGAATACTGTAGATTGAATATTGGCATATATTATACCGTTGCAAATGCGTCAACAATATTATTAATACTGGTAGTAAAATAGTTTAAGTGGTAAGTGTATTCCATTGCATGTAAACATGTATTATATACGATGTTCTTACATTAATTATACTCGTAGCTCATTTATTACGGAACAGTACATCCGGCTCCATGGCTAAATGGTTAGCGTGCTGGCCTTTGGCCACAGGGGTCTCGGGTTCGATTCTCGGCAGGTTCGGGAATTTTGACCTTAATTGGTTAATTTCGCTGGTGCTGGAACTAGGTGTATGTGTCGTCTTCATCATCATTTCATCCACATCCCAACACGCAGGTCGCCTAAAGACGTCAAATCAAAGGACCTGCATCTGGTGAGCTGAACTTGTCCTCAGGCACTCTCGGCACTAAAAGTCATACGCCAGTTCAATTTTTACTGAAGAGTACGAACTGATTGAAACTGGTTATATGCTGTACCGGGCTGAGTATTTCAGACGGTAGAGCGCTGGCCTTCTGAGCTCAAGCTTGCGGTTTCAATTCCGACTTTGCTCGGCGGTACCTGAAGGTGGTCAGGTGTACCGGCAGTAGCGGCGATTGGGAATTAGAAGTAGGGGGGCAAAAAATGTAAAGACAACAAAGTACCCCAGTTTGTTGGATATAGCGGGGGGGGGGTATATACGTTATACATTAAAACTGAAAAAAAAGCTACTAAATGGAATTTCGACAGAGAGGTTAAGATTCTCAGCCTACCAACTTACCTGTGTTGATAATATTTATTTGAGATTTTGATTCAATACTATACAATAAAACTTTCACGAGAGGAACAATATTACACATGTATTACAATTAAATAGACGTACGGCGTGATTATATAATTAGAAATAATTTAGTATTTGACTAAAAACTAAAAAAAAAACCTAACTGACACTAAATAGACTGCCAGACTAACGAATGCACGCGTGCCCTTCCTCACAGCACATACGAAGTCTCCACTGCAGTACTCGCAGTGGCGCTATACAAATCGGTTAACAGCGTGAACGACTTTGTTGCGTATTTCCGCTAATAATTTCGTTATTAATTAAAGCAAATAATTAGCTGATAAGACAACAGGGTTTGTACAAATTGCTTGTTTTAATAATTCCTATATTTCCTTGTTTCATCCAGCTAAAATGGAATACAAATGCAAAGTTTTCTCTACAAAGTAGGGGGGCGACTGTCCCCTCTCGCCCCCCCCTAATCGCCGCTACTGTACCGGCACATGAAAGAACTCCTGTGGGACAAAATGTCGGCACCTTAACGTCACAGAAAACCACAGAAGTGGTTATGGGAGTACAATAATAATAATAATAATAATAATAATAATAATAATAATAATAATAATAATAATAATAATAATAATAATAATAATAATCCTTCCATCAATTTACCCTCCAGAGTTGGGTGTTCCCTCGGACGCAGAGAGGGATCCCACCTATACCGCCTCAAGGACAGTGTCCTGGAGCGTGAGACTTTGGGTTTTGTTTTATGTCTCACCGACACAGATAAGTCTTATGGCGACGATGGGATAGGGAAGGTTTGGGAGTGGGAAGGAAGCGGCCGTGGCCTTCAGTTAGGTACCATCCCGGCATTTTTCTGGAGGAGAAGTGAGAAACCACGGAAAACCATCTTCAAGGCTGCCGACAGTGGGATTCGATCCCACTAATTTCCGGATAAAGTGGGTTCGAACCCCACTGTCGGCAGCTCTGAAGATGGTTTTACGTCGTTTTCCATTTTCACGCCTAGAAATTACTCTCCTTAGCCGTTCCTATCACATCGTCGTCATAAGACGGCATGACGTAAAGCAAATTGTTACAAAAGTACTCGACAAATGAAACACGAACGATAAATGAGAATGTATATATTTCCTATATTCTCCTTCGTCATACTTATAAAGCAGTATTTACTATGTCGCTAGCACATCCGTTGCGCACCACGGATGGAACAGCAAGCGAGGCACACATTCAATACTGTTGCTCCGTCCTCCGCTCGCCCTCCGCTTAGCGTTGTGAAGAGGAGGCGGACCTCCTGTTGATTGAATCGGATAATACGATTACAGCGCTCCTCCGGAGACCTCCGGTAGTCCTCCGATTGAATTCACTGGCGGAAAATTCAAATTCTGTGATGTGGGCAATGTTGCAACAGTGATCTTAGGAGGAATTACAATTTAGATTTCAGTACTAATTCCACAGATGCATGTGTTCCCCTACGTATGTCATTCAAATGATGTAGTCGTTTCAAGATCGCCGCATTATTTGTTACGTTATGAATAACAGATTTTGATCTGCTGACGTTCAGTTTGCAATAGGTGCAGGTAGATAGAATACTGTAGATTGAATATTGGCATATATTATACCGTTGCAAATGCGTTAACAATATTATTAATACTGGTAGTAAAATAGTTTAAGTGGTAATTATATTCCATTGCATGTAAACATGTATTATATACGATGTTCTTACATTAATTATACTCGTAGCTCATTTATTACGGAACAGTACATCCGGCTCCATGGCTAAATGGTTAGCGTGCTGGCCTTTGGTCACAGGGGTCCCGGGTTCGATTCCCGGCAGTTTCGGGAATTTTGACCTTAATTGGCTAATTTCGCTGGCGCTGGAATTGGGTGTATGTGTCGTCTTCATCATCATTTCATCCACATCACAACGCGCAGGTCGCCTAAAGACGTCAAATCAAAGGACCTGCATTTGGTGAGCCGAACTTGTCCTCAGACACTCTCGGCACTAAAAGTCATACGCCATTTCAATTTTTACTGAAGAGTACGAACTGATTGAAACTGGTTATATGCTGTACCGGGCTGAGTATTTCAGACGGTAGAGCGCTGGCCTTCTGAGCTCAAGCTTGCTGTTTCAATTCCGACTTTGCTCGGCGGTACCTGAAGGTGGTCAAGTGTACCGGCAGTAGCGGCGATTGGGAATTAGAAGTAGGGGGGCAAAAAATGTAAAGACAACAAAGTACCCCAGTTTGTTGGATATAGCGGGGGGGGGGGGGGTATATACGTTATACATTAAAACTTAACAAAAAAAAAAACGAACTACTAAATGGAATTTTGACAGAGAGGTTAAGATTCTCAGCCTACCAACTTACCTGTGTTGATAATATTTATTTGAGATTTTGATTCAATACTATACAATAAAGAGCCTCCGTGGCTCAGACGGCATCGCGTCGGCCTCTCACCACTGGATACCGTGGTTTAAATCCCGGTCACTCCATGTGAGATTTGTGCTGGACAAAACGGAGGCGGGGCAGGTTTTTCTCCGGGTCCTCCGGTTTTTCCTGTCATCTTTCATTCCAGCAACACTCTCCATTATCATTTCATAGCACCTATCATTCATTAATATATCACTTTGGGAGTGGCGACCCCATCGTACTAACAGCCTATATATGGTTCATTCATTACATCCCTGACCTGGTCAAAGACTGGAAAACAGGTTGTAGGTTTTCATTTTCACTATACAATAAAACTTTCACGAGAGGAACAATATTACGCATGTATTACAATTAAATAGACGTACGGCGTGATTATATAATTAAAATCATTTAGTATTTGACTAAAAACTAAAAAAAACCTAACTGACACTAAATAGACTGCCAGACTAACGAATGCACGCGTACCCTTCCTCACAGCACATACAAAGTCTCCACTACAGTACTCGCAGTGGCGCTATACAAATCGGTTAACCGCGTGAACGACTTTGTTGCGTATTTCCGCTAATAATTTCGCTAATAATTAAAGCAAATAATTAGCTGATAAGACAACAGGGCTTGTACAAATTGCTTGTTTTAATAATTCCTATAATTCCTTGTTTCATCCAGCTAAAATGGAATACAAATGCAAAGTTTTCTGTCCCCTCTCGCCCCCCTAATCGCCCCTACTGTACCGGCACATGAAAGAACTCCTGTGGGACAAAATGTCGGCACATTAACGTCACAGAAAACCACAGAAGTGGTTATGGGAGTACAATAATAATAATAATAATAATAATAATAATAATAATAATAATAATAATAATAATCCTTTCATCAATTTACCCTCCAGGGTTGGGTGTTCCCTCGGACGCAGAGAGGGATCCCACCTATACCGCCTCAAGGACAGTGTCCTGGAGCGTGAGACTTTGGGTTTTGTTTTATGTCTCACCGACACAGATAAGTCTTTTTTTTTTTTTTTTTTTTGCTAGGGGCTTTACGTCGCACCGACACAGATAGGTCTTATGGCGACGATCAGATAAGTCTTATGGCGACGATGGGATAGGGAAGGTTTGGGAGTGGGAAGGAAGCGGCCGTGGCCTTCAGTTAGGTACCATCCCGGCATTTTCCTGGAGGAGAAGTGGGAAACCACGGAAAACCATCTTCAAGGCTGCCGACAGTGGGATTCGATCCCACTATCTTCCGGATGAAAGTGGGTTCGAACCCCACTGTCGGCAGCTCTGAAGATGGTTTTACGTCGTTTCCCATTTTCACGCCTAGAAATTACTCTCCTTAGCCGTTCCTATCACATCGTCGTCATAAGACGGCATGACGTAAAGCAAATTGTTACAAAAGTAATCGACAAACGAAACACGAACGATAAATGAGAATGTATATATTTCCTATATTCTCCTTAGTCATACTTATAAAGCAGTATTTACTATGTCGCTAGCACATCCGTTGCGCACCACAAATGGAACGGCAAGCGAGGCACACATTCAGTACTGTTGCTCCGTCCTCCGCTCGCCCTTCGCTCGCGTGCCGAAGCACCGATTGGTTTCCCAGCAACAGTTTACTACCGGAGAATACCGGAGGGAGCGCTCACTCGCACTACCGATTGCAATCATAGGAGCAACTGCTCCGTTCCCAGTAGCTCCGAGTGTAAGGACTTAGTGGGCTGTAATTTCAAACTTACGTCCATGAATGTAGGCGCCCTATAAACATCGTTACCTACATAAACAAAAATTGATCTATATCACCGATATTCCATACAATACCCCTTAACAAAGAACGTATAGTCATTCAGAATAATTAATGCATCCTCTCATTTGTTATCAAGAAAATGCAATTATATCGACATATAATACATACGGTACCCCATATACCTGTAGGTATAAACCCTGTAGATACAACAAACAATATATCCTAACAGGTTCAGTTGTTTCTCAGAAAAGTGCAGGCCCTACCTGTGCAGAACTTACACAGTACATACACCTCGTTCATTATTATTATTATTATTATTATTATCATTATTATGGAAATATGGTCCGCCTCCGTGGTGTAGTGGTTAGCGTGATTAGCTGCCACCCCCGGAGGTCCGGGTTCGATTCCCGGCTCTGCCACGAAAATTTGAAAAGTGGTACGAGGGCTGGAGGGAGGTCAAATGAGTAGAGGTGGGTTCGATTCCCACCTCAGCCATCCTCGAAGTGGTTTTCAGTGTTTCCCACTTCTCCTCCAGGCCAATGCCGGGATGGTACCTAACTTAAGGCCACGGCCGCTTCCTTCCCTTCCAATCTTCCCATCCCTCCACAAGGCCTCTGTTCAGCATAGCAGGTGAGGCCGCCTGGGCGAGGTACTGGTCATACTCCCCAGTTGTATCCCCCGACCAAGAATCTGAAGCTCCAGGACACTGCCCTTGAGGCGGTAGAGGTGGGATCCCTCGCTAAGTCCGAGGGAAAAACCGAACCTGGAGGGAAAACAGATGATGATGATGATGATGGAAATATTCCCATTGTATTGGCACTAGAATACAGCAGTTTCAAGTTAAATTTGAATTCGCTTTTAATTTCTGGACATATGTAAAAAAACGCGAAAGACGTGCGGAAGTAAAGGCTAATTATTTACGAGTGGACGGAGGAGTTCAAGCGGTTCATGTCTGTAAGTGCTGCGCTGTAAAACATGGCGCCCGGCGGCCCCGGGTTCGATTCTTGGCCGGTTCAGAGTTTTTTATTTAAGTTATTAATATCCCTGGTCTGGGGACTGGGTGTTTGTGTCATCCTTAACGTTCCTTTCATCACATTCAACACTTTACACTACCGCCATTTACATAATACACGCAGGTTTCCTCACATATGGTGCAAAAGATCTTCAAAGGTCGACGCCCCGAACATATAGCATTAAAAAAAGTTAAAAAAGGAGTGTAGTTTCGCGCAATAATAGCGACGAGTTATAAATTCATATGAGAATGCTCGTTCATTCCTCCCGTATGAAGTTCACACTACGCGCTTGTCATTCAATGTTTTTTTTTTTTTTTTTTTGCTAGTTGTTTTACGTCGCACCGACACAGATAGGTCTTATGGCGACGATGGGACAGGGAAGGGCTAGGAGTGGGAAGGAAGTGGCCGTAGCCTTAATTAAGGTACAGCCCCAGCATTTTCCTGGTGTGAAAATGGGAAACCACGGGAAACCATTTTCAGGGCTGCCGACAGTGGGGTTCGAACCTACTATCTCCCGAATACTGGACACTGGCCGCACTTAAGCGACTGCAGCTATCGAGTTCGATTATTCAATGTTTGTACGTAAGAATGCTATCTGTATTAATGTCCAATAATAAGGGTACCGGTATAAACTGAGGGACCTAGTTTCTCACGATAATAGTGACAAGTTATAAATTCCTGTGGAAATGCTCGTTCATTTCTCCCGTACCAAGTTCACACTACGCGCTTGACATTCAATCGGAGGTTCGGATACATAATTACGTTTGTACGTAAGAATGTTATCTGTAATATCGCCAAATAACTAAAGTATTAACGGAGGGGCGTAGTTTCTCACATTAACAGCGACAAGTTATAAATTCCTGTACAAATGCTCGTTCATTTCTCCCGTACCAAGTTTAAACTACGCGCTTGTAATTCAATCGGAGGTTCTCCGGAGGCACCGATTGAAAGCGCCCGGAGCCTCCGCTCCGTAAACAACCGCTCCGTTAACAGCGCTAGTTCAGACACACTTGTACTCTGCCCAGCATTGAAGTCTGATGTTAGTTCCGCCACAGTTCGCCACTTGTTCTGTTTTACCAGTCTACCCAGCCTACGACGTCCGACATCTGTAATGAGGGGTGGCCACCCAACGCCTCGATGTTTGGACGTGGTTTCATCTTGGTTTCACCACTTCTTGAAGACACTCTCCACAACACTCCTCGAACACCCGAAAAGTCATGCAGTTTCCGAAATGCTCGTGCCGAGCCTCCGGGCCATCACAATCTGCCCTCAGTCAAACTCAGATACCGCGCCTTCCCCATTCTACACACGGACAGCACGCTCACTGATCACTCGTACATGCACCATGGGTGTGTCCGACTAGCAGTCATTCCTCGTCAGGTGACGCTTCTATCGCCTGGACGGGTTTATAGCGACAGTCAGTAGGTGGTCATAATGTTCTGGCTGATCAGTGTATATAATATGGAAATTTCTAAAGATTTACCGCTTCACCATCTGGCCAATCAGCTACATCACGAGCGTTACTTATCCATACGTTCACATTTTTTCGTCAATGACTTCATTATTTGTATCGATTCTTTCCTTGTGGTTGGATGAAATATCTCACTCTACTTATATTATTTGTATATATGGCTTGATGTCTAATAGTAGTAAAATGTTGTAGGTTTACGTTTCGAATGTGCTTTGTATATCGATCGAGGTTTGAATTTCGTAGTCTGTGGAGTGGGATTTTCAACTGTAAACTCGCGTATTTTCTGGAAGGATGGCATAGCATGGCTAAAACGTGGGATAATCTTGGGTGGACAAACCGGAAGTTCCTTTTGTTAGTGCTAAGCGGGACAGAAGCGGAAAAGATCGTGATACTGTACATCCAATTCTTTACATGCATTAAAGAGGCTCGTTTGTAACTTCCATTATTTTCATTGCTTTTGTTTTATTCCAATAGAAATACTTCTCAGGCTCCAGCTAATAGTTGTTATTGGTGTGCCAGTCTTTCTGTAAGGTTCTTAAAATGTTCTTTGTCCAATATTCTCTAATGATTGGCCCCAGTAATTGTCTTTTGGAGATACGATTCATATTGTAGAGAGTGCCTCCACGCGTTTTATTATTGATCACAGTAAATATTAGGGATATTTACTGAATATTACTAAACGTATTTAAGGCTATAATGTTATTGTTATCATATGACGGTCAAGGTCCAGATCTTAGTGGTTTCTAAATTCGAATTTCCATCTGAACAATCACGTGATGACAGAAAGTACATCCAGCCTTAAACCTGGGTCAAGTCTCAAATAAGCTAGGGGGCTCGGCCGAACCCGGAAATATCTAGAGTAAGCTGCAGGAAGCTATGAATCTCTTGAAATACGGAAGATGTAATGAGATTTATTCTGCGGTATTCAGCATTTAAGTGAAAATAAGAATGAAGAAGCTGAGTTACCTGTAAATATTCGCAATATTGTAGTACCTTCATGGGTATTATGAAGTAGTAGTGTGATCTAGTGAGTATTTTTATAACAGTAGGGGTTTGTCAGCATAAACTCTCCTCTCGAGTATTACATAATGTAAGTATTATGCTAGAGAATATTGAGGTTAACAATAATAACTACTTCACCATAGTTACTCTCAGACGGGGTGATTTCAAGGTGAGGGAGGTGGATTTCTTAATTAGAAGTCACTGGATTAATTACTTGTAATAAAATGAATGTTATAGGATACATACTGTAAAGTCAATAACTTCTCCTTTATCCTTTGCTTACCCTACATTTTTAACGTCGCACTACCACATCGAAGGTTTCGGTGACGAAAGGGCTAGGATGGGGAATGTAGTGGCCGTGGCCTTAATTAAGGTACAGCCTCAGCACTTTGCCTGGTGTGAAAATGGGAACAACCGAAAACCATCTTCAGGGCTGCCGATGGTGGGATTTGAACCCACTATCTCCCGAATGCAAGCTCACAACTGCGCGCCCAAGTCACTCGGTTCTCTTTTAGCCGATCAGATTTCAATGTCGTAATTTTTAGACACTATCCATGACAGGATTATGTCATCATTCTCTGGTTGTGCCATGGCAAATATCGCCCTTTTCTCCAGGTATCCCTAATTGGTAACTAACCTACCTACAACATGTTAACTTGTTCACTGACCGCTTTAACATTTTACTGAGCTAATTAATAATAAGACATATTTACAAGTATGGGTCGTGAAAGCATCAATGTTAACATAATTAATAATTAACATGCTTTAAGTAAAACTTAAATACCTGAACAAAGGTTATTTAGTGAGAAGTCGAGTTAATGTACTTGATTTGGACATTTTCTGCTGGAATATCAAAAGCCTTGTCCAATAAGGTATTAGTAGGAAATTAGAACATGAGCTCCGAAAGTACAAAATTAAAATAGCTGTAGCAAGAGTCCGTTGGTTGGGATATTCATGTCGGATAGATGCTACTAAAGATCCGAAGAAGGTTTGGAGGGCCATCCTGGAGGAAGGAGATACAAGGGAAGACCAAGGAATGAGGAGGAGGAGAAGGGGGAGGAGGAAGATGTTCGATGGATGGAGGTTAGAAGATGGAAGACCAAGCTTAAGACAGAACTCAAAGAAGAGTATGATTGCGTAGACACTTGTTCCATATGGACCGTAGCATCGACGACTAACTAAATAAGCAATAACTCTAGAAATTCACGAGGATGCTGCCTAAATGCTGCTGTAAAGGTGTTTTCACTTAATTTGGAGGGGCACATGTCCACAGAGTTCGCTCAACCTACATCAGAAAGACATCAGGTTAAGTACTGGAGGCAAAGGCGGCCGGGCATAGAGCTAATCACTCTAACCGCTGTTTGGGATAGTGGAAGACTTTATATTCTGCTCTTCTAGAAGCTTTTACGGTCCAGTGCAATTATATCTTTGCTTTTGGAAGTGCTGTATATACACTGACTGACAGAGCAAATGCAACACCAAGAAGGAGTGGTCAGAACTTTATGCCAATTGCAGGGTAGACTGACGTCACTGAGGTATGCTCATGATGTGAAATGCAC
The DNA here is from genome assembly GCF_040414725.1 of Anabrus simplex. Lineage (NCBI taxonomy): Eukaryota > Metazoa > Arthropoda > Insecta > Orthoptera > Tettigoniidae > Anabrus > Anabrus simplex. Next base: position 452,202,997 of record NC_090267.1, on the reverse strand, counting down.
CGCTGTGCTGCGCACGTAGCGAACGATAAATGGGACACGGCGTTGGCGAATGGCCCACTTCGTACCGTGATTTCTCAGCCGACAGTCATTGTAGAACGTGTTGTCGTGTGCCACAGGACACGTGTATAGCTAAGAATGCCAGGCCGCCGTCAACGGAGGCATTTCCAGCAGACAGACGACTTTACGAGGGGTATGGTGATCGGGCTGAAAAGGGCAGGTTGGTCGCAGCCGATACCCATAGGGATGTGTCCACGGTGCAGCGCCTGTGGCGAAGATGGTTGGCGCAGGGACATGTGGCACGTGCGAGGGGTCCAGGCGCAGCCCGAGTGACGTCAGCACGCGAGGATCGGCGCATCCGCCGCCAAGCGGTGGCAGCCCCGCACGCCACGTCAACCGCCATTCTTCAGCAATTTCCCGTCGATTGGTTGAAGGAGGCCTGCACTCCCGGCGTCCGCTCAGAAGACTACCATTGACTCCACAGCATAGACGTGCACGCCTGGCATGGTGCCGGGCTAGAGCGACTTGGATGAGGGAATGGCGGAACGTCGTGTTCTCCGATGAGTCACGCTTCTGTTCTGTCAGTGATAGTCACCGCAGACGAGTGTGGCGTCGGCGTGGAGAAAGATCAAATCCGGCAGTAACTGTGGAGCGCCCTACCGCTAGACAACGCGGCATCATGGTTTGGGGCGCTATTGCGTATGATTCCACGTCACCTCTAGTGCGTATTCAAAGCACGTTAAATGTCCACCGCTACGTGCAGCATGTGCTGCGGCCGGTGGCACTCCCGTACCTTCAGGGGCTGCCCAATGCTCTGTTTCAGCAGGATAATGCCCGCCCACACACTGCTCGCATCTCCCAACAGGCTCTACGAGGTGTACAGATGCTTCGGTGGCCAGCGTACTCTCCGGATCTCACACCAATCGAACACGTGTGGGATCTCATTGGACGCCGTTTGCAAACTCTGCCCCAGCCTCGTACGGACGACCAACTGTGGCAAATGGTTGACAGAGAATGGAGAACCATCCCTCAGGACACCATCCGCACTCTTATTGACTCTGTACCTCGACGTGTTTCCTACATCCTACTGAGTCGATGCCGTGCGCATTGTGTAACCTGCATATCGGTTTGAAATAAACATCAATTATTCGTCCGTGCCGTCTCTGTTTTTTCGCCAACTTTCATCCCTTTCGAACCACTCCTCCTTGGTGTTGCATTTGCTCTGTCAGTCAGTGTAAATTGTCATTATTATTATTATTATTATTATTATTATTATTATTATTATTATTATTTTAGGATGAGCCAACTATGGACTACGAAAGTTAATCAACATGATTTTCTGCTTGCTGGGGCTGTTTGTGCATTCTTGAGAACTTTCTTCCTACCCCTAATCTATTTCCTTATTTAACTTTGTTCTTTACCTTCGCCTGATCTCTTTCGTCTGAGTTCCTCCTCAAACTCGATTTGTGGGTTTTATTGAGCCACTGTTCGAAAGTTTTTCTATGAAATATCAGTGTTTGAGGGATGTTAAAGTTTAAAGATCTTGTATGACCTGTTTGTATCAAAGCGATGTTATGCTCTCGGGGTGACTGTGGATTATGCTCGCTTTCCATCTTTTCTAGGTGTCCATACAGATTGAGGCGTCTTTTATTATTATTATTATTATTATTATTATTATTATTATTATTATTACTATTATTATTATTAACTCATTTTATTTATCTAAAAATTTTGAAAACATATTCATATGAATTGTAAAATGTTAACCATCTCTGTCTAGAAAAGGATTAAGGAAGAAAATAGAAATTAACGAATGTGAAAGTTGTGAAGCTTCTGTTTAAATAATTAAGGACCAGTTTAGAAAGGCTGTTTCTTGGAAAAACTAATATCGTTTATTTCATGTGGTGTGAGAAAATCAAACACAGCTCATAAAATGCAAGATCCGTGTTAGTCCGTCCAATGGGTTAGAATGTGACCTGTCACCGCTATTCTTCGTGAAATGACTTTGGATGACGTACATTCATATATAATTTACGTCGGACACGGTAGAGGCGGGGCGGGATGTGTTTGCTACAAATCCTACGGTTCTCCAGGACTTACAGACTTCCTGTCACAAATCCATTATAATTATTATTACTCCAGAAGTGTTTGTCGAGAATGACAGCCTGACGTACTCGTCAAACCTGAGCGGAAGTTACCTGTGACTTTGTGATCTTTTTAGAATGTAAATTAAGTCCTCGTCTACAACTTATGGAATAAGAGGAATACTCCAGTTAATTTCTTTTTAATTATGGAGGTTTTATATTCATGAATACTCGTGCACTACGCAGTTGATAAATCAAATTGACTCATTTCTGAGTTCCGATGGGAGAATTTCCCAAGTTACCAAACTGAAGAAAGCATATACTTGTTCTACGAACTACTTTCTTTATGTGCAGGGTATAACAACAAGGTACACCCAAACTTTCAGGACTTAAGAACTCATTTTCTGCAATTCTGTGCATAGTTGGGCCCATGAGAGTTGGAGTCTGACATTCGAGCGGCGAAAGCAGTAACTACGAAGTACGCTGCGTTGTCATGGTTAACTTCATGTGCGGCATAAAACATGGAGACCTAATGCAATAGAATAAACTTTGACCCGTTCCTAAGCTCGTGCTAATAATTCCAGCACCGGGCGAGTTGGCCATGTGGTTAAAGGCGCGCGGCTGTGAGATTGCATCCGGGAGATAGTGGGTTCGAATCCCACTGTCGACAGCCTTGAAGATGGCTTTCCGTGGTTTTCCATTTTCACACCAGACAAATGCTGGGGCTGTACCTTAGTTAAGGCCACTTCCTTCCAACTCCTAGGCCTTTCCTCTTCCATCGTCGCCATAAGACCTTAGTTTAGTACGTACATTAATCATGCACTAACCTGCCGTCGCACTGAATCCCGGATGCGCTAATGTGTCCCTGCGACGGCATGTATCAATGCTAACGGAGGGCATTTGGAACATTGCATGCAAGAACAATTTCATGTGGTAGTGTATTTTGGTACGTTCTGCTCCTGTGTGTTTCCCATGTAATATGTAGAGTTGTAGAAAATAAGTTCTAATGGGGAAATAAAGTGTTTCCGGAGCCAAATAATGTTTTTGGAAAATGGTGTTGCAGGATTATGCGCGACTGCAAAAAGACCTCGGCAATGTTTTGAGATAGACCGTTGTGCTGGAACATTATGTGAAGTCAAAACGCTGGTAACCATTCCATATGGGTCCTGTAATCTGAAATGACAAATAGTACACCCTGATACAACTCATCATAGAAAGGAAATGTGGACGTGGGCGGTGAGGATTATCCTAGTGCGGAATATTTGAAAGTGTCGTAATTGTAGACATGATGATAAGGTTTGGTGTGTCAGAAAACAAGGTGAAATTCTTAACGTTTCACAGAGAAGTCTGGGAAGATGAAATTTCACCTTTTTCTTGACACGGCAAAAGCCCAAAAAGTTATTATCATGTCTATTTGACAGTGGTTCGACATATAAGATATGGTGACACAGGAAAGGCAAAATAAGAAATATTACTCCCTTGTGGTCTATAACATGGGCACTGGGAGAACCCCGCTGCTTCAACTAACGGCATGAGCGCGGAAAGAGCCGAGAGCAGATGACTTCTAATAGTTCGTGCTGCAAAGACTAGATGGCGATATGCGGAGTTAAGGCGCAAGCAAAGCCACAGCAATGTATCTGGCTGAGTATATTATATTTACGCTTAACAGTCGTGCAGTTCGTTAGTCTTTCATTGTTTATGCTATGTTCCAAAACAAGCTTTTATCTTCGGAGACAGTATTTCAATGAGTCCTGGGTTCGGTAGGGTTGGGAATTTTAACCTTAATTGGTTAATTTCGCTGGCACGAGGGCTGGGTGTACGTGTCGTCTTCATCATCATTTCATCCTCATCACAACGCGCAGGTTGCCTACGGGAGTCAGTTCAAAAGACCTGCACCTGGCGAGTCGAACTTGTCCTCGGACATTCCCGGCACTAAAAGCCGTACGCCATTTAATCTAATTAAGTGAATATAATTAAACGTATTTACTTAGCACAAGGCGTTTATATACAAAATAACATATTTTGTTTCATCGCCATAATCTAATGCACTGAATAGAACGAGACATTAGGGAAAACTGTTACAAATTTAAATATGTTTAGATACGTACCCCTCACTAGTTGTAACAGAGAGAATTAATTTATTATTATTATTATTATTATTATTATTATTATTATTATTATTATTATTATTATTATTATTATTATTATTATTATTATTGTACCGGGCGGTACACCTCCACGCCGCTAATTTAAAATGTGCGCCAGTTGAAACTCCTCTGCTGGAGGAAGTCTGAACCTTATTGACGGTATAAATTTTCAAGTTTCTCAGAAGATGTCACTACCTGGAAATTTTGGAGTTTTTGAACTGTGTCATTTTCGACGTATTTTTGTTTTGCTTGTAGTAAGAAGTGTGAACTTTCTCTTCTAGAGGACACTACTGAAGATCAACAATAGTGCACCCTAGTGCGGAGTGAAAGAACTGTTTTTTTGGAGAAATTTTTATTTCAAAAGTTTGTTTCTTGTTAAATTTCTTTCTGTTATTGTTTAAGTTGGCTGTATACCCCTCTCTTTCCCCTTGTTTTGTATTTAGCTAATCCCGAATTTCTTTTATTAATTTCTGACCAATCGGATGTATCTTCCCCCCAACTTGAATATGTTGCTGTATCCTACCCAATAAAGTGCTTGTGGGAGGGTGTTCAATTTCCCCTAACGCCTCGAACCTTCCGCGAGAGTATATAAACTGCTGATTTTAGGGTCTCCGGGCCACTTCTGTTCCATCTTTCAGTGTGTAAAGTACATAGCAGGGGGCGGGAAGCGCCTCTTTCTCCGGCAGCGGTCAACAACCAGGTAATGGCCGATTAATTACTTCTTTTCTTGCTTGCTCAGCAGTTTAACTCTCGGGGCGGGTCCGAAGTTTTTCCATTATGTAACCTTCCTTAAAATGTAAAGAAACTTGTATCTATTCTATCTTTTAAACTACATATTGGGATAGAGAGTGCTTAACCCTCTCGAACTCCCACTCATATTGTTTTGAGGTGAACTTATTTTCTCAACCTATTCTTCCTTAACATTATGTAAATTTGTTTCTTTTCTAAAGTCACCTCCGTAGTATGGGATTAGCCCTTGCATCAGTGGCCTAGAGCCAAATTAGGTTTTGAAACAAATACATTATGAGTGCAGATCGCCTCCTCTCAAATTGTTATTTTAGAGGTCATGTAATTACCCCTTTTTAAAATCTAATAGACCTCAGTAGGTTGGGTATGTTACCCCTGTGTCTATGTCCTGAGAGGACAACTTGAAGGTGGAGTTTGGTGTGGCCTTTGAGAGGCTTAAAGTTGAGAGCGAGTGGCTCTTTTTCGAAAATTGAGTGTTGTATGCCTCGTGGAGGCTTTTCGGTGTAATTTGGAGCAAGTGCTCCTGAGCATGAATGGGGTTTTCTGCCTCTCTGTTAATACTTATTTTGAAGTAAGGTTGGGCTGATTGCCCAAGCATTGTGAAGTCGGGGCGCGAAGCCCAAATCCTGTAAATATTGTAACTACCTTTTTGACTTGCTACTCTGTACCTGCCATGCTTGTTATTTCTTTATTTTGAAAAGAAAATATAACCTTGTTAAATTTTAAATTAATTTTACTTTCGTAGCTTGAGACCTGTTCACCACCCCGCACCTTCTTTCACGCATAACTACCACAAAAACACGGTAACAATTATTATTATTATTATTTATTATCGACCACTCGGTGAGTTAAATGTCGGTTAAAGAAAAGGATGAACCATGAAGGACAAGAGAATGAAATACGTCCACGACCTTGCGAACTTAATATTTTCGAGATGAGAAAAGAACAAGAGTTGAATAAGAAACAGAAAAAAGAGAAACTTGGCATAACTAAGTGGAAGTAATGCTAGATTCAACAGAAGTTCAGTAGTTGTTAGACTACATGATATCTTACGAAATATGAGTCTCTGATTGGGTGGATTTGGTTGTCCCTAAAATAAGATACGATCTTTCCATTTTGCCTGGGAGGCCCGGAAAAACCCTAAGCGAAAGTGAAATAATCGACGTGGCATAAGACTCCACCAGTATTTAATGTAATGTCTACTCTCTTAAAAAGTATGAATATGATCGTAAGTGTGACTGGAAAGTTTGGAGGAAAAGTATTAGTACCGTTGTAAAGTCTTAGCAAAGTTCTTTTCATATTTTAAACCTTAAAAGGGAGAATGTCTTCTTTCAATCCTAAGCATAAAACGGAGTTTAAAGATACATTTTAAGAGACAGATTTATACATATCTGAAACATCAACAGAATATCATAACGAGTTGTGGAAAGAAATGTAATCAAACATTTGGATGGGAAAATGGATCGGTTAGCTGGAATGATCAGAAATGTTTTTCTTTTTTGCTAGTGGCTTTACGTCGCACCGACACAGATAGGTCTCATGGCGACGATGGGACAGGAAAGGCCTAGGAGTTGGAAGGAAGCGGCCGTGGCCTTAATTAATGTACACCCCCAGCATTTGCCTGGTATGAAAATGGGAAACCACGGAAAGCCATCTTCAGGGCTGCCGACAGTGGGATTCGAACCCACTATCTCCCGGATGCAAGCTCACAGCCGCACGCCCCTGACCGCGCGGCCAACTCGCCCGGTCAGAAATGTTTTAGTCCACCGGTACAGTTATTCATGAAATTGTGCAGAAATATTTAATGAGCAGTAATGGAACGAACATAATGTTTACTAATGGGCATTAAACAATTAATTAGACAGTAATTGTGTTCACACCAACCAAATCATCAGGGCTATCGTCGATTTAATGGCCCTATGAATACATTCTTTAGACTGTGACATCGGTTTCAGAGATTTTTCACAAGAGTTAACTTTTTCAGGAGTGATGGAATTGTGATTCACCCCTGTTCTATATTCCTTTGTGAGGAATCGATCATAGACAGTGTTGGAATTTGTTCTACGACCGCCTAGAGCAGAAAGACAGCATGCTATTAATTATAGTCATTCATTAAACAGCTAATTAGAGTTCGAGCATAAATCGCAGCAGTGATTATTCTGTACAGCACAATTACAATTATTCAAATTTTATTAAAGAACTCATTTAATTACAGAAAACTAGAAGGTTGGGTTGGTATTTGTAGCGTTTGATGCATAGCCTACAAATGCCTTTGCTCGTTATGCACTATTTAACAGAGTCTAATTTATGAGTTGCATTTAATAATTAAATCACTGGTAACTGAAGATGATGTCTGCGTTGAGAAATAGTGCTGAGGTTTATTATCAGTCCTAAGAGGAATAAATCGTCGAACTCTCAATCGAATGTATTGGCAGTTGAACTATTAGGAAAGCAGTTCCACTATACACAGGAAATTATCCACCAATTCACATTAGACAAACTACAGGGTGTCTGAGAATCTCTTGAATAACTAAACTTTGTTTTAGTAGGTAAGTAGCACAATAGATGAAGTCCCGAGACCCAAGAAGTGTACCAAGTAACAGAGACAAGGTACGATGAATAACAAAACAAGGTACATAACGAGGGGAGTTTGTTAGTTTGTAGGCAATACGTTGGACAAAAGTATTAATGTTATCTAATCGCTCTTTGGTACCGAGTGGGTTGGCCGTGCGGTTGGAGCGCGCAGCTGTGGGCTTGCATCCGGGTGTTAGTGGGTTCGAAAACCGACTGCCGGCAGCCCTGAAGATGGTTTTCCGTGGTTTCCAATTTTCACACCAGGCAAATACTGGGACTGTATCTTAATAAAGGCCACGGTCGCTTCCTTCCCACTCCTAGGCCTTTCCTATCCCTATCGTCACAATAAGACCTATCAGTGTCGGTGCGACGTAAAGCAACTTGAAACTCTTTGGTCTTTATGGCATTTTAAATTGTCTTATGTTTCAAAATTATTTCAAGCGAGTAGTGATTGAATATATGCGTGTACCTGTCTGTCGGTTTATTACAGTATCGAAGTGAATATTGAAAGTGTGTTACTATATAGATTTGTTTTACAAAGTAATACTTAAGTTCCAAGTACGTAGTACTAATAAAATTAACGAGTATCATGCAATCAATAAAAGTGATTTCTTAGTATGGCTACATAATTTTTTATCATTGTGGTCGCATTAATATCTTGAACATATTTTTCTAACTTATAGATGTTTTGCTGTTAACAAAAAATAGTAGTTTTTCCGATCTGACCGAAAAGTAGACAAATTACCCTATCGTTTTTTATTTGGAACATATGTGAGAAACATGGTATACTTGACCCCATAAATCAGCATCTTTTCTTCGGCAATATAGGCTGGTTGAGCATCTGACATCTCGAACCGTACGGTTGGATTTCTCGAATTTTTTCCCCATGTTTGATGGCAATAATATCTGTTTGTCTATTGCTTCTGCTGTCAGCCAACAAAATCTTCATAATCTTCTAATCTCTCACTGCAGAGAGCATTGGCCAGTATCTCACATACGGTGCTGTTCCTTTCTCTCAGCGTTTCTTCCTGGAATAGTTCCCCAGAGTATGAGGAAGTCTTTCATATTCACCGCAATGCCTGCAGTGGCTTGTGCCAGTGTAGCTTCCAGAGTTTGCGGTGAGTATGAAAGACTTCCTCATGTGCTGGGGAGCTATTTCAGGAAGGAACTATGACCATTAAAAGGCACCGCATGTGAGATACTGGCCAATGTTCTCTGCAGTGAGGAATTAGAAATTATGAAGACTTTCTTGGCTGACAAAGAAAGCGACGGAGAAACAGATATTATTGCCATCAAACGTGGAAAAACGCGGAAAGACGATTCGAGAAATCCAACCACCCGGTTCGATAGGTCAGACGATCAATCAGCTTATGGTGACGAAAAAAATAAGACGATATATTGACCAAGTACACCATGCTTTTCACATGAATTCCAACGTACATGAGCAACGAAGTAGGAGGCCATGACTTTCATTTCAGTGTTTGTCCAACCCTTGTCCCGTTTCTCTACAGGGTCGGGTATGAGGTGAGATGAATCTGTCGTGGCGGGTTTTTATGACCGGATGCCCTTCCTGACGTCAATCTCATCAGAAGAGTTATTGAGATGAAATGAATGACGTGATATACGATAGTAGGGAGACTACTCCTGTCGAACAGCAACAAGGGGTCTCACTTCGAGAATTCATTGAAATATTTGAAAATCTTCTATTCATACTGAATTTATAAGCAAATATTTCAGTCCAAGAAGGTTAATGATTTGTATTACAACAACTTTGAGATGCTGCAAAATTTTGAAAGAAAGAAAACTTCTCGGAATTTTTGACGGATATTAAGAAACGTTTGACAAAATTAGGTGTTTGTATAGTAACTGAGTGAGTGATTACCACGAATTAGAATCCTGAATGTATCACAAATTTAACATTGTTATTACGGGATGTAACAGATCGAACTTAGCCTCAGAAAACATAAAAGCAAAGAAAAGCTAGTTAAAACCATTTTCACCTTAGAATTGGGGTTCTGTGGCTTAATTATTGAATAATTAGCATACATTATGAATGCCACCTTCGGAGTTGAGATTTTCGTGTGAGGAGATCAACCTGCTGAATGTCTCGCATAGATTATGACTGTTGTCTTCAGAGCTGAGATTTTTGTATCAGAAAATCAGCCTACTGTCTGTCATCGATTATGAATGCCATGTTCAGAGTCGACAATTTTATATCAGAATATATGTGCTTACAGAACAAATCATGAATATCAGGTTCAGGGGCAAAGTTTCTCGAGTCAGAAGATCAGCCTAGACAACATTTATCATAGTTTATGAATTTCACATTCAGTCTCGAGTTTTTTCTGTATCAGAAGATCAGCCTTTTGAATGTTCAGCATAAATGATTAATTGCTACTCGGATTTGAAACCTTTGGGCTAGCCGCTAGGAGATTAGCTGTGTTAATGTCTGGCACAGATTGTGAATGTCATGAGTTTAGGATTCAGACGATTTTTGTTCCGCAAAGTCCTCTCTTTTTCCGTCATCCGCAGTCTAATGACGGAATTCGGCTGGTGAAACGTACTAAATTAATACAGGAGTTGAAACAAAATACCTGACCACATTAATGGAATAAATTAATGACGCGTGAGCTGATTTTGTGTTTCGTTGAAGATATTCCGGTTATCTCTTGTGAACTTCAGTTTGTTTTTCAAGTTTGAAAAATGAAGAGATGTGGAAAATGGAAAGTCGAATACCTTTTCAGCAACCTCCGATCTGGAACATGTGATAACTCAGTCTCTCAGAAGCAAAATAACGAGAGAGAATGGAATGAATGTCATTTTAAGTCATACTAATGTAAAGCACTGTTCGGAAATTAAATTATAGTGAGGGGGCCAATCACATTTTACGTCAAGAAGTGATTCTGTTCGGATGTGGGATCATTGTAATCAAACAAGCGGTGTGTAGCCTCGCAGGGATCGTCCAAATCATCCATCTACTTCAACTACAGTCCTATCATACAGCTCTTCTGAAGTATTTAAATTCTGTATCAAAACTCAGACAGGAAGAGGGGCAATCTAGAGAAATTCTGGAGTTCAAACTTTTATCCGTAAAGCACAGCAGTCATTTGAACGTGTATATTCACTTGTGTTTTTCAGACCTACTGTCAAATGCACCCTATTTGTAGTCTCAAAGTTTTTTCGATGCAAACAATCCAAGTGAATCCCGGAAACTAAACAAAACCACCTTGACGCAGGTGAATAAGGCCTGCCTATGACAGGGCAGTACATGTGATGATCACACGCGCAGCGCTGCGGACCCACCAGGAACCGCGTTATCAGCCGTGGAATGTTGCAAGCTGCGCAGCAGTTGGTCACCTCCGGAGCCAGTGGCAGCCAGTTCGCCGTGGCATACGCAGCCCTGTCTGTGTCTGCAACATTGTTAACATGCCAAGACAGCGTGTACGTGAACCGTTTGTACAGTTGACAGAGTTTGAGCAAGAGCATATGGTGGGCCTGCGGGAGGCCGGGTGGTCGTGCCGCAGAATTACGCAACACGTGGGGCGAAAGGTGTCCAGAGTGCATCGATGTTGTCGCCCGTAGTCAGCAGAAGGTGCACATGCCCATCGGCCTTGGTCCGGACAGCGGCGACGCACAGATGCCAAGACCATCGCATCTTACGAGGTGCCGCATTGGACCGCACCGCGACTTCACGTCAAATTAGGGAAACTGTTGCTCCGGGGGTATCAGCGAGGACCATTCACAACCGTTTCCGTGAATCAGGGCTACGATCCTGCTTACCGTTAAGGCATCTTCCGCTCACGCCCCAACATCGAGCACTCCGCCTCCAGTGGCGTCGCGATAGGTGCTTATAGAAGGACGAATAGAGACGTGTCGTGCCAAAGGCACACAGGGCCAACACCCGGCATCATGGTGTGGGGAGCCATATCCTACACTGGCCGTTTTCCTCTGGATATCGTCGAGGGAACTGCTACCGTTCATGCACCAACAAGGGGATGTGCTTTTCCAACAGGACTGTGCACGTCCACATGTATCCCGTGCTACCCAACGTGCTCTCCAAGGAGTACATCAACTAATTGGCCAGCACGGTTCCGTGATCTGTCCCCCATTGCACATGTTTGGGACCGGATGAAACGTCATCTTGCGCGACCGGCAGGAAATCTGGTCCAATTGAGGCACCAGGCGGAAATTGCATGATATGCTATTCCGCAAGACTACATTCGTCACCTCTACGATCGTCTCCATGGGAGAAATGCAGCCTGCATTGCTGCACCGTACGGTACTAGCGCTGACATTGCGCATGCCCAGTCGACTGTACTTCAGATGCATATGGTTCTGTCGTTGTGATCGTGTATTGTTGGGTTTTGTATACTTCTCAAGAGTGTGTCAATAAAATTTCCCTCTGCTGGCGTTCTTTTTTCATTTTCCCGGAGTGTATATATTCCAAGATGACATCGTTTCTCAAATTGTGAGTACCACGGGGATCCTGAATTCTAAATGGAAGCCAAATTATTTGAAAGGTACATACTACTCTATAGAATAAAATGACCCACAACAATATTGTGAATAGCACAAGTTCCGTGACCTATGCGTAGTAGAGGTCGTGATTTAGAATGCTGACTGAGCCTTTTATGATATTTACTATGATGTTCTCTAACGTAGGGTGATGAATACCCAGCCCCTTCACGTGACTCCATGTGTACTTGGTTACTCTGCCTCTGCAATGGAATAACAAGCCTATTACAGTTCATCTGTCTGGACGGATGTTGTAGTGCTTACTGAGGTACGATATGCACGGTTCTTAGATGTTCTTCTTTGCAGAGTCGACCTCACTGGCTTATTTAACATTCATCTTAAAACGGGCAGTGGGATCTACCATCACGTCTCAGTGCGATTGACCATGGATCACAATGATGTCACTTCCACATTTAACTTCTCTTTTACAGATACAACAATAATGTTGCAACGCTTTTCGGTGCACCGTCTGAATTCAAAGGGTGGACATTTCCGATGGAATGACTAAGAAAGTCAGACAAAAGTAGTGTGCATTGAGGTTGAGAAAAATGTGGGCATATTTAATAAATAAATAAATAAATAAATAAATAAATAAATAAATAAATAAATAAATAAATAAATAAATAAATAAATAAATAACGTCCACTATAGCCTTCAGAAGTCTCAACAAAGCCTACACGATTGTTAACTTCCATGCACCTACCAATGATACTAATAAGAGTAATATTGAAAGTGTTGAATACTTTTGGGAAGAACTGGAAGAGACAATCGATAAAATTTCAGAACATCACGTGATCATCTTAATGGGGGACTTTAATGCCCAGATTGGTAAGGAGCGGAGGTTTAAGAACATAGTCGGAGAATACCCGGCCCACAAGAGAAGCAATTGTAATGGTGAGAGGCTGATCAGTCTGTGTAAAAATCACAAACTTGTTCTTAAATCTACAGCATTCAGACACCTCCCCCGAAAAGCCAAGACCTGGAGATGTCCCAATCCCTTGCTAGGAGAGTACCAGTTAGATCACGTTGCCATCAGTAGAAGGAATAGCAAGGAAATAATGAACGTCAAGGTATTGAGAGGTGCCAATATTGATTCAGACCACTACCTATCTTTGGTCAAAGCAAATTTCATTCCACTCACGAAGTACAGAGGTAACAATTACACCAAGTCCAGAATCCCAAAATTTAATCCAGCCCAGCTGAAAGAGAACAACAACTTTACTAAGGTACTAAGCAATAATCAGAATAAAACAGATTGGCCTAACCTACAGAAGGCACTGATAGATGCAGCAACAGAAACCATCCTTGCAACCAGAAGGAGTAAACACCCATGGTGGACACCAACATGTGATAAGGCAATAGAGGAGAGAAGACAGGCATGGGTGAAATGGAACTGCAACAAAACACGGAAAATCATACAGCCTTCCTAACAGTCAGAAAGAACACGGCCAAGACCATTAGAAATGCTAAGAGGCAATATAACAACGACATCATAGATCAGGAAGAGAAAGACTTTCAAAGGAACAACACCAGTAACTTGTACAAAACTCTAAAACCTCAGACAAACGCTTACTCAGCCCCTACACTCCACCTTCGAGGACCAGACGGAGAACTGAAAATGAACAATGACGATTGTACTACAGCCCTTGCAAAATATTTTGATGGCCTCCTCAATGCAGAAGAACCACAGGAAAAACTACAATTTCAACCTAAGAATGTTATTAACCCTGACTCCCTTCCTCCTACCAAAGAAGAAATCAAACAGATCATCTCTGAACTGAAATCTAACAGAGCAGCAGGCGAAGATGGCATCATTGCAGAATTATGGAAACATGCAGATGAAGAGTCAATTGACAGTATCCATAGAATCATAACTGACATCTGGACAACAGAAACACTACCAAGGGATTGGACTTCAGCTATCATCCACCCGCTGCACAAGAAAGGAGACAAGTTAGACCCTAACAACTATAGAGGGGTCTCTCTCCTATCAGTGACGTACAAAATCTTTTCCAAAGCATTGCTTAAAAGAGTGGAGGCACAATTAGATTCCTGCATAGGAGAGTACCAAGCTGGATTTAGGAAGTCAAGATCATGCACAGAGCAGATTCTGAACCTCAAAACTATCTTTACCTACAAAAACCTCAGCACCTCACCCTATGTAGCAATTTTCGTTGACTTCCAGAAGGCTTACGACTCGGTAGACAGACAGTCCCTCTTTGAGACGTTGACTGAAATGGGACTGGATAAGAAGACTTTGAATCTTGTGAAGGCTACTCTGACAAACACCATGTCCAAAGTCAAATTCAGAGGGGTATTATCAAGAAGCTTCGAGATCAAAACAGGTGTTAGACAGGGAGATGGTTTGTCTCCTATCCTGTTTAACTGTCTGCTGGAGAAGGTCATTCGGGAATGGACGAAAACACTAGCTGACAACTCTGGATTAAAAATCGGCTACAAAAAAGACAAGTTAACAGTTACTTGCTTAGCCTTCGCAGATGACCTCACACTCTTAGCTTCAAGTATGGAAGAAGCTACGTTCCAGCTATCCTCCCTAGAACGCATAGCAGCTAAAGCAGGGCTAAAGATCGCTGTCAATAAAACAGAATTTCTGACAAACATCAGAGAAGCACCCAACTTCATTTCTTTGGGGGACAAAATAATACACAAGGCCAACTCATTCAAATATCTTGGAGAGTGGATAACCCTAAATGTTAATGAGGATCTTGCAATGAAGAGTAGATGCACTAAATTAGAAAGAGCTTATCATCTTTGTAAGAACATATACAAGTCTAAATCCCCCTCCTTGACACTCCTTAGACACTACAACACCGTAGTAAGACCATCTGTACTGTACGCCTCAGAACGCCTGAACATGACCCGGAAAGAACAACTCAGAAAACTAGAACTGAAAGAGCGAAAGATCCTCAGAAGGATTATGGATCCCATTAAAGAAGGAGATGGCTACAGAATCAGGCACAACAAGGAACTGTACAGTAAAATAGAGAGCATTACAACAGCTATGAGGAAGAGAAGACTAATCTTCTATGGTCATGTAGTCAGGATGGACAGCCAGAGACTCACTTCAAGAATCTTCAATACTATATCTAGAGGGAAAGCAACAAATGCCAAATGGACGAATTTAGTACGGAAAGACCTACAATACCTAAACAATGATCACATTGATATGTACAACCGAGATAAATTCAGAAAGTTAGTCAAGACATCTGACTCTCTCCAGTCACTAACAACTAAATCACTGCGTCCAGGAGTAGGAGTGAAATGGACTCAAGAAAGAAAAGACACCCATAGCGCTAGAATGAAAGAATACTGGGCTAAGAGGAAGAAAAGAGCTCACCAGAGTTAAGAACCACGTGGTCCATCGTAGGCCTAAACGAAGAAGAAGAAGAAATAAATAAATAAATAAATAAATAAATAAATAAATAAATAAATAAATAAATAAATAAATAAATAAATAAATAAATAAATAAATAAATAAAGGTTATTTTTACATTTATATTAGTAATGTTGATGCTCTACTTTGACGCGCAGTCTGTATAAAAATGATGTTGTGCACAAGATTTGACATCGATTTCAATGCTCACCTGAGCCAATGTATCTAGTATGCGAGTTCTGCGCAAAGAAGACTAGCATGTGAAATCCAGATGACTGAAAGGAGATTCATAAGATATACAACTTCTATTGCGAGAGAGCAGAACATTTGAATGGCAAAGGTAATTTTCATGCAGTAACAGGGGGAGAGAGAATTGAATAATATTTCTCAGAGAATGCAGTACTATATCTCCTCTTAGGATAAGTGACAGGTTATAAAATGTGATGTCTATTAGAGGGTTCTTTATGTTGTTCCCACTGTACAACACGCAAACCCAGTATCGAGAACGTTCAAGTCCCATCATAACTCGATGGAGTTTTGTGGCTAGTCGCACTGAGAGAAGAGGATTTTCTCAGCCTTTTGCGAGCATACATATAAACGCAAATTGAGAACTCTTCGACGCAAGACTGAAACTTCCTTTCCTATGAAGTGCAAATATTTGCAAGTGCTGAACTACAACAGTGTTTAATGAAATAAAACGTACATAGTATAAGTTTACCATTTGTAAACAAAAATATTGTGTAATAATATGAAAGAAGAGCTGGATACAGATCAATCAATCAATCAATCAATCAATCAATCAATCAATCAATCAATCAATCAATCAATCAATCAATCAATCAATCAATCAATCAATCAATCAATCAATCAATCAATCAATTAATTAATTAATTAATTAATTAATTAAATTTAAATTAAATTAAATTACCATTGACCTACATTTAGAGCTGCCACGCAGGTGGCAGATTCCCTGTAAGTTCTTTACTTAGTTGGCTCTTAAATGATTTCAAAGAACTTGGAAATTTATCAAAAATGTCCCTTGATAAATTACTCCAATCCATAATTCCTCTTCTTATAAACGAATATTTACCCCAATTTGTCCTCTTGTATTCCAACTGTATCATCATTTTATGATCTTTCCTACTTTTAAAAATTTCACTTAAGCTTATTCCTCTGCTAGAGTAATTCCAAACCATCTCTCTACTGACAGCTCGAAACATTCCACTTAGTCTAGCGGCTCGTCTCCTAACTTACAAGTCTTCCCAGCCCAAAGTTTGCAGCATTTTGTTGTCGGAAATCACCCAGAACAAGTCGTGCTGCTGCTTTACTTTGAATCGTAGTAGGCAATCCTGGTGAGGGGTTCCAAACAAGAGAACCATACTCTAATTGGGGTCTTACCAGAAACTTATACGTCCTCAACTTTACATGCTTACTACAATCCCTAAACATACTCATAACCATATGAAGAGATCTGTAACCATTATTGACAGTCGCTGGTAAAACATTAGAAGAAGTTCACGGCTTCAGATATCTTTACTTTATCACATGTAGAACAGTTCAATAGAAATGAGGTCTCGGATTTAATACGCAAGACCTGCATTTAAGAAAATGTCCAAATTCCTCTGCAACAGGGAATTTGACGTCTAGATTATGTTAATTTGAACACAAGGGGTTAATGATCCCATACTTCCTTCCTTTAATAAATACCAAGAACAATGGTGAAAGATTATAAAATTATGCCGCTTATTTCTTTCTAGCTTGATGATAATTTTCATAAAGCGCAACATAGGCATGTTCAAGCCGTGATGTATATTCATATACAATCCATGTAATATTTTATTGTTTTTTGAATTAACAAATAGTGAACGAATATTTTCTACTTTCACTGAAAAAAACTTTGTCAAGACCGTGCAAAGAAAATCACAAATATTGTGGAAGAAGTAAGTGGTCCTGCATGCTATGGTATTGAATATCATAAAGAAAAGATGGAAAGTAAAAGTAAATGACTACCTTAATGAAACTCAGTTCAGTTTCCATTGGGGTGTGTGCACGGGAGATTCTATCGGCTGCTTGAGAATCTTAGCAGAACACATGATTGAAGGAAAAATAATCTTGTACGTTACTTTAATTGATAATGAAAAGGCCATCGATAGAGTATTCTGGCATAAACTCTTCCCTCTAGGTCTGGAAGACCAGTCTATCTCCCTCATTTGGTATTTGTACCATGGTCAGAAAGCTGTCGTACCCTTAAAGAACGGCCATTTGGACACCGTGCTCATTAAGATGGGTGTAAGGAAGACTTCTCACCAGTACCGTTCAATGTTTTTGGAGAACTGATCATGGAAGAAGCACTAGAAGGATAAAATATGGGTATAAATATAAATGGGACATTAATCAGGATAATAAAATTCGTAGATGACCACGCCTTACTAGCAGGTAGTGCATCTTCATTGCAACGAATGATTTCTAGAATTGCTTCCACTGTGGAAAGATACGAAATGAAGATAAACACCTCGAAGACAAAATGCATGGCCATATCGTAATCACCAGAACAACTTCACTTAGTGATCCACAATGACAAGATGAAATAGTCCAAACGTTTACCTATTTCGGCCAGAGAATAACTGTGGATGGAAGGAGTACGACAGAGATAAAGAGCCATATTGCTCAAGCTAAGGTCGTTTTATACAGAAGAAGAAAAGTTACTGTGTAACAATACACTCAGTTTATCCCTTTCGTATAAGTATCCTACATGTATTTCCTTGGACTGTTCTATTGTACGCCTCAGAAACAAGGAAAATAAACAAAAGTTATGGAAAGTATGTTGAGACCTTCGAAATGTGGTGTTTCCTATAGGATCATAAAAGTTCCATGGATGGAAAAGTGACAAATACCGAGATAATGCACATAGTAAATAAGAAGAGATCTCTGATAGAACTAATTTGCAAAATACTTGTTTCTTGGTGGGTCCACACATTCTCAGCTGATGACAGTATTATTGTGGAAGTGTTCATTAACGGAAAGCGACATCGAGGAAATCAAGAATACATATCTCATGCAAATCCAGGAAGATACTGCTATGGGAAACTACGTGGCAGTGAAAAGGGCTGCAAACAACCGTACAGCTTGGTATCACTTTGTGACAACAGACCAGACCAGTCTGTGTACTCAATATTCAGTTATGATAATTTAAACTTTCTCTACAGTATCTAGAAGAGAAATATATTCTGACTGTGATTTCCATGCTCCTAAAGTACGCACAACCTCATATGAGCACACATTGATAATTCTGCATTGTTTTTACTGACTTCGCATAGCAGAAGATTGTCAAAGAAAGGCTCTGTGATCGCCAAGCACGTATTCAGAGAAATTATACAAGATATCAAGTTCGTAAGTTTGAATTCATGATCGACATCAAGAATTAGTGAAATATAATGAATATTTATTGGATGATAATCGTTACCGTTAACACTCCTTGATACTTCATGGTTTCGTTTTTATTTTCTTTCAATGGTCATCGAGCTTTTGTCGGCTTATTTTCGAAGGAGAGATACGAATAAGCGTTAGCTGCAGGAGGGTTAATGATGTACCAAGTGTCAGTTTGGTTAAGTGACATCTGAGAAGCCTAGCCCGAATGGATGTTAGTTGAGAAGCTATAATTATGAACATCTTGAAGGGGACTTACACGTCATAAGAGAGGTATCCCATTTATCTTACTCGGCTGGGCAACTACTGAGTACTGTCAACCTCTGGGGCAGAGGTTGTCATGGGTACGTCTCCAGTGACGTTTAACAAAGTATCTTCTACACGAAGTTGCTGTATTGGGAAACCTGTGAATGCGATTTTTGATCGCGGAATTTTTTTCGCCGGTAGGTATCGTCGTATCCAACATTTTTCCACAATTGTTTTCATTTTAAAAATTCAGAATATATTTGAATCAAATTATAAAGACAAAAATTTATACACAGTGATTTTAGAACATGCTTATCTACTGAATTGGAAGTTTTCAGTAACATTACAATTTTGAACTTAACTAGAAATGATTTGAAATTTTCAAAATGGAACAAGTTTTCAAAATAACTCCAGAACGATTTGTTAAAAACATTCTGTTATTTGGAAGATATTCCAAAATATCTTATCAAAATCCATACATTATGTAAAATTCTGTTGTTCTGTTGTTCCTGTAAGAAGGGTAGGTAATTTCGTTGTTTTGGCCTTTAGAACCATCACCACCATCATCTCTATATCCTATTCTGCAGTTTCTCTGCTTCATTTTGGAGACTCTAATTATCAGGTATTCTTTCCTGTCCCCTCAATTCTAACATCAAGCCCGCTAATAAAGGGCGGAAAGGTAGTAAAACTCAAAAATTAATCGTTAGATTACTTCTCCTTATGAATTCGCAGCAGTATCTCACGTAGCATTCTAATCTGGTGCATCGATTTTACTGTGTAAGGTTCTGCGTCGAACTTTGTTGAAGTATACATTGACGATTTGTGGTTGGAACTGAGCATAAAAATACACGTTAGCTTGAGGCTCCCATTCTCTCAAAATATTCAACATAAAACAGTAAAACTTAGCGCATACACTAAGAATTCTTACTTGATATAAAAACAAAACTATGGAATGATACATGCATCCCCGTTCATGAAAATGATTTTTAAATTTCATATTAAAAATATTTTAAAAATATATTATGATGTCTTGCATTTCTGGTCTTATGCATGTCTGGTCTTATGATAGGATCTAGTGCACTGTACTCAATTGTCTCCATTAAGAACTTGGGCAGTGGCACGGAACCAGACAGTTTAGGTGGGCCAGTTTTAATTTAAGTTTCCTTATTACAGAATCAGCCTATGTTTTCTTGCAGGTCTTCGGAGATCGTTATGATTATCCATATCTGATGAGAGCATTGTTGTTCTTACTTATTGCCTCGAGATCATACCCACTTCTGACAACAAATCATTTACTTCTAATAGTCCATTACCCAGCCAGTTTTGTGTTAATGGACATCAGACAGCATTTTTCTATCACACATTTATCATTATCTCCGAATATTTAAGGTGCAAAAAAAGGCATTTTGTCATGTAGGACCTAGCTGGAAAAATTGATATTCACATTGTTTTGCTTTGTTTCATTTTTACAAGCACAACCTTTAGTTTCCAATGTGTCTCAGCTTGTACTGATGTTAATAGTAGGCATGCGGATATGTCATAAAGGTACAGATGTGAAGAGAATGTCATCATATTAATCTGTGGATCAATGATCGAAACTGTGACTGCACTGACTATGACACGAACAAAATATGTTTCTTTTCTTTTCAAACATTCCACGCAGGGTGTCAGGAAGTACAGATGCACCAGTAAGTAAAATATAAGTTGAAAAGTAAAATTAAATCTGCTGATATAAAGTTGTTGTTTGTGTCATCAACCCTTAGGCTCCCATTTTCGCACCAGGTAAATGCTGGAGCTGTACCTTAACTAAGGCCACGGCCGCTTCCTTCTTACTCCTAAGCCTTTCCTATCCCATCGTCGCTATAAGATTTATCAGTGTCGGTGCGACGTAAAGCAAATTGTAAAAAAATGTCTTTAGACTGGTTTGATACAGCTGTCCATACGATCCTATCCTCTGCTAATCTTTTCATTTCTACCCAACATTTACATCCTGTTTGCCATATGCATGCCTTGGTCTTCCCCTACCGTTCTTATTGCCTACACTTCCATCAAAAATTAACTGAACAAGTTCTGGGTGTCTTAAGGTGTGTCCTATTTTTCTATCTCTTCTTCTGGTCAAATTTCGCTAAATCGTTCTTCTATTACCAATTTCATTTGGTATCTTTTCATTCGTGATTCGATCTACCCATCTCACCTTCGGGGTTCCTCTGTAACACCATATTTAAGAAGTTTCCGTTCTCTTTCTTTCTGAGCTAGTTATTGTCAATGTTTCACTCCCATACAGTACTATGCTCCATACGAAAGTTTTCAAAAACAGCTTTCTAAGTCATATATAGTGTTCGAAGTGAGTAGATTCCTTTTCTTAAGAAAAGCCTTTCTATATTGTGCTAGTTTGCTTTTTATGTCCTCCTTACTTCTGCATCGTTAGTTCTTCTACGATCCAAGTAACAATATTAATCTACTTCCTTTAAGTAGAT